>NC_135310.1:86690194-87360694 GCF_048772815.1 Callospermophilus lateralis | reverse complement strand
TCTGAGTATTAGATGTGCCAAAATCAAATACAGTCATGGTGACCTTGATCTGATATTTAAGTTTTCTGATAATTTCAGGGTAACTAAATCTTAAAAGCATTTATGAAGAAAACGAACAATATTAGTGTTGCACCATAGTATTTTGTTTTCAAGGCTGATTTATATGCTTAATAAAAATATCTCAGCATTCTAAATCATTGCCAATTTCTTCATTATGAGAAAATTAATGAGTATCTTGATTTTTATGATCATTTAAAAATGCTCAATTGGCTTCTTTCATTGCAATAAACATGCCTAAGGGTTTGGGGGTCAGAAGAAAATGAAAATTCTACCTGAAAATCCTCCTTTTTATATGCTACTTGAAATAGTCCCCATTTATGGTCACTTGCCATTTTTTTTAACAATCTCTTTATAAACATTCAGTTGGCAATTCTGTGCCTGTGGTACCTTGGTTGTCTTTCCCAGTAGACTCTAGATAAATATGTTGTGGGTGAGAAATAGGTCTCCTTTGATTTTAATCTGTGCACAGTCCTTGCAAAAGATTAATAAATATAAATTCTGAATACCACATTGTCCTTTTGTCCTTTATGTGAATTCATCTGCCTTGTCTTCGGTAAACACTGTCACTTGGGCTTTGATACTCCAGAATCCTGTCATTCCTACCAAAATATAGTATATCTTCTACCATGATACATGGCCCTCAGAGAGCAGTGACAGAGCTTTGGTGTTAGTGTTTTTTTCCACTAATGTATTTCTCAATGCCTTGGTAAAGGAAATGTCCTTTGGGCACCCTCAGGAATATAGCAGGACTGGGTGGGATCATGAGTCACATGATAAATCCACCTCAGAATTACTATCTCCCTTAAACTTTTACTTCCTTTCTCTGCATTGTTAAGGAGATTCCAAAACCAACTTTCTTAAATGGAGACAAGTGTTAAGTCCAAATTTTCACCAACAAACAAGTAAACTGTAGGAGCCACTTTAATTTTGTGTATGTGCTATTGCATTACCCCAAATCTCTGGTAAGTAGAGCCACAGCAATAAATTTAGCCCAACCTGGGTCATAGTTTTTTCTTTTTCTTTGTTCTTGGGTTTCTATCTGTTAAATGAGTAAAATCTCACAATTCTTTTGGTAGGTAAGCAGTTTCTTCCTAGGTCAAACTTTCGCTGTTTTTTCCTGGAACACAATAAGATGTGACCCTGGTAATAGGTCTAATGACAACAAAGGGTAGTTTGGGTGAGTCTTGAGGATGAACATTCCTTTCGAGGCATCTGTTCTGAGGGAAGCATTATGTGATCTTTAAGCAAGGGATGGCTAGTCTCTTGGAACCTGGGAGGATGACTTGTTTCCATTATCAAGGATGGCTAGTCCTCACCTGGATGTTTCTCACCTAAGGGAGTGGCAGGAATTGGAGGTGATTTAAGGTCATATAGTAAAATACTTGTCTATTATACATGATAGGGAATAATTGCAAGATGAATTATGCTTCATAAGTCACATTGCTGTACTTTTCTGGGAAAGTAGAAAGTAAAGGAAACAAACAAAACAAACAAACAAAAATCCAGCCAAACAAAACCCCCTGATATTTTAGTTGCTTTCAAAATGGTAAGTGCTGTAGTATCCAGTGAGCCTTTTCCTATTCAGTTTTAGAACAGTTTCTGCTGCTAGAGTGCTATCATTAGAATAATCCAATCGTGGATATACTTGTATGGGCTAGGTTCAATTACAAAAAGACCGACTTTCTTTTTCTTTTTGTATCATGTCTATTTACAAACATGCTTTAGAACTTTCACTTATCTGGAGATTCGTTGACAATGGAAGCATTCCATGTATTTTTTGTTTTGTTTTGTTTTCTACATTCTTCATGGCTTAATCTTTATCAAATACTGTGCATCACCAAACCTGATCCCAACTGAACTAAATCAGAACTGCTTTTGAATAGTTCCACTTTTTCCTTTTCCAGGCAAAAAGAATATGTATTAGATGTACAGCCTCTTTTATTAGAACATGATTCTCCCTTGTTCACATTTCAAATTCAGTTAAATTCTAAGAGAATTGTTTAGAAGCTACTTTGATTTCTCTCTCTCTCTCTCTCTCTCTCTCTCTCTCTCTCTCTCTCTCTCTCTCTTACAGCAGGAGGGGCCTTCTTATATTTTATAGTTTGTTTAAAAATGATTCACTAGCTTCACAGACTCATCAATGTAGATAAGGTTAGGACCCACCATTAGATCATCTAGTTTCATATTCCAGTCTAATACCAAAGCCACCCCCACAATGCATTTGTCAGTGATAACTTCTGTTTATCTAAAAGGTTTCAAAAAGCACTAGTACTTATAATATCTACCCAAGGTGTGATACATAGGATAAGAGGTCATGTAAGAAATTGTTCTTCTTTTCCCACTATAGGTTTACTTAAGTGCCACAAAAAATTTAAGAATCAATTATCACATGGGTAATATTTTGACTTAGTTCCTACAGTAAGAATTTACATATTCTAGAAATTGAAGTTTAGTAAACCTCCATCTGTAAATTCTCTTAAGTTAAAGCTTCCCTGTCTTACATGTAGGTATCTTACTTTTTATCTTTCTTTGTTTTTTTTTTTTAAATTTCATATTTATTATACATCTACAGAGTCATGGTAGGGAGTAGTATTTCAAGTATTCTGAGTAGCATTTATTATTTTTCACTTATGTACATGGAAATTGCTCCATATGCTAAAGTTAAAAGTAGCTAGATAATAACTTTAATTTTATTTCTTTCTCTGTCATGTGTTGACTATCTCAGAATTTTCTCGAGCCTCTTGTTCAAGAATCAGTGTAGTTCCTGTGTACAGTATATCTTCTACTTTGCTAATCTGACCTTATAAATATCTCCCTGGTCTGTGCCTTTTACTTCCCTAACCCTGGTAGTATGTTTTGTCATCTGCAATTTCCATACACACTTGTGGTAACAAGTGGAAAATAATCTCCTTGAGTTTAGGGACTTCGTCTTACCCATCCCTATCAATGAACAATATGGTATATCAACTCAATAAATGTGCTGAATGGGTAGGTGGATTAATCATTTTAATTAATTAGTTAATTAATTCTATTTTATTCTTATAATTTGATATTTATATGATAACTTATGAAAATTTTAATAATTTTAGAATATTGATTTCCCCTTGTTTCTTGGACTTCCAGACCTTAAGAAGGACAAACATATATCTACTTCTTTTTTAATTCCTGACCTCCTATCTAGCTTCTTAACTGGGGTATAGAGATGGTTATTGGTAATAGGGTAATCACACTTTCTTTACCTACCCTTCCTCTCTCATCTGCTTGACACCTTCTTCTCTAACAACATGGAAGAAATCCCATTTTGTGGGTTTGCATGACTCCTCTGTGGCCTTTCCTGCCCCACCTCTGTCATTGTCTTACGAAGCTAGTAGTTCAAAATTTGTTGTTCTTACCCTCAGCAGTTTACGTGGGGTGGTAACTGGGAAGGAAAATAGAATATGCTGTTTGAGATATTAAGTCTAATTTGCTAAAAGTAACTTTTCATGAATCTTATTCCTTTTGAATTTCGTAATGCTGAGCCTTTAACAGGTGGCTGCTCAATTGCTGTAATTCAAGATGATTCAGGAGGTTCATGGTGTTGACTCCCCTCAGTGGAAGTAAATATTCTGTGACAAGATTCCTGATGGTGCTGTTTCTCCAAATTCTTCCTCTTTACTCCCTGACTTCCATTCTCTATTTCACTAGGACCCTCATGGAAAAGATCATGGTGACCCAGTGGAACTTGAAATGCTCTCTTCTAGAAGTTTTGTGAAGCAGTGGCCCTATTTCTATCTTACTAAAGCAGCTCCAGCTGTTCTCAAACTCTAGGTAGCTTTCTCTTGCCATCTCTGGGACCTGAGGGAAAGTGGAGGTACATCCACTTCCTGGGGCAGCAGCAGGTCCAAGAATGGCCTTGGCTGTGGTTTCTGGAGAAATTCACTTTACAGTGGACTGACTGCAAACAACTGGTGGTGAGAAGTTGCTGGGAATTTCAAACAATAAAGACACATTCTAACTGCTTTCAATAATAACAAAATCTTATTTATTTATTTACTACTTGTTTATTCATTTATTTAATAATTTGCCCATTAAACTGCCACAGGACTAAATGTCAGGCAATTAGAAGACCGATTAGGATTTCACCATACTGTAAAAAGTGGTCTTCCCTCTGACAGCCACTTGGATCTGTGACCTGATTTTTTTTTTGTCAAGTAAGTAAAACCATCAACTAAGAAGGGGAAGAAGAAGTAGCAGGAGTAAATACTTGAAGAGACACACAAATATATGAAATAGCCTCAAGATGGAATATGAAGAGAAGCCACTCAAGGAATTTTCACTAGCATTGAAATTAAAACTGGGGTTCCAGATTGTAAATATGTCAGAATTCAAATCTTTCATTTCATAGTTCATTTGTAAAATCTTTTTATTCAATGTAAGTTAACAACCTGGATATGGAGCAATGAAAATAAATGGATTGGTTCAAAGTTGGTGTATTTCTAGAAAAGCAAAATGGAATGGCAAGTGGCAAGACTGTTCAAGTCTCATAAAGGTCTGCTTTAAGTGATGGTCTTAGAAAATAGGGAAGAAAACTATAAAACGGAGAAATAAACCATTGACATTAAATTTTGACCAAAATGATCTGGAAACAAGGCAGAAAAAGTGAGTAGAGTCAGGTTAGGGTGCTCTCTGTGTCTCACCTGTGTCCCACAGTTCTTCATCGTTGAAAGGACTTTTCTGCTTTTGGTTCCATGGAATAAGAAGACAGTCCTGTGGCTGATGTTCTTTAGCTTCCCTTTCTGTGTGTTATCCAGGGCTTTCATCCAGGGCTCATCAGCAGGTTTACGCCCAGTCTCCTATCTACTCACAGTCATCAGGGCAGAGAAGTGAGAATTGGAGCCGCCAGCAATGGCTCATAGCCATGGGATTCTACAGAAATACGGAACATTAATTTCTTTCCTATTGATAGACATTTCTTATTCTTATCTTACATTACAGCAATGCTTTTGTGTCCTTAGGACTTTATTAACATGCTTGAAATCATGCTAAAATCTTTAAGTTTATTGTACATCGTTTTAATCTTTCAAATAAACGTATGAGCAGAATTCTAACAACTTTTAAAATAACCATTTTAATAATAGTTAATACTGTGTTTGACAATGATTAATGAAAAGAAAATATATAGATTCAAAGATTAAATTTCTAGATATTTTATTCCTTTACTACCTTCATATTCGAGGGATTTAAATGTTCTTTATTCAGCAAATGTGTAGAGACCTAATTTTGTTCATCCTTTAAAAAATGAATTAGAGTCTGAAAACTTAGTTAAGATGATATTTTTTCATTTTTTAAAGAGAATTAAATCATTTATTGATTACACATGATAATGGATGGTACACAAGCTTCATTCCCATCTATTATTTATTTGGTACCATTATTCAATTTAGATATTGCATAGGATATGCCAACAGTCATTTTTATAACCAAATAATTCCATGACTGCTTGGGTGACCCTTTCAATGGTGAACTTCAGAAGGTCACAACTACACCAAGGTTTCTGAACCTGGCATCATCCTGAATGAATTCTAACTTCACACTGTTGGGGAAGTTTTACCAAGATGGCTTCAGAGTAGACTAACTTTACACAGCACATTTAAAAAAAGACACATTTATTCAGCATCATGATCAGACTATTACATTTAGCAATCAACAGCATGGGTGCAAAAAAAAAAAGTCTATATTAAAACCCTTTGTTGGAATGCTTTACACTTTCCACAGAACAGAAACTAAAATAACCTGTTATACAATTAGTCACAAATACAGTCCTCGAGTTTTTTTGCCCATACACATGAGTATTGTCTAAACCATGTCTTCTTTGTAGCAGCTAGGCCCTGCCACCACTGTGCTTGGCTGAGTTCACAAATCTGTTGTAACCTGTGGCTTCCCTGTCACTTCTATGGCTCTCCTCTCCTGCTAAGCTTTGTTTCCTGGCAGTATTAAAACCTTCTGCCACTGCCATAGCTACTGCTGCTGCTGGAACCACCCCAGCCACCTTGGTTTCGTGGTTTGGCAAAATATTGGCCTCCACCACCGTAAGGTCCAGAGCTTCTGCCTCCAAAGTTTCCATCCTTCATGGGTCCAAAATTTGACAACGGATTGTTGTAACTGCCAAAACCACCTCCAAAATTGCTTCCATCATTACCAAATCCATTGTAGCCATCCCCACTGCCACCATATCCACCACCACCACGACTGCCACCAAAGCCACCGGGACCACTGAAGTTCCCTCCACGACTGAAATTGTCATTTCCACCAAAACCACCTCCACGACCACCACCGAAGTTTCCAGAACCACTTCGACCTCTTTGGCTAGATGAGGCACAGGCCATCTCTTGCTCTGACAGGGCTTTCCTCCCTTCACAGTTGTGGCCATTCACAGTATGGTATTTCTGAACGACAGTCTTATCCACAGAGTCATGGTCATCAAAAGTTACAAAAGCAAAGCCCCTTTTCTTTCCACTGCCTCGGTCAGTCATGATTTCAATAACTTCAATTTTCCCCTACTGTTCAAAATAATCTCGTAGGTGATGTTCTTCAGTGTCTTCTTTAATGCCACCAACAAAGATCTTTCTCACAGTTAAGTGGGCCCCTGGCCTTTGAGAATCTTCTCGTGAGACAGCTCTCTTTGGTTCCACAACTCTTCCATCCACTTTGTGTGGTCTTGCACTCATGGCTGCGTCCACTTCCTCCACAGTGGCATAAGTGACAAACCCAAAGCCTCTGGAGCACTTGGTGTTTGGGTCTCTCATTACCACACAATCTGTGAGTGTTCCCCATTGCTCAAAATGGCTTCTCAGACTCTCATCAGTTGTTTCAAAGCCCAGCCCTCCGATGAATAGCTTCCACAGCTGTTCGGGCTCTTTAGGGGACTCTGATTTAGACATGACGGCAGCAGGAAGACAGACTTTAACAATGCTTTCCCGGTGGCGTCCACGGGCAGCGATATTTTTTGATATAGAAGACTATTTATGAATTTAAACTTGTAAATATACATTATTCCTTTGTGGAAATCTAGTGCATTTTTTGTTTTCTCATGTTCTAAACATTGGGAGTTTGTGTAGTTGGTAAAATTTTGGATTTTGCCATCAATCTTTTCCAAGATAACTGCTTGGATAAGTGTTTTATCCTTTTCACTGCTATGACCAAAAACTTGACATGAACCATGTTAGAGGAGGAAAAGTTTATTTTGGTGCTCACATTTTCAGATGTCTCAGTCCATAGCTTAGGGCTGGAGTTGAGGCAGAATATCATAATGGATGAGTGTAGTGGAGGAAAGCAGGTGGAGACATGATACAAGGAAGGAGAGAGAGAAAGCAAGTGAGAGAGCACTCTGCTCAACCACCACAAAATATATACACCAAAGGCATGCCTGCAGGGACCCACCTCCTCCAGCCACACCCTACTTGCCTACAGATACCACCCAGTTAATCCCTAGCAAGGATTAATGCACTGATTAGATTAACATTCTCAAAACCCAATCATTTCAAGTCTAAATTTTCTTGCATGGTCTTACACATGAGCCTTTGGGGGACACCTAATCTCTAACCTACAAGAGTAAGTAAAGTTTTGTTTAAAGCAAATTGATCAGGAAATTCTCCCCACCAATCTCCCAAGATCAAATATAGAGAAATTTAATGTTTGAATTTTCAAAGGCAGTTTGGGAATTCTAATTCCCACATCACCAGGTTCCTTAGGTACCCTTCTGGTAAAACAAACAAACAAACAAAAACCAAAACAACAACAACAACAACAAAAAAAACCTACAATAATTTGTGAGCTTCAAAACCCACAGGGCCCAGGTGTTCATGTTCTAGGTCACTGTAGGGTTTCTGTGGGTTAGACTGCTGCTTGAACTCCTATACATACAGGACAGGCACTTCTTTGCTAAGCTAAATTATTGAAATAAGACCCCAGCAGTAAGTGGACTATATTTCAAGGACATTATTAAACAGAGACATTAAGGAAGAGAAATCACCAGAACATTTCTATTATATGATGGCTGATTGCCCAATATATGTGGATGGAAGAATTTGATTTGGTGTAAGAACTTTAAAATCAGTGTGTGTGTGTGTGTGTGTGTGTGTGTAGGGGTAGTGGTGGCAGGAAGTGAAGGATAGGCTGACTCTTAGGGTGGTAGAATATACTGTCAACACTTCAAGCTACAAATAAACTATAACCTTTAAATTTTTTAGTATAAAGCATTGTTTCTTAAAGCAGAATTCTAGAGATGCTTGTTAAAATTCAGATTCCCAGGACTTATATCACATTTCTCAAATCAGTGATTCTGAGGGTCAGGATTGGGAATCTGTTTTTTTTTTTTTTTTTTTTTTTTGCAATTTGGGATGAGTTGGGCTGGGGATTGAACCCAGGGCTCTATGCATGTTAGGCAAGCACTCTGCCACTGAGCTACATCCCAATCCCCCACCTCCTCTTGGTTTTATTTTGAAACAGGGTCTTGCTAAATTATCCAGGCTAGCCTCAAACTTAAGTTTCTTCTGTCTCAGCCTCCTCGGTAGCTGGGATTACATGTGTGCACCACTATGTCCCGTGGGAATCTATATTTTGACAGATTCCCTTAATGACTCTTATGTGTACAGAACAACTGTGACTGTAAACAAACAAGGTCTTGTCTGCTTTCTGTCACTTGAACCACTAAAGTCTATATGCTTCCTTTTACAGTCAAGATAGATTTTAGCATGGCACTCTAGAACCACAGCTCACTGGGTTGCTATAATAAAGCACTTGCAAATTTTATTTCAAGCAAAATGCAAGGATTTCAGAGTCCTAAAATCCCTACTGTCTGAAAACAATCTCATTATTTTGAGCATCAATAATTTTTGATCTCTTTATGTGAAATACCTCATTTGGAGAAGCTCTTGAGTGTTTCTTGTCTGTGAAGTAAAATGAAAATATGAGAGTGCAGAATAACACAGTAAAAAAACAAAGGAAGGTAGTTGTATATTTTATAATAGTGCTGTTTGTATCCCAAAATTATTTAGAATATTATTTTTTTAGAATATATTATTATTTTTTAAATAACAAAGTTAATACATTAGAAATGGATTTCAAATTGCTAAAACATGGAATTCTAAAGTATTATTTTTAGTACTGTACCTATTATATAAATAGCTTTTTAGACTAAAAATGACTTTGTGTTATAGAGACCCTGAAAAGGTCAGGAGGCTCCTGTGGGAAAATATGTAGATAGGTTTAAACTACCTGGGAAACAACTGGTTTCACCATCTCTGCCAAAACCATGTATTGTGTATTATTGCTCATGGGTTGTTGAGTAGCCACTGACTAACATTGCTGAGCATTTGGGGCATGTGATTTCTGTAGGAACTGACAAAATTAATTACTTGTACCTCCTTGAACCTAACACAGATGATCTTCAAATCAGTGCAAATCTAGAATCCTGAGATTTTTTTTTTTGCCCCTAAAACTCTGAGACTTTGAAAAGATTTTCCTTAAGCAATAGAGATTTCAGCTCAAGAGCCCTGTTTCAGAGTCTGCCATAAATGATCCCCTGGTGGATGTCTTGCATATACCTTTCACCTCTGTGGATCTGCTTTTGTTTTGAGTTCTTTGCTTCTCTGCCCTGACATGCATTTCATTCAATAAGTTTATAGCAGCAACAGAGAAGAATAAGTTTGCCTCAGGCAGTTTGACATTATCAATGGGCCAAAAACAAAGGAGCTTTTGTGTTGTCCTTATGGCATTTTCAGGATTTCATTATTTGATCTAGTAAGAGATTCTTGCAAATTTAAATATTTTATGAGTTTAAATCAATTTTCCATTTTATCTTTTCAAAACTGCTTTTACTTTAATGTTATCCTGGACATAATCTTTGAAAAACAAAATGCTCCTGCTCTCAACACTTGCTTTTTCCTAGGAAAAGTGCCAAGAATTCAACTTCAATAATTTATATCAGTTGATTGAAAGCTTGATTTCATTTTGAAGAAAACCCTTTTACTTTAAAGTAGTACCACAATTGGCATGTGTAGAACTTTTACCTTTAATTAAGAAATAAAGGTTTTATTTTTTCTCTTAAAGTGATTTTAAGTATCAGGTGGGTGAGGAGATGGAAGGTAAGCAGTGCCTCAAGGTTACAGCTGAAATGGTGTCTATAAGATTAAGTAAGGGGCTGGGGATGTGGCTTAAGCGGTAGCGTGCGACCTGGCATGCGTGGGGTGCTGGGTTCAATCCTCACCACATAAAATAAAACAACAATGATGTTGTGTCTGCTGAAAACTAAAAAATAAATATTAAAAAATTCTCTCTCTCTCAAAAAAAAAAAAAAAAGAGTAAGTAAGACTAGAATTGAGATACAGTGAAACTAGAGGTACCCCCAGAGAATCTTTCCAGAGTGTTCCTTGCACCCTAGGGGTGGAAAAGCTCACCTAGGGGTGGTTTCCTGAAGGATGTTGGAGTTTTTAATTTGTCATCAGATTCCACCAGAGCTCTGAACTATTTGGCTATCAGTAACAAAGACCCCAATAATGGCAGCTTAACCAAGTTAGAATTTTTCCCTTACACAAATTTTGAAAATAAGTAATTATGGTGGGTTTAATTGTGTCTCCCAAAAGACATGTCCTACCCTACTTCCCCTTACCTGTGAATGTGACCTTAGACAGAAATAGGGTCTTTGTGGATATTAAGTGGAAAAATGAAGTCAAATTGGATTAGGGTATGCCTTAGTGCTATGACTATGTCCTCTTTTTTTTTTTTAAATTTATATATGACAGTGGAATGCATTACAATTCTTATTACATATATAGAACACAATTTTTCATTTCTTTGTATACATAGTATATTCATATCAATTCATGTCTTCATGTTTGTATTTTGGATAATAATGTTCATCACATTCCACCATCATTAATAACCCCATGCCCCCTCCCTTCCCCTCTAACTCCTATCTAGAGTTTGTCTATCCCTCCCATGCTCCCTCTCCCTATCCCACTATGAATCAGCCTCCTCATATCAAAGAAAGCATTTGGCATTTGTTTTTTTTGGGATTGGTAACTTTACTTAGCATTATCTTCTCTAACTCCATCCATTTACCTGCAAATGCCATGATTTTATTCTCTTTTATTGCTGAGTAATATTCCACTATGTTTATATGCCACATTTTTTTTTTTTATCCATTCATCTATTAAGGGCATCTAGGTTGGTTCCACAGCTATTGTGAATTGTGCTGCTATAAACATTGATGTGGCTATGTCCCTGTAGTATGCTGTTTTTAAGTCCTTTGGGTGTAGACTGCGAGAGGGATAGCTGGGTCAAATGGTGGTTCCATTCCTAATTTTTCATGAAATCTCCATACTGCTTTCCATATTGGCTGCACCAATTTGAAGAACCACCAGCAGTGTATGAGTATATCTTTTCCCCCACATCCCCACCAACACTTGTTTGTATGCATAATAGCTTCCATTCTGACTGGAGTGAGATGAAATCTTAGAGTGGTTTTGATTTACATTTCTCTAATTGCTAGTGATGATGAACATTTTTTCATGTACTTGTTGATTGATTGTACATTTTCTTCTGAGAAGTGTCTATTCATGTCCTTGGCCCATTTGTTGATTGGGCTATTTGTTTTTTTCGTGTTTAGCTTTTTGAGTTCTTTATATACCCTAGAGATTAGTGCTCTATCTGTTGTGTGAGAGATAAAGATTTGTTCCCAAGATGTAGGCTTGTGTGTGTCTTCCTGACTCAATCTGGGCAGATCATATGACTTAAGAAATTTATCGATATCTTCACTATCTTCCATTTTATTGGAATATAGGGTTTCAAAATACTTTCTAATTATCTTCTGTATTTCTGTAGTGTCTGTTGTGATATTGCCTTTTTCATCCCGTATGTTAGTAATTTGAGTTTTCTCTCTTCTTCTCTTCGTTAGCATGGCTAAGGGTCTGTCGATCTTATTTATTTTTTCAAAGAACCAACTTTTAGTTTTATCAAATTTTTCAATGTTTTTTTTTTTGTTTCAATTTCGTTGATTTCCACTCTGATTTTAATTATTTCTTGTCTTCTGCTATATTTGATGTTGTTTTGCTCTTCCTTTTCTAGGGTTTTGAGATGTAGTTTTGAGATGTAGATGAGTTCATTTATTTGTTGTTTTTTTCTTTTTTTTGAGGCATGAACTCCAGGAAATGAATTTCCCTCTTAAAACTGCTTTCATTGTGTCCCATAGATTCCGGTATTTTGTGTCTGTATTGTCATTTATCTCTAAGAATTTTTTGATTTCCTCCTTTATGTCTTCTGTAACCCATCAGTAACATATTCTTTATTTTCCATGTGATGCAGGATTTTTCCTTCCTTCTTTTATCATTGATTTCCAGTTTCATTCCATTATGATCAGATATGGTGCATGGTATTATCTCCATGCCTTTATATTTACTAAGAGTTGCCCTATGGCATAATATATGGTCTATCTTTGAGTAGGATCCATGTGCTGCTGAAAAGAACGTGTATCCACGTGATGATGGTTGATATATTCTATATATGTCGGTTAAGTCTAGGTTATTGATTGTGTTATTGAGTTCTATAGTTTTTTTATTCAGCTTTTGTCTGGAGGATCTTTCTAATGGCGAGAGCGGTGTGTTGAAGTCACCCATAATTATTGTGTTGTGGTCTATTTGACTCTTGAACTTGAGGAGAGTTTGTTTTATGAACGTTGCCACACCATTGTTTGGTGCATACAAATTGATAATTGTTATGTCTTGTTGGTGGATGGTTCCTTTTAACAGTATATAGTGTCCTTCTTTATCCCTGTTGATTAACTTAGGTTTGAAGTTGATTTTATTCGATATGAGTATGGCCACTCCTGCTTGCTTCCGAGGGCCATGTGAGTGGTATGATTTTTCCCAACCTTTCACCTTCAGCCTGTGTATGTCTTTTCCTATCATATGAGTCTCCTGAAGGCAGCATATTGTTGGATTTGTTTTTTTGATCCAGGTTACTAGCTTATGTCTCTTGATTGGTGAGTTTAGGCCATTATCATTTAAGGTTACAATTGAAATATGATTTGTACTTCCAGTCGTGTTTATTTATTTGTTTATTTTAGTTTGGCTAGTTTTTACTTTTTGGTTATTTTCCTCCCCCTTTACTGAGATACCTTCTGCTGTTGGTTTTGGGCACTATTTTTCAATTCTTCTTCTTGTAGTATTTTTCTCAAATGCTTTGCAGTGCTGGTTTTCTGGCTGCGAATTCTTTTAGCTTTTGTTTATCGTGGAAGATTTAAATTTCATTGTCAAATCTGAAGCTTAATTTTGCTGGATACAGTATTCTTGGTTGGAATCCATTATTTTTCAGGTTTGAAATACATTGTTCCAGGATCTTCTCGCTTTCAAAGTCTGTGATGAAAAATTAGTCGTTAACCTAATTGGTTTACCCCTGAATGTAATCTGCCTCCTTTCTCTCGTAGCTTTTAATATTCTCTCCTTGTTCTGTATGTTGGCTATCTTCATAATTATATGTCTTGGAGTTGGTCTATTATGGTTTTGAATGTTTGGGGTCCTGTAGGCTTCCAGGATTTGGCAATTCATTCCATCTTTCATCTCTGGGAAGTTTTCTAGAATTATTTCATTTAATAGGTTGTCCATTCCTTTGGTTTGAATCTCTATGCCTTCTTCTATCCCGATGACTCTCAAATTTGTTTTTTTTTATGACATCCCATATCTCTTGAATAGATTGCTCATGGGATTTAAGCATCTTTTCTGTGTTGACTATATTCTTTTCAAGTTGATAAATGTTGTCTTCATTATCTGATGTTCTGACTTCTACTTGATCTAGTCTATTTGCAATATTCTCGTTTGAGTTTTTAATTTTGTTTATAGTTTCCTGCATTTCTAGGATTACTGTTTGATTTTTTTTGAAGATCTCTATCTCCTGGTAAAGCTCGTTCTTTGTTTGTTTAATTGATTTTCAAAATATACTTTTATTGCTTGGACTTGCTGTCTCATGTCTTCTCTAATATTCTTTTCCATCTGAGTTAGGTATGCCTTGAGTTCTTTCCCTATCCATGTTTCAGATGCTTCTAGGTCCTCCTGTAGATTTAAGTTGTCCTGCATTGTTTGTACTCCTTTTTTCCCTTGTTTTTTCATGATGTTCACGTTACTTTCCAGCTCTGTTTGACTGCTGTGTTTTTGCTTTATCCTATAAATTTGTTTTGGCTTTGTATATCTCTGTTGTCTCTCCTTTGTGGTGGGAGATTATGCCTAGAGATGTTGGGCTTTATTGTACTTTAAAGCTGTTTCATTTCAATTCATAAAGGGCTTCCGGATTCTGTATGCCTATAGTGATTTGTTGTTTGTTCTTAGGACTTTATGTTTAGGTTAGGTGCTATGAAGGTATAAGTGTTAGTATGTCTTGGCTACTTTAGAAGGTTGCTCTACTGAAGGGGGATACTAACCGTCGATTGGATCAGGGTGTTGGTAGTAGCTAGGTATTTAGGAGCACTATAGACAGTCTCAAAACATTCACCTATTTGTATTTAGACAATTACACGTAATGGAGGACGTAATGCTTGGGATGAAAGTTGGGGGGAAGGGGAAGGAAGGTGCTCTTAAAAAGAAAGAAGGAGAGGGAGATAGATAGAATAGAGGAGAATGGAAAGAACAATAAAACTTGAAAGGGGAAAGAAAGAATAAAAAGGGGAGAGAAAAAATAAAATAAAATAAGAAATAAAATTAGGTCTTAGAGATCCATTTTCTTCTCTTCCCGTAGGTAGAGCTGTGCCCTCCGAGTTGAGTTCTTCCCTCTATGTGTCGACAGCAATCCCTGTAAGGCGGCTCCTGGGAGTCTCTCAATCCTGTTAGTCCAGAGCCGTTTCACTTCTTCAGCCCCTCTTCCCCTTCCTCCTGTCAGCCAGCCAGGTCCTGCTCACTGGAGGCGGTTCCCCAAGGATCTGGTTACACTTTCAGTCCCACCGCGTGCCCTATTTCCTGAATGACTGAGCACTCTCTCTGTCATTCATCTAAGCCCCAGTGCTGTGGAGCTGTGGTCTGGGAGTCAATAGTTTAATTTTTCCAGACCCCTTTGGTGGGCACGCCCTCGGAAGCTGGCGGCTAAGATCTTGGGTGTCGCCACTGGTGGTAATGAGAGTTGGGGGTTGAGAATCCCCTCTGCTTCCCTCAGCCCCTACAATCACGACCCCTCTGCTGGCGGTAGGAGGAGTTGGAGGTCAGGAGTGCTCTCTGTTTCCCTCCGCCCCTACTGTCACGCCCTCTCCATTGGCAGTTGGGGGAGTTGGGGGTGGGGAGTCTTCTCTGCTTCCCTCCGCCTCTACAGTCATGCCCAGTTGGGGGTCGGGAATCCGTTGGCCCTTACGGTCATGCCCAGGGAGAGATTTTTGAAGTTTCCCGGTTGTCTGTATCTGGTGTGGGTGGGAGTCACACACCTGCTAAAGTAGTTTCCGCTGGAAGGAATCTTGTTGGCCGAACTCTGGTGACTTCCCCTCTCTGCTATGGCGGGCCCCTGGCTCCTTGCCGGAGTGTCCGAAGGGAGGGGTGGGACTGGCTTGTCTCTGGTCTGACTCAGTCTCTGGTTTTAGTTCCCAGTTCGCTTGGTTAGAGTCCCTTCATGTCGCCTCCTGAGCCGGTTGGGTGGGGCTGTTCACCGGGCGGGCGGGGCCGTTTGCAGAGCCGGGCAGGCAGCGGCCGTTCGACGGTGGCCGGCGGGAGTGGACCTCTGCGCCGCGTGGCCAAGATTCACTTGTCTGGGACAAACTGTCACCTCCAATAAACTTACTAATTTCCGGCAGGTCTCCTTTCAACGGAATTTTGCTAGAAGTTTCTCAGCAGGTAGAATCTAGGCGTATTAATGGGTCTTTCTGATCCCGTTAATGTGGAGGTACTGAAAGTGCTGCCTCCTCGCCGGCCGCCATGTTGGGTCCCCTAGTTATTGTTTATCTTGACAGCATGAGTGAAATGGGTTGTACTGGTTTAGCTGCCTCAAGGAGTATAATTTTTTCCCCCTGTCTTTGAAGTTTCTTTATGGGTTTCCCGTGACGAACATCACATTCTAAGTTAATACTTACTGGATAATAAAATTGTTTTCCTTCTCTTCTTCCTTTGTTGAAAGATTTTCTAGGATTGGAGATTTGATTTTTAATTATATTTCCTCAACACTAGGAACCATCAGAAGTCAGAGATGCAAGGGGATATTCACAACTTAGAGGCTTCAGAGGGAACATGGACTGGCCTATATACTGATTTTGAACTCGTAGCCTCCAGAACTGTCAGAGAATCATTTTTGGTTGTTTTAAGCCACTCTAGTAAATTATTATGGCTGCCTTAGGAAATTAACACAATAATTTAGGCCTGAGGACGTATCTGCATCTTAGCAGCAGGATGGAGGGAGGGGCCACAGGCCAACATCAGTCGTTTCATAAGGAAGTTTCCTGAAAGCTATTATAGAAACTTCTATTTATTTGCCTTTGGATAGTGCTGAAAGGTCACAAAGCCACAGCTAATTTCTTGGAAATGTGTTTATTCTAGGTGGCCATGTATGCTGCTAAAAAGTCTATAAACTGTGGAGAACAGGGACATCAAGGACAGCTTACAGTGTCTAAATGTTCCCATCTGTCTTTTTCCTATGTTCTTTTCCTGAATACATTATAAATTCTTTCTCTCATTCCTAACTGAATTTACAGCCTCTCATACCTTTTCTCTCCCTGGGATTGTGAGAGTCATATTTTGTAATTTGCATTACGTCTGAGATGTTATTTAGTTAAAAATATTTTCATAGATTGTACTGAAGTCCCCCCACCCCTTCAATTTGATGTCTGAAAATGTACTGAAAAATGAGGTCTGTCTCAAGTAGTAAAATTTCTGATGTAGCAGGCTGGAATTGGGAGTTCTTCACTACAGTTGGACTGTTAGCAGGAATATGAATTCAAAAAGAGACAGAAAATAAAACTGCCCTTAATACTGCATACATGACCTAATTATTATATTACAACATGTGGCACTGATTTTAAAATAACCCTCTGTCTTCACGCAGGCCTGGATATTCTAGAAAATATAAATGGAAGTAATCTCAGAAAATTGTCTTAAATTCATGTGAGAATTTTCAGAAAAATTTTAGAATCATTTTAATTTTTAGCTTTTACCATACTCTGAAATTTAATGATGGGGTCTTTTTAAAAACGTCTCAATTTAGTTTTATATTAAATATTAATTTTGGGATGTGAAGGAAGTGATGGTGGTAGGGTTTTTGGGTTGTGAGCTTTTTTCTTCAATATCTCCAAATCTTATGACAAATGAAGTTCCCATCAGCTTCACAAAACATTGAAAGACATTTAATTAGTTTTCATGTCTTTGAATAAAGAGAGATTTTTCATCTTTTTTTATGATTGAGTCTTCAGTTTAGCTGCTCCCCTGCTTTGTTCTTGGCATGTTCCTGCTTCATTTCAGCAATGTGTACAGCCCATTCTTGTTTGCACTAAAGGTTGTCATATGGATTGTTTTGACTGTTTCCATGACATGTAAATGGACAAGGATTTTAAAAAATGTTCTCGGCCCTAAAACAAACCATATTTATTTACACATCTAGGTAACCAGACCTCCTCTTAAACTTTATCACTTGTTCTTCTTCTGGATGAAAAGAGAATATTTTTGTACTTATTTATGAGAGATTGGCAAAATGCCTGTTAGCTCTCTAACCTCCTGTTAAACATTGCTATGGACCTTCACCTGCCCTTTCAGTTACTCATAGTGTTCTTGAACAAAGGCTTCCACTTGTCTGTCCACAGCTAGTTGGACAGAACTTCCATCTAGTAGGGCATATTGGCAAATGAGGCTAGAGTCTGAGCAGGACCTGAGGAGCCTTCAGCTTTTCAGGAAGCGGAGTTCCCTAAGGTAGGCATCCCTAACAGCTGAGCTTGGAGTAGCAGGAAGGGGAAAATGCCAGGAAAGACCATTCAAAGCAAGTATCACAGTAAACGTTCCTATCATTTATGTCTGAAGATTAGAGCTCGTTATGCAGATGTAGGATCCATTTGTATAAGGGGATAGCTGAAGTTTTCTAGAAAAAAGTCGATTTCAACAAAATCTCAGGCCAACCTTGGGGAGAAGGAAACGGAGTCCGAGATGCGGTAGTGGAGGTCAGTGATGATAGTGACCGAGACAAAGCCCTTAGGTTGAGAAGCCAGTTTCAGTAGCATGTAGGAAACCAAGTCTGATTGTAATGGGATAAAGAAACAAGCAAATGAATTGCAAACAGCCCCTTTGGGAAGTTGTGTGGAAAAGGTGAAGGAGGAGGATGGAATAGTTGATGGAGGTTACCTGGTGGCAGAAAAGTATTTTTCCAGGCTGAGAGGCCTCGAGAGGGAGAGATCAACAATGAGTAAAAGATAAGGGAAAACCATTGCTAATAGGGGAAGAAGCACACACAGGCTTTAGACTCTGATGGTGCTTGATAGAATCCTGTAACCATATGGTGCTGTTCAGGTTAACTGACCTTCCTGAATGATTTTCTTCATCAGTACAATAAAGACAAAGTCGAGTACAATAGACTGACTCCTACTATGACAGCAGCGAGAGGTAAGATGGCAATGTGTTAGCGAGGGAGAGAATTGTAGGAATTGTCAATGCAGCACATTCATTTTACAAAGAAACACCACCCTGAGGGGTGGCGTGACCTGCTTCAAGTTATGCAGGTGGTTGGAGAACTAGAATTTGCACCTGGGATTTCTGATTCTTAGTCTTCTGTTCTGTTGCAGCACTGACTGAGAAGTGAAGCCTATAAGAAAAATGCTATCAGTAAAGTTCTTTGCTTGACTTAAAAATTAAGCAGTGTAAGTTTGGTTAGGAAGGGCATAAAGGAGAGCTGGTTCCAATCCAGTCCATCTGGGAAAGACTCTGGGGATTTTAGCTTTCCATGAGTATAACATAAACCAACAATACAACCTTCTAAGAAAGGGTGATGTGGGGATGGCTCAAATCAAAAAAGCTGGCCCTCACCGGAAGTGCTCTGCCCAGTGCTGCACATCACTCCCATGGGACCACTCACAACTCCCTGTGGAGGCTGGGGTCAGTGAGCAGGGTGTAGTGCTATTTAGACTTTCAGAGAAGTTGAAGGGATAGTACTGAGTTCCTGGCTACCCCAAGTGAAGATTTTAGGGCCCACTGAAAAGTAAAATCCTACCTAGGACTGAAAGAGTAAAAATTGCCTCAAACTAAAAAGGAAAAAGCAGCCTTTCCCTTCCTCAGTTGAGAGGGCAGATGTGAATAAGTCAGCTGCAATATTAACAGGACATTATTTCTCCCAAAGTCAAGTAGTAGCTCTATATGTCTCAATGGGTCCAGTGTTTGAGAGACTAATGCTTTCCTGTGATTGATTCACCAAGGTCTCCTTTTTAATTCCTACCTATTCCTGGGGACATCAAATTGCCAAACTAACTTTGCTTAATGATAGTATACAATTCCTAGTAATCCACGTTTTTCTTAATCTTGCCACAAAAATAGCAGCCAATCTAGAACCGGTTCCTGCTTCCTTTCGATCCTCCTCAGAATCTTTTATAGAACTCCACCTTTAGAAAGGGTGCCTCCTTCCTAGGCTCTAGCAGAGCTCCTGGCACTGGAACATCCTCCTTTGCTGTATCTGGGTTTGTTGGGCTTGTGCTTGGTGGTCTTTGGTGGATTAGCCTTAATAAATTGTTGATGTCGTGGGTCTTATGCACTCTTCCATATCTTTCAGAGACTCTGTACATGAATGTATTAGGATGGCCTATTTGACATGATTCTGGGGGCAATGAATGAGTAAGACGTCAAGCAGCCTTTTGGAGTGCCTGCTAAAGTGGTTAGGTTGGTAATGATGAAGTAGGAGTCTGTTATACTAGCTTAAAATTTTTAGATAATGCTTCTGTTTTGTTTGTGGACAATTAGTAATATCCACAATGTTAGCAGCCCCTTTTATTTCTGAAAAGTCCACTTATAGGGGACATAGATCAGACAATGTGCCAAGTGTTTCCAGGTACTATTTCATTTAATCTTCATAACGCTCCAAATTTCAGATTGGGAAAGTAAAGTTCTAAGGAATTCAAATTAGCTAGGTGGTAAGTGGCAGAGTTAGGATTTGAACTTAGTGCTGTTAGCTACCATTAAGCTTTTCTTTATAGATTATCAGTAGCTTCCAGCATGGTAAGTTTCAACTGTGGGTTTCCCCACCTCATTTTTGCCTCCTGCTCCAGTTAAGTTTCAGACAAATCTTTTAACTTTTGTTAATTGCAAAATGTATCTTCAGTAGGGGAGGTACTTGGTGTTCTTGGGCATCCCTTGCATGGATAGATGCATTTCCAATTCTGATGGAAGCCATTGCTTTCTGAATCTGGCTTCAGTTTTTCAAGATCTTCTCTGCTATCTCCATATAGACAGAGTCACCAAAGTAGACCTAGAATCCCTTTGAAGTTTAAGAGATCATTGAACATTACTGCAAGTTTTTATGAAGTTTTCTAAATCTTTACTGCTTTTTTGGTAAATGTCTTGGTTAATTAGAAAAGCCTTGAGGTAGACTGACTTTGGTTTTGTTTCCTTGAAGAGGCTTGAGATTCCAGGCTTCTCAGCTTGGTAGAGCCTAGTTGGCACCAAGCACAGTTTGTTCTCAGTGAAATTCATGTGGTTGTGGTCAGTGAAATAATTTCTTTCATGCTTGTGAGACCCCAAAACTAACTAGAACTTTCTTCTCTCTAGGAAATTTTCATTGACATATTGTGTCAAAAGGCCAGCCAATTACTAATCTGTGAGGACTGGGGGATTCATATGGGGTCTTTGCTTACTCTCTTCCCTTAAGAACTTCAGAAGCAAGTATTTACTAGAAATGTAACCACCAAGATGGGGCCCCAGCCTTTCCATCAGGTTTGGGCTCAGGTCACCTTGATCTTTGCCAAAATCTCTTGCCAGTAGTAAAATGTCTCTGATTAACCTTGTCCTGTCACTGGAATTGAGTGAAAGCTTACCCACTGAAGAAATGATTCCATTGTGTGGAAATGGAAGAATGTTATCAATTGATAAGTTGAAAAGTTGGAGGATGGAAAACTAGCTGAGGGAGCCTGAGGGGGAGATGGGACACATTTGATAGCATTTACAATGGCGATCTTGAATATTGTGGGATAATTTCACAGACGTAATAGGGAAATGTGATATTTATTATAAATATGTTTGGAGTAATAAATGTTTTACAGGAAAACATCCTATTCTTGGCAGGAAGTTGTACTTCCTGATCTAAAAGTTCTTTTCTATATCTAACTTATTTGATTGAATCAATGTTTCTGAGTTGTGAGGAAATGTATCTAGACATTACAGCTACAGAAGAAGGGCAAAAGAAGACAAAATATTTATTTGAAATATATTTCTTAGGAGAAAGCAGCAGAGTCCAGTACAAACAAACAACACATACACTATATACAAGATTTAAAATCAGAAAGATAAAAAATCAAGCCTCTGCCTTGCTACTGTTGGATAATTTGGATGTTGGATAATTTGCATACTCTCTGAACATTGATTTTCTTATCTATAAAAGTGAGAAAATAATCCTCACTTTATAGGGTTTTTGTTAAGATTGAATAAAAGAACAGAAGAAAAGGGCCTGTGACATAACAACAAATGATACTTTAAATTATTATTTAGGTCTTACAAACAGATGGGGCCTCAAAGCCAAAGAATTGACAGATGAGAATAGAAAAAAATCAACTCTACAACCAAGAATTGTTTCAAATATAAAACACATTAAAGTTCATGTTAAAGTAAGATGAACTTTAGTTTAAGCTTTGAACTAACAAAAGGCTGTTTGGAGGGAAATGAAAGGAGAACAAAAGGGAGTCCACACTCTGCGGGAGCAGCCCAAGACTCCCAAGGGCCCTTTGGCTCCACCCTTTGGCAAGAGGAAATACCTGGAGGGATAAGTGAGGAATTCACTAATGCACCTGGCTCTGGAGACTCCTTGTTTCCTTTCCCAGACTTTTTAAGAGTCTGGCCATCAAAAGTTTTTCTCTCTTTTTCATAGAGAGGCTTACAAGAGGGTATTCTTAGAGTCCAATTACAGGAATTTGTTTCCATTTACAATTAGCCAGTGATTGCTCAACCAAGGGCAAATAAAGGAGGTTCTAGGAACTCAAAGGGTAATAGCTATGTAACTTAACTCTTTCATAAAGATTTTTGTGATGCTCTAGACCTCGTTCAGGTGGTAGTTGATGAGACTGCAATACAGTTCAGATGCATCTAGCCTGTCTACTCTTTAGACTATTTCATTATTGATCCATTGTCCCTCCCTCTCCTATAAAAAACCATCTCCACTGACTTCAGGCCCAGGGATTTGATCACTTATATCCAAATTATATATAAAACACAGTTAAAGCATCTCTTTAAACATTCTTTGGCTACTCCCTTTTCATGGAACTCTCTTTCCTTTGGATTATGTAAGTTAGGATGATTGCTAATTATTGTGTTTGGATTATTATATTTCTCCATGACTACATTGTTAAATTTAAGGGCTGAGCTATATCTCTTACTTTTTTGTGTGTTTCCCTTAGCATCTATTATTAAAGGTGCTTAATAGCCAATACAAAAATATTAAAATTATAATATTATAAAATTATAGTATGCTGAAGTGAAATTAATTAATTTTTTGAACAATTATGGAAATGATATGCAGAGAGAACAGAAAGTGGCAATTCTCTTTTAATTTCCTCTTGCTTGGATTTAAGGGGAAATTGGTTTTCAATTAGTCAAGTATAAAAATGATCTGTTTTTCAAAAATCTTGTCAAAAAAAGACTACACCATGAAACTTTTGAAGTCCTCATTCGATATGGTTTATTTTGTTACATGTGTTGTAGCATAAGCTCCTGCTTTTTAAAATTTTTTTTGGTGGTACTGGAGATTGAACCCATGGCTTTGTGCATTTGAGGCAAGCACTCTACCAACTGAGATAAATCCCCAGCCCACCCTGCTATTTTTATTCCAAAGGAATTATTACATTATTCAATGAGTGTTGATTTTTTTTTTTAAGCAACTCATGCTAGACTGCAATACATCCACTAGATGGCAGTCAATTGTTGGATGATGAGAGAACCTGAACAGTTATTTTTTGGTATTGGTATATTTCCACTGAGCTGTCTCAGTCAACAGTCCTTGCCAACAACTCCTTAATTTCTATAAAGTTTTTCAACATTAGCTTTCCAGAGATTTTAAAAGTGATTGCAAAACATTCTGTGAAATATACCAGCCAGATAGTTTTCCACTACCACATCTAACCCTAGACTGACCTTTTATTTCTCCTAATTTTCTTAAGCCATAAATGGTGTCCTGACTTAACATGGGAATTAAATTACAACAAGAAAAAAATGCACTATTCAGAGTAATGAATAAAATCACACAAGTTTTTATTTTATATGAAACCTCCACTTCAATTTTTTTTTTTTTACAAATTATTATTATTTTTTAAACAAAGGAGTGAGATATAATCATGCCCATCTGTAAGGACTTTCTAAAAGAGCCACATGAACATTGTCTCATTTTGGAACGAGTGTTAGCACGTGCACTTGACATGTCCTGTGGATATCTGATATGATTGCAAACCCATCAGCAATCTTCATGCACTTACTTCCACAAGCAACCAGACACATGGGTTGGTGTCTATACATCTCAAGGGGCCTTGCCTGGCTCCCTCCACCCCAGTTATGCATACTTTTGTCTTTTTGCTACATTTTTCATATGTGGCTTGTTCTCTCGGGATGCTAATAAGATTCATGGGAGAAATGAAGAGCTCTACTTACATCCTTAAACAAAATAAAGGAGACTATCTGTGGGAACTGTACTGGTCTTGGGCCTCTTTAGAGTCCTATATTTTCCCATCACTGTGAATGAGACCTGAGGTGAATACCACCCAATTAATTTATGATATTCAGACATGTATCTTAAAATGATTATAGGTCATATTAAAAACAGATTTTATGTCATATCTGTTGATTACAAGCTTTATATTCATTGTCATCAACATTAGTATCCATACTTGGTTTAATTGAAAATGAGAGTCCAAACAACAGCTATGAAGTTTAAGACTTTAGTGTGACATGAGTATCAAAGTTTTCTTGTCAGATAAATCTTGAATATCCAAAGGATAAATTAATAACACATTCAGTGCATACCTGTGACCTAAGGTTTCTTCCTGGCATGCTGTTGAGTAATAAATGAGAAGTGATGGCTGGGGTTGACAGAACTGCTTGCTGAAGACACCCATACCCTACCATCTCAGCCGTGGGAGATTTAAAATCTATCATCTAAAGATAAAAGTCCAGGATCTTTGAGTTGGGCTTTCCATCCTTCCACCCTATACATTAAAAAAAATGCTATTTGATTATATTTTGTGCATTTAATATTCAATTAAATTTCCATGTTTCCAGTGAATAATTGTTCTTAATTATCCCTGAAATCTGTGCTGTAATATGTAATAGGATAAAAAAAGGGCGATTGCAACTCCTATGCATTTATATATAGACCTAATAAAAGAGGCTTTGTCCCATCAGCAACTAATGGTTGTCTTTGGCAGAAACTATTAATTTAGCATAAGGAATCACTGGGAGAAAAGACATTGAATAAAACTTAATTAATTCTTTAATCAATATTTACCTTGTGCTAATATTGCCCAAACAAAATAGTACCTTGAAGGAAATGAAGAGTTCTACTTGTAGAAATGGAAGGCAGGGAACTCTTGCAACAGATTTCTGTCCTTGCCTTTAAGACTTTTTTGACACCATTAGAAATAATCTCACTTTTAAAACTAGCTAGCTCGGTCTCTGCATGTCTTGCAAAGATTGTCTGGTTTGCAACAACACTATTTGTTCATGCTGTTCATTCGAAATGTGTATTGCCTGCATTTTAGCACAGTACCTGATGCTTTACAAGTACTAAATGAATCAACGGAAGGGCTAATTGGTCTTTAAAATGGATCTTGATCCTTTTGCTTATATTTTGATTTTCATTTAAAGTACGTTTTGTTGGGCTGGGGATGTGGCTCAAGCGGTAGCGCGCTCGCCTGCCATGCATGCGACCCAGGTTCGATCTTCAGCACCACATACAAACAAAGATGTTGTGTCTGCCGAGAACTAAAAAATAAGTATTAAAAAAAAATTCTCTCTCTCTTAAAAAAATAAAGTACGTTTTGCTTTGTTTATTTTGTTTATAATTTGAAAACCAATTTTAACTTGGCTAGCAGACTTTTCAGGATGCTCTTCAACCTAATTTAAAATTCTTTTAAAGATAGTTACTTGTATGATTTTCAGTTCGTTTTTCTGTTTTGCCTACCTAGGAAGAAATTGTACCTCCTTAGTTGGCTAAGAGTGTAGTGACTGTGACCATATAATTGGCTGTTTCCAAATCAGGACACTTTTGAGAGTGAAAGGGCATTTAATTAATACTTTTTCTAGAAATGATAGGTGTAAGCTGGAACTGTCCCAGACAATTGGGATATATGATCACTCTACTTAATAGCTCACTTTTGGCCTGGCTTTTTCTTGCACTGTTTGTTCATCTTTGAGGGTAAATAAATGTGGATAACCAGTTCCAGAGTGAGTGATGATCTTGTGAAAGATTATTTTTCTTGCCACCTCATCAGCACGGTGGGTCATTGATGTTTTTCTTCCATTTTAAATTTTAATTGGTTTATTGATGTACAAAAACTGCACACTTTAAGGTGTACATGTTGAAAAGGTTTGACATGTGAACCTGTAAAACTTTCATCATACTCAAGGTAATTAACATACATATCTCCTACTCCCTGAAGTCATCTCCCTTCTTATGTCTTCCCCATTCTCACTGATACTTTTTGTCAGTGTATATTATTTTGTATTTTCTAGATTGTGCATGAATGGAATCATATAGTATATATTTTTTTGGAGTGGGGGTCTAGCTTTTTGGAGGTCTTCCTTGTTGCTTGTATCAGTAGTTCATTTTTGGTGTTGTTGTTGAGCAGTATTCCACTGTATGGGAATGTCAAAGTTTGTTTACCTACATGCCTTTTCATGGTCATATGTTGTTTGCAGTTTTTAGTTATTAGAAATGAAGATGTTATGAACATTTGTGTATAGGTCTTTTTTTTTTTTTTTTTACAAAAAGGTGCTCTCATTACTTTTGGATAAATACTTGTGACTGGAATGGTTGGATTGTATGGTAGGTTTATGTTTAACTTTTAAGAAACTGCCAAACTATTTTACAAAGAAGTGGAACTAGTCTATAGTCCTGCCAGTAATGTCTGTAAGTTCTGTTGCTCCACATTCTTGCCAGTACTTGGTACAGTTCAGTCCTTTAAAAAAAAATTATAGACATTATAATAAAATGTGTAGTTATTTGAATTTCTGGTTTTAATTTGCATTTCCCTTACAACTAATGATGTTAAACATCTTTTTGGATTCTTATTTGTCATTCATGTATTACTCTTTGTGAAATGCTTGTTCATTTTTTGTACTTTTATTGGATTGTTTGTTTTTCTTCTTATTGTTTTTTAGGAATTTTAAAATATATATATACTTGGACATTAGTTTTTAACCAGACATGTGAATAGGAAAATATTTCTCCCTGTTTGTGACTTCTTGTCATTTGCTTAACAATGTTTTTTTAAAAATAGAAGTTCTTAATTTTGATGAAATGTAACATATCAACTTTTTCTTTCATTTAATATATATATATATATATATATATATATATATATATATATATTTAGTTGTGGATGGACACAATACCTCTATTTATTTATTTTTATGTGGTGCTGAGAATCAAATCCAGTGCCTTACATGTGTTAGGCGAGTGCTCTACCACTGAGCTACAACTCCAGCTCTTTTCTTTCATTTTATAAAGACTTTTTTCTTGTTATTACATCAAAGAAATCTTCATTATGTAAAGTGAGTGAATAACAGACTTATAACTAAGGTGAAATTAAATGAAATAAAAAATGACAGTAGAGAACTGGGATATCCAGTCAACCCAATCTATATATCTATATCTATCTATCTATCTATCTATCTATCTATATATATAAATTACTTATATATTTATTTTGGTATTGAATTTCTGAAAGAGTTCATTAGTTAGTATTTTCAATATGTAGCATGATGGATTTTTATTTTCAATATGTAACAAGATGGAGTCTCACTTATTTAAAATGTAAGCTGGTTCAAGGCTCCTTAACTGAAGGCATAACCATGAATGAACTGCTAGATTCTGAAAGCAAACTAAGTTGAAAGCACCTTCATGATAGCTCTCTTCCCAGCCCAGTTATGTTTCTGTGGCTCTTAGGTAAACTGTGACTCCTTGAATTAATCTATGACTCTCTTTTAGGCACTTTCTCTTTTCAAGTAGATACTGTATTTTGCTGAATGACTGGAACATTTTTTCAACTGCTGTATTTTCTTCTCTACTCAGATGCCAGAATTATCTAACATATAAATGTGATCACACCGTGTTTTTATTTATTATTCTCTCACAGATTCTTTTATACCTTTAAAATAAAGTCCAACCTCATCAATGTGGACAATTAAAGTGACCAAACTATTTTTGTTCCAATGCTTTTATTAATAGCAACTCTATTCTGTTTCTAGAATGTTTGATTGATAAGTCATATGGTTGCTCCAGTTATTATAAGACCTCACTCTTCTGTACTACATTTATATGAAATTCCTTTCAGTTCTATTTTTTTTTAAATATGAAATCACTCACCATTGAGCTTTGGGGCATTCAGTTCTTTCCTCCTGAAACACTCACCCTTTTGCCTGATTAGTTCCATTTATTCCAGTATATATCCTTCAGATGTCAGACTACATTGAACTTGGTCTGCACAGCTTTCCCTGGTATTCCATATTCACTGATCTATGTGCACAACTACTAAAAGCTTATTGTGAGCAGGAGAATTGTCTGACCCCTTTTCTAATATATCCAGCACTTAGAACAAATAGTTGTTAAGTGCTTACTGATCACAGCATCTGTATATTAAGATCCTGAGGCAATAAAGAGCACCCTTCCTTAATTAAAGAACCTAGAAACCTCTGATCTAGAACAAAAAACGATAGGGCACCCGCTATATTCTAAATAAATGAAAATACAGTCCTCCCAAGGACTGAGTAAAGTGCTCCTCTAATGATCAATGCCCCTGTGTGAGATTTAAATGTTCCGTAGGGTCTTTTGTGAATCCTTGCCTTTCTTTGTGGCATCTATCACTTTGATTCTCACTGCACATCTTGACTCTCAGAATTCAGTTTTTTTTTCTGTTTAGCCCTAAATATGAAAAAAATTCTTTTATTAACCGAGCTGAAAGAGACTGGAATTATTTTCTAATAGATATGCAAAGACCAATGACAGCCCAAAGAAAGGAAAAATCAGGAGAAAATAGCAATGCTACAAAAATTAAGCATGTCAAAAGTAAGGATGTCCTTAAAACATAATTTTTATCTTAAGTATTTGGTTAAGTCCAGTAAACTGGACTGTGCTTCACATTCCCCTTTTCCCTTATCATAAGACAATGACAATATTAAAATCTCAATTAGGTTCCCAAAGTGTCTTATCTATTCTTATAGAAGCCCCATTTTTATTTAATTTCCTCAGTATCTGGAAATATTCAGTTTGGACATCCTACCCAATTAAGGGCAAATATCAACTTCCTTAAGCTAGGAATTTTTCAACTTTTCTTGAGGGTCTTTCTTTTAGACTTGATCGTAGTGTGAGATGAAAGCTACTGATTGCCAGCACAGGACAACCTGCTGATTGCCAGCACAGGACACTATAAAGCATCATAGGATTGTGCTGACCTTTTAAGTTCTAGGCTTTGGTTCTGTACTCCTGAAACCTGGAGTGCCAGCTCATTGAGTCCACAGCATAATTATTTATGAAATGATAACATGCATATACAGTGTCATTCAAATTTACCCATTGCATTTAAAAATTATAATAGTGCTTTTGCCATAGCCATAACTTGCATAAAACAAGATTGAAACTAATAATTACACATGACATAATATCTAGATTTTCATTTATTTGATTTGGTTTGTAAAACCTGCAGAGTCTGGTAGGCTATTATAAAAGGTTGATCTCAAAATGTGATCTCATTTGCTTCATTCCAGATTTGCAGAATCAGAACTGTGGAGGTGGGACCCACATATCCATGTCTTAGCAAGCCGTTCAGGTGAAGTCTTAAACAGTTTTGAATATAAGAAGCACTGTTTTAGAAGAATCATCTCCATTTTAGAATGATATGTAGAGAATTGATTGCATTCAACTATTAACTGCTTTGATAAAAGGAAGAACTTTAAATAGCAACCGGCGAAACTTCACCTCTTCCAGCAAATTTCTGTGGGCCCGTTAAACATTTTTCCATTGCCAATAAATTTGGAAGGAATGGAGTAAAGTTCAAGGAGGCAGATTACAATCTCTGAACTAGTGAAAAGTTAAAATTATCCTTGTTGCGATTACAGGGAGAAAAAAAAAAAATCTCTAAAGCCTGAGCCAAAACTGTAAATGGACAGTGGCAGGGTGCTCCTTGGAATGAAAGGTAGAACAGGCCTTGGCTGTGGGATTGGAGAAAACCTTCCAAGATAGGTTGCAAATGGTGTTAATTCTGTCCATATTTGTCTTTCATTTATGTGGCTTTCATTTGTGACTGGGTCTGCCTTATAGGTGCCCTGTGTTCTAAAGATTGAAGATGAAAAGAATTCATAGGAAGACACTTCTCAGGATATCAGCAATATATAGCCAAGATATGAAATTCTCCTTTGGTATCGTCATTTTTTTTTCTTTTTCCTACTAATGAGGCATCTAGGTTTCTCAGAGAAAGAGAAGATAAGGGAAGATACTTTAGGGCAAGTATCTTTAAGGGAAGATATTCTCTTAAAACAACAACAATAACAACTCCTGTGTAAAGGCTTCAACATGCCTTCAAGTTATCACTTCACTGTTCCTATTATCACTGTTTTTCCATAATTGTTGCAGGGCGCTTGAGTTATAATAAACCCAGGGAGAGTTTCAGCATTGTCTCACTCGCCAAGAGCTTTTAATGGGTTCTTGTTGTATGTATTTTACATAGTCCCACCCTGGTCAAGCAGTTGGCATGTGATGGAGACTCCTCAGAGGCAGCAGATTCCTGAGAAAGTGTAGTGGGTGTCCTGACACAGAATGACCTGGCAGGGGAAAGAGAAACAGACATTTTTTCCACCCTCTGCCTATGGAGTCTCGCCATATCCTGTCTGGGAGAGAGTCATTTTGGCTTCCAAACTTGGTGTTTCATCTGGAAACCAAGTTTTTTTTTTTTTTTTTTTTTTTTTTTTTTTTTTTTTTTTTTTGGTCTGACTGCTTATGTTAGGATTGGTGTGAGGAGTCATCTGGGATCCTATTTTATTGACTTGACTATACCATGTCCATTCCAACATATGTTGCTGGTACCTATTTTTTTTCTCCCCTCAAGTCTTGGCATTACATTTGGGAATTAGAAAAATGTTAGCTAGTTTTAGAAACAAATCTTTATGATTGCTATATATAAAGAATGCCTGTGGATGTGGGTTTTAAAATGGTGCCCTTGAAGCTCCAGACTCATTCTAAGGGCATGCTTGGTCAGCATACTATCTCTAACATATCAGCCTGGGCTTCTTCTTGGACTTCTTTATTTTTTTTTGTGGGGGGGTCGTAATGGGAATTGAACCCAGGGCCTCATGTATGCAGGTGCTGTACCACTGAGCTACACTCCCAGTCCTCTTTTGTTTTCTATTTTGAGATGAGGTGTTCCTAAGTTGTTCCTGGGTTTTCCATCTCATTCTAGGATTAACCATTTTCCTCTTGGAGGGCACTATAGGTCTAGCAGATCTAAATTTACCCATTTATGTATTTATTTTTGTTTCTATATTTCAACAGTATAGATAAAATGCACAGTTTAGACCTGTTTTTAAAGTAAGATTTGTTGATTTTTTAAAATTGAAAAATAAAAAATTGCCTATATATTGTGTAAAGATGTTTTGAAAGAGGTATACATTGTAAATAGCTAAATCAAGTTAACAGATTTATTGTCTCACATATTTATTATTCTGTTTTGATAAGAACACTTAGAATCTTTTCACTTTGAAAACTTCTGTTTTTATGTCAGTACCACTCAGGTTTGATTACTATAGCTTTGTGGTATAATTTAAAGTCAGTTAGTGTGATGCCCTCCAGCTTTGTGTTATTGGTTTTGTTTTCTCAAAATGGCTTTCGGTATTTAGGGTCATTGTGGTTTCTTTTGAATTCTTTTTCTATCTCTATGAAAAATGTTACTGAAATTTATATAGGGAATGAATCGACACTGTATATTGCTTTGGGTAGTATGGATATTTTAATAATATGAATTCTCCAGTCTGTGAACATGGGGTTCCTTTCCATTTACAATTATCACTTAGTATTCATGGGGAACAGGTTCCAGGACTCCCCATGATACCAAAATCTCTAGATGATGCTCACCTCTTTGATGTAAAATGGCATATAACTTATGCATATTTTAAATGGTTTCTAGATTACTTATAATACCTAATACAATGTAATGCTATATAAACTGTCATTATACTAGGGATAATGTTTAGGGAGTAACAACAAGAAATTAGTCTGTACATGTTTAATACAAACACTAATTTTTTTTTCCTGAATATTTTTGATGCTTGATTGGTTGCCTCAGAATATGCGGAACCTGAATATGTCTTCTTCACTTTCTTTCATCAATGTTTCATAGTTTTCAGTGTATGGTTTTTTTTTTTTTTAACTTCCTTGGTTAAATTTATTCCTAAGCATTTCTTGTTTTCAGTAGCTATTGTCAATAAACTTGTTGTTGTTGTCATTTTTTAAAATTTGTTTTTCAGATAGTTGTTGTTAGTGTATAGAAAGGTTACTGATTTTTGTAAGTTGATTTTGTATCCTAAAAATTATTGAATTCATTTATTAGTTTGAGTGATTTTTTTTGGTGGAATTTTTAAGGTTTTCTATATATGAGACCATGTAATTTGCAAACAGGAACAATTTAACTTCTTCTTTACTAATTTGAATGCTTTTTATTTTTTCTTTTGCCCAATTGATCTGGCTGATACCTCCAGTATTACATTGAATAGAAATAATGAGAGGTGGGCATCCTTGTCATGTTTTTGATTTTACAGGAAAGGTTTCAGCTTTTCACCATTGTGTATGGTGTTAGTGGTAGGATTGTCATCGATAGCCTGTAGTGTGAGATACATTCCGCGTGTATTTAATTTGTTAATTTTTTTATCATGAAAATATATTGATTTTTATCAAATGATTTTTCTTTATCTCTTGAGATAACTATGTTTTTTTTCCTACATTGTGTTGTGTCAATACGATTTATGTCACATTTAATGATTTGTGTCTGTTGAACCATCTTGGCATTCATGAGATAAATTCCACTTAAACAGTGAAAATGATCCTTATAACAGTGAATGATCCTTGTAATAATGAATGATACTTATGCTACTGAATTCATTTTGCTAGTTTTCTTTTTTTTTGAGAATTTTTTGCATCTATGTTTCTCAAGAGTATTGGCCTTTATAAACCTGATACACTTTATTTTATTTATTTATTGTTTAAAGAGAGAGAGAGAGAGAGAGAGAGAGAGAGAGAGAGAATTTTTTAATATTTATTTTCAGTTCTCAGCGGACACAACATCTTTGTTTGTGTGTGGTGCTGAGGATCGAACCCAGGCCGCATGCATGCCAGGCGAGCGCGATACCGCTTGAGCCACATCCCCAGTCTAAGATACACTTTAAATAAATCAAATGTTCTGGCACACCAGTAAGTAGAAAACAATAGAATCATCTCCAAGTAAATTTGGTGTCAAGTGGGACAAATAGCTATGGTTTCCTGGAATTCTTACCATTCCCAGAAATCCATTTTAAGACCATCAGGTATGATGCAAAATCTTATAGAGCTGTGTACATTGGATTAAGAGGCAGGAGATCTGGTTTCTTCTTGTGGTTGTGTGACCAGTAGGCTACTGTCAACATGAATGAGGCAATTGCCTCTCTGTGCTTTGGTTTAGTCATTTGGAAACTGATGATTGAATCTCTTAATTTTTAAAATACTCACATTCAAGCGGTCTAGGAATCTTACTAATGCTTTTCAAGGATTGTTAATAAGTTCCATCTCTATGTTACTTTGTCCTTCCCCACTTGAACATCTTTTTCCAACTCATCAGAGGAACTTGATTGAGGGAAAAGGCAAACCATAAATTAAAGAGAAAGGAAAATCTTGTTAATAGGTTATTCACAAACAGCATCAGTTCCTGCTTCCCCCCTGCTATATTATCAAGAGCTTTACCATCTAGGATCAGATCTATGGAATTCCAGAGGCAATGGGAACCAAGCCAGGTACCTCCAAGAGCTCCACCCCCTCCCTCAGAGGTGGGGAGGGGAAAGATGTGTGAAGTGTCTAAATCCAGAATGTGCTGGTCTTGAGGGAGGCTCTTGGTTTACCAAGGCACAGCTTTAAATTCTTTGCCTTTCGCTCTATTACTTGAGTGTACCTAGTTATCTGCTCATGAATCAAAAGGTCCTGACCTTCTATTTAGTTGATATAAGCTCCCTGTTCCTTTTACTACAATAAATGTTAATTTCCAGTCCTTACCCCTTTAGTCACTGATGGAAATCTGATTTTACGGGAAATGGGCCTCAGTAGAACCATGATGTTTTCTCCCAACAGACTAAAATTACAGAATGCACTGTGATAACTTCTGCTGGCAGCTTCCTTTTACCATATTGATCCTTGGAATTTGGACATGAGTCTTGATTGATCACAAAGTGATCCATATCTCATTCCTATGCACTTTGGACTTCAGATCACCCTTGACTCATATCTCAGGCCCTAGTTTAGTCTTTCATATGAATGACCATTGAAATTTTTAATTTTCTGCCAATAAACCATGTGGAGTTTGACTAACATGAAAATGAAATCCCATGTTAATGACATTTTTAGGTTGTTCAGAGAAGTCTTAGTTTTCTTTCTTTCTTTTTTTTGGCATATATCTCCTGGAAATCTGAGAATATGAGCATTCTATAAGCAAAATATTTTAAAACTAGAGTTGATCACATCAACAAAAATGCTTATATGTTTTTCTTTTCTTTAAGAGGTAATGACTGAATAGCAAATTACCCTGTCAGAGCTAGTGGAGAAATTAATTGGTTGCCCATTTGTAATACTTGGACTTATTCCTGAGAGTCTTCATTTGTCCAAAAATAACCCTAAAGATGAATTGCACATTAGAAATAGTACCTACTCTTTTGTATTTTGTAAGTACAATGATGGAAAGCACTACTAATTTATTAATTTAGAAAAAAATTTGGTATAGTTGAGTGGAAATGAAGGTATTAAGAATCTGTTTTAGGGGCTGAGGTTGTAGCTCAGTGATAGAGCACTTGCCTTGCATGTATGAGGCACTGGGCTCGATCATCGTGCACATACAAATAAATCAACAAAATAAAGATATTGTGTGCATTAATAGATTATTAAATAAAATTTAAAAAAATTAAAAAAAAATAAAAGAATCTGTTTTAGCTGGTCAGGGTAATCTATAATCCCAGTGGCTCAGGAGGCTGAGTCAGGAGGACTCAGCCTCAGCAATTTAGTGTAGACCCTAAGAAACTTAGCAAGCCCCTGTCTCAAAATAAAATATAAAAAAAGGGCTGGAATGTGGCTTAGTGGATAAGTGCTCCTGTGTTCAATCCCTGTTACCAAAAAAGAAAAAAAAAAGAAATAAAAAAAGAAAAAAAAAGTACTCAAGTTATAGTGAGAAAAAAATGATATATTCAAGTTTTAGAAAATATTTATGAATTTGATCAGAAAAAGCTTCTCATTTTGTGGTAACAGCTGCTCACTGAAAACATGGCAAGTTTGCTTCATTGCAATACTGCTGCCTAACAGCTTAGTTGTCAGGTCAAAAGGTTTGAGGCAAAAATCAAGATGTTTTTGAGTATTTGAAAATTCTTAGGGAAGTCATTCTTATTTAAAAGGGGGTAAGTTTTCTAAAAAATAAATATTTCTTTTTTTTTTCTATTTGAAAGAATTCTTGGGACATCATTATTTATAATTGCTGTAGCTCTCTGATCCAATGTGGAGGAAACCCAACTTGAGACAGAGACCCCATGTGGTGTGCCAGTAGGACTGTTCCAGAACATGAAGGCTTGCTGGACTTCAGGACTTGGTATGCAGTAGAATCGATTCAGAGGTTATAGAAGATTGAAGCTGCAAGTGTCCATTCAGATCATTTAAACCAGACCCGAATTTTAAAGTTGAAGAAATTGAGACTCGGCAGGTTAAAGGAGTTGATCAGGTCCCACATCTTTTTAGCAGAAGTGGTTGTAGAATTTAGGACTTCTAAGTTTCATTTTGATTGTCCTTGTACCAGATGCTGGAAAGGATTAGGACTAAATGAGAAAAACATGAGCTAAAGCATTGCTTTCATCGGTGCCTTTATACAGACTTCTGGTGATGAAGCTGAGCAATGACATTTTAAAGGGATTTTTAACTCAGCCACCTTTCAGTTTATTGCCCTTTTCTGAGATAGGTCTATAGTTAGCCTGTTCCTTGTATTCCCAGTTTAGTATTTTGACCTCTTTTGAATTTTGCACATAATTAAAATAGATGGTTCCTTTGGATTTAGGGGTTGTCTTTTGTTTTCTGTCAGTTTATGGAGACAAGGTCAGATAAAGGAGTTCAAATGAATTATGTAGAGTTTCTGTGAAGAGAGGGATAACTGTCCCACATGCTGAGAAAATGTGCCTCTCTGTTCTGGTTTGGGACTGTGTGTATTTAATTATGCACAGAATGTGCTGCTGGGAGAAACTCTGAATGGATGGACTAGGCTGTCAGTATCAGCAATAGTGGTGCTTTGAATCTGAGGCCTAGCAAGAGGCTCAGGAAGGCAGCCAGAGGGAAGTGAGCCACCTCATGGGCCTCTAGAGGGCAGTGAAAACGTAGAAGTCAAGAGGTCAAGATCTGCGTGTGAGGCCACAAGGAATGGGCAGTACTGAACGTCCTCTTATCCACTCTTCTTGGAGTTCTCTACGTGCATAAGAATAACTCATTGTGTTATGTGCTGGTATTTTTTTTTTTTTCAAGCCTGGATGTCTTGGACTCATTTTGGAGTTTTAATCTTTGTGATGTAGAGAAAAGGACACCAAAGTATTAACTGGTCTGGAATCTTGCTCTTGTTCTGCCAGGGTTGTTTACTTCAGAGGTTTAAAGAGGTTTATCAAGATGTCTTGGTGAACCTCTTCTGCCATGGCCACCAGGTCAGAATCCTCTTGCAGGATTGCTTCCTGGCAGCGTCACCCTGCTGAGCTAGTCACCAATATACCTGGTTAGCAGAAATTCTTAGTGAGGGTATAACTGGTTGGCAACATCAGTAATTCTTAACCTTGGATTACTGACCCTCGTTATGGGTTGTATTGTGCCGTTCTTCAAATGTACATGTTGAATTTCTAGTTTGCACTATCTTGGAATGTGGTCTTATTTACAAATAGGGTCATTACAGATGCCATAAGAAAAAGTTAGGATGAGGTTTTAATGGAGTAGATAGGCTCCTAACTCAAAATGACTCAACTGGTGTCCTGATGAAAAGTAGACATTTGGTCATTTACTTGCACACAGGGAGAATGTTATGTGAAGACTGGGGCTATGCTGACATAAGCCAAGAAATTGCCAGAAACCAGGAGAGGTTCCAGGGAGAGATCCTTCCCTAGTGTCTTAAGAAGGAACACAGTCCAGCTGGCCCCTTGTCCTTGAGCTTTTATTCTCTAGAATGCAAATCAATAAATTTTTGTTGTTTTAGCCACTTAGTTTGTGGTACTTCATAACCGCAGTCCTAGAAAATGAATATAGCCATAATAGAACCTGTGGATCTTTGCACTATGTGTTAAATGTAGTTTTTCCGGGATGGCTAGGAAATCATAATGACTTGATCTTGTTTCCTGTAATGCACTGTCAATATCAAAGTCAATATCACTAAGGTTGTTCAAAATGACAGAAATTTTTCTATTGCATAGGCTATGTGATAATTTTAGTAGGAAGAATGCACCTATTTGAGGGTTATAGAATTTATCTTTCTTTAATATTTTGTAACATTTATGTGCTCCCAACTTAAATTGCCTTCTGAAGTCAATAAAATGGGTTGGTTGGTCAGTGATTAAAAAAATAATTTTCAACTTTAAATAGTATTGAAATTCAGGAATTTTCATTTGCCAAATAAATAAGGACAAAATTTGAACTTTAGCTTCTCCTAACAGAACAGGTCAATTCACAACTCCAGTTTTTGATCATAGCAATGAAGAGAGGGATTAACTATAGTCACGTATGTTACTGGAACCTGTCATCTTAGTCTGTCTCCAAGGATTACCCCCAAACCAAAATATACTGAGAAAACTAGGGCAAAGGAGGTATGCCAGGGAGTGGGAGGTGAGGGTGTGAGGAGAAGAGCTTGGAGAGAAAGGCACGTTTTGTCACACTCTAGATTTCCTGCAGGAAGCTCATTAACACTCATTAAAAGTTCTTTCACTAGGTATTCTCTATTCTCCAAGCGAGGCAATATTTCCTATAAATCAACATGTGCTGCCCAGAAAAATCTGGGAATTTAAGATATTTTGGAAATCATTTGGAAATTCTATAGCTTTGAGTTACATTATGTTGGAGTTGTCTGATATTCCCTGAAGCAGATGTTGACTCTGACTTCATGCTGTCAGTTAAATTCATCCCTGATTTCTGTACTATTTGCATCCCCTTTCCATCATTGGATGCTGTCCAAGGCCCAGATAACTACAGCCTAGGAGACAAACCAGTAGACTAAAGTCTCATGGTCATGGTTGTAAGTAAATATAATTCTCCAATTATGCTTTTGATTTTGAAGGACATTTTTCATGAGTTCCTTTACCTAACAAGCATGGAACAAAAGGTTAGCATTATATATATAATTAATATAATATCTATATTAATATAATATATCTATGTATCTATCTATCTATCTATCCATCTACAGGGAGACCTTAAATTATATATCTTTAGCCCTAGACAGGGTATGGATCATCAATTACTTACCTTGCTTTAGAGATACAAGGACATAGATTTTTGTTTTTATTGTTTTTCCATATTAACTTAGACTCTAAATTTTCTACCAGTAAAGGAAAATAAATATATCATGACTATGAGTATCAATATTTTTCGTGAAAGAAAGCATATCATTCATTTCATGAATAAAGGATTAAGTAACCAGACTTGGTTGACTGGGAAGAACTTGGCATTTTGGTGACATGTACCAAGTTGGCAGAAGTCTTGGCAAGATTTATAGAAGGGTCTGCACTAAGTGAAAAGATACTCTAGAGATACTGTTTTAAAAATGAGGTGCAGATTTATGAATAACTATGTATAAAATAAGTTGATGATAATAATTTTTCTTTGACAAAAGCAGGGTGCCTCATTTAGTCTTTTTCATGGAGCTCTGTTTACTTTTGGGCTTCTGTCAGGGCATAGATCCTTAATCATTATCACCTGAAAATTGTTAATTAATTATAAGTCATCAGTTGCAGTCACTGAAATGTCGTTATTCACCATTTTATTCCACAAAGCTAATTATGGCTTGTATGAGCTCTATATAACCACATAACAAGTTATCCCAAAACTTTGTGGTTTAAAGTAACAAATTTTTGTCACCCTTCAGTTTTTGTGGGTCAAGAATCTAGGCACAACTCAGGGTCTTTCTCTGGTTGTGATCAAGGCATTGGTTGGGGCTGCCTCATGTCTAGCTTGACTGGAGAAGGATCTGCCTCCAAGATCTTTCTTGTGGGTGTTGGCAGAATTCAGTAGCTTGCTGGCTGTTGGCTAAAGGCCTCCCTTTTCCATAAGGAGCTCTTTTCCATAGGGCCGCTTTCAACATGGCAACTGGCTTCCATCAGAGCAAGTGAGAGTGTGAGAGAAGGTAAATTAGATAGAAGCCATAACTTAATCTTGGAAGTGACATTTCATCACTTTTGTAATATATATATATATTTTATCTCTACTAGATCTAGGCCTACTACCCCTACTAGGTCCAGAGGGAGCTACACATTAAAAGCAGGACATGGGCTCCAGTGAGAGCCACTTAAAGGCTCCTGACCACATGGACAGTAGGTTTTGTTGAATGAAGCAGCTGTTTTAATTGAATAATTTTCAAGGTTTGTGTCACTGTTTTTCTATTTAAAAGGTAGTCTATTCCACAAGGACTATATAGAAAACCATATAATCAATGATCTATTTTTCTCTACCATTTGATAAGATGAAATGATATTTGCACAGTATTTGTCATTTTCAAAGCATACAAGTACGAATATCCTCAAAAATATCCTCTGTGAAGGACAAATTGCTATAATCATTTTGAAGGTAAGATACATGTTGGAGAGAGATAAGTGGATTTTTATAGATCCTATGGCTAAAATATGACTTTCTTGGTTATTTTTAAATGTATTATTTATGAGGACTTTTTTGTCAAAAATTCTTCATGACTCTAGGGAAAAACTGTTTTAATTGTTTCTTTTGACTACCTTTTGGTCATCTATCAGTATAGGTAGCAAAGAACACGTGTGGACACTAAAACTAAATTATGTTATTTGGAGTCCTTTCAGCCTTTCCTCGTGATCCTGGCCCAGAATTTGGTTGCAGTAGATTGGGGCTATTTCTGTTTTTTCCATATTTTTTAACTGGTGCATTATAGTGTACATAATGGTGGGATTTTTTGTTACATAATCTAACAATATAATTTGGCCAATATCATTGATTGGGGATATTTCTGCTATGATTGTTTAGGGAATACATAGATCATTGGAGCATAGTTCTATCTGGGATGACCGAAAAAAACTTAAGGTATTTTCCCCCAATAGTAAGAATTTTTGATCCACTCAAAAAAGAATCTTGGTTTTTATCTTTTCACTTACTTTAGAAACTTAGAGGATAGGGGCTATAACTTGATAGAAAATAAAATAAAAGAGAGGTTGAAAAAAATTCAGCTTTGGTAGACAACAGGGCAGGGCACATTCTGGATCTCTAGATATGCATTCAGATTTAGCCATGCTGGCAGAGCCACTGCCTCCATTGTGGTATGCTGCATGGGGAGTGGCTGTTCTATTAACTGTCAACATGGGTCTGGCTAACAGATACAAAAATAACACCCTGGTTGTGTCAGTTGTAAAAAACTATGCAAAACAGATAGAAGACAATGGATTGTTTGACAGACTGAGATGGTTTTATATGGATTTTTGATGACCATAATGACTAAACCAGTTGTGCATGTAGAAACTGTCATGTTTATGGTCTACTTGAGAAAAAATAGTAGACTATGCCTCAGAAATTGTGAAGAAACATCTGAACTTTATAGCCTCCTTAAGGTCATAGACAGAAAAGAATTTTCAATTTCTTGCTAATGTTCTCAGTTTGAACTGTATTTCTGTGGGAAATAGGTTCAAAGCTCCGAACTGAGGTGGATGACCTCAGTTTCCTCCTAATGGGCTGCCTCACCCCAGCCTGTGTTGGCTTCTTTCAAACCTATACCCTGCAGTCTTATTAACTTCTCTAAAACACCTATGTCACTATGTGCACAGAAACATTTATTGGCTTCTTTTACAGATTAAAGGCCATCTTATTAACATTTATTCCAGGCTTTCACAACCTGCATAAACTTTCTTGTACCTTTGTAACATTGCTTAATGAATATGTGACCCAATTTTCATCTCCAACTGGCTACTTGATATCTTGACTTAGATACAGATAAACCTTCTATGTTTTGTGTCTGAGACAAAGACCTCTGATTCTCTTACCTGTCCCTCTGCCAGGGTTTCCCATCTCTGAACACATGGTCTTCAACTAATTGTGGTTGGACTTAAATTTTTTCAAACTTATTATGGTGCAAATGTGATGTGCATTCAGTGGAAACTTCAAATTTTGAATTTTGATCTTCTCTCTGGCTAGCAATATGCAGTGTGATAAGCTCCTGTTATGCTGGGAGCAGCAGCAGCAAGCTGCAGCTCATAGTCAACCTTGCAATCACAATGGTAAACAAAAGGTGCTCTGAAATGTACTATGTTGCTATGCTATGATCTCCAGCAAGTTAGGTGTATTCAGTGAACTTTTGACTTATACTAGGTTCAAATTATGATGGGTTTATGTGAACACAACCCTACTGTAATTTGAGGGGCATATGTATAAAGATATCTCCATCTATCATGAGATAGAAAGGTTGGAAGTCATCCTGGATTCCTGTGCTCCCCTTGTGACTCTGCCATAGTCAACCTGCCATAATTTTCTATTAGGTCACCTGTTGAATAGTCCAAATCAAAATATTTCATATCACACCCAGTGTGGCCACTGAGTCCACATTACCATCCTCTCTTACTTGATGATTCTTATAGTTTCCTAAATGTGCTTGTGGAAACAAGAGCACATATTAAAATCTAAACTTCCATACATAAAGAAGAATCATAAGATTTAAACACATATATATTTTTAATTGATGCATAGTAATTATACATATCTATGGGTTACAGTGTGATAGTTCAGTGAATATATACTATGTGGAATGAGAAGATAAGGGTAATTGGATTACTTATCACTTCAAATATTTATCATTTCTTTGTGTTAGGAACATTAAAAATCTTCTATACTAGCTAGTTTGAAATATACAATGAATTGTTGTCAACCAGAGTTACCTACTGTGCTATATAGAACATTGGAATTTATTTTTTCTTTCCAACTGCTCTTCTGTACTCATTAAACATAATCTCTCCATCCCCTCCTTCCTTCTCAGCCTTTGGTTACCACTGTTCTCTACTTCCACGAGATGAATTTTATTTTTTTTTGCATATATATATATATATATATATATATATATATATATATATATATAAACAGTTGGTGTATGTTTTTCCTGTGCCTTACTTATTTCACTTAAGATAATGTCCTTCAGTTTCATTCATTTTGCTGGAAATGGCAGTGTTTCATTATGTTGATGACTAAATAATATTCCTCTGTGTGTGTGTATTGCATTCTCTGTATCCATTCTTCCCATAATGGACCCCTAGCTTGATTCTATATCCCGTGTACTGTGAATAGTGCTATAATAAGTATGAAGCACAGTTATCTCTCTGACATATTGATTTCCTTTTCTTTGGATATTCACCCAAGCATGGGATTGTGGAATCATATGCTAGTTCTGTTTTTAATTTTTAAAGGAATCTCCATGCTGTTTACCATAATGGCTGTACTAATCTATATCCCCACCAACAGTGTATGATAGTTACTCTTTTGCCAGATCTTTTGTTATATTTTTCCACAGCACTTGTAATTTTTGTCTTTTGAAATAGACATTCTAATGGGGGTAAAGTGATCTCTCATTATGATTTTGGTTTGTATTTATCTGATGACTACTGATGTTGAGCATTTTTTCCATAGATGTGTTGGCCATTTGTATATATTATTTTGAGATATACTTAGATAATTTGCCCATTTAAAAACTGGATTGTTGTTGTTGAGTTTTTTTAGTTTTGTTTATTCTGGATATTCATCCCTTTGGATGACTAATTTGAAAATATATTCCCACATTCTGTAAATTTATCTTTTCACTCTGTTAGTTGTTTTCGTTGCTGTGTAGAAGCTTTTTCATTTGATGTAATTCTATTTTCCAATTTTTGCTTTTGTTGCCTATGCTATCCCCCCAAATTTAGTCTATTTCAATGTCATGAAAGTGTTCTTCCCTTCTTCTAGTAGCTTCATGTTTTCAGTTCTTAAATTTAAATCCATCTTGAGGCAGTTTTGATAAGAATGGAAGTAGATCTCCATCTCTCACCATGTAAAAGAGGAATATTTAAAACAACACATAGTCACGTATTGCTTAATTCCAGGAACACATTCTGAGAATTTTTTCTTATCTTTTTGTCATTATGTGAGTGTCATGGTATATGCACACAAACTAAAATGGCTATACATTTAGGTGAATATTATAATCTCATGGGACCACTGTCATATTTGTGGTCAATCACTGACCAAAACATTGTTATGTGGCCTGTGATTGTATATATCACTCCCCTATTTAAAACTTTCCAGTGACTTCCCATAATATACACTCGCCATTCTATTTTCCTGTTTTATACTCTTTGCAGAATTTACTACTATCTCAAATTATTATTTTTTTACTTATTTATCATGTACCTTTACCCACAAGACTTAAGTTCCCTGAGAAATGGAGCCCTTGACAAACTCATACTTTTTCACCTTCTGAAAATTGTTCACATCTTTCAAATCCCCGTTCAAAGTCTGACTCAGAGACAGTGCTTTAATCATTACACTGCACTGAGTGTATAAATCTTAGGTAGAAATGGTACTCTTCTGGTTTTGCATTGCACAGTGTAGTTGTGGAAGACTGGCTTATAGGAAAACTTTATCACAAAAGCAGAGTGGTCTTCTGCTACCTGGAAAAAAGAGAATGGGTGAATGAATGACCACAGTTCATTAGTTTCCTATTACTGCTGTAACAAGTCACTACTAGCTTACTGGCTTAAAATACAAACAACTATTATTTTACAGTTCTGGAAGTTAGAAGTCCAAAGTTAGTCTTATTGGGACAAATCCGAAGTATTGACAGGGCTGGTTCCTTCTAAAGATTCTGAGGGGAACATCCATTTCCAGGCCTTTTTCAGATTGTAAAGGCTACTCACCTTCTTTGGGTCATTACCTCTTCCTAGCATCCTTTCATCTTCTTTCTTCCATCGTTGCATCTCTTACATGACCCTAGAGGGTCTTTGATCTTCCAGCTTTGCTCATCTTTATATCATTGTGTGTGTGTGTGTGTGTGTGTGTGTGTGTGTATTGGTGAAGAACTGGATAATCCAGGAAAACTCCACATCTTCAGATCCTTAACTTAATTAAGGATCTGTGCAGTCCTTTTTGCAATTATAGTAACAAGTTGATATTACGGACATCTTTGAAGGTTCTTTATTCAGCCACCACATCTATATACACAGATACCTTTGATGGTAACTTGTATACTGATGGAGTCAATGTTTTAACAAGATCCCTGAAACTCAAGAAATAAAACCTAGACTTAATAAATGGGATGGTATAAAATTAAAAAGCTGTGTGACAAAGGAATAAGATTGTGGAGAGCCTACAGAATAGAAGTAAATCTTTTTCAGCTACTCCTCTAATAGGGGATCAAGATTCAGAACATATAAAGAACTAAAAAAAAACCTTAATACCAAACAACAACAACAAAACAAAACACCCAAACCCAAACCCAAACCCGAACCAAAGCCAAATAACCCTATCAATACATGGGCAAAAGATCTAAACAGACATTTCTCAAAAGAAGAAATACAATGGCCAAAAAAGAGGATCTCAGTTGGGTGGAGTAATATGTAGCAAGATCATGTTAAGGAATCATAAGTAGTGTGGTATGAATGGGGAAAAGTATCTTTCTCTGGAATTGCTCAGTGAGTCATGTGTGGATGTTGTGTAAGAGGCAAGTTGATTTACTCAATGTCCTAGACAATTTGGGCTGCTATAACAGAGTACTAGACTGGGTTGCTTATAAATATAAATACATATTTATAATCCATAGTTCCTGAGGTTGCAAGAGATTAAGATGCTATCTCAGTCAGATTTTGGAAAGGGCTGTCTTCTGGATTGGAGACTATACACCCATGGTAGGAAGAGAGGGAGAAAGCTCTTTTTTTATAACATCACTAATTCCATTCATGGGGAGCTCTACCCTCAAGATCTAATTGTCTCCCAAATACCTTCCCTCCTAATATCATAATATTGTCTGTTAAGATTTCAACATATAAATTTTGGTGGGAAGGGGAACACAAAAATTCAATTCATAGCACCAAGGTTTAGAGTTCTGCTGTGATGTTGGGACAGCAGGTCAAGGGGGCTTAGGATGGTGGTAAAGGCACATTTGAAATAATAGATCTAGTAGACTGTGCAAAGAAATGCTGCAGGAAGTGAGGTGAAATCTGGGGAGAAAAAATATGGTGGAGACTTTCATGAGGTTCTTTCCAGGAGTGGAACAAAAGAGCCAGCATGTTCAGGAAGTCAAGCCTCAGAACTGAAGGCTATCGAGGTGGAGCTCTTCATAGCGTGATTCTGGGAAGATAAAAAAAAATTTAAACTGACCTTGAGGAATGAGACTGGCTACAATCTGGACTGACCAAAAAGAGGGTAACAGGTTGGTCATAATGCAGTTGGTAAGGTTTGGCTATTTTATCCCAGAATTTGAAAAACTTAATTTATAGGAACCAATTTGTGGAAAGAAGATCTTGTTGAAAGTAACATACAATTTGGAGATTTCTTTCTTTTATTTCCTTTAAGAGTACATCCATTGGAATCTATAATTAAAAACATTGTTTTACAATATACACTGAATTGATAAACATGAGGATGAAAACACTTTGCTTTCTGTTTATAGTTAGAAGACTTCTTATTTCTCTTGGAAGGAAATGCCTGATAACGACTGCATAGATGTCTACCTTTTGGAAATGACTGCCTCTGGCTATCGTGAACCTCTGGGGAGAGCACACCCCTATCTCCCACTGGGGCTATCCCCTGTATTGGAGATTACAGAATGTCAGGCTTCTTCCAGTGAGACATGTGGTATGAATATTTTAAAATATGTTTCTCTGTGAAATATGTTGAAACCACCTCTAATCATTCCAACTCACACACTGTTAGCTTCATTTGGAAGCAGTTTGTGTTCCCTAATTAATCATAATTATAGGGAACATTATAAAGAAAATAAAAATGTTCAATGAAAAATTGACGACAAATTCTACTCCAGAGTTCCAGGGACATAATATGTAATATTATCATTTATAGTCCCTTCAGAGATTTGGTTCTGACAAAGAGTTGCTGGTTATTAGTCTCAAGTTATTTAACATCTGTTAAAGCAACAATGCTGTGCTATGGTGACTACACACTGAACAGGCCTGAAAAAGAGAGATGGACTTCTTAAAACAGCATTCAAAGAGGATCCTGTTATTTCAGTCTTGCCTCATGGATCCAGTTGTATGTGTGTTTTAAACAGTCCAGAGTACATTTTCTTCATTTTCCATTCTTGATGCTGTGATTTTTTTTTTGGTGCAAATATTAAGCAGAACTGAATCAGTTCTTCGTAGTTCCTGAGGATCTTCAAAGGAGTTTTCCAAATGATTCATACATTGATAGCTGATTGACTCAGCTTGGCGGGGCATTTGTTTGTTGTGTCTTATAGTCTAGATCCTTCTTCTTATAAACAGATTCCTTTTGAATAATAATGGACATAAAACCTCATGCTTGTGGCCCAGAAGCTGGAACTCTTTTAGCAGTTAAGCTCTGCTCTCAAAATTTATGGGGAACTGCTGATTGTAATTACCTGAAAACATTCAGAAGTCTAACTTTAAATAAAGACTAGAAATTCTCAGAGTAGTTATTTATTTATGACTGTGGTTGTGGGGAAATTTCAAACCAATAAATCTAACACATCAAGTCAGGGAATGAAAGAATTCTAGTGGTTAAAATAAGTATGTAAAACATTTGGCTTGATAAATCTGTCTTTGCTTTAAGAACAAATAAATATTTGGACCCTTTTGATTTATCTAATAGGGTAGAAAACAAATTTCCCCTTAAAATGTGTCATCATTATTAGCCTGGATTGTGATAACAGGCAGTGGGTTGAGTATCCTATTTTTGTTTTTATATAAAAATTCTTTTAAAAAAACTCTTTAAAGGTTTATATACTGATTATAGAAAACCCAGAAAATAAAAAAAAAAAACAAAGCAAAACAACAAAACAAAACCCAGTAAACAAAAGCAGCCTAAAATATCCTCATATATGAATCCAAATACCTTGTCTTCTATCTTGTCTGTCAGTTTTCATTCTCTTTACCCGTGACTTTAACTGGCAGCCACTTTAATGTGGGGGATCACATTCTAAGAGAAACTTAGAATGATGATAAACTTTAGAACAGTTATGAGTGGCCAATGAAAGGCAATGAACATGACCTATGTGGGAACATGGGATAATCACGTTCCATATCATTCATAAATCTTTAAAAAATTCTAAACAAGTTGGGCACAGTGGTGCATGCCTGGAATCCCAGTGACTTGGGTAAATAAGATATAAAAACGGGCTGGGGATGTGGCTCAGTGGCTCAGTGATTAAGCACGCCTGAGTTCAATCCCTGATACCAAAGAAAAAAAAAAAGAAAAAGAAAAAGAAAAAAATCTAGACAAATAGGTTTAGTGTACATTTATCATGATTTAGTGTACATTTATCTATCATTTCTCTGGAAACTGTTCACTTTTCATACCTTTTATCTTTTGTCTGTGGTTAATATAAACTATGTAATTTCTACTCTGGTTAGAATATCTTATATTTTAAATTGTAGAGATTATGCTAGATGTGTCTAATACTGGTCATAGGTTATAGGTTCATTGCACACAGCTGTTGGAAACTAAACTGAACAGACAATGAATGATAGCAGTTTTGCTCCACGACCACTAATCCTGAGGCTGCAATGGCCCCTTCCAGGGATACCTGGAGAGATCAGTATTGACCATTTTGCAATAGTGAGCCTAGAGCTAGGAAAATTGAATACATTTTGACTTATTTTTTGTGTTAGGGGTAAGGATCTTCAAATGGCACCAGAGCACAGGAACTTCCATGGCTCTATAGATCTGTGCCCAATTAATTTGCTTTAAGAAATGTAAGTAGTTTTGGAAGATAAAGGCATGATGATAATACATTTAATCAATTAAATTCATTTGGGAATTCCAAATAGAGAGTAAAAAGGAAAATGAGATAAAGAAATTTTTTTTTCCTCCTCATACATCTAACTCTTGTTTAAATTAAGCAAATTGAAGAGATAATGCTGAAAGTAGACACTGCTGCCATGGCTAAGATAGAATTGGCATGGAATCCAGTAGTAGAAGGGAACTTCTCCTCTAGTAAACATAATGTATTGCTTAATCTTGGAGTGACTCTGAAAGCCAGCATCAGAACAGTTGCCTGATTGACAAATGATCTGAATGATTGAGATGACTTCAGTGGGAACCGTCAAATTCTTCCCTGGGAGTCTGTAATACACTTGTGTGGGCAATGTCAGGACGGGGTTGGGCCGGCAGGGGCTCAGGAAAGAGCCAGACAGATGTCCAGGTCTGAATTAAGCCAGAAATTTGGGAGCCAGAGAATGAAGACCAGGCAGTTAGTAGCTTATTATAGCCAAGAACAAGATGGAGGTCGGAAAACGAGGACAGACAGGGTCAGGGAGGAGTAATCAGGCCTGGGCCATGAAGGATGAAAGAATAAGAGGCTCAGAAGTTCATATTATTTGCAGATCTGGTATAGAACAGGTAAGGAATGAATCCAAAAGAGAATTAAAGCAGACTCTGTCTGGCAAGGTTAGGCTTGGAGTATTTTACCAAGTAACTCTGGAGACTTGGGAGATGTGGTCTTTTCTAAATTTCTACATCCTCTAATTACCAGCGATATACCCTTGGTCAAGTTATATAATATCCCTAAGCTTTAATTTCTTCACTCATTAAAAGGAGATTCTATTGCCCACATTCCATGAGTCTTCTGAAAGTGTGTTTGTTTTGTGATAATTTGTCTGAAAACTTAAAATACCTGTACTTTTCTGGTGATGTGGCATGTATAAATAACATGTTTATTTAAAAATATGCCTGGTGGAAATATGATAGTGGAAACTATTATTATTAGTGATTTAAAATTTGATGTAGGGTGCAGCAGTTTTAAATAGATTCATGAAAAAGTCACATTTGAGATAATTCTTTAAACCTGGTTGTATTATTAAGAAAGCAATCCCATTTTCAATAGCTACCAAAAAATACCTGGAAATAAATTTAACTGAATGATCTTTATAATTAAGGATATAAGACAATGATGAACTAAAATGAGGAGGAATAATGAACTTTAAAAACATACTGTGTTCATGGATTAATTGAATCAATATTGTTAAAATGTCCACACTAGTTAAAGCAATCTATAGATTCAACTCAATCCCTATCAAAACACCAATGAAATTGTTCAAGGAACTAGAGGAAACAACCCTAAGATTTATATGGAATTTCCAAACACCTCAACAACCAGAGCCATCTTGAACAACAACAACAAACAACAAACAACAATAAATCAAACATAAACCAAACTAAATTGAGATAATTGAATAAAAATTTTAAAAAATAGAGTTCATAAAATAGAAAAAATATTCTTAGGTTTAAAGCTTTTTAACCTTTGAGAATTCATTCTTTCATGAATATTTATTACTAGCCTACTATGTTCTTTATGTTTAATATTCTAGAATACATGAATGTTAATAATTTTATTTGTGAACTAATAACTATGACCAATATTTTTGATATTAGCTCAATGAAAATTGAAATATTTGTTATAGCCTGGACTTATCTCTGACATTGGGGTGTGTGTGTGTGGGGGACGGTGATACAATGTTGGAGCTTAAGCACCGAAGTGCTGACTTGTATAGAAAAACACTTAAAGATGTTGTTATTTCACTCTTCAATGTTCCTTTTGATTTGATGCTTTTTCCCCCTTTTTCATCTTCTCAACATTAATGTCTCTAGCAGACTGAAATAATGGTCATCCTCTAAAGCCAGTTTAACTCAAATTAATTTTAAAATGAAAGATGACATATTTAATCAAAGTGAAACAATATTTTTAAAGGTGACTTCACCAACCAGATGGTGCCTTGAAGAAACACTGTATAAAGTAAGCATGGAATGGCTTTGAGCAGTAGATTACTATCCTTACTCCACTAAGTATGGTCCAGAACAGTGCACTTGAACCCAACCCCAAATAAAGGCTCCTGCACTGGGTGTGATGGTGGTGATACTAGTCTTTGAAAATTAGTCTCGGGTCCTCATTCCTCTGGTGTTGAAGATGGAACACCTGAGAAACGCTTAGGCAAGAGCAAAAAGTAAATTTTATTTAAGAAACAGGAGGGGGTGGGGCGGAGAAACAGACTGACACTGGAGAGAAGGGAGCCCAGAGCTAGTGCCCAAGAAACTGGGGGTGTCTTGCCCCTTTTATAGATAAGGTTTCCTTTCTTCTCATGCCTCCTTCTCCTCTAATCTTGCCTATGTGGTGACCTAAAGGCAGGAAGAGAGCTGTCTGGGGGTGATTGCTTTGTTGGAAAGCCTCCCCCTGAGGCAGTTAGCAACTGGGTGATGGGGAGTGCTAGCTACCATTTCCTTTTCTTTGGCAATCACCTTCCTGTACTTTGCCCTAGCCTCAGTGGCGGGGCCAGCAGTACCAGATGTGGTTTGCCTCTGTCCGAGGGTCCCACTCCCCTGGGGACTCCAGATCATGGCTGTCTAGTGGCTACCTTCTTTCCCAAGATCAGTCCTGGGCTCATAGTGTTAGATGGGCTCACTGCTTTGAGCTGAGGAAGATGCCCTACTCCTCTAACACCCCTAACCCCACCATGCTGCGCCATTTTCTATATTAGTCTTTCTTACTTGGGAGAGGAGAGACCTCATATTTGGTTGAGGACATGGGAGAAAAATGAGCAAGAAGGCCATTTTTGTTGTTTTAGTTTTAGGTTACATCTGCTTTCTTAACTATGATATGGAGTCTACCACAGCTGCAGGTGCTGGTCTACCACAGCTCAGAGTGCTGGTCCACCACAGCTCAGAATGCTGGTCCAGACCCAGAGCAGTGAAATGTTTACTTAATGGCCATTGCCTTCTGTGCATGTATTTTCTGTGTATATATGGAGTTCTCAGAGAAGCACGAAGGAGACAGTGTAAGGACAGGATTTTGAATCAAGTTCCAATGTCTGAGTTATGTTTTCTTTCATTTTAATAACTGTAAGTCTGTACCATTGCTGAAATCCTTCAGATATACTTTGCAGGAAACTAGACCTTCAAATATAATAGGGAGAAGAGTTATATTTTGTTTGTGTACATATAATAAAAAATACGTAAAAATAAAAAATAAAAATAAAAAATGAAATATGATAAAAATCAAACAAAAAGAAGTTCAAAATAATTATACCATCCATAACCTTGAGTTCCACTCACCAGAGGTAGCTCCTTTCAACAATTTCTAATGTATGTCTCCAGAAGTTTTCCATTCATATATACTAATGATAATTTTGAAATATGTAATAAAATTAAAATAGCATTTAAAAAACACATGTTCCTGAATGGAATTAAACCACTGTGCAATTTACTTCTTAAAAGTTAGCAATATCTTGAAGATTGTTTTATAATAGTGCCTGGGGACATACCTCATTCTTTTATGGCTGCATAATTTTTCTCAGCAGGGGATGTATAATAATTCATTCAATTGCTTTAAAGATAATAATTATTCCATTGAACAGAGTGTGTTGGATTGAAGATATTTCTCCCAAAGTAAAGATCTTTTATTTTTGCTTGGAAAATAAAAATTCAATTGTATACATATTGTTGGAACTGTGAGTTTTGGAGATGTTAATGTTGGCGTCAGTTAAGATAATAGCAATACAAAGAAATACACAGCAACAAAAACCTTGGCTGTATAGTACCCAAAGCATTGACCTGTGTTTTGAATATTTCTTTCCTTTGAGTACCTTGACAACTCTTCCTGCCGCAGCCCGGCTGGCTGGGCAAAATAACCTGGCTGGGCAACATAACCTGGGGGTGACGAATAACTTGTGTACGTTGATACAGCAGGAATAGGAGCCATTTATTGTAGGATCTGAGTGATATTTATACATTTTACATAGCTTATCTAATTAGCATAAAATAGATACAGCAGTCAACCAATAAGAAATCTCCACACTTAATGGCTTGCTTTTGTTACTTCACAAACCACTCCCTCTGGCATTTTGCCAGACACCATGCAGACTTGTTTACAGACTCTAACATTTTTCTGGCAAAATACCAGGTGCCATCCTGACTTGTTTACGTACCTTAACATCTTCCTTCTCAACTGATGTGTAGACAATAGCCACCAGCATCTGAAGCATTCCCCAAGACAGGGAAATTTGTACAGAGAGGCTAAGGGGCTACAATGTCAGGCCAGGAGATTCAGAGACGTTCTCTTACGTCTCAGAAACTACATAATACTTGGGCTGGGAAAAAGAACCAAGGAACTACTCAGAGAGAGGAAGGAGTGGGGAAAAACCTGGGAGAGGAATGGAAAAGAACCATTCTGGGAAGTGGAAATTTCCTTTCCTGTGTGGTTCTCATTCTTCCCTCACGTCCTCTAGTTTACCACCTGTGATCAATCCTGGACAGGAAAATTTTCTATTGTTGACCAAGGCACGATTGGACAAAGTAGTTGGAAATATCCTTGCATGCTACCTCAATGGTAGACACAAGTCTCATTGCCAGCACTGAAGCCAATGCTTGGGGAATGCAAAAGTGAACAAAGACCCTTTGAGAAATAAAGTCAGTGTATGTGGACAATTCTTTGGAAGAGTTTGGCTATAAAATTGAGCAGAGAAATGAGACGGTTGGGTTGAAGAAAGGTAGTAATTAAAATGTAAATCAAAACACAGACATTCATATCTTTAAAGGCTTTCTATGTACAGATGTTGGGTTGAGAGCTTCAATCTCAGTGAATCATATCAACAACTGTAGAGGATAATTCTATCTTTATCTCTTTATATCTACATAAATCAGGTAAGAGATACAACTGTAAATTGGTCAAAGTCATGATAAATCCCTAAAAAGTAACCTATAGAGAATTTGCAGCCTATTAATAGCATTGAGTTATAAACTATCCTGTAGAACAACTGGTTCCACTTTTAGTTTCAGTTCAATATTCATGTTATGTGAATTATTCCAAGAGATATGCTCAACAGTGATTTTCCATGGTTTAAAAATTTGGAAATAAATTATTACTATTTTGTTTATACCAGCCATTAGTCAATCTTTCATTTGTCAAATGTAAATAATTTAAAGTGAAAGATAAAAAGAATAAATGATTTTTTAAGAAAGTAAACTTTATATTTAATTTATTTCAAAATATTTATTTGTACTATTTTTACATGTATTTATATTGTTCAAAAAAAATGTTGCAATTTTGTCAAGTTTGACTTTTTCGCCACATAGAGTTGTTGGGAAAAGTATAACGGCAGCCACACCCCAGAGAAAAACCCCAACATGACGCCTAAGGACCTTCTCTTCCTACTTTCCCCTTTTTTCACTGGTGCGAAAAGTTCCCTCGGTTGTGAATTCTCCCGCCGGCGCCAATTTCAAATCTCGCTGGAGGGGAACCTTAGCCCCAATAAGAACTAATTCCTGGGCTCTGGAACCGATATCTGGAAGAACTTGCCAATAAACAGGTGGCCAGCCATTTATCTAAGCCCTGCCATCTCTCCTTAGATCTATATAAGCACACAGCCTTTTGCAATAAAATTGGAATTCTCCCCGGCGAATTGTCTTGCGTGGAGGATTCTTTCAAGAGTAATACTTTGAAATTCATAAAATTCCAAAAGCATTAATTTTCCTTTGAACAACTTAACCTATGTCAACATTTCATGCTTAGAAAATTATGTTAAATGTACTGTAATGGAGAAAAATTGAAAAGGGTTTCTAATGGTAATTATTTTGTAACTAGATAAAAATTATTAATTTTCTTTTAAAAGCACTTGACTCATTCTACCTGGAGAACAGAATCTTAAGCTTCTAAATTTCTCATGATATTTTGGAGTAAACTATGGAGTTATTACCTTAAGATAATCAAGGATGGGCTTATTATTGGAAAAAATGATTGTTTTTTTAATTTCATTAGATACATTTTTATTAAGCTATATACATTTTGAATAGTAAATCAGTAAGTTTATTTTTTTCTCTTCATAATAACTTTAAGTATATTTTATTTTTATAAAAAATGAAGGTGTTTAGTTTTTAATAGGAAAACCAGCAATAAAGGATTGATGCCAGAAAGCACTGAAGATATCATCTTTTGGCTTCCTGCATTCCCGATATTTTCTACCATGAGTGAATAATTTTTTATAGCTTCTTCAAAAGCATGTATTCATAAAATCAAAATCTTTTCCTCCATAGTATCCTTCTAAAAAACTAGCATAGAAGGGAATGATCACAGCAAAATTCTTTGTATTTTATTACTAACTTTGTATCTTTCTATATTTCAGAAGGTTAAAACCTTGAAAAGAATATTCTGCATTTTTCTGTGTGGACTTAAATCATTATATGGTGAGAATGATAGGAATATAATTTTTATTTATATGGTATTTAAAAGAAAGCATAAGTTTGTCTAGATTTTAGCAAACATTCTTTATAGAAGACATTCATTTGTTTGGAATCCAAGTGTCTAGAAATCTGATATAAGCCCCCACTCTACCCTGCCACCTGACTCCCCAGGAGAAGGGGAACTGGAGCGGTCCTCTTCTGGTGGGTGTTTATCTCCCAAAAGTGGCAAGTGCTGGGAACTTGGTGATATGGAGACAGAGAAGAAGGGGAAATCTAGTTTTTGTGAGAACCAGCATATTCACATTCTTTGAGGATTGTAAACTCCTTGAAAGTAAGGGATGGGTTTAGTTTGTTTCTGTGATCTCCCTAAAATACTCTTTGTACATAGTAGGTACTTAATACATTGATATTAAATGAAAAGACAGAGACCCTATCTTCTCTTGGGGCATGTGTGAAATGATTAATTTACTAAGAATCTGAATGTAAATGAAGGACTTAGAGGTGATATAGGATTCAAAGAAAAAATCTGAGCTTTGGCTGATGGGAGGATAATGTATCAAGACACAAGTAATAACCATGAATTCATTCACCAAGAAATATTTATTGAATAATTACTCTGTATTGTACACACACTAGGCTTTTGGGACAGAGGCATGAATAACATGGATGAGGTTTCTCTAGTAGCACCTAGTCTCTATCAGGAAGATTTAACATTTGACAAGTAATACAATATTAGTGATATATGCTCAGAAACATGTATGGTTCTATAAGAACATGGGGATGCCTAATTAGGTGAGAGTTAGAAAGGCCTCCTTAGATGACACTTAATCTGATTTCTAAAGAAAGCAGTGATCAGGTGAAGAGGAGGTCTGTTTAGGTAAGGAGTGCACCATTTGCAAAGATGCTGAGGTGGACAGGAACTTTGTTCTTGTGACAAACTGAGAGAAACCAGTGTGGCCAGCCAGAGACATTAGAAGGGAATAGAATTAAAAGTGGTTAGGAACCAGATTATGCCAAACCATGCAAGACACTTTAAGGCTTGTTTTGCTTGCAAACAATGGAAACATTTGGCTGACTTGAAAGGAAAGAAATGGGGGTAGTTATTGCAAATATGATATTGGGTTGGCTTATACTGGGTTGGAAGGAAAACTGAACAATCAGGCACTGCAAGGTAGAGACTGGGCAGCTCCAGAGATCTTGGAGGGGAGATGTTGTATGGCAAGTACTGCTCTTAAACTTGAGCCAAAGCTGTCTCTGTCACAGGTCCTGTCCCTTGTAGGGTCCTGCTTTGGTCTCCCTAGCTATACCCCTCTGCATGGAGCAAGGGTTCTCAGAGCCAAGGATAAATGCCTACACTATGGCTACACCCACTCTCTAGCCTATAGCTTGTACCTGTGATTCAGTCTACTGTGTCCAAAGGTTTCAAACCTACTTTTGTAATTTGTGGGGATCTTTTCCTCCTGAGGGTAAAAGATTCACTGAAGGTAAGGCCCTGGAAACAGTCTGGAAACAGTCATAAGAGGTGTTTATGTTTGAAGATAAGATGTGAAGGCTGAGATAAGCTGGTTCTCTAATATACTGAAGCATTGCAGGTCCTCAATACATTGCCAATCAATGAATGAACAGTATTAAGCTGAAGGGGTATACTGGCATGCATATAGGATCTTTCAGAGCCAAAAGACGCCAACAGCTGAAAGAGAAGGGCATTTGTTTCAGAACTTTTAGGAATTGAAGAAGTGAATTTGAATTGACCTTCCAGATTTTTATGAAAGACATAATATATCTTACTTAATGTATTGTAAGCTCAATTTATGACTTTTAAACATTTTGAAGTCTGGTATATTGGCCTCCATTTGTATTTTTCACCCTGGGTCCTGCAAATATTAGGGGTGGGTCTCAGTGTGGAGTTTTTCTAAGACTCTTTCTTATATTGTGTAGATTCAGGAACTAACTACAGTTCTTGGCATCTTTGAGACTCAGGCTTCATATATCCAGGAAAGAAAATCAGTTGAGGACAAGGCCACATGAAATATACACTGTTTTAGTCAGTTCCTACATCATCACTGTGGCTAAAATGCACAATGAAAAAACTTAGAGAAGGAAGAGTTTATTTGAGGCTCCTGGTTTCAGAGGTCTCAGTCCATAAACAGCTGGGTTCATTGCTCTGTGCCCAAGGAGAGGCAGAGTATCAAAGGGGAAGGGCATGGCAGAGGGGAGCTACTCAGCTCATGGAGGGGTCAGGAAGTATGGGGGAGAGGGGGCCAGAAGGAAAAGGATCCCTTCTAGGGTACTGTCCCAGTGAACTACTTCCTCCAGCCATGCCCCACCTGCCTACAGTTACCATCCAGTAAGTCTAATCAAACTAAGATGGACTGATTAGGTTACAGCTCTCGTAGTCGAATCACTTCACATCTGAGTACTCCTGCATCAACAGGAGCTTTTGGGGAAACCTCATACCCAAAACATAACAGACACCAGATTAGGAGAAAATTCTGAGTATGGAATAGCTCTAGGTATGTGTTTTAAGAATTTTGAAGTTTATTCTGAAATCGGTACAAATTATTAAAATGTTTTGAAGGGGAGGGTGACATGGTTCCATCTGAGTTTTGAAAGGATCCCATTAGTTTCTTTTGGAGAATAGACTGGAAGGCACCAGCAGTGGTTGTTGTGGGGCTCCTAGGAAGTTATTGAAGTAGTGCAGGTAAGTTGGCTTGGACAAAAGTCTTGGGTGGTGACAGTGGGCATGGAAAGAAATTGACAGAGACATGTTCAGAAATATAATCAACAGAAATTGCTGAATCATTGATGGTAGAAGGAGAATAAGAGGGTGATGTCAAGTATTTATCCGAAATTTCCAGCTTAGGTAAGAAGACTGACACAAAGCTAACATGAAGAGCTACATTCTTTTTTGAATCCACCTCAATTAAAGTTTTGTCTTTACCATTTCTGCCAAACTCTCCTTATCAAGGCCATCAGGGAATTCCATATAGTCAGATTAGTAGTTAATTCTCATTTATCTTCTTACCCTTCTATTAGGAGAACTGAACTGAGCTGGTCACTCTCTTTAAATCACTTTCTTAGGCTATAATGGAATCTTCCCTTCAGGTTTTTTCATCTCATCTGCTGTTCCTTCTTAGGCTAATTTGCTAGAGCTTTCTCATTTTTGCAATATTCAAATGCTAGAGGAACTTCCTGAGTCCTTGGAATATTTCTTTATTTTTGTTCATAGGTAAGTTTATTGAGTCCTGGCTTTAAATTCAACCAGCTACTTGCAAATTTATTATTCCCTTCCTAACTTTTGTGAACTATATAGACTTATGGCCCACACTGCTGCCCAAATCTACTACTTCCTCAGTTTTCCCACTGCTTCCATATTTGATAGCTTTCTTCTCAGGCCCAAAACTATGAAGTCATCCTCGATCCCTTTCTTTCATGCCCACATCTGATTCATCAGAAAATACCGACAGCATGCTCTTTGAAACATATTCAGAATACACCTGAGTCCCACAACCTGCCCTGTCCCAGCCACTACCACCTCTCACCTGGAAAAGCGCAGCAGCTTCCAAGTAGCAGGTACACTTATTCCAGTCCAGCCAATCCCCTCCACGGTGGTCTTTCCAAAGAAGAAAAGAAGCCAGTCATCTTTCTTTTAAAAATCTGCTGCCATTTTATGTTGGATAAAAATCAAAGCCCTTATCAAGGCCTACCTGACTCCATATTATTTGACTGTCTGTTACCTCACTAATGTCATCTCTGATCACCTGTATGTTTCTCTGCAGTAGCTACAAAGGCCTCACAGATAATCCTCAAAGACCCGCATCTGCTTCCACTTCAGGATATTTCAATTAGTGTTTTGTGTGTCAGAAATAACAATTGCTTCAGCTATCCACATTGCTTTCTCTTTCACATTTGTTCAGATCTTTGCTACCAAACCATTTTATTAGTAGGGCTTTCCAGACTCCCCTTTTACAACCAAAAACTCACGACCCTCCGACCATCACCATCACCATCTTCTTATTCTGATTTATTTCTATTCACAGCACTTACCACCATCAGACCTGTTGATGATCTCTCTCCTTTCCCTAGAATGCAAGCTGTAAGTTCACTGGGATTTCATCTCTGTTTTACCCCAGCAGAGGTGCCCAAGTTGCCTGCTACAAGTGTAAGGGTACTGACTAGTTTTGAAAAGAAGAAAGTTCAGACATTAGCGCAAAGGTGACGAAGGCAGAACTGAAAGAAGGATTTAGGGTAAGATGAGGAAACTGCAAGGCTGGAAAAGTGAGACTAAATTTTTATGTGGGGGATTCTTGAAAAAAAAAAACCAGAATAATCAAAGTTTAATAGGAAAAATGTGCTATTTTCCAAATTTTGCCCAGGGCAGACTCAGCCTGACTCATACTCAGATTTTTGACTTCCAAAACATGTCCTTTGACCACTGACCACTCACTGAAGACATAAAGCAGCTGGGTCTTATGTTTAGAAGTTTTGTGGCCTGGAAATTTCAAATGATAAATGGCTAATCTTACCATAAAATAAACAAGATGCATCTTAAAATAGCCTTTAAATACATAGAATCTCAAATGCTCCCTGATTAGGCTTGATAAGTTCTTGGGAAAATAATTTCAGTTCAACTGAGAAAAGAATTGCAACATTGGGTCATTCAAGATTGATTTGTTGGTCTGCATAATTCAAGCACTTTATTAAAAATAAATATTTTTGGTGACTAAATTGAAAGATTTATGAGACAATGCTGTCAGTATTGGTGTACAAATGAAAAATGCTGTAAGAGGAAATGGAGATTAAGAACTTGATAAAGTTTGGCATTATTTTATTCTTTCCACATAAATATGGGGATTCAGGGCTTGTAGTGTGCACCATCCTGTTACTGTGTCTATCATGTGCTATGCAAATATTTCTGGGTATGATAAAGACCCAACAAGGGTTGATTGGAGCTGATGGTAGTTTTCTCCATGAGAAAAGAGAAGTTTCTTGAAGTTCTGTGGTTGTTGAGCTTGCCTTATTCGCTTGAACATTATGTTTATTTATCCTGTCCCCATGCCTCTAATCAGTTAACATTGTTTTTGTTTGTTTGCAGTCTTTCCATCCTCTCTCACATCATTCCTCTTCTTCCATCCTCACTGCTGCTGCCTATTTAGGTCAACTTCTAAGTCTCACTTCTTTTGGGGGTTCTGTGACCACCTCCTTGCATCTAAGCTCTCCTGGTGCTTCATATCTTGGTTAACATAAAGACTTTTCATTCACTTTATTTTAGCTAGTCTGGTAAGTGTGAAATGGTACTTCTTTTTTCTTTTTAATGTTTTTTAATTGTTAGTGTACCTTTATTTTTTATTTATTTATATGTGGTGCTGAGGATGGAACTCAGTGCCTCACACATGCTAGGCAAGTGCTCTGCCACTGAGTCACAACCCCAGCCCGTGAAATGCTATTTCTTTGTGCTCATAATTTGAGTTTCTTGAGTGATTGGTGATCGTTAGCTTCTTTTTAATACTTTTTTGCCATTTGGATATCCTTTTGTAAAATGCCTTTGAAATCTCTTGCTCATTTTTCTATTAGATTGTCTGTCTGATTACTTTTCAAGACCTTTTTCAATATTATGGATCAAAGCTCTTTGTTGATTGTGTGTATGATAAGGATCCTCTCCCAGTCTGTGCTTATTTGTTCACTCTCTTCATGAAGTCTTTTGCAAAAAAAAAATTTACTACTATTAATGTTGTTCAATTTATCAATTTTATTCTTTAAAATTGGTATGTTCTATGACATGGTTAGGAAATAAAACAATGTCCTCTGCTGTATTCCAGAAACTTTGTCATTATTTTTGTCACCTTTAGATTCATAATACATCTGAATTGATTGCCATGTATGGTGTGAGATTATTTTATATTGTTATTAAATTACAAATGATCCTGTTAATAAAAGGGGCTTTATGTGCTGACTACTCTTCAGTATCACCTTTAACAAACAGAAATCATGTTTCCATATACATGCTTGTCTTTTTCTTGACTTTCTATTTTTCCATTGGTCGGCTTGTCAAAATGTACAAAGCCATGCTGGTTTTGTTGTTTTCTTGGAGAGAAAAGAAGTACTTTGAGTCTAGATTTATGCCAAGAAAACACAAGTGAAATAAAATATGCAAAAAATTTGTGTAAATATGTCATGATATATATGTATCACATTTATGGAGGTATGTATTGTGAATATACAATTATATATATGAACTTTATACATGTCATATATATTGAGGTATAATTTACATATAGAAAATTTACTTCTAGCTATTTAGTTTAGTGAATTTAGACAAATGCCTACAGCTTTGTATCTACACTATAATCAAGATTTCTATTTCCAACATCTCTAAATTTTTCTCAGTCCCCTTCCCACCAATTTTTCCACTACTCTCAGTCCTTGACAAGAACTAATTGCCTCTGTCCCTATAGTTTTCATTCTCTTAACAATATCTTTTTCAGGACAGATAATTTTAATTTGGATGAAGTCCAATTTAACAATTTTTCTTATAGATCATGACTTTGGTGTTGTATCTAAGAAATCTTTGTCCAATGTAAATTTTTTCTCCTATTGTTTTATAATTCTAGGTTTTATGTTTAAGTATACGATCAGTTTTCTTTTTCTTTTTTGTACTGGGGATTGAATCTAGGGGCTCTCAATAGTGAGCCACATCCCCAGCTTTTTTTGTTTTATTTGGGGACAGGGTCTTGCTTATTTGCTTAGGCCCTTGCTAAGTTGCTGAGGCTGGCTTTGAACTCACAATCCTCTTTGCCTCAGCCTCCCTAGCTGCTGGGATTATAGGCCTGTACCACCATAGCCAGCATATGATCGGTTTCAATTTAATTTTGTGTATGATATGAAGTAAGTCAAGTGTTTTTTTTGCATATGGGTACTCATTTATTCAAATACCATTTGTTGAATGTGTATATAGGTCTTTCCCATATACTTTTTGTTTCTTTAAGCCAAATAATATAATCATTATTCCAAAAATTCCAAATGGTAGTACAGGTATATATAGTATAATTTAGGTACAATGTGTGGTTCTGTTTATATTATATAACCATATAAAGAGTTTTTCTCCTATTTAATATACATTTAGTTGTGTTTTAATTGAACACAAAACCATCCTTGTATCACCACTGATAATTGACAATAGCTCTTTCCCCTATATTTTTAAAAATCAGCATGCCATTTTGTGCAAAAAATGTCCTCCTGGGATTTTAGTGGAACTGCACTGATTCTATAGACCAGTTTAGGGAGGGTTAACATCTTCACACTATTGAATCTTTCAAACCACAAGGCCACTGTATCTCTCCATTCATTTATAGTTTTAATTTATCAGTTTTATAGTTTTCAACATACCGATTATGTATACATTTTGTAAGATTAATATCTAAATATTTCATGCTTTTTGGTGGTGCTTCAAATGTTACTTTTTAAAGTTTTAAGTCCAGTTATTCTTTCTAGCATGTAGAAATTCAATTAATTTTCTTTTAATACTGGCTCTAAATATTTCCCAAAGAGACTTATTTCATTGCTTTTAAACATTCTTTAGGATTTTTCTTTACAGACAATTGTGATACTTTGGATCTGAAGTGTCACCCAAGGGCTCATATATTGAAAGTTTGGTCCTCATTGGAGTAATTTTCATAGGTGGGATCTACTTGAAGGGAAGGGGGTCCTCAGGAGTGTGTCTTTAGGGACTATATCCTGTTCCTGGACTCTTTCTTTCCCTGCTCTCTAGCCATCATGAGGTGAGCCGCCCTGCTCCACCTTGCCCTCCTGCCCTGACATTTTGCCTCACTGCAGGTCCATAGTAATGGAGCCAGGTGGCCGTAGACTGGAACCTCTGACACCATAAACCCAAACCAAGCTTTCCTTCTTTACATTGTTTTTCTGAGGTATTTTATCACAACAATGAAAAGCTGATGAATTTAATAATTAGCCTGTGAATAGAGACAGTATGATTTCTTCTTTTCCAATTTGTTGGTTTTTATTTCTTTTCCTTGCCTTATTTGCATTGCCTAATACCTCTGTATGATGTCGAATATAATTGGTGAGAACAGACATCCTTGCCTTATTCCTGGTCTTAGGGAGAAAGAATTATCTTTCATCATTAGGTATGTTACCACAGGAAGCATTTTTATAGATACTTTTTATTAGGTTAAGAAAGCTTTCTTCTTTCCCAGGTTTTCTGTTTTGCTAGGTGTATTTTTTTTGTTTGTTTGTTTTAAATCAAGAAAATGTGTTGGATTTTGCCAAATGCATTTCCTGTAACAATTGAAATAATTATATGATTGCCTTTATCAGTTGATATGGTAAATTACTTTTGAACAATTTGGGGTTTTTCAATGTTGAATCAGTTTTGCTATTCCTAGATAAAATTCTCTTGTTCATAATGTTTGTGTTTTTAAAAGTAATATTTCTGGATTAAATCACTAGCATTTTATTGACAATCTTTGTGTCTTTGAGAAATAGCCATTTTTTAAAAATTTTTATTTATTTATTTTTAGTCATACATGACAGCAGAATGTCTTTTGACATATAATACATACATGGAATGTACATACATCAATCATATTGTCTATTCTATTCTGCTGCCCTTCCTATCCTCCCTACTCCTCCCCTCCTCTCCCATCCTTTCTCTCTATCCAAACTAATGTGACACACTTTTTTTTCTTTTTCTCCTCACAACATCATATATGTATTCTGTATAACAATGAGGTTCTCCTCCCATCTTCTGTGTAACTCCCCTTCTCCCTCTTTTTTCCTCCTACCTCTCTTCCCTATTTAGTGGTAGTCTTCTTCTCATGCTCTTCCTCCCTACCCCATTTTGAGTCACCCCCCTTATATCAGAGAAGACATTCAGCATTTGTTTTTTAGGGACTGGCTAACTTCACTTAGCATAATCTGCTCTAATGCCATCCATTTGCCTGCAAATGCCATGATTTTATTATTTTTTAGTGTTGAGTAATATTCCATTGTGTATAAATGCCACATTTTTTGAATCCATTCATCTATTGAAGGGCATCTAGGTTGGTTCCACATTCCAGCTATTGTGAATTGTGCTGCTATAAACATTGATGTGGCTGTTTCCCTGTAGTATGCTCTTCTTAGGTCTTTTGGGTATAGTCCAAGAAGGGGAATAGCTGGGTCAAATTGGTGGTTCCATTCCCAGCTTTCCAAGGAATCTCCATACTGCTTTCCAAATTGGCTACACCAATTTGCAGTCCCACCAGCAATGTATGAGTGTACCTCCCCTGCCCCCCACCCCACATCCTCACCAGCACTTATTGTTGTTTGGCTTCATAATGGCTGCCATTCTTATTGGAGTGAGATGGTATCTTAGAGTAGTTTTAATTTGCATTTCTCTGATTGCTAGAGATAGTGAGCATTTTTTCATGTATTTGTTGATTGATATCCTCTTCTGAGAAGTTTCTGTTCAAGTCCTTGGCCCATTTGTTGATTGGGTTATTTGCTTTTTTGTTGTTTAACTTTTTGAGTTCTTTGTATACTCTAGAGATTAGAGCTCTGTCTGATGTTTGAGGGGTAAAAATTTGTTCCCACGATGTAGGCTCCCTATTCACCTCGCATATTATTTCTCTTGCTGAGAAAAAACTTTTTAGTTTGAATTCGTCCCATTTGTTGATTCTTGGTTTTAACTCTTGTGCTATAGGTGTCTTATTAAGAAATTTGGGGCCTGCCCCCACGTGATGAAGATTAAGACCAACTTTATATTCTATTAGACGCAGAGTCTCTGGTCTGATTCCTAGCTCCTTGATCCATTTTGAGTTGACTTTTGTGCATGGTGAGAGAAAGGGATTCAATTTCATTTTGTTGCATATGGATTTCCAGTTCTCTCAGCACCATTTGTTGAAGATGCTATCCTTTCTCCATTGCATGCTTTTAGCACCTTTGTCTAATATAAGGTAGTTGTAATTTTGTGGATTTGTCTCTGTGTCCTCTATTTTGTACCATTGGTCTACCAGCCTGTTTTAGTGCCAGTACCATGCTGTTTTTGTTACTATTGCTCTATAGTATAGTTTAAAATCTGGAATTGCGATACCACCAATTTCACTCTTCCTGCTTAGAATTACTTTAGCTATTCTGGGTCTCTTGTTTTTCCAGATGAATTTCATGATTGCTTTTTCTATTTCTTCAAGGAATATCACTGGGATTTTGATGGGAATTGAATTGAATCTGTAAAGTGCTTTTGGAAGTATGGCCATCTTAATAATATTAATTCTACCAATCCATGAGCAAGGTAAATCCTTCCATCTTCTAAGGTCTTCTTCTATTTCTTTCTTCAGGGTTCTGTAGTTTTCATTGTATAGCTCTTTCACCTCTTTTGTTAAGTTGATTCCCAGGTATTTTATTTTACTTTTTTGAGGATATTGTGAATGGAGTAGTTGTCCTCATTTCCATTTCCATTTAGTTTTCTTTTTTATTTATATATATTTTTTATTTATTCTGAGTTGTTATACATGATGGGAGAATGCAATTCATTTTATATTATACATATAGAGCACAATTTTTCAAGACACTGATTGTTCACAGATACTTTTACACCATTCATGTCTTATACATATATTTAGGGTAATGATGTCTAACTCATTCCATCATCATTCCTACTCCCTTGCCCCCTCCTTTCCCCTCCCTCCCCTTTGCCCTATCTAAAGTTCCTCCACTGCTCCCTAGCTCCCCTACTCCAATTGCTATTATGCTGTCTGTGTCCTCATTTAAAAACAACAACAACAACAACAACAACAAAACAACACTGGACTTTGTTTTTTGCGGATTGGCTTGCTTCACTTAGCATTATATTCTCCAACTTATCCATTTCCCTCCAAATGCCATGATTTTATTCTCTTTTAATGTTGAGTAATGTTCCGTTGTGTATATATACCAAAGTTTCCCTATGCTTACATCTACTGAAGGGCATCTAGGTTGGTTCCACAGTTTGGCTATTGTAAATTGTGCTGCTATAAACATTGGTATGGCTGTGTCCCTGTAGTATGTTGTTTTTAAGTTCTTTGGGTATAGACCGAGAAGAAGGATAGCTGGGTCAAAAGGTGGTTCCATTCCCAGTTTTCCAAGGACTCTCCATACTGCTTTCCATATTGGCTGCACCAATTTGCAGTCCCCTCAGCAATGTATGAGTGTGCCTTTTTCCCCACATGCTCGCCAACACTTATTGCTGTTTGTATTCTTAATAGCTGCCATTCTGACTGGAGTGAGATGAAATCTTAGAGTAGTTTTGATTTGCATTTCTCTAATTGCTAGAGATGTTGAACATTTTTTCATATGTTTGTGATTGATTGTATGACCTCTTCTGAGAAGTGTCTGTTTAGTTCCTTGGTCCATTTATTGATTGGGTTATTATTATTATATTTTTGTGTTAAGGTTTTTGAGTGCTTTATATTTCTTAGAGATTAGTGCTCTATCTGATGTACTTGTGGTAAAGACTTCCTCCCATTCTGTAGGCTCTCTATTCACCTCACTGATTATTTCTTTTGCCAAAAAGCAGCTTTCATTTTGAATCTATCCCATTTATTGACTCTTGGCTCTAATTATTGTGCTATAGGAGTCTTATTAACAAAGTTGGGGCCAATCCAACATGATGGAGATTTGGGCCTACTTTTTCTTCCATTAGGCAGAAGGTCTCTGGTTTAATTCCTTGGTCCTTGATCCACTTTGAGTTGAATTTTGTGCATGGTGAGAGATAGAGGTTTAAATTCACTTTGTTACATGTGGATTACAGTTTTCCCAGCACCATTTTTTTTCTCCAATGTACGTTTTTGATGCTTTTGTCTAATATAACTGTAGTTATGTGGGTTAGTCTCTGTGTTCTCTATTCTGTACCATTGGTCTATATGTCGATTTTGTGCCAATACCAGGCTGTTTTTGTTACTATTGCTCTGTAGTATAGTTTAAGGTCTGGAATAGTAATGCCACCAGCTTCACTCTTCCTGCTAAGGATTGCCTTGGCTATTCTGGATCTCTTATTTTTCCTGATGAATTTTCATGATTGCTTTTTCTAAATCTATGAAGAATGTCTTTGGGATTTTGATTGGTATTGCATTGAATTTGTATAGTGCTTGTGGTAGTATGGTCATTTTGACAATATTAATTCTGCCTATCCAAGAACAAGGTAGATTTTCCCATCTTCTAAGGTCTTTAATATCTTTATTTAGCATGCTATAGTTTTGATTGTAGAGGTCTTTCACCTCCTTTGTTAAGTTTATTCCCAAGTATTTTATTTTTTTAAAGGCTATTGTATATGGGGTGATTTTCCTAGTTTCTCTTTCAGAGGATTTGTTACTGATGTACAGAAATGCCTTTGATTTATGGGTGTTGATTTTATATCCTGCTAGTTTGCTGAATTCATTTATTAGTTCTAGTAGATTCCTGGTGGGATGTTTTGGGTCTTCTAGATATAGAATCACATCATCTGCAAATAGTGTTTGCTAATTTGACTTCTTCTTTTCCTATCCATATCCTTTTAATTCCATCTGTCTGACTGTTCTGGCTAGAGTTTCAAGAACTATGTTAAATAGAAGTGGTGAAAGAGGGTATCCCTGTCTTGTTCCAGTTTTTAGGGGGAATGTTTTCAATTTTTCTCTATTTAGAATGATGTTGGCCTGGAGCTTATCATAGATAGTCTTTTCAATTTTGAGATATGTTCCTGTTATCCCTAGTTTTTCTAGCATTTTGAACATAGAGGGATGCTGTATTTTATCAAATGTTCCAAGATCTCCTGGTGTTGAGAGTCTGGGTTGAAAAATCTGCTGAGATCTGAATTGGTCTTCCCTTATAGGTAATCTGATTTTTCTCTCTTGTGGTCTTTAAAATTCTATCCTTATTCTGCATGCTAGGCATTTTCATTACAATGAGTCTTGGTGTAGATCTGTTGTAATTTTGTACATTTGGTGTCTTATAGGCCTCTTGTGTTTGATTTTACAATTCATTCTTCATGCTTAGGAAATTTTCTGATATTATTTCATTGAAGAAATTGTGCATTCCTTTGGTTTCAATCTCTGAAGTTTCCTCTATCCCAATAAATCTTAAATTTGACCTTTTCATGGTATCCCAGAATTCTTGGATGTTCTGTTTGTGGTTTCTTACCATCTTCACTTTGAGGTCAACTTTATTTTCAAGATTGTATATTTTGTCTTCCTGTCTGAGGTCTAGTCTATTGGTGATGCTATCTATTGAGTATTTTAATTGGCTTATTGTTTCTTTTATTTTGAGAATTTCTTTTTTTTTTTTCAGTATCACTATCTCTTTCTTGAAGTAATCTCTTGCAACCTGTATTTGCTCTCTTATCTCTTTGTTGGTATGATCGATTTTTGCCTATATCTGCTTACTTGGGTCATTTTTAAATTCCCAAATCATTTTAGTATGTATATTCTGAACTGCTTCTCTGACATTTCACATACTTCACTATCTATGGTTTCTATTGTTGTAGTGTCTTACTTTGTTTGGGGCACTTTCCTCCCTTGTTTTTTCATGATGTCTATGTGTCTTCCTCTCTTGCAGTGTAGGTCTGAGGTATTACAGCTTCAGCCCTGTTGTCTTATAGCATGCCTACAGGTTACCAACACCTCACTTTTAAGGACAAGATCAATATTATAGCACTCAATGTATCCATCATGCAGCCATATATCAGTTAGCTTCCATTTTTACATTTATAGTTTTGTCAATATAAACAGAAATGATGAGTTTGGTTATCTTCTACCATACAGTCAATAGGTTTTTTTTAATGGTTTACAGTTTCTGATGGTGGAAGTGGGGGCTGGGGGTTTGGCTGTGATGTTTATGAGTTAGGATGTGAGAATATAGATGTATTAGATTATATGATGAGTGGGAGGATAATCATAGGAAGTTGGCTGTTAGTAGGAGAAACAAGAGATAGGCAACCCCATGCAAGACTCCCTGTTACCTCAGCAACAGGATAACTATTAGCACCCCTTGTAGAGAAACCTCTGGTACAGCCAGTCCACAGGGACCTTGGTGATGTCTTACTAGGTCCTTATTGTTGTCTCTTGATAGAGAGATATCCCAGTTTTGTAGTGGTGGCAGCCTCAAGCCTGTATGTTTCCTGATGTTGGGCTGTGGAGCCATGCTTAGATGAATAAGGAACCCCCGTGCGGGGTAGCTTTCCACCTGGGTGCGGGGTGGCTCTGACGTGGGTGTCGGGTGGGTGGGTGAACTCTGCCTCTGGAACTCCGGGCCTGAGTTTGGGTTTTGTTGTTGATACACTTCTCTTCAGCATGCCACACACAATTTTGAATGATGAACAGGGATAGAACAGAGTTAATATAGGATGTAATGATTATGAAAGAGGGGGAGAGAAAATGGAAGTAAAAAATTAATGGAAGAGTGAAAGAACAATAGAGATTGACTGTTAGCAGAATAAAATAGAGAAAGAGAAGAGAAACAGATAAGTGAGAGAAAAAATATGTAAAATAAAATTTTTTAAATTAAAAATAAAATAAAACAAAACTGAAACATACTAATTAAACATCCTAATCATCAAATACTGACCCATGAAAAATAAGTGCCTTCAAAAAATGAGAAATGAGAAAAAAAATAACAAATATGAATACGTATAAGTGTCCAGGAACCATTCTGGTTACAATTTAACAGAGAACAGAAAAAGAAAACAGATGAAGAAACATTTAAAAAAAAATCTTGATGAAAAACTAAAGAAGTGTTTCCATTGGCATTCAAAAGATTCTTGGCTTCCCTTCTCAGCAGTGTTAGTTGGTGTTCTTGGAGTGTGAGAAGAGATCCTATAGGTGGAGTTCCTGGAGGCAGGGTTTAGGCTTAGGTTGGCTCCAGGGCTTTTTTTTTTTTTTTTTTGTGAATAGTGATCAGTCTAAAGATTTTAAATCAGCACACCTGCAGGTCCCAGCAGGTGCTGGTTCGTGCTGGGAGATAGCACCCAGGGATCTTCTCTGGGTTCCACTGTGCGGCAGAGGAGCCAATCCTTAGGCTCCTCTATTACCCATGGAAACTGCATTTCAGTCTCCAAACTCAATCACTTCTGCCCCTTCCCTGTTGAATTCCTGGATGAAAGCATCTCTCCCAATTAGTCCTGCAAGCAGTTGGTTTGGAGGGGAAGCAGGGAGCCGGGTGGATTTTCCCCTCTTCCGTGTTTGATTTTCCCCTGTTCATTTAGGCACACTCTATGTCTTATGGTGTGGCTTTGCCAGGCCTGTATTTTGGGCCAAGCTCGGGCTTGTGGAAATTGGCTTCCCCAGCTGCTGCCCCAACACCTCAACTGCAAAATAGTTCCTCCCTCTTTTCTCTGCAGGCTGCTGGGGAGATGAGGTTTCTCGAACAGTGCAATGCCTTTCAGATTAGTCCTACAAGGTCTTTGATCTCTGATCTCTCCATACCCAGGTGTGCTTCATGCCTCCTAAAAATACAGGTTTCTTTAATTCCCTTATCCCTCTACTTTGTCTGTGGGGGTGCTGCTGGTGTTGTTGGCAGTGGCAGCAGCTGCAGTGCAGTGTGGATTTCTTCCTTATTTTATTGTATTCCACCTCCTGATTCCCTGATCTGCTTTGAATGTCCAGAATTAATTCCCAGGAAAGACACCCCCCCACACACACACACACACATACCTTTTTTCCACCCACCTTGATGAGAAACTGCCTAATTCCTTTCTTGGTTTCATGCCACCGAGCAACTAGGAAAGCAACCTCCTTTATTCTGCCACATTGAAACCCTTCTCTCACACTTCACATTCTAGAGAGTGAGTTCAGCTTCACTTAAGTCCTTTTTTGGTCACTTTTATTAAATCCTGTGCTCTTTTTTTTTAAAAAAAAATAGCTTTATTTTATTCATTTATTTTATGTGGTGCTGAGATTTGAACCCAGGGCCTCACACATGCTGATCAAGTGCTCTACCACTGAGTCACAACCAGCCCCGTGTCCTGTACTCTTGACCCTATTGAACTAGTTTTAAAAAATATGTGATCACGTTGAAAATAACACAGGTAAGTGGTACCTCTTTGAGAATATTTTTTTAAAAACTCACTCCTGTTTGCGTGTTCTGTACTTACTCTGGATATGTAACCCACTCTTCACTGTCATATAGGTGTCAAATGAAATCCCTACAAACATTCCTTTCAGAATGGGGAGAGACATTCAAAACTATCTAGTGTATGTGCTTCAATCACAGAAGTAGAACTGCTCACATTCATACCATTGAAAGGCTGATCTGGATTAAATCTCAGGGTTCGTCACATCTTACCTTCTTTAAGAAGAAAAAAATCATAGGACATATTCCCATAAATGCCAAAAGAGCCTTTGACAAAATTCAGAATTTATTTTGAATTTAATGTCCAAGAGGAATTCTAGGTATACTTTTTTAGCATACCTTTTTGTATGTGTATCTTAGTTCTAAATTCAGCTCCTTACATAATGCTAGAGTAATATCCATGTGATTAGCAACAAGGCAAGAATGCTTATTATTTTTACTATTTACTATACATGAGACTTTAATCAATTTGATTAAATATGAGAACTAAAGTCATAAAAACAGGTAAAGAAGAAATAATGAGTTTTGATTTGTAGAATATATGATGAAATATCTGGAAAATCCTAGAGATTCAAGGGTTTTGACCACAAATAATAATTTAGAAAGTTAGCAGTGTATAAAACTAACATACAGAGTAAATCACCTTTCTATATCCAATAGTAAACAGAAGACATAATGATAGAAATGATAGCTTAACATGAGATGAATGAAACCTCTAAAAGACAATTATTAAATGTTTCTGTTTTAATCTTTTGCATGACTGTGACCAAAACACCAAACAAGAACAACTTAGAGGAGGAAAAGTTTATTTGGGGATCATAATTTCAGAAGTCCATAGATGGCTGACTTCATTGCTATGGGCCCAAGGTGAGGCAGCACGTTATGGGGGAAGGGTCAGAAGGAAAGCTGCTCAGCTCATAGTGAGGTCAGGAAGCAGAGAAAGTGAGGTATCAATGACAAAACATAAACCCCAAAGGCACAGGTCCAGTGACCTACTTCCTCCAACCCACACCCTACCAGCCACCTATCATTAACCACTTAATCCATTCAAGTATGCCATAATTTAATAATCTAATAATTTCACTTATGAACATTCTTTCCTAGTCTTACACAGAGGTTTTGGGGGATACCTCATATCCAAACCATAACAACTTCTCAAAAACACAAAGGTAAACTTGAACAAATGAAAAGGCATTTCTTATTCTTGCATAAGATTGTTCAACATCATGATAATGTTATTTCCCCCAGTTAATAAATTTAACACAAATATAATAAAAATGCAATCTTTTAAAATTGAAAATATTCAGTTTATACCAAAGTCCATATTTAATAATGAATGCACAAGAATGATGAAAAGAGAAGCTATGAGGGAGGAAACTACTCCCATAAGTTGTCAAGACACACTATAGATCTTCTATTGTTAAACAATGTGGTTGATGGCACATGAATAGATAGATCAGTGAATAGAATAGACAGTCCAGAAGATGACAAAAGTGCATGTGAAAATTGATAATGAGACAAAGATAATATCTCAAATTACTGGGAAAAAAAGATGAACTTATAGATAAATGGTCTTATGAGAAATGGACGATCTTTTGAAAAAAATAAAAAAGAAATCTAACTAGATCCACAGGTCACAACATACCCAAGAATAAATCAAATGGGTCAGTGGTCTAAACAAATACCAGAATTTCATACAATATTTTTAAGGGGGAAAGACTTCTTTAAGGGATTCCTAGGTTTTGAATGTACCAGCTGTTGAAAGGAAAATGTCCAAGCCTTGGTAAATGTCTTCTGAATGTCTCTGGGTGTGGAGGTGGTAATTAACTCTAAGGGCACATACTGGCTAGCTGACTTATTGTAGCTATCAGTCTCTCCCACCTACTGTGAGTGCCTTGAGCATATGAATTTGTCTTGATCTATAGGAATTTGTCTTTCTGTTCAATCTTTTAAACAACCAAGAGGTGGCAACTTCAGGCCTGAATAATCCACACTTTGCTGGGGTCAGTAGACCCTATTCCTGGCTGCACTCACCTGCCCTATTAAATTCTGCTCTGTTGTTAATAGAAGTTGTCTTCAACTCCATTAATGCCAACTAGCCCTAGCTAAGCTTGAAGACAGAAAAGTATTATCATTATAAAAATTGCATAATATGCTATGACCATGTTAAAATTCCACTCCTCATTAAAAAAATTAAAACTTTTTTTTTCTGATGTTGCCTCTGAATATTGGTCAAGTGTTACTAATATAGTTTTGAAAATGTTTTTAAAATCACAGAGTAAATGTGATTAGGCCAGTGTAGTACGTAAAATATTGGCTTCTCACAGAGATATTCACATCCTAATCTCCAAAACCTGATAATATTGCCTGACTTGGCAAAAAGGACTTTGTCAGTGTATAAAAAGAATTTGAGATTGGGAGATTATTCTGGATTATATAGGTGGGCTCTATCTAATCAGGTAGGTCTTTTCCTAGGTGTGGGTAGAAGCTAGAAAAAGGTAAGGAAATGGATTATCTGGTAGAGACTTCAGAAAGTAATGTAGCTTGGGAATCACTTAATTTTGGTTCAAGAGACACACATTGGACTTTAAGATAACAAATTAATGTTGTTTTAATTTAATGGTAACTAGAAAGCCATAGAAGTGAATCCAGCCAGTGTTTCTCTAAGTATGGCCCCTCAAGGACCTACATTGCAATCAAGTTGCCTTCAGGGAAAGGAAAATCATGGATAAAGGGGACATTACATAATGATAAAGAACTTAATTTTTCAAGAAGACTTAACAATTCTTAATATGTATATTACTAACAATAGGGCATTAAAATATGTGAGGTAAAAGCTGATAGAGTTGTAGGGAGAAATAGATGAATTCATTATTATAGTTTGAGACTTCAACACTCAAATCTTTAAGAAATGGACCAATCCAGAGGACAGAAAATCAGGGATGTATTTGAACTTGAGAATACCATCAATCAACTGGATATAATGGGCATCTCTGGGCTACTTCATCCAAAAAAACACCAGAATCCTTGTTTTCTTTAGCTCACATGGAACTTTCACAAAGACAAACCACATTCTGGGCCATAAAACACATCTTAACAAGTTTAAAAGAGTAGAAATTATACAATGTCTGCTCTTGACCACGACAGAATTAAACTAGGAATCAATAACAGAAAACTAACTGGAAAATCTTCAAATACATGGAGATTACACAACATACTTCTAAATAACACATGGGCCAAGGAATAAGTCTCAGGAGAAATTACAAATAATTTTGAACTAAATGAAAATGAAAATACAATTTATCAACATTTGTGGGTTGCAGTGCAAGTAATGTGTGGAGGGATATTTATACCATTGAAGGATTAAGTTGTCAAAAGTACAGATTCTGGTTTGTTGCCACAGATCCATTGAATTGGGTCTCTGGGGTAGGGTGGAGCTAAGAAAACTGCAATTTAGTTACAGCCCTAGGGGACTTTAATATACTCTGAAAGTTTAGGATTTCTTGATAAAACTTTATTTTTCTAATTTGTTCATCACGTAAATAAAGACAAATCATTAGCATATTTTTTGAGGAGACTAATTGATTTGTTATAACACTTCTGCTTTTATTTCCAAGATAGCCACCTGTCATTCTTGCTATTCCCTACTGGCTAGAAGCTCTCTTAAAACATCTTAAACTGCACACTGTGATTTCTCAGCAACTTTTATTAGAATGTCTTTGTTCTGATGTTTATTATTCACATCTGATCAGTTATTTGCTTAAAAGATCTTCTCTTCTTGAACTCATTGCAAGCTAGGGCAGGATTGGGAAGGAAAAGACTCAGAGGAGGGCAGAGGAAAAGGTGGGTGTCTTCTGATAAGAGGTTGGGTCCTCCTCTATGTTCCATGCAGTTGTGTTTCTTGGCTTGTTCCAGTGTAAACCTCCAAGCAGCACCCCTGGATACTGATGATTTCAGTGAGTAGATGGATCTCAGTCGATGGTACCATAGGCATCCTTCTTTTCTTCCCACATTCAGTGGTCCCAACAGGAAGGAAGTTGTCAATCTCACCTACCCTCCTAGGTTAGCATTCTGATCTGGGGACATAGGGAATCCCTAACATACAGTTGTCTGTCTGGGATGGAGACTTGAGGTCCTCACTGTACCTTGACAGTGCATAGTGTTTTGTCTTTGTCTTTCACTTATTTGCAAAACTTCCAGCCAAACATTCCACTGGAGTTCCTGCCTTTACATCAGAGTTCTTTCCCCTGGAGCTCAGCAAGGAATGCACTTGGCTTTCCTCAGTCACAGGACAGAAGGAATGGTCCCTCAAAATTTAGGCAGCTCTACTTCCCATACTCCTTGCCAAGCTTACTTCCTTTACCTCTCAGCCATCTTACTCCTGATAGGCATGTGTGGGAAGTTGGGGTTTATTTTAAAGCCAAAAATAATAAATTGATCTCTCAGAGTTAACCCTGAGAGAGATCATCGTTTCGTAGAACTTACAAGATGGAGTAGCCAGAATTTGTTGTCTGTAGCGATGGGCCTTCGCGTTGGCTCCAGGAAAATAAGAAAAAGCTCACTCAACATCTTATTACATTCCCTGATGGGAGTGTTGTATCCATTTCAGAGCCAAGAAATATCAAGTGTCATCAAAGCTGTTTATACAATATACTAACCTATTTTATGTTTTAGCAATATAAACTATTGTAAATGAATGGATCCTCTCCAAGACTCTGAATCATAATCAAAATTTTACCCTCTACAGACTAAAATACCTTTATAAAGCTATCTTAACATGAAGTTTCTGGGTATGGTCCTGTCCAGTACTTCTTTTTTTTTAAAAATATTTTTTTAGATGTTGATGAAAATTTATTTTATTCATTTATTTATATGTGGTGCTGAGAATTGAACCCAGTGCTACCCACATGCTAGGTAAGTGCTCTACCTACCACTGAGCCACAACCCAGCCCCTGTCAGGTATGTCTTTTTTTTTTTTAAACTTACAAATCATGTTTTTATTTTTTTGAAATTTTTGTTTGTTTTAATTAGTTATACATGACAGTAGAATGCATTTACGCACTTTGATATATCATACATAGATGGGATATAATTTCTCATTTTTCTGAGTGTACATGTTGCAGAAGTGTACATGTCATGCAGTCACATATATACATACAGTAATAATGTTTGTTTCATTCTACTATCTTTCCTGTCCCCCCATCCTCTCCCCTCCCCTCCCATCACTTCTCTCTACCTAATCTAAGATAACACTATTCTTCCCTAATGCTCCCCCCCACCCCCGTTATTGTGAATTAGCATCCGCATATTAGAGAAAACATTCGGCCTTTGGTTTTGTGGGATTGACGTATTTTGCTTAGCATGATATTCTCCAACTCCAACCATTTACTGGCAAATTATATAATTATATTCTTCTTTAAAGATGAGTAATATTTCATTGAATATATATGCCACATTTTCTTTATCCACTCATCATTAAGGGACACCTAGGTTGGTTCCATAGTCTAGCTATTGTGAATTGAACTGCGGCAAACATTGATGTGGCTGTGTCAATATAGTATGCTGATTTTAAGTCCTCTGGGTATAAACCAAGGAGTGGGATAGCTAGGTCAAATGGTGTTTCCATTTCCAATTTTCTGAGGGACCTCCATACTGCTTTCCTTAGTGGTTGCACTAATTTGCAGTCCCACTATCAATGTACGAATGTACCCTTTTTACCACATCCTCGCCAACATTTATTGTTGCCTGTATTATTGATGATTGCCATTCTGACAGGAGTGAGATGAAATCTTAGAGTAGTTTTGATTAAAGTAGATAAATTTGAGTGTGGCACTAGCTGGTTAGGTCTTAGGAGAGTTGTATTATGTGGATAAAGCTTCATATTTGCAAAACTGGCCAATTATTATAAGACTGCTAGGGAAACATAGGGTGTGGTGAGCATATTATAAAGCTTGGGTCTTGGTGTAATGAAATCAGCCACTAGGGTAGGTTATGCCTTTAGGTTCTTTCATGCAGTCAAAACTCTTTGCAAGCCAAAGCATTCTTTTTGTCATCAGTCAGTTTCGTTTTAGTAGCACTTTCTACTGTAATGAATTTTCTAATTCTTAGCTACTAAAATGGGGAAAGGAACTGAGTTTCAAATTTATAGCAATACAGCCAAATTGGAAAACATGAGTGAATTAAAAATTTATAAAACTGTTTTTATAAGGCTTAAATCAAGTAGAAATTATTGAGATTGAAAAAAATAAAATAATTTTAATACGTATGGGAATATTAGCAAAGTATTTCTTAATGAGTACACAACCTTTTAGGTTTACAAATATCACAAATTAGGTTAAAATATTTGACATTTAATAAAGTCCAAGCTCATTGTACCCAGTATTTTCTCCCCTTACTTATTTATTTTTACACCATATGTAATTTTTTAAGGCAAATTTAATTCACATGTTTTGAACTCATTTGGCTATGTCATAAAAATTCTGTTTTGTAAGAACTACATTGGATCCAAGTAGTCCTTGAGTGTATTTGAAAGTAAGTTTTTTATTTATTTTTTTATTATGTTGTTTTTTACTTTGTTAAATAGGACCATATTTTTTCCTCTGGTAGATGTATTCAGACACAAAGATATTTGTTTTATTGACAATCCATAACTCTGGAAACTAGATTATTTGTTAGAGTGAAAAATTAAGTTCATAGTATTACAAAATTAATCAGTTTAGTTTACTGTCTGCATTTAGAGAGCATTTCATTAGTGATAATGGTAGACAGGACTTGGTAATTACGAATATAATCAGGAAGGTTTACATAGTTATTTGGTAAATGTAAACCAAAAGTCCCAAATCTAATCTCACTTTCAACACATGCAGCAAGTTCCAACTAGTATTATTGATTATAATATATATGGGGTAATAGACTTGAAATTTTACATTTAATTTAAAAGCATTTATTTTTACATTTTTCTGAAGTGGGCATTTCATAAAAGAGACAGCCAACATTCAGTCAGATTAGATAATTGTCCAAGGCCATACACAGAGTAAATGGTAAAATCAGGATTTGGACTAAGGTAGTCCAATTACAAAATAGGTTCTTTGTTTGCAGAAAATAATTCATCATATCTATTTTAATTATTTCAAATAATATTATGAATTTTCCTAGAGATTGAATCAATTTAAGTACAATAAGTTATACTCTATAAATGTTACAACGTAAGGATTCAGGTTACTTAAGAACGTGATCATATCATTGTTCTTCAGTTAGACAACTTCTTAAATTCAGTACTCACATACTGAGTGCCTACTGTGAGCAGATAAATTAGTATTGAAAAAATAATTATTGATTTATCAATATTTGTCACAAAAACTCTGCTTAGAGATTACCAATTAGTTTTAAAAGAGGAATAATCGTAGAACATTAAACAACAACAGTAACTATTACTACCATCACTAAAGTAGAGAAGAGGCTATGTTGATATGCTACAAAGAAAATTTTCTTACCTAGTTTTGTCTTCCTGTCAAATTGGTAAAGTCCATGTTATACTACAGTAAGAAATATCTCTCAAATCTCAATAGCTTAAAATAATGAAAGTTTTTTCTTGTTTATATTTTATTTCCAAAAGTCTATGGTGAGAGCAGATACGAGGACTTATTTTAGTTATTTAGGAACACATATTGATGGAGTTTTGATTTGAACAGTGAGAAAAACTTGAGATCTACTTCTATTAATAATTTACTTTTCAGTGTTGGTCTTATAGAATGCTAAACTTCAGAGAGGGCAGGAAATAAAATTATGGAAGCAGAGGGGAACCAGAAATCAATGAACAAGATAATGTCTGCTCTGGTGCTTAACCAGTCTTTGCTTTTAATGAATGAACTTATCCAGAATCTGTGTTGATTTAGAATTGATTTTGGAAATAAACAGTAACTAGAATAATTATGTCCAATATAGATAAAATTCATTTAATGTATAATTATATTATTTTCTCTATGTATTAACTATACAATTATTAGTAGGTAAAAGTACAAACCCAGATGTGATTTATACATTAATTGATTCCACATGTGAGTTAGCTTCTGCCAGGATTATCATATTATTTTGGTGATCTTCCATTGGTTGTATTACTTAGATATTTGATGTGTTAGGTAGTAGTTAGATGATCCTCATCTCTAGGATCTGATTCCATCTTTTCTCTATTACTTTTCTCCGTGTTTTACTTTATTACATGGATCTGTAAACTCTGAATTTTCCCTTCTTATAGGATTTTAAATTAATTCTAGGGTCAAGGGAGGACCACTTTGGGCAGTGCAGCAGGGGAGACAGAAAAGTTTTAAATTGAGTACATTTTTTCCTGCAAAATGCAAAATGCTTTCTTTTTCCTTGTGGCCTCACCATCTGTAGCAAAGCTGTATGGAAGGAGGCCAGAAAGCAAAAAAAGAAGAAGGTGTTGGAAATGTAGGGAAGATTTTTGTATTAGTCCTCATAATTGTGCTGTGGTATTTAAACAAAGTTTTTCTTTTCTTACACATTCTTAGTTATTATTAAAATTAATATTAAATGGAATAGTATAAATAGTATAGTGTTAGAATTACAATGTCATTAGCTGAAAAAAATTCTTTTGTTTTCCAATGACAATGACATGTGACATGCTTAAGGAAATTATTTATTTATTAGTTCTAATAATCACTTACACATGACAGTAGAAAACTCTTTGGTTCATTGTACACAAAAAGAGCATAATTTTTCACTTCTCTAGTTGTGCGTGAAGTAGAGTTACATCATTGTGCAATCATACATGTACCTAGGGTAATGTTGTCCATCTCATTCCACTGTCTTTTCTACCCCTTTGCCCCATCCAAAGTTCTTCCACTTATCCCATGCATTCCCCCTATATGGATTAGCATCCAAACTACCCTATTCACAATAGCCTCAAAAACTCCCCCAAACTAAAAACCAAAAAACATAAAGTAAAAACTTGGAAATGTGTTTCTTGATATAAAATATTTTATATCTTGGATATAAGTTTCTTTCTCTGGCCCTGTGGGAAGGCATCTCTAATGTGATGATGTGAGTCAATGAGACACCACTAACAATTCATAGTTATTATATTTGAAAAATGTTTGTAACTTTAAAAAAAAAGAAAATCAAGGTGAAGTGCTTTTAAGATAAGTCACCTTATTGTTTATTCTTTTCAATTTGAAAAGAATAAACTCAGGTGTTTGTGTGTTGGCAAAGGAGCCGATGTTTGTATAAATATTTATGAAAATATAAAACATGTGAAGAGAAATTATAATATCTGGTATTTTTCTGTTTCTTTATTAAGTAGTTATCACTTTGTTTTTTTCTCTAAATTTATGCACTAAAATAATTACGAGCACCTTAAGATATTTAAGAATAATTATGAAAAACAATAATCTAAAAAATTTATAAATAACAAAAACTAAACTGACTCCTTAAGACTGTTCAGTTTAATTAAGAATTTTCCATGGAAAGTAAGCGTTGGCATGTGGCTTGGTGATCATGCTCGTTTGTGTTGTTTATTTCCTGCTCTATGGCAACCAGACCTCATACCAGATTAATAGTGAGGTGTTTGGCAACTGTTTACTTGTGAGAGTCATTCTGAAAATTCTTGTACTAAAATAACTTTTGGTCATTATATTCAATTAAAAATTTTGAAAAAAAACCTAAGTTTTTGTACTAGTCAGATAGATGACAAATGCAATTTGATTATCACTACATTTTCCATACTTATCAATACTGTGGGAGTTTAAGGAAAGTTACAAAACTCAGTTAATTTCCCAGTGGCCCTAGATAGTTGGAGTAGTGGGTAAACCCTCACTTCTCTTTTTCCTCTTACAGCTTTGCTTTGAGATCTACTATGGTTAAAATCTTTTGAACATTAGCTGTGAAATGATTACTTCCAGGTTTACAATTTTGCCACTGTCAACTCTTTCCTTATTATGGTGGTGACACGAAGATATTACTGACACCTGAAGCAATGATGTTTTATGTTTAGGAGGTGTGAGCAGATGCATGCATAATTATTATTTGTAGACTTTCAGAGTATTCACTTCTCTACAAATCTCTGTTTTTGATTGGTTAGGGCTTAGCCTTCTATTATTTGTCCTGTATCTTTCCTGTTAAGAGATCAATAGCTTAAAGCACAGTAGCATGGGTCAGTAGTGCTTCTCAGTGAAAGAGTTGAAGAAATCTTTTCCCATGTTTTGGACAAATGGGAGAAGGATGTAAGGGATGGCATGGGAGGAGTCTGGGGAAGAAAGGAGAAGGAACCTAGAAAAATAGGATAGAGAAGAACTATATTAAAATGTCATCTTATATCCTAATCTTGTTGAGAAATAATTCTCATTATTAGTTAGTAGCTTTGCAGAAATAATGAGAAAGCCAGTAGGAAGTGCTTTCTGCATCTAACCTAAGCCTCCACTGTCATTTTCCTGGATAGAGTTAAACATGCGGGACAGTGTTGATATAACTTCTTTCCAAATCAGTAAAATGTGTTTTTCAAACACTTCAGGGACTTTCGTTTTGTGTCCCTTCAGCTACACAGTAACTGAATCATTTTTAAGTCAATAGACTTTCAGAAAACCGAACGTTCACATAAAGTTTGTGAGAGACTGGCTTGAATAACGTCACAAGTCACTAAGTACATGGGGGCAGGCAGGCTGGATATTTTATGTTTTCTAGTTTATGTTTATAATTCTACTGCTACCCACATTATTTACTAGTTTCTTAAAGGAAATGTTACCCTTGAACCTTTCTTCTCAGATTAGGGTTGGCATTTTTTAAAAGCTGCTTAAAGATGTGGTAAGCAGGATTGCTGCTTGTCACCTGCCGCTTAAGTCCTGGAGCAGGCATTTCCCAGGCACACCCTCAGAACAGGTGAAGCACAGGATGGAGAGAGATCCTGGATGCTCATTCTGTTGCTCTCATTAGCTGCTGCCAGGAAGCACATGCGACCCTGGGAAGTGACTGCAATATTAAGCAGACTTTCCAGATGCTCTCGAATACTCTCACTCCTGTGCTCCAGGGAACAGACCTCTTTGGACTGGGGCCACTTTCTGCAGCTTTGGCAGCTGCTGAGCCTGAGGGGTGGGGGATAGAGCCAGGAATGATTCTAGTTCCAGCAGCTATAAGAGAAACATTTCCTTTCACAGGGCTTAAAGTAATTTTGTGAGGGGGAAAAAAAAGAATTCTAATTTTACTTTATTTAAAGAATTCTAAAAATTATAGAATTAGACAATTGTGGAATTAGAAGATTCCTTAGATATCCAACTCTCTAGTTTTGTGGATAAGAGAATTAAAATCCAAAGAGGAAAAGGAATTGCTGGAGACTCAAGCCTAGTTCTTGCAGGGCCTGATGATTTTGTCTTTGGTGACTTTTGAATACTCTTCTCCATAAGTGTCTTGATTTGGCTAATGCAGGAATTTTGGTTCTTATTGTGTTATATTGTTATCATGTTATGTTTATACTGTGTCAGTGTTCTACTTGTTGGATGCAAATAAAATATTATCTTTGGAGTTGTATTCACAGTCTGCGGTCTACAGAGCTATTTGTTCAGTGCTACCATTTCTGACAATGGAGCTACTTTCTTCTTTTTCTCTTTCATAGAAATTTCTCATGACCCTAAATATTAAGTAGAGCGTGAATGGAAAACAGAATGTTTCTTATAGTCCCTCAAATATGGTTTTCTCTTTGTCACTAATGTCCCAGATGCAGACTTAGGGCCTCCCAGAGAGTCTCCTGCCAGATTCTGATGCAAATGGAAGATTGAACTGTGTTGTGTTTTGATTCTTTGTTCCACATGCAAAAATCATGTGCTTTGGGCCCTTGGTTTTCTATTAGAACTCAAAGAATGACCTCACATCTTGTAGCCTTAAGTCCTGCATGTTTGATCTGCTTGCTTTTCCTGTTCTGTCTCTTGGGTTCCTCACCACTCAACCTGCTCTGCTCTTTGCTATTCCCATGTACTGAGAGGGAGAATGTATTTTTTTCCTGTCTCAATATCTGTGCAAGTTATACTTTAAAGTGCTTCACCCTGATAGACTGTTTAATGTCTTTGCAATAAAATGAGTGAATCTCACAATTCCCATTATCTTGCTAACATTATCAAAATTACATTAGTTAGAATTGCTAAAGTAATCTCATCTGCTTAGTGTATAAATCCACAGGAGTTTTGCTTTTTTCTTTTTAACATGAATCAATTTAATTACAGGTTAAATTGTTGACTCTGCCTTTTTTTTAAGTATATTAACTACTTGTACAAATGACAACTAATTTAAAATCCACCGTTCCAATGTCAGACACCTTTATAAAAATTTTTATTTTACCTTAAAATCCTGGTAATGTGGTACTCTTTTGAGAACTATTTGTCAGATAGTGAATGAGAGCAATAATTAACTTTATTCTTTGGTACTTTGAGTAAAGATATTTTTAGCCAAACTTTTGATTACCGTTAGTAAATCTTGCTCAGAACCAAGCTCATATAAATGATTTAAAGCAGAATCCCATCACATTTCAAATCTTTAGGCAGAAAAAAAATCAATTCTTCCTTCCTCTCTTCTGTTCATCCCCTGCAGCCTCCTCCTCCAGATCTTTGGTTCTTGAGATAAAAAATCGGAACACAGTTTTAAAAGCAAATTTTAAACAACTAAAACAATCATACAAGCAGTCTTAAAATTGAGGATGGGTTATATTTTTTAAAAAGTATAACTAAGTTGTTTAAAACTCAGAATTCATTTCCCTTTTAAAAGCATTGGATTGGAGAACAAATTGGTGTAGCATTTTGGGAGACAAGTTTGGCAATGTAAATCAAAATTATTTTTCTGCTCCAATAATATTCAGTATCCTCACTCTTACAAATGTATCCATTATAAATAAACTGAAATATTTGAAATGTATATATAAGTATATTAATAGCAGTGTTGCATGAAATAGTAAAACACTAAGAACGACCTAAATGCTAGATAGGACAACATAAATCTTATATAAATCTTGATACATTAATTAAGATAAATAATAAGCAGCTTTAAAAATGGTGATTTAGTTATACCCTTTTAAAATTTATGTTCAAAATGGAAATGTCTGTAATATGTTAAGTAAAAAACAAAATTGAAGGTAGTGGGTATATCTTAATTCTGTTTTGGAAACTACATTGCATGTACATATATAAAGTCTGGATGAATGTTAACTGGACAATTCAATGATGATTTCTGTGGGACAGAATTAGAGATAATTTTCAAATTATTTTGTTACCTTTATGTAATGAATATGATGGCTTTTGTAGTTGTTGATGATGTTATTTTTGGTATTTTCCACTTATTGCTCTATTACCAGCTTTCATACTCAATTATTCCACATCGAGAATGGAGAAAGGGTAAGTAATAGAACTCTTGTCCACAAAGTGTATGCTTCTTCTTCTTTGCATTCTGAGATTACATTTTGATTCTTTTGAGTTTTAATACTTACTCTAGGTCTATAAGTAGTGTGAGGCTGAAGGACTGTGTGGGTTTCTCATGATGACAGCTACCCCAGTGGCATGAGAACACTTTGGCAAAGGTCCAGAAAAGCTTGCAGTGGGCATGGTCATTGAAGAGTTGCATGCTTTGAAGACAAAGGTCGTGTGTATTAAACATCACCATGAGTGACAGCAATGTGAAATTAAATAGAAGCTATTGGTTTCTCATCTAAGCCTTAGAGACTTCCTCTGTGAAGTCAGCAAAGGGCTACACCAAAGAGCACTTCTTAGTACAAGTCTCCCTGGCTCAAAAGATGAAACTCTCCTTCGTCATTCCATGGAGTATTATTACAGTCCAGATGTATAGTTCACCTCTTCCAGCATTTGTCTGTGGGAATTGTTCCCCTCAGAGGTATTAGAGTATGTATTTCCAAATTGACTCTTCCTGGCTGCACTTTAAGTCTCTCAAAACTCTTTAGTGCTATGGTGTAACTCATAGGAGGTAAAACTCTGAAATTCAAATGTGAGTGATTATTTAAGGAATAGAAACAAGAGGCCAAATTCTCACCCAATCTTCCAGCCAAAGGACTCAGAAAGCATCATATTTAAATTAAAAGGCAATGTTTTGTGTTCACAGAAATGTATCTCAATCTATATTCTCTGTATCTGTATTTATATTCATCTCAGCAGACATGGAAATGCATATGAGAACACACATGGCAAAATTATCTCATTAGAGTCAAGTAAGAAAGTCTAACATGATCACAATCTTGATAAAAAATGTTCAGCAGTAGTTAATCAAGCAGATTTCCTGTAGGCATGTTACCCCGTACTAGATGTGATAAGGGAAGAAACTGAGGATGGAGTTGTTGAAAGACATCAAGTGAAGATAAAAAGCTCACTCTGGAGGTTCCTTGAGGGATGACTCTAGGTAGAGAAGAATCTTTCTGTAAGAAAAAGTAGCTGTGGATTATTGAAGAGGAGAGACAAGGAATTCTAATAGGAGAATAGTAGAGGACCTGAAAGCAGGGTGTGTGATCTAGGAGGGATGATAGGAAAGTTGGTAGGGTAGCCTGGAACGCGGGGGTGGGAGGGGGTGGAGAGTCTGGTGGGGGCACAGTTGCTTCAAGATGAACATTTCCTTATGTTCTGGGGATTTCAGGATGTTAAGCATCCTTGGCTACTGTGTAATAAAAGTTAGTAGCTCTGCTCAGTCATTGTGATAACCAAAAAATATCCCACAAGTTTCCAAACATTCTGGCTGGGTGATTGATCATCCTGTCTCAAGAACCGCTTGGCTAGATAATGAGAGCCTCTGATGCCAGGATGAAGTGTCAGGAAGCGTCAGGTTTTCGTGGGTGAAGTTGTTGTTTTGATTCCCCTACTTCCTTTATGTAGGCATGCTGTAAAACTATACTTCTCTTCATGGTTGACAGCACATCCACATCCTCTATAATCTGTGGGGTAATTCAGTTCATAGTTAATTCTTGTTGCTATAGCATCTATTACATATTGCTGAATTTCACTCTATTGCTGTTTATAATTATCTTTATTTATAGCAGGCTTGGGTGAAACTTAGGGACACCAGGGGGTTCATCAAACATCTGGAACAATTTTTCAAAAATTTTGGATTTACTAAAGCCCAAACATTTTGCCAACCACCTCTTCTCACCCTCTTTCTCTAAATTTTTAAAAAACATATATTTTGGAGGACATCGATTCCATGTGTTTTTAATTCACTTTAGTCTGTACCATCAAAAAAAATTTTTTAAGTGATTTGGCATCTAAGAAGTCCATTGAGCCTTTAAAATAAACCCTTAAAAATTGTCACATAAATATATTGCAACAGCAAAAGAATGAAGTTTTGATGGAGGCTTGATTGGGATTGAAATTTGGCAAAATTATTTTTCCACATTGACTTATAGTGTTTCATCCAACTTCCAATCCACAATCTGGAGAGAAGAAATTGGGTTGGTTAATCTAAAAAAAATTACTGTATCAAATTTTCTACATCAAGACATATATCGTCAGAAAAATATTAAAAGAACCAACTTAAATCAAATATTTTATTAATCCTTAATACTGGGGATTTTTACCATATAGTTGGCAATAATGATATAAGAAACTCTTAGGACAGACTGGAAAATGTTAGAAATAATAAGAATAATAGTAATTTGAAAAGGTAAATAAATTTGGTTAACTTATGATTGTGGTATAAGTTAATAATTCTCATGATCTGGGAGAAGACTAAAGATTCACCAGTGTTCACCAATGAAAAGTATATAAAAACACATACCATTGCACATACCCAGAGCTATGTACACATTCTTGTTCATACATTTATGTAAAATTCACCACAGCAACTGAGGCAAATGAACTGAGTGATATAAAATGGCTAAAAACCTTATTTAAATCTGACGTAACCTAAGAGCATCTTCAGGACCACCATGGAAATGACTTTTGATGGCCAGAAAGTAAGGAATCTGAAGTTATATCAAAGACAAGCGATATAGATTATTTGACAAACTTGGGAAAATGTTCAATATTTATTGTTAGTATGAAAATGCAAATTTAAATTAGTTACCACTTTTCCTTTTGCATCAGAAAGGATGTTTAAACTAGGAATATCTTATAAATCTTTACTTCAATATTATTCAAGATCTCAAATGAGCAAATCCATGTATTGATGATGAAAATGTAAGATAAACATGAAGGTGCATATCAAGAATCTAAAAATATTAATGATGTTAAGCCCAGCAATTCTATCTTAAAAATGATCCTAAGCATACACACTTATATGTTAAACTGAAGCCAAAAATTTGAAGCAATATAAATGTCCCAAAACAGAGAAGACAAACATATTGATAGCCATACAATGGAAAACAATAAAATGTTTAAAATGATGTTGATAAAAGGCTTATCATAAATTAGGGAAATGTTCATGTTAGGTGAAATACAAAATATTGTGATGCCAATATTTTAAATTGCACAGAAGGAGTATGATATACAAAAACTGATAATGATTTTACTTTATCCATTATATAGCTTTAGGCCAGTTTCTGTTGCAGGGACTCAAAGAATCCCAGAGTTTCTGACTGTATTTTAGCATACAGTAAATGCTTGATAAATGCAGACTATTTTTTCTTTTTAAAACTGTCAAGTTAATTGCATACAAATTTTCTTCTCTAATGAAAAGGAAATTATTAGAAAAAGCAATTTTTTTTCCATATAGTGTTTGAGAACAAAAGTAATGTGGTTAAGTAGTTGTAAAAAATAAAGAGGTTTGAGTGGAAAAATTCTGTACTTTAAATTACAATTAGAATTAGGTTCAATCATTGTGAAAATTAATTTTTCCATTAGAAAATAAATTTTGCCATTAATATTTTACTGTGTATTTCAGGGGCATTGAATTTGAGGGGAAGTAGAATGTCCTAATCAGGCCAGAGTGGTTTGGAGAGCGAAAGAGAATTGATGGCTACAAGGAGTAGAAACTGCCTTTGAGAATGTATGGGAAAGACAGAAGATAAAGCAGAGTTCCTTGTGCTACAGTCATTCTAGGTTCTGAATGGATCCTGCTTATTTATAAAAAGGTGGGGATTTCCCCATTTACTAGGTTACCTCTGATTTAAAAAAAAATTCCCCACAAACGGGTCCCTTCAAGGTCAAAGTTCAAATGATTCCTGAACCAAGTCATTTCTATGAGGGTAAAAGTTGCCTATGCAAGTGGATCGAGACTTAATGCCCATTTCATGACAGATGAGTAATGAAGAAGAAGAGCTTGGCTCAATGGAAATGGGCCTGTGCACAAGGCTGATTAAGAACAACCAAGTTGTCTTTGGGAGGAAGCATGGGCAACAGAAAGGAACAAATTTTCTGGGTAAAATTTTCCTGAACTTAGAGATTAGACTACCTTCTTCAGTAACAGTCCTCCCAAGAATGAGAGGGAGAAGTCCTATTCCAGGTTCAAGGAAATGCTAGGTCTCCAATGTTGAACCTCCAACGTTTCAGCTCTGTCAATACTTCACACTGCTGAAATCAAACCATATGAATTTATCATTTTGGTAAGTCATAAATGGTTGGTATTGTCAATTCTATGAGGTTCTACCTAACAATAGCTCCTTGGACACAAGTGGCTCCAGGAAGAATAGGTCAAGATGGCTTCAGCACTTGTATCTTGCATGTTAGTCCGAGTCCCCTAAGAAACAGATGCTAAAATGGAATTAAATATGTAGAGATTATTAGGAGAAAGTTGGGTGTGGTGCCTGTATTCCCAGTGATTTGGGAGATTCATACAGGAGGATTGCAAGTTGGTAAAGTGCCTTTGGGTTCAATCCTCAGTACCAAAAAGGAGAAAGAAAGGAAGGAAGGAAGAAAGGAAGGAAAAGAGGGAGGGGGGGAGGTAGGAAAGGAGGAAGGAAGGAAAATATTAGGGGGAAATGCCTATGTGAAAAGTAGAAAGAGCTCAAAGAGTTATCAGATTGTGATGCTGGTCTGATGGCAAGTGAAGGAGAAAGGGAGACAAGGTTGGGTGCAAGCCTTCTAGACTGCAATATGGCCTAAGGAAAGTTTGGCAAACCCTTGCAGGAGTTCTTGAGCCAAAGTCAGAGAACAAAGGAGTTTCATTTCTCCAGGTCCTTGGCAGGCAGCAGCCTTAGGGAGATGTGACCTTGGTGCAAACACAGGGATGGGTTTCAGGATGTGGCATCTGGGGATCAGACCAAAACAGCTCCTATGAGTGAAGGGCCACCAGGCACATTTTACGACTGCCATTACCTTGAGACTCAAAGGCTCAGAGGATACCCCGATTCAGTTTGGACCTTGCTTGTTGTCCCTTTACTTCCTGTGCTTGCTTCAACTCTGTTTCAGGAGTTTTGGTCTTTATTATCTCTTCAGGCCTTACAGTCTACATTGACTTTTTTGGAGAGAAAGGGAAGGGGACTGTGGTCTTTTCTATTCCAGAAAATCATTGGCTCCTCATACAAATGGGCCCACCTCTTCCAAAAATCTCAGAACATCAGAAGAATAACTGCTTTGATAATTATCTGATAAGTAAAATAAAAGTCCCTTATTTCATATTTTCAAACTGAAGGTTCAGTGTGACAAAAATCTGCAAAACTAATAGAGCTCTTAAAATAATCCTTGGATGACTTTTGAATGCCTACAGATGCCGCAGTTCGGCTGCAGCAAAATAACTGGGGGGTGCAGGGGATGGGGAGGTGACAAGCAATTTGTGTAGATTGATACAGCAGGAGAGGAAGCCGTTTACTGTAGGACAATAGAGGTATTTATACATTCCACACAGCCTATCTTAATTAACATAAACTAGATACAGCAGTCAACCAATAAGGAATCTCCACACTTAATGGCTCTCTGGCGTTACTTTATAAACCACTCCCTCGGGCATTTTGCCAGGCGCCATCTTGACTTGTTTATAGACCCTAACATTTCTCTGGCAAAATGCCAGGCGCCATCCTGACTTGTTTACAGACTCTAACATACAGAGAGCACCTAGGTGCTTTTTGTCCCCATTGAAAGGGAAATGGCCTCTGATGGGGCTTCCAGCTGCATAGCTAACGGCCTATTAGAAGAAAACCCAAAACAACAACAAAGTTAACACTTACCAAAAGTGGAAATAAAACCTTATATTATAAAATATACTTTCTTAATAGAATTTGATTTTCATGTGATAAAAATGTGAAATTTGCCAATAAATAAAATATAGATGTGCTAAAGAGCTGGATATAGGAGAAGATTCATATAAGGGCCAACTTTTAAAAAGTAAAGTTAAAATAGAACTTGAATAATTATCCAGATAAACCAAACAGAAGGTTATTTAGATTTTTGGGGTGATGCCTCATTTATTTGTGTGATTTTCATTTCTGTTTAGCCCCCTGTTTAAGAAAGTTTTGTTCCAACATTATATCAAAATCTGTTCTGGAAGTAGTATTTATCCATATTACTTTCCTTGTATGGCTCTTTTGTGAGGAGTTTTAACTACTGTCTTAAGAATAGGCACATGTAAATAAAAAATTGCATGCAAGGAAAAAAACAACAATGTGAAAATCAATGTCAAAAGGAAGGTTGAAAACAGAACTTGAATTATTCTGTTTGAAGAGGAGACTAAAACCGTCCACACAAAGCATCCAGGAGATCTGGCAAACATGTCCCTGCACGTTCCTTACACAAGATGCAGTCTTACACAATTCTTCCATTCACTCATGGGCTCATGTCTGTTGGCCACCCATGCTCCCTGAAGAAAACTTATGGCACTGGATTGCATCAGCAAGGCATAATGGATGAGTGGGGACGTCTCACCAGGGAGGGAGTATTCTGCATTTGGCTTGGTTTAGAGTCAGATGTGAAGCAAAGAAGAGCTGTAAATTTGGAAGTGATGCTAGAAGAAGCTAAAATTTATTTTTAATCTCTCTAAGTTCCAAAAAAGGAATAAAACCTGCAAATATAATGGTGAGATGATTGGGATAATTTGTAAGGTAATCCATCAAAACATAGGGACTGGGAGTTCAGCTCTTCAGGCATGGGGAGGTGCATAGAAAGGTCTGCGTTTTAACTTTCCCACTTGGGAGTTCTTATATAGACCTCAAACTCTGGTTTTACAAATGCAGTTAGAAAGGCAGAGAAAGTAGAATCTCCTCTAAACTCTGCTTTTTAATCCAGCTAGATTTTGAAAAAATGTTGGAACAAAACATGTTTAAACAGAGGGTTGAATAGAAAAGAAAAGGACTTAACATATAAGCACATACATTTAATTAAGAAGAGTAAAACCTAATAGCATTGTGGAAAGTTTACATCAGTAAGCTTCAGAGGGATTTGTCTGTTTCTTCTCCTGTGCCACCAATTAATGAAGCTGCATTTAAAGTTGAGAGCTTTGAAGGAGAGATTTTTGTAAAGGTGTTTGTGGGATTTCCTTGATTCTTGTGTTATCTTGCTACCAAGTTTGTGCTCTTGTGTACTGGTTTTGTTGACCACTTTTTATGGCAACATTTCTGTGCTTATTTTAAAGGAATTCTTAGGAGACTTTGCAATGGTCATATAATACTTCAATGATGCCCTACTCTCCATCTAGGTAAATAGGATCCTGAACTAGCAATTAAATCTATGCTTACTGAATCAAAGTCAAGAAGGGCATTTCATGTTTTTTTTTTTTTGACAACTAAAAGAAATTGTTAAGGATGCAGTAGATGCCAAGCCATCTTTTGTGTATAATTACGGATACAAAATTGAATCATTTACAGATTGTGCTCTTATTAACTCATGAATAAGACAGGTACCCAAATGATTAGATTACAAAGCACAGAATGAAAATTATCACAAAAGAATTTTAGGTGGTTTGAGAAATTCAGAAGAGGTGAGAACCTGCGTATGTTGTAAAGTGAGGTCCACATTAGAGGTGAGGGAGGGAATTCAAGGCAGAAGTTTTGGTGAACAAACTGTGATATCAACAATTTCAGAGTGCGGACTGAAATGATCAAATGATTCAATTGGGCTAGAGTAGAGGAATTGTTGACAAGAGTAGGCAGTAAATCATGTTGGAAAGAGAGGCGACAGGCCATGCCCTGGGAGCATGAGAAAGGGAAAAGAAGTTGGAGGCAATGGAAAGCTACCCAAATGTTTTGGAATCAAACTAGCTTATTCATAATTGTGATCATGAGGAGTATATTGTAAAAGGGATTAGGATTGCCGTATATTCTGAGGGCTGAGAGACTTGTAAGTCATTTCAATATCATGGGCGATAAGGACTGAACAAGAGGGGAAAAGTGCTGACAGAGATGAAGAATTATCTAGAAAAATATTGCAGAGGTAGAATTTATAGAATTTAACTACAATTGGGAGATTGGGAATAAGAGGAAAAAAGAGTTGAAGATGATGACAAAATTATAAATCTCAATGTCTGGAAAGATGGGTATACTGTGAGTGGGAAGGGAGGGTCAAGAGGAGTTGCTGGTTGAGCAGGCAAGGGGACAAGGACACTGAGCATGAAAGGCCCATAGAACAGGTGGAGAGCTTCCGGAAACAGCAGAAAAGACAGGACTGAGACTCCAAAGACAGAACTTGGATTGGGTTTCAGATCTGGAGGTCATAGAAATGTCAGCTGAAGACAGAGGATTTAATAGAAACAGGCAGTTAAGAAAGAGAAGTGAAAGTGTTTAGCGAAAAATCTTGGATCCTAAAAACCTGCATTTCAAAAAAGAAAAGTCACCAGGGTGGTGAGAGGAGTCCCAGGGAACCTTCTGTTATTGGAAGCCAAGGGGAAAGAAAACAAGAGATCCACAGATGAGAATCGAAATACAGGGGGAAAGACCACTGGGGCTTTGTCTATCTAGGATTCAAGTCATCTGCATTTTCATTTGAAAGACTTTTTTTTTTGTCTTGATCATTCTTTCTTTTATTCTTTATTGACCTGTATTAATGACATAGGTTAATTGATTTCAGTGTGATTATTCCACACATGCACACAACATGCACTAGATCAACTTCAACCTCCTTTTTCTTTTTTCTTTTTTGGCAATGCTGGAGATTGAACCCAGGTTCTTCTATATCCTAGGTGATTATACCACTGAGCTAAATTCCTGGCTCAAATCCAACTTCCCATTATCCAACATCCTCACCACATCCTTCCCAACCTCTATTAATCACTATTCTACTATAAGGTCAACATTTTTAGCTTCCATATATAAGACAGAACATGTATTTGTCTTTCTGTGTCTGGCTTATTTCACTTGATGTAGTATTCTCCAGTTACATCCATCCAGACTTCATTTCTCTTTATGGCTAAATAATATTCCATTGTATATATATGCCACATTTTCTTTATCTATTCCTTTGTTGATGGACACCTAGGCTAATTCCATGTCTTAGCTCTTTTTAATATTATCATAATAAACAAAGGTGTGCAGGTATCTCTTTGGTATGCTGATTGCATTAGCCGTGAGTGTACCCAGAAGTGGGGTAGCTGGATCTATTTTTAGTTTTTGAGGAACTTATACTGTTCTCTCTACTGACTGCGCTAATTTACATTCCCACCAGTAGTATCTAAGAGTTCTCTTCTCTTCACATTCTTGCCAGTATTTGTAATTATTTGTTTCTTTTACTTTTTAAATTTTTTTGAAAGCAGACATACTAACTGTGGTGAGATGGTATCTCATGGTAGTTTTCATTTGCATTTTCCTGATAGCTGATGATACTGAGCATTTTAAAATATATTCATTGTATATTCATTTGCATTTCTTCTTTTAGGAAGTGTATATTCAGAATATTTCCTCTGTGTGTGTGTGTATGTGTGTGTGTGTTTGTGTGTGTGTGTGTGTGTGTGTGTGTGTGTGTGTACACATGCGGGTGCTTGCAATCAGCCCAGGTCCTCATATAAATGCTCTATCGCTGAGCTACGTTCCCAAATGCCCATTTTTTAAAAAATATTTATTTATTTTTAGTTGTAGTTGGACACAATACCTTTATTTCATTGACTTATTTTTATATGGTGCTGAGGATTGAACCCAGGGCCCCAAGCATGCTAGGCAAGCACTCTACTGCTGAGCCACTATCCCAGCCCCAGCAAATGCCCATTTTTAATTCAGATTACTTTTTTTTTTTTTTTTTTTGGTTAAGTTGTTGAAGTTCCTTATATATTTTGAATATTAATCCTTCGTCAGATGAATAGTTGACAAGTATTTTCTCTCCTTCTGTGGGTCATCTCTTCACTCTGTTGATTGTTTCCTTTGTTGTGCAGAAGCTTTTTAGTTTGCAGAAATCCCATTTGTCAATATTTGCTATTGTTTCTTGTGTGTTTTGGGTCCTATCCAAAAAATCATGACCAGTACTAATATTTTGAAGTGTTTCCCTTATGTTTTCTTCTAGTAGATTAAGAGTTTCAGGTCTTTCATTAAAGTTTTTGGTACATTTGAGTTGACTTTTGTAGAGGGTGAGAGATAGGGGTCGAGTTTCAGTGTTCTGCATGTGGATACCAAGTTTTCCAAGCAGTATTTATTGAACAGGCAGTCCTTTCCCCAGTGTGCAATTTTGGCACCTCTGTCAAGAACCTCTTGGCTGTAGAAGTATGGATTTATTTCTGGGATCTATTCTGTTCCAGTGGTCTATGTGTCTGTTTTTATGCCAGCACTGTACTGTTTTGTTACTATGGATCTGTAGGATGTCTTGAAATCAGGAATTGTGCTGCCTATAGCTTTGTTCTTTTTCTTCAAGGTTTCTTTGGCTATTTGGGTTTTTTTTTTATGCTTCCATATGAATTTTAGGATTTTTTTCCCTAGTTCTGTGAAGAATGTTACTGGTATTTTGGTAGGTACTGCATTGCATCTGTAAATTGTTTTTGGTAGAGTGGACGTTTCAACAATATTTATTCTTCCAATCTATGTAATGGCGGTTCTTACCATATTTTTGTGCTTGCTTCAATTTTTTTCACTTGTATTTTATAATTTTAATTTAGAAGTCTTTTACTTCCTTGGCAGTTTGTAGGCTTTATGTGTGTGTGTGTGTGTGTGTGTGTGTGTGTGTGTGTGTGTGGTAACTATCATGAGTAGGTTTTTTTTTTTTTTTTCCGCTTTCAATTCTTTATTCATGAGTAGGTTTTGCTTTCATGATTTCTCTCTCAGTAAATTTGTTATTGGTGGGGCTGGGGTTGTAGCTCAGTGGTAGAGCACTTGCCTAGCATGTGTGAGGCTCTGGGTTCGATCCTCAGCACCCTATAAAAACAAATAAAAGACTTCATAATGGCTGCCAATCTTACTGGAGTGAGATGGTATCTTAGGGTGGTTTTGATTTGCATTTCTCTGACTGCTAGAGATGGTGAACATTTTTTCATGTACTTGTTGATTGATTGTATGTCCTCCTTTGAGAATTGTCTGTTCAGGTCCTTGGCCCATTTGTTGATTGGGTTATTTGTTGTCTTATTGTTTAATTTTTTGAATTCTTTGTATACTGTGGATATTAGGGCTCTATCTGAAGTGTGAGGAGTAAAAAATTGTTCCCATGATGTAGGCTCCCTATTTACCTCTCTTATTGTTTCTCTTGCTGAGAAAAAACTTTTTAGTTTAAGTAAGTCCCATTTGTTGATTCTTGTTATTAACTCTTGTGCTATGGGTGTCCTATTAAGGAATTTGGAGCCCGACCCCACAATATGTAGATCGGAGCCAACTTTTTTCTTCTATCAGACGCAGAGTCTCTGATTTGATATCAAGCTCCTTGATCCATTTTGAGTTAACTTTTGTGCATGGTGAGAGGAGGGGATTCAGTTTCATTTTGTTGCATATGGATTTCCAGTTTTCCCAACACCATTTGTTGAAGATGCTATCCTTCCTCCATTGCATGCTTTTAGCCCCTTTATCAAATATAAGATAGTTGTAACTTTGTGGATTGGTCTCTGTGTCCTCTATTCTGTACCATTGGTTCACCCGCCTGTTTTGGTACCAGTACCATGCTGTTTTTGTTACAATTGCTCTGTAATATAGTTTGAAATCTGGTATCGCTATACCGCCTGATTCACACTTCTTGCTTAGAGTTGCTTTTGCTATTCTGGGTCTTTTATTTTTCCATATGAATTTCATGATTGCGTTATCTATTTCTACCAGAAATGCCATTGGGATTTTGATTGGCATTGCATTAAACCTATAGAGAACTTTGGGTAATATCGCCATTTTGATGATGTTAGTTCTGTCTATCCATGAACAGGGTATATTTTTCCATCTTCTAAGATCTTCTTCTATTTCTCTCTTTAGGGTTCTGTAGTTTTCATTGTATAAATCTTTCACCTCTTTTGTTAGGTTGATTCCCAAGTTTTTTTTTTTTTTTTTGAGGATATTGTGAATGGGGTGTTTTTCCTCATTTCCGTTTCAGAAGTTTTGTTGCTGGTATACAACAAGTGCTGGCGAGGATGTGGGGAAAAGGATACTCTTGTACATTCCTGGTGGGACTGCAAATTGGTGCGGCCAATTTGGAAAGCAGTATGGAGATTCCTGGGAAAGCTGGGAATGGAACCGCCATTTGACCCAGCTACTGCCCTTCTCGGACTATTCCCTGAAGACCTTAAAAGAGCGTACTATAGGGATACTGCTACATCGATGTTCATAGCAGCACAATTCACAATAGCTAGACTGTGGAACCAACCTATATGCCCTTCAATAGATGAATGGTTAAAAAATATGTGGCATTTATATACAATGGAGTATTACTCTGCACTAAAAAATGACAAAATCATGGAATTTGCAGGGAAATGGATGGCATTAGAGCAGATTATGCTAAGTGAAGCTAGTCAATCCCTAAAAAATAAATGCCAAATGTCATCTTTGATATAAGGAGAGCAACTAAGAACAGAGCAGGGAGGAAGAGCATGAGAAGAAGATCACCATTAAACAGGGTCAAGAGAGGGGAGGGAAAGAGAGAGAGTTCATAATATGCTTGAATCAAATATATGAAATACGATATGTCAAGGCTTTGTAATGTTTTGAACAACTAATAATAAAAAAAAAACAAATAAAGGAAAGGTATTGTGTTCATCTACAACTAAAAAAATTGTTATTGGCATATAGAAAAGCTACTAATTTTTTATGTTCATATTGTATCTTGCAACTTTGCTGAGTTAGATACATGTAGATTTATAATTGTTATACCTTCTTGTTAAATTGATCCCTGGTCACTATGTATTGATCTTCTTATAGTTTTAAAAGTCTGTTTCATCAGATATATGTAAAGTTATGCCTGCCTGATTTAGGCTTCTTTTTGCTTGGAATATTATTTTCCATCCTTTCATTTGAAGTCTGTGTTTTCACTAGTGAAGTGAATTTTTGTAGGCAGCATATTTTGGGATCTTTTTTTTTTTTAAAAAATTCATTCATCCAATCTGCTATTTAACTGAAGAATTTAATCTATTTACATTCAAGGTTATTATTGATAGATAAGAACTTACTTCTGTTATTTTGTTGGTTTTCTTCTCATTGTTTTGAATACTTGTTGTTTTCCTCCTCTCATGGTTTGATGGTTTGCTGTATTGATAATTTTTTATTCTTTTTGTTTTCTCTTGTGTGTACTTGCCCTTCTAGTAAGATTTTTATTTTCACCTGCTTTCAGGATGGTAAGTTAGCTCTATTAAACTTGACTTGCATCATTCTTAATACATATTATGTTTGTTTTAACCTAGGCAGTTTGATTTAAAATATTACCCCCAGTGCAATTGTTTTAATAATGTTTAAAGGCTCATTTTTCAATTTATTGAATAATAAATATGAACTACATGGTCATATTGCTTAAGAACAGACACTGTTCTTAGTTCTTTATATGTATGATTTTACTTAATCCTCCTATTGAAGTGTGTAGTTTTATTCTTTAACAGATGAAGAAACAACACAAAGACGTTAAGTAATTTGTTCAAGATCACATGATTAGTTAGTGGACGGGGCTCTCTAACTCCATGTCCTTACCCTTAACTACTGGTGTATATTATTTCCCTGTTTTCATGTGCTTTCATACATATCAAAGTACCAAAAATCTGAAGTGTGTTTCTGTGACATTGGTAAGTAGAGTATTTTGGGTCAAGGTGGTTTGTAATAGAAGGATAACTTGCTTCATTGATAATGTTTTGTATATATTTTCTTTCATTATGAAGTATTTTTTTTGGCTCTTTCATATTTTCCCTTATCCATGCTATAAGAACCAAATGTTCATTTAATAATGAAAGTCTTAGATTCATGGTGTCTTTATAACATCAAGATCTACAAATAGCCAAAGGAATTTGAGTATAATATGACATGAGGGATAGTAAAAGAAAAAAATCAGTTTGATACTTTAATAATTCAGAAATGTGACAGCTAATCCTCATTCACAATCTGTAAAGCCCAGAAAGAATAAAAAAGGTCAGAAACAATCTTAGTAAGCTTGAAATATACAAAGGAACAGAAAATGTATATAGTTATAAAGAACTGAAGAGTGAAATAGGAAGCAAACTGATTTCTCATTTTTAGAAGCAATAAACTATTTTTAGAAAGACCATACTTTGTTTGAATCTCTTGACAGAGCTCACGTATGACTAAAGTGTTATTTAAATCTTAGGGTTTTGTATCAAAAAAAAAAAATTCTGCTTCCCTATTCCTACACCAATAGATTTGATCTTTCTGCATGTTGAATTGGTTTGTTATTTGAGCAAATGCTCATATTCAACCAGAAATATATTATGTAGAATATGAGTGTTTCTATCCCACTCCGGGTTCATGATGACTCCCCCTTTTTTACTTCAGTGCTCTTTATAATCCCCATTAGAGAAAAAACCCAAGAAGGGAATGGAGGGTGATCTTGTTTGGGTCATCATCTCTTAAATAGGGGGATTTTAAAAATGTGCAGTTTCTCTTCTCCTTGGCATAAGTGTATGAGGAATTGGCCATTTGGGGCTGGGGATGTGGCTCAAGCTGTAGCGCACTCGCCTGGCATGCGTGCGGCCCAGGTTTGATCCTCAGCACCACATACAAACAAAGATGTTGTGTCCGCCGAAAACTAAAAAATAAATATTAAAAATTCTCTCTCTCTCTAAAAAAAAATAATTGGCCATTCTACTGTTTTGACAGAGTTCATATGCAACAAGCAGCCCTTGTAACTACAATTCAGATTTAAACAATATGAGCTTCCATTTAATAAAAATTATGTTTCTGTCTTACTTTGAAGATGGGATAAGAGACTTAGCTACTTGGTACATTTGGGAAGGGTGGAGACTTTGATTAGTTATTCACTGACAGAACATTTATCAAGTGACTACTAAATGCCCAACACTGAATTCAAAGACATTGACCTTGTTTTGAGTTTATTTGACTTTGGATGTCCCTATCTTAGGTATTGTTGGGAGTCACCCAGGCTCAAAGACTAACTTTCCCATTCCCCAAGAAGAGCTGTCCAATGGTGAGCCCTGCTGGCTCACATGATCCTTACCCACCAATCAAAAAGCACCCCATGCCAACTGTCAAACTCTTCAAACATTAAGCTGTCATAACTGTCAAACCACCCCTGGCTCTATAAATTTGCAGAGCTGTTCCTCAATAAACAGGCATTTTCTCGGATGACGAGCCTTGTTCGTTCTTTCAGGTATGAACACGTGTAAATGTAATTCCATGTTCTTATGCTAATATCATATATTAACCAAGCTTCACTTTGTTTTGTTTCCTGTGTGTTTGGCCTCAAAGCTACATAGAGGAATCTCCAGTAGCGGTGTGAGGGGACATGTATAAATACTTGTGGAAAATCTCTTTTGGAAGGGATTGTTTATTATTCTATTATTATTCTATTATTCTTTATTTTAAAAAAAGATAAAAATACATTCTTAGCTATAATTGGGCTGTCTTAATAGGCTTTGACAAATGTTGGTCCATTTTACTCAGTGATTGAAGGAGTTTAATTTATACTTTAGTGTTTGGTTAAAATTGATTTTGAGCACTTAAAAATTAATATCTTTATATCCTCAACACTTGGCAAAGTACTTGTTCATTAAATTAGTAGAACATATAGTCCTTTAATATAGATAAGACCAGGAATAATGAATTGATGTGATTTTATTTTCTTCTGTGGGAGAAACATTTAATATACTGGAAAGAATTAATGTGTGTGTGTGTGTGTGTGTGTGATGTTGGAAATTGAACCCAATGACCCTATGTGTCCTATGCAAGTGTTCTAGCACTGAACTACTTTCCCAACCTGAGAACTATCATTTTAAAGATCCTAAGACCATTCAAAAGTACTCCCTTTATTTATACACAAGCAATCTTTTTATTTTATGAAAGCACATTTCTATTAACTACTCTTTGGAAACAGTTTTTTTCAGGCTAAAATGGAATTACATAATATAAATAAAAAAATTTCTTCAGAAACTATATTTATAATCTGATCTTGCTTTCTCAAATTCACTTCATTAATTTGAATTATTAAGAGGTTTTCATATTTATCTATGTGTATATTTTTCATATATATATATATGTAGTTTGTGTAATTTATCTAAGAAAGATCAATTGAGTTGGGGCTGGGGATGTGGCTCAAGTGGTAGCGTGCTCGCCTAGCATGTGTAAGGCTCTGGGTTCGATTCTCAGCTCCACATAAATATAAAATAAAGATATTGTGTCCTCCTAAAACTAAAAAATAAATATTAAAAAAATAATAAAAGATCTATTGAGAATTGTTTTTTATATATTGAAGTATCAATGCTTCTAAGTAGTTAATCTGATTAGTAAATGGTAAAGAAAAAATTGGAGGATGTAATTCAAATTAACTCATGTTATAAAATTTAATAAAAATAATTTCAAATAGATATCAGGTAAACTTTCTAGTAAGCAATTCTATTGGAAAGAGATATGGTTTTCCTAGTGTGATGATGAGAACACAGTTGTCTTCAGACACTTAGGAGGTGATGAAGTACTCAAATGGATGGCATAAAAGACACTAGACTGAAGAACCTTAGGTAAATAATCCATCATGTCTTCCTATTTCTTTTATTTTGTGCACATTCTCCCACATAAAGTCATTCAGCCACTGGAGGTCTCTGTTGGTACAATTTTTAGCAAGATGTGTGTGTGTCTGTCATTATTTATGAGAAGAACCATTCTTTTAAGAAACCATTCCTATTGAATAAGGGAGGTTAATGAGTTATATTTCTGTTTTTATTAGTACATATTAATCACACAGAATAAGGGGCTCATTGTGGCCTATTTGTACTTTTACATACATACTGTATGTAGCTTCTAGATGAAGTCGTTAACTTTAGTTCATTCAGCACAAGGTTCATTCTAGTGTGTATGAGATTACATGGTTATCCACCTTCCAGAATATTCAAGTAGATTTGTCTTCACTATTGTTTTTACTTAAGTGACAAAGTACCAAATAAAAGTAGTGAACTGATTTCATTAAAGCTTTCTCATTTTGTATATGGGAAAATTTATCCATTTGTTTTTAAAATAAAATAAATTGAGCATAAACAGGGAATTTGAAGGGATTATGAGAATATTTGTCTATAAAATGCCTTTAAAATATATTTGCAGACCAATAAACATTCAGGTTAATATTATTGGTTTGATATAACATTTGAAAATGTTACCATTTCTGGAGCAATGCCTCATAGCCATAGACATAAATGTGAAGATTCATTTTAATGCAAAATTTATTTGGTGAAAACTCCTATTATGTAAGTCAGTATGCATCTCTATGGTGCACACAGGTGAGGAAGTGCTAGTCTGTTTCAAAAGAAATTCTAGCAGGTAGGGAGTGAGGACAAAGTCAAGAGAAAGTGTGACAGCACAAATAAGGTGCTGTGGAAACTCAAAGATGAAATAGATCACATCTGCTCCATGGATATCAGAAAAAATTTTGTGTATTGACATTGAAGTGGGTGATACATTAATAGGCAACTCTTGAGAGGACAAAATTGGGGAAGTGTGGGGTAGATTTGGGAAGCAGCAGATGGTACAGGTTGATTAAAGGACAGGGTATATGACATGCAGTGATGTGATCAGGACCTTAAATATGAGTCCAAGAAATTTGAATTTAATTTAGAGAGGCAGAGGAAAGAGTGGATTTATATTTAATGAATGCCTATTATAAGCTAAGCTCTATTCTAGGAACTTTCTTCATAATAACACTTCTAATTATTATCACCATTTTATCAATGAAGATGCATTGGGAGATGAAGTTGTCTGCCCAAGGTAACAATTTTAAAGTTAAATTGTTTAAGGGAAGAAGAGATAGTCACCTAGTATATTTCACCAAATCTAAGATACCTTTATTCCAAGACACCATTATTTTAGGTACCAGTCAAATCTACTAAGTTAAACCGATGTGCTATTCTAATAGGTATCTTGGATTCAGAAAGGTTAAAAAATATTTCTTAAAGATTACCTTTGAGTTGAGGCAAAGGAATACTTTTAAGCAACTAAGGAAGAAAAGGAAAGCTGATCATCCCCAAAACTATACAGGAGTTATGAGGAAAAAGTCCCTGATAATAATAAATTATACCCTAGTTATAATTATAATATCATACCTTTGCATAATATGATCATAAATTTATTTTCACATACATTATTTCATTTGAATCTCACAAAAGTTTATTTCTATTATGTTTTCAACTTGAAGAAAGTAACTTGAAGAATATTACGTTCAGTGTGTCTAATTTTTAAGAAATTGACATACATTATATGTATTTTTATTTGAAATAATCATGTACTTATTACTGTATATACTTATATAGAAAAAAGTGTAAAGATGGCAACTCTAAGTAGTATCATTGATAAAGGAGGAACAAGAATTTCCCTTTATATAATTTTATATCATTTAGGCTTTATATAATAAGCACATGTTAATTAAAATCCAAATGTATTTTTTTTAAATAAAGACTTGGATCCCAGAGAGTTTCTGAGATTTTTTGAAGGTCACATTGATAGTAGCTGGGAAAGAAAAGAAGCACTCTGACCTAAAGACACGTCTCATGAACTTAACACTCCTTACTGTTCTGTGGATGTTGGCAGAGGCCAAAAACTGCTTACTCATTCAACAAAACACAGGAAAGAAAGAATGGAAAGCAATTTTATTAGAAATCTCTCCTTAAAAGGAAATTGATTCCAGGGGAATTATGCTGGATGATCTGTTGGCTTCTTCAAGTAGTCATTTTAATGCAGCTGAAATAAAACAAATATGGATGCAAGAGGCAGCTTTGAAAGAGAACCTCATTTTACAGTGTTCCATATAAAGATGCATATGGCTCAGGGTGTTGAGAAAAGATAAACTGTCATATCAACATAGGTCAGTTTATAGTAATGGATGTTCATTGACCAAGTGTGTGCGAAAGATAAAGAAGTACTCCTGTGGGACAATCTCAGCAAGGTGTCCTGTTCAAGAGAAACACCACTTATGTTCCAGACATCTTTGAAAAGCCATAGATGTGTACTGGAGTCTTGTGAAGAGACTCCACTAAGCACACAGAAAACTAGGCTAATAAGCTTCATCCATCTCAGTATCTTAAACATTACTCTTTGACCTCTGTTTCAGTCTCCCACAATACTTTCTCAAAACTCTCTAGAATTCATTTGCTGAACTTAGTCCACACTGGCCCTTCCCTTTCTTTTCATGAGACATCTTCCTTCTTTCTGCTTTGGTTGTTTCCTCCTACTAAAGTGGTTACTCATTAGTTACAACACACCAAAGGCTGAGGAAGCTTATAGTGAAATGTCCTTGGAAGGCTTTGTACACACTTATACAATCAGAGTGTAAATGGGGTTCCATGTGGCCCAGGGTCTGGGTCCTATCACTGTCAAAGAAATAGCAGTCTGACTCCAAAAGCCAAGATAAATTGTGTTGATCTCTGAATGTTTTGAAAGAGTAGTGCAGGGGTTTGATATAGCACCCTATGCAGAAAACTTCCTAAAAACTCCCTCGCTCTCTTTTTTCCCACCCAAAGTATCCCATTTAGGCAAATGTTAGGAAACCCCACGTAAGAAATTCATTGGATTACTACTAAGTGGAATGTGAGAGTAGTTTATCATATTCTACATAAAGAGTTCATTGATAGCTTCTTTCATTCAGTCAATCAGCAATGTTCAATAAGCCACCACAAGGGGCTCGACACTGGTACAGAAACTGGGGAGACCAAAGTGAATCTGACACTTAGCATGGGTCAGAAAATTAAGCATCACACATTTAAATTGTAAGGAGTATAATATAACATCGTGCACATACTCAATAACTCTGTGCCAAGTATTGTGTTAAAAGCTGTATATTTAATCTCATTTATTGTCTAATCTTTTTAAGAAACCAATGTAATAAAGACCATTTTTACTTTCATTCTTCAGATAAAGAAACTGGGTGTTACAGAGTAAATTAACCCAGTGTCACACATTAAATAAATGTTAGATCCAGGATTTAAAACAAAGTTTAACTTCTGACTGGAAGATTTTAGCCAATGTTCAAGTAATATTGCTTTCTAGGAGGGAGGGAAGACATAGAACATAAAATGGTTGTTATGGTTTGAATATGAAGTGTCCCCCAAAAGTTCATGTGAGACAATGCAAGAAGGTTCAGAGGAGAAATGATTGAGTTGTGAGAGTCTTAACCTAATCAGTGAATTGATCCCTGATGGGATTAACTGAGTGGTAACTGGAGGCAGGTGAAGTGTGGCGGGAGGAAGTGGTTCTTTGGGGGCGTGGCTATGTGGTCTATATTTTGTATCTGGAGAGTAGAGTCTCTCTCTCTCTTCCTCTCTCCCTTTCCCCTCTCCCCCTCTCTCCCCCTCTCTCTCCCTCTTCCCTCTCCCCCTCGCTCCTTCTCTCTCCCTCCCTCCTTCCTTCCCTCTCTTCCTCTTTCTCCCTCTCTCTCCCTCCTTCCTTCCCTCCCTCTCTTCCTCTTTTCCTCTCTCTCCCTCCTTCCTTCCCTCCCTCTCTTCCTCTCTCTCTCCCCCTCTCTCTCCCTTCCTCTATCCCTCCTTTCTGATCACGATATGAGCTGCTTCCCTCCACCACCCTCTCTTGCCATGATGTTCTGCCTCACTTTGAGCCCTGAGGAATGGAGCCGGCCTTCTATGGATAAAGACCTCTGAAACTGTAAGCCCTCAAATAAAATTTTCCTCCTTTAAACTTGTTTTGTTCAGATCTTTTAGTCACAGCAGTGAAAAAGCTGACTAAAACAATGGTGCCATCATGGAAAGGAACCCAAAAGATTCCACCACCCCCACCATTAGAAGTTGAGCTGCCTGCCAGCAGCTGACCTCAGAGAAAGGAGACAGAATGTCCAGAGAGGATCCTTTGGGGTTGGGTGCCATGGTATTCAGTTGAGGACCTGGTAGAGGTTGTAAAACAAAAAGGCAGATTGGTCCACATCTCCAAGCTAGGAAAGGGGCACAAGCTTCAGGGAGGGGAGGAATAGTCTGATGACAGACCATGTCGTCACCAAATGAAGGGACACTTAAAAGATCAGCAATTGATAGGGCTCTCAATTTCTCTCTGAAATGCCTTAAATCATACAAAGCATCAGCTGTGACATCAAATAGTTCTGGGGGTAATGATGTAACTCACAAGCTATGTAGCTTTGGGGAAGTATTTAACTTCAGTGCCTCAGTTTATTTATATGTAAACATTAGCTAATGTTTAGGAAGCACTTCCTATAACAAGACAGTACGCTAAGCAGTTTACACAAATCATAGCATTAGACAAATCTACAAGGTGGGAATTATTATTCATCCTATTTTAAAGATAAGCTTACTTAGTTCAAAAAACTAGGTGACTTCCCATGGCTACATATAAATAAATCTTGGTGCCAGGTTTTGAACCCAGTTCTGTCTCCTAAATTTGAAGGAAAGTGACTGGTCTCTCAGATGGGCCAGCGTGGCAGTCAGAGCTTTTGTTCTGTCTGCACAGGATGCTCCTTTCCTAATTCACCCTGATTCTTAGCTTTTTCTTGTGCATTTCTAGGTCACTGTGGAGAAACAGGATCACACACACTGGAGAGAGGAGGGGAGCTGCCTCCAGGAAGGCTTGTGCTCCTACTTTGGATGTGACATCTGGGTCTGTGACCTGTGAACAACTTTTGTAGGGGGTTTGAATTAATGCGGCTCCCCATGGTTGACAGGAATGGGCATTGGGCTGCGGTTCAGGCTGTTAAGTAGCTGCTGCTGGGACAACATAATCCATAGGCTAGGGCTTTTAATATCAGTAATGCATTTCATGCTCAGTGGCTCATCTGAAATCTTTAAAAATGTCCTTGGGTATCTGAGCTCCGGAGGTGAAGTATTAGGAAAGGATGAATGTCCAGGGAGCAGTGAGGATTAGGGCATTTGAAGCTTTCCATGTACGGAGGGCTTCCAGCCACTCAGGCTCCATTTCTTCCTGGAAAGTTTTCTTTCTTTTTTCTTTTGGATATTCTATCTGACTGGGATTATCACATTTTGATTTTCTTGGAATGGCTCGGAGCTCAGAACTGTGGAAAATGGAAAGCTAGTGTGAACGTTCTTTCCCTTCTCAGGGATTTGGAGTCTTATTACTTTATAGTTGCAGCTTTCCATGTTTTTTTTTTTTTTTAATGTTGTGGTCTACATGGAACTAAGAAATGTGTAACACTATCATTTTGCTTCCCTGAGATTTCCTTCAGAGCTGTTATTGTTTATAGTTTATAACTTATTCTATTTCCAAAGAAACATTTAAAGTGGTTTCCAATATGAAATAAATGAAATACAGTATGATTATAACAAACACAGTACGATTATTAATTAAAAGGAGAAAGATATAGTGATTACTATTGCATCTGAGATTTAAATTTAGCTTTGATCTTCTCAGAAAACAAGGGAAGAGTGATATGATAGATTTTTATAGTCTTTTTGAACGGAGGAAAAAAGTATACAAATTGTTCCTGTAGAGAGAAAATTCTTCCTGGAACAAAATTCTAGGAGAAAAACATGTGTATATTATTTTGTGTTATAGAAATATGTGATATATGAGGGAATAGGTACTTATCTTTGTATACAGATGTAAAAACATAAACATATGCAGTTTAGTCCTGGTGTGTACATACATACATACATACATACACACATACATACCTGTTGTAATAAGCAGACTAATGATCACCCAAAGATGTACACATCCTTTTTCCTGGAGTTTGTTAAATGGGCTAGGGAACTAGTTTGCTAATTAAAAATATTAATCATCAGACTTTAAAATAGAAAAATTATCCTGGATTATCTGGGTTACCACATGTAATCACAAGGGTCCTTAAAATTGGAAGAAAAAAACAAGAGAGGTCAGTAATGTGATGGGAGGTGCTGGATTTGAAGATAGAAAGAAAGGACCACAAATCAAGGAATGAGAGAAATCTCTAGAAAGTGAAAAAGCAAATAAGCAAATATTCTTCTAGAGTCTCCAGAAAGAATGCTCTCCTGGTCCCTTGATTTTGGTTTTAAGAAATCCATGTTAGGCTTCTAAATTATAGACCTATATGAAAATAAACATATATTTGTGGTAATTTATTATAGCAGCATTAAAAAGTTACAATAAACACACACACACACACACACATACATATATATATACTATTTACACACAGACACAAATAAACCAAGGATGATAGAAAAAGAACACAAAGAAAAAGAAAAGAGATCAATGAAGATTTTTTTCTGTAGGGAATAAAGATAATGCAGTCTAGACATCTTGACTGCAAACATGCAACTTATTTCTCATATACAATACAACTATATAATAGTATGTAATTGTATGAAAAACTACAACTTATTGACTAATGGATACTCAACAGGGTTTTAAAATTTGGTCCATACTGAAATAAGAATTCTTGGCTTTATTCCCTCCTCAAAGCTTATTACTAACAATAATATACTGAAGCTGACTTCTATCAGGTCCTGAAAGCACTAGTGATCATCACTCATTCAAGGATGTCATGTCTATTGACTGAATTAGGCAGTGGTGAGAGTATTCACCTGATACATACTGAACATTACCAAAGAAGGATTTTTCCTCCTGAGACTTGGTTGTTAAACATTTACTGGCATACCACACTGCTTGCATAGATTTACCCATCTGGGTAAGTTGTATGACCAGCCTCCCAGATGCCCACAACCTAGAAGTCACCTTTTATTCCTCTTTCTCTCATGGCCTATATCTGTTCAGTTAGCTCATTCTGCCACAGCATATCCATTTTTTTTTTTAATCTTCATGGTTACCACTCTAAGCTAACAATACATCTGGCCTGAATTATTACAAAGAACCTATAATGGACTACCCCAGTTCTCTTGTTCTCAATTTGCTATCTTTTATAATGTAAATCATGTTACATTATTTCACTGATTAAAATCCTCTACCACCCTTAGAATAAAACCTAAGCTCCAATCCATAATACTCTTCCTTCCTTGCTTCTCCTGTTTTACTCTCCAGTTTCATCTTCTCTATATCTGGTGCCTGTGTTCTTGCCACACTGGTCTTTCTATTTTTGCCACACTGGTCTTTCTGTTCTTACGTTCACTGAAAGTTCACTGAAGCTGCCAAAGTAGTTTCCTTTGCCTAGAATACTCCTCTCCCTCCCCTCAGATCTTTGCATGGCTGCCTCCTTCATATCAATCAGGGCTTAACTTAAATGTCCTACTTCTGTCAGGCCTTCCTGACCACCCAATTTAAAGTAGTCTATAACATTCCTAGAATATCCCCCTGTATGATTTTCATCTTAGCACTTGTTCCTACCTGCTATTTCCTTGTTCATTTATAGTGCCTGGCACAGGGTAGGCTCCTAAGAAGTGCTTGTTGAAAGAAGGAACACTTAGAGTTGTTTAAACACTGGCTGAAATATGTTCCATAGACAGCTTCTTTCCTGTCTGGGTCTTAGTGGTAGGGGGTGGCTGGTAAAAACTCTCAACCCTGGCCTGGCATTAGAAAGTGGAAAATGGTTGAGGTGGTAGAAATGTGAGTTAGAAGGTCAATCAGTTCAAAGAGCTGGATGAAATATTGCAGCCTCTGTAAAAGGTATCAGTCAGATATTAGGATGGGGAGGGTGACTAAGAAATGCTGAACTGTGAGCTAGAAAAGAACTAAGCACATGTTCAGTCCGGGTACCAGACCTGACAAGTGGGGTGCTAGAGCCTGGGCTCAGACTAGGCTCCCCACTGCTATTGGATGGTGCTTACCTACCCTAGATTCTCGAAGCCTCCTCCAGGCCTGACCTTGCCCATTCTAAAAGTTTGACTCATATATCAGATGTCACAACCAAATTTTCTCTTCTGAGGAGTTTCAGGAGAGAGAAATACTCCACTTCTAGAGTTGATTGTTTTTCCCACAATTGACTGGCACTTGTTCCCATTCATTACTTTTTGGACTCTTTAGATATAGAAAGGCAAACTTTTTTTTTTTTTATTATTTGTTACATTGAGAATTTTCTTAAGCAGAACTTTCTAAGAATGACTTTTCTTATCATAGATTCTCATTGAGAAAGGGCCTTAAATTATTTCAATGGGATCTCAAAGAGAGTTTTTACTGTTCAAGATTACAAAGGTAGAGGCAGACTCCAGGCAAGAATCCATATTTATTGACTTCAGGACTGGTAATCAGAAGTGGGAATTGGCATTAAACTGTCATCTGCAAAGGAAAGAGAGAGAGAGAGAGAGAGAGAGAGAGAGAGAGAGAGAGAGAGAGAGAGAAATAGAAATAGTAAGTTATCATTGAGATTAGGGGTTTTTTAAAAGACAGCAAACTCTTCAAATGTTTTATGAGTTAGTTCAGCTTAACTCCTTTTCTTATTCTTTTTGACCTGTAAAAGGCATAATGACATTCTGAATACTGGTTGGGTGGGATATCCTGAGGGAGTTTGGATCAAATATGGATTAGAAAATATCAGGTACAATTTCATTATAGCATGTTACATTCTAACTCCTCAGAGATTTGTGATACCTGGCTACTGTGTAGGATTTTACAAGGCAATCATTCAGAGGCCCTCATTCATTGACCACTTCAGATTGATAGGGACAGGCAGATGTGACTGGTGGGAACATGAGATAAAGGTGATTCTATAAAATAGACCCACTGTGCTGACTCCCAGATGCTTTCTTTTCTAAGAAGAAATTTACCTGCAGCCCTACCTGGCTTCAGTGGACAGGTTATGTCACATTTCTCAGCAGACTACTGGTTCTCTGCAGGAGAAATGCAGGTCCAAAATAATGTCCATAAGAGGAACCCAAGTTACCCTGAAGGGAAAGGCTTTTGTGACCCTTTTCACAGACTGGATCCTGGAACTTGGGCAGATAAGGATAATTCCTCCTAATGATAAAATCTGTAAGAATTTATGGTTAAGATCTAATTAGAACTGGTCAGCATGGGCCATAGTGACCCATAGTTGTCTTGGCAGTGGGGACTTGAAAGTCCACCTCTTGACCTTTAACTGACAGCGGGATGACATCAGACTTTCTTTTAGATTTTCTTTTCCTAGCCCTTCAATAAATTCATGTCTGGTACCCTGAGTGACACATCTGAAATATTTCTGACTTGATTGTAAGAATTGGGGCTTAAAGTGGGGGTGGGTTGTACTGCCTTGGTTTCCCAGGAGGTCCCAGTCCTGTAACAAGATGAAGAAATTTGCATTTTGAACAACTTTTTTGAACCCTCACTTTTAGGATCTTCTAGAACCTGAAGATTATGGTTTATTCTCAGTTCCCTTGAAAAGGAGTGGTTTTTAGCATACATGGTTTATAGCAGATATTGTGGCATGAGAGAGTAAAACTGAACTCATGTATATAAAACAACTAGAGACAGACATATAATGAAGACTCAATTATAGGATGATGGTAGCAATATGGTAAAATAACTTTTTTCTGATTTCTAAGTCTTAAAGAGTTTGGTAAACAAATCTTATTTTCTTTAGAATTTCTCTTCAAGTTTTCCTTTTTTATTTTTATTATTTTTATACCTTTAATTTATTTATTGTTATGTGGCACTGAAGATTGAACCTAGTGCCTTGCACGTGCTAGGAGAGTGCTCTACCGCGGAGTCACAACCCCAGCCCAAGTTTTTTTTTTTTTTTTTTTTTTTTAAGTACTTTAATAACCTTTGTTAAAGAATTAAAATTCTATGTGTTCTTTATTATTTATATGGGCTCAGAACATGACAGTGTTTTAGTAAATCAGAGAAATGCTTCCTGAGACTAAATTTTAAAAATTTTGTCAATTTAAAAAAAATCATTGAATTTCTATTATGCATAAAGCACCATGAGACCTGGGCTCTATCTTCCAGCTTAGATGCCAATGTTTTCCTAGTCTGTTAGGAACCTTATTTAACATATAAATAGAGAAAGCTTTTTTTTTTTTTCTTTGCTAGTGCTCTCTAAAGCTGGCAATGTTCCTTGACAAGGAGAAAATTACATGATAATGGAAATAAAAAATTGGGCATTTTGCCTTATCAGGAGGGAAGATTCTTCAAATCTCATTAAAATCTGAATCATTATTTTAGTTGTTTGAATAGCACCAAAAGCTGAATTGTAGGGGGGGGGGACCCCTTTCAGGATAGAAGGAAGAAAATATGTCTTTTTAGCATAAATCTTGGCATATTAAAAATGCAGAATGCTTTAATTTTACAACTTCTTAATTTTAAAAATAATCTGACTTGTAGATAATTAGGAGAGAAAAAATAGAAGCTAGATTATACCAACCATTATTTAGTTTTGGATAATAATGGGTGAGGACTACTCATATTGATTATAAATAAAAAGCAGTCAATCCTGGGTAGGTGAAGCCGAGTGGAGGTTATTATGTACCTCCAAAAGCCAGAACTGCTGGGAGTCATCTATTTGTATTTGCATGGTGGGGTCCTCTCCCAGGAGCCAATTTTGGGGGAAGTGTTAGGGCCTAAAGATTATTTAATCACTCACACTCAATATTCTGGGACCTCACTAAATTATATATTTTTTAGTATGCTTATTACATTTCAATTCATTGGATTAGGACTGTGCTATAATTCCAGAAATCATACAAAGACAGAACTCATGGTCTAGTGGGAAGACAGCTATTGCATAAGTGATTATGAATGTGATGTATCAGGAAATTCATAGTGTTATGGAATCACATAGCCAGGCAACTTCATTTAGTCTAGTAAAAGAGAAAAAGTTTATGTAATGAAGTGTTATTCAAATGGAGAAGGAACGATGAGTGGAAGTTATCCAAATGAAGCCCTGTATACGGAGGGAGTACGGAACAGTGTGGATGAGGAAGATGAAGAGATGAGGTGCTGAGTCAGGAAGGTATGTATGAGTTAGACAACTGAAAGTCATGTGAACAGAAGTAGATGTGGCTAGTGTGCAGGGAATGAGGGTTGGAGTAGGACAAGGATCTGGAGACAGAGGTATGAACCAAATCACTCAGAAGCAGGCTGGACTTCTTCTATGTGTTGTCATGAGAGTAACAAGGAATAGGACAATACTTAAGGAGGGGATTTTGTTGGTTAAAAAAGATCCCTCTGGCATCCTCAAGGCAAGGGTGAAAATAAATCAATGACCTGCCGTGGAAATCTAGGTAAGCAGGCATTTTGGAGACCTTCTCCAGTTAACTCACTGTTGCACCATCTGTGCTGATGTTTCTTTCATCCCTCTTCTCCCTTTTCATTTCTACCATCATTAGCATATGCCATTTTGTTATTTCCAAGGTTTCCCCCTTATCTAGTCTGTTGGGTACACCAAGAGAAAATTATTATTCTTAAAACACCTAAGACAACTATATGCCTTGATTTAGTAAACTTTGTGTTGTTGTGACAAAAATACCTGAGAGGCCAACCTGGAGGAGGAAAAGTTTATTTTGGCTCATGATTTCAGAGGTTCAGCCCATAGTTTATCATGAAACACGACTAAATCAGTCAGGGTCATTCCAGGTGAAATGGGTTGGCACGAAATAATCACACAAAACAGAGAAATTACCTTTTTCTTTGAGTTCTGTGACGGCTCCTCTGACCCAGCTCCTACAAAGGAGGCAAAGCAGGCAAGAGAGAGTGGCACTCCTCAAACCCTCGTTTTTTGGGGGGAGGCTGTTTGAAAGAACATTACATCCATATAAGACAGAGGGGTAATGTTACAAGGGGCAGCCCACTCCCATTGGATAATGCCTTCTCCCAAAGCTATGCTCCTCTACTGAGCAGAGATGGGGATCCACCTGCTTCCCAGTCAGGGAAGCCAGTCTCCACATTTCCATCACTCAAATTGAGGGGGTGCACAGGTCTTATGTGGCAGCTCCTGACAATGGTTGGCTCTGAGCCCTAGGTGAGTCAGAACATCTTGGCAGAGGGGCATGGAGGAGGAAAGAAACTCTGGACATGATAACCAGCAAGCAGAGAGAGTGTTCCAATCATTAGGGACAAAATATAACTCCCAAAGATATGTCCTCAGTGACTTACTTTCTACAGCCTCTCCCTCCTTGCCTACAGTTATCACCCAGTTAATCCATATTAATAGATTAATCCACTGATTTAGTTACAGCTCTCCTAATCTAACCATTTTACCACTGAACATTCTTGCATTACCTCACACATGAGCTTTTAGGGGATACCTCATACCAAAACCATAACATTTACCAAGACTCCTGGATGAACTCTATTCCCCAATTGCACATGTATTGTTTCTTTCTTTCTGCTTCTGCATGCTCTAGTCCTCTGGTCTCATTGCTAATCTCCTCATGGCCTCAGAGAGCACCATAAACACTGCAGGGCTTTTTCTACCCTCACCACCTCTGTTGCCTGCAATGACTTTCCACTTGTCTGAATCTCACCTAATCTACAAGTCCCAACTCTCTGTGAAGCTGTCTTGGATTTTGTCTTCCTTTATAATTATTTATTGCAGGGAACACACTGGAAACAATTGTCTCAATAGCAATCCCCTTCTCTTACAATTAATTGTTTCAAGTACAGTAATGTGCTCCATAGCATTTTAGAAAAATTTTTATTGCCTAGTGACATCATAGCTATGACAATATCATAATTCAATGCATTGTTCACATGTTGGTGCTGCTGGAGCTGCTGTGGTATAAAAGTATATAGCACATACCACTGTGTAACTACACAATACCTGATAATGATAATAAATGGCTATGCTATAGATTATCTATGACTGGCTTATCTATTTACCACTTTTTTCCTTCCTTCCTTCTTTCCTTATTATTATTATTATTATTTTTTGTGATTAAATACAATCCTCATGCACACTAAGCAGGTGCTTTAGCATTGAACTACATCCTCAGCCCTGAGCATACTCTTTCTACTTATAAAAACAGTTAGCTATATATCAATTCAGGCAGAATATTCAGAAGGTATACCAGAAGGTGTTGTTTTCATCCGAGAGGCCAGCTTCATTTGTAATTGCCTTGAAGACTTTCTAGTAAGACAAAGTGTGGAGGAGGATGATAGTAATGTGTTGACATGACCTTGCATAGTCCTAGGCTATTGTGTGAGTTTGTGTCTTAGTTTGTTACAAAAAAAGTTTAAAAGATTAAAAAAATTTAAATGGAAAAAGAGCCTATAGAATAAGGATGCAAAGAAATTATTTTATTTATTTATTTTTTGGTATGGCCGTACAATGTGTGTTTTAAGTGTTACAAGCCAAGAAGTCAAGGAAGTAAAAAGTTTATAGAGTAAAAATGTTGTAGTAAATTAGAGTTATTTTATTATTAAAGGAAAAATTGTTTAAATAAATTTTATATAGCCTAAATGTGTATCATTTGAAAGTCTACAATAGTGGACAGTAATGTGCTAGGCCTTCTTGTTCACTCATCAATCTCTGATTGACACCTAGAGCAACCTCCTTCAAGTTTTATTTATGCTATTTACCCTATACAGGTATACTATTTTAAAATATTTTAAACTACATATATAGTTTAAAATTGTTTATTAAACTATATATATATTTATATATATATAGTTTAAAATTATTTATTTATTATAGTTGAAAATTTATTATATTTTAAAAATTATTTATTAAGTTTAAAATTATTTATTAAACTATAATATATTTATTAAATATATATATTTATTTTTCTTTTTACTTTTTGTAGGTTCACATATCTTTAGATACACAAACACTGACCATTGTGTTTTGATTGTCTCAAATATACAGTTTAGTAACATGCTGTATAGGTTTTATCTTAGAAGCAAATAGGTCATACCACAGGTATGTAGTAGGTCATACTATCTAGGTGTAGGTAAGTATACCATATGATGTTCACACAATGATGAAAACACCTAATGAAGTGTTTCTTGGAATGTATCCCTATCATAAATTAATGCATGACTATGTATTTCTTGGCTCAACAATTGGATTGATGGTTTCTTCTACAATCACAAAATATACATAAATGATAAGATATATTGCTGTCACCAAAAGTAAGATTTCAGAATCATAACAAATATTATCATTTAAACAATTTATGGCTTCTAAATATTTTATTATTTTTATGTTAAAATTGATAAAGTTCTTTTCTAAAATGTAATTGCACTTTTAAATGCATTGTTTACATACATTTAGTTAAGTATATGCTTTTGGTGCTTGCCTTGCATGCACAAGGCCCTGGGTTCAATCCCCAGCACCACACACACACACACACACACATACACACAAAGAAGTATATGCTTTTGTATGAAGGGTCACTATTTTCCTAACTGCAAAGACATTATGTATATTACATGTAATATAATAATATTATAATAAATACATAAATTCTTTTATACTTTAGAAAAACAGAGTTCATGTCTAACGAATTTTACTATATAGAAATATTTAAAACTGTTTTGTGTTTATACACAAATTAAATTTCTTTCCCTTCAGCATAAATAATTTTGCCAAAGAGAAAGAATATTCTGTACTGAGATGCTCCTATCTGCTTTTCTATACTGTGTTGAAACTAGACAAGCATCTGCTTTATCAAATCAAAGTAGCCCTTACTTACATTGATTGATAATGACCTTTTGAGTTACATAGCGATTCTTCATTGAAGAAAAGAGAGGCCATGTTATGACCAATTTTGTAGCTCTTCAAATCCTAAATAAAACAGTACTTGACAGAGTATAAGCAGGATTTATTTTGTTTGACTTAACAAAACTAGAGAATGTTTAACTTCATTCAGCTTTGTCTAAAAAAAAATTAGGGAATGTAAACTAGCAAGTACAGCACACAACACATACATATTATGATAGAGTGAGACAGCTACCATCTATTCTGGCATCAGGGAAAACTTCTAGAACATACCCTTTAATCTGAAGTGCTATTCAGGGGAAATAACATGTGCTAAGGTCCTGTGGTGAGAAAAGAGTGTTGGAATTCAGTCAGGGGGGAGAAGTGGGGGCAGGGAAGGAGAGGAAGGCAAGGTTGGAGAAGCATAGGTACCAAGGTGTTCTGTGTTGGAGCCATGTTGGAGAAGTTTGGAACTCTGAAGAGAAAGTCTTCCTCAGCTAAATTTTCTTGTTTCTTTTCAAATATTTTCTGTCTTAAAAAAAGATTTTAGAAGAGGAAGTTATATTCAAGTTAACCAGCCTAGAATTTTAGAATGCTTATTTGTTCTTTAGATTAGTAATGTAAAAGTCCTTTTTTCATCCATAGGGTTTTATAAAGCACAGAGGCATGAGCTCCAACTGCAGTAGAAGGTTACTGAATCAAATTGCTGGAAGGACTTCTTCTGTAGTAAGACTCTGTCCTTGAAAACTATATGCCTGTCCATATGATGGAACCTGATAGCTGTGGAAATATTGCTTTTTGGGGGGCTTCATATTTCTTCAAGAAGAGAAGAAATGTAATTTTCTGAGGAAAATTGGAAGTAATGGATGTCATAATGTAAGAAGAATCTAAAATCTAGTTAGCTGCTTTAAAAAAGAGTCTCCAAATCAATTGTTGGTAATCATGATTATAATTAGATATTTTATATGCTATTTTTCCATCTGTGACTCAAATCCCTTACACTGAATTTCATAATTGACATCTGTAGAGAAAGAGAACACTGAAGAAGAAACTGAACTATCCCCAGGAAGCTGTGCCTTATTTCTCACCCCAATGGTTGTAATTTGAGGAACACCTGTTTGATTCAAGAAACTCTGTAACTGGTTTCAAAGAACAATCAGTCCAGTTAGTATGGAGACATGGAGTTACTGAGACACATTCCAAACTTCTAGGGGTTTAGAATATAGAATGCTTATTTTAGGGAAAAATCTGCCAAGTTTTTTTTTTTTCTTCCTTTTTTGTGTGTTGATGTAGACTTAAGCTTTGGCTTTTCAATATATATTTGAAGTGACTGTCCATATGCAATACCATCCAGTAGAAGAAAAAAGTATTTCCAGATGCTGTTCCTTTGTAAGCAAATGTTAGACTTGGAAGAAGTCAGAAACATTTTGCCATCTAACATTGCAGCTCCCTGGAGTGACTACCTGCCTCTGCCACTGTGGCAAAAAAACGGATGGTAGGTGGTCCTTCCACATCCTCTCCCTCCATCTTCTATCTTGGATAATCTGAGCCTTGGAGATGGGAAGTGAGAGTCCTGATGTTGGGGTGGTCCTCTGTCTTCCTTCCTCACTGTTAACAGGAACCTACATTCATGAATACAAAGAACATCTCCTGAGTGAGCTGCAGAGTTTGGAGGCAAAATAAAAGATCCTTCTTCTTGCCTTTGGAAAGCTATGTCCCTTAGCACCACACAATTAAAACCAAGGGAGCACCATGTAAGATGTGTCATAGAAACTCCTGTAAATCTTTGCCCTGGTATGTTACCAGACCTTGCTCAAGTTTTTTGGCTCTGTATTTTATTATGAGATTATGTCTTTTTAATTTTATTTCATATAGTCTACATTTTTGGATGTAAAGATTATGAAAGAAGATGATAGAAATGTTAATTTTTTAAAATTTTATTGGGAAACAAATAGTTGTTAATTCTACTGGCCAGTATCTCTAAAAACTGTCAATTGTGAACGGTCTAGAAATTTACACTACTTATAGACCAATAATCTTATATAGAGTGGGAGAAGACACAAGATTTCTGGTCAGATACAAAGGACTTTACCTCTTGTGGCACAACAGAAAGCATGAACACCAGCATACTTACATCAGGTTGCTGGGTCCCAAAGGCAATGCAGAGGGTCAGATGACATTTGCACAGGCAGTAAGTTGCCTTAGAGGAGAGGAACCCCGAGTTCAAGGAAACTGACTCTTTTGTAATGGACTGTAAGCATCTTTCTCTTTGACCAGGAGAAAAATGTCATCTCTCTCTACAAGGTAGTTTGTGAAAGGTACACTTTTTGGAAAGATGGTCTAGAATAAAAAGCAGTTAGAACCATAAGTAGAAGCACACGTTTCTTGTTAAACAACAACAACAACAACAAAAAATAATAATTTTTTAATTGACCAAATCTCTAAAACTACTAAATTGGATATAATTACAGAAAATAGGAGAAAGGCAAGAAAGAGAAAAAAGAGTTAATTTTTTCAAGAGTGTGGACCAAAGAATAGTTTTTCCTAAGATTTTTATATCTAACTTACTCCTTATTTTAATTAATTAATCAGCTCTTAAACTTAGTATTATGAATACTGGCTTTCAACAACTGATTTATTGTCATGATGATTCTGAAGTGCAGTTGATACTATAGCAAACAATGGGACTGTGTCCTTTGTATTGATTGGTGGCTTTGCATGACTAAAATTTAATCTAAATGAACAATATGGATGTTAGCATTTTTTGGGGGGGGTGAAAAACAGATGATAATCTTGCACTTTTGTGAAGGGCTCACTGTTGTTTTCAAAATGATTAATATTTTTTTTCTATAAAAGAATAATGGGTATCTTTTGGGGAAGAAAAAAGTATAAAAATTTACGACAAGCATCTTACATGAAGTCTTCCTCTAAATAACTACCCTGATGTTTTTATATTAAGAATTTGGTTTTGTTAGGATTGTATCCAGTCAGAAATAGTTGTGTGTTTCCAAAGAACACAAGCTAAGGAAGGCTGTGGGTCCTGACTACGTGTCAGAACTACTTGCTTGAAGAAAAAGGAAACTTCTGTAGAAGCTGAAGAAAAAAAAATCAGGTTTTTGTGGCAGGAGTTACTTTAAAATATGGATTTCGAGGAAGCATTTTCATCAAAGATATTAGAATACATACTCTGAAGACTTGCATAAGCGTTGAATACCTAGTTACTCTGTCAAGATTTTGAGATTTCTACATTACTTTGGTAAATGTGTACAAATTATATTTTCAATGGTAAGGTCTTTCATGAATTCCTTGCAATATGGATAAGACATACAAATGGTATTGTTTTCATTCCTTTGGGAACAATGGTCATCAGCTGTGAGTCAAAAATAATATAATAATTGAAAATTTCATATCTTTTGTTGCAAATAGTGGAGATACAAAGTAGTCTGAAGAGAAATAAAAAGAAGAAAAAGCAAAAACAATGAAAAACAAGTGGGTTTTCCAACAGGAATAATTCTGTTGATGGCTGACTACCAAACCACACAATAAGTACATCTTTCTCTCAAATAGGGAGACCAAACATGTGGGCATTTCTTTTCTTTATTAATTAATTGATTATTAATTAATTTTAATTAGGTATATATGACAGCAGAATGCAATTTGGTTCAATGTACTCAATTACAGCACAACTTTTAATTTCTCTGGTTGTACATGATGTAGCATCACACCATATGTGCTGTCATGCATGTACCTAGGGTAATGATGTACATATCATTCCATCTTTCTTTCCCCATGTACCCTCCCCTCCTCTCCCTCTCCTTTGCCCAATCAAAGTTCCTCCATTTTTCCCATGCATCCGCCTTCCAAGCCATTATGGATCATCATCCACTCCTCAGAGAGAATATTTGGCCTTTGGTTTTTGGAATTGGCTTACTTACTATCATGATATTTTCCAACTCCATCTCTTTACCTGCAAATGCCATAATTTTATTCTCTTTTAATTATGAGTAATAGTCTGTTGTGTATATATGCTACATTTTTTTTAAATCCATTCATCTACTGAAGGGCATCTAGGTTGGTTCCACAGTTTAGCTGTTGTGAATTGGGCTGCTATAAATATTGATGTGGCGGTGTCATTATAGTATGCTGATTTTAAGTCCTTTGGGTATGGACTGAGGAGTGGGATAGCTGGGTCAAATGGTGGTTCCATTCCAAGTTTTCAAAGGAATATCCATACTGCTTTACAGATTTGTTGCACAAATTTGCAGTCTTTATGGGCATTTCTTGTTGGTCATAGCACTAGGTGAAGAAGATTTAATTTTAAAAAAATGTAAGAAGCATTGATTACAAGACATTATAGGACTAGTGGCATTGTGGCTAGTAGGGCAAGAGACAGGTAAAGATGAAGCATGTGAGAAAAATCAGACTAAAAGATTCTAACACCAAAGTCTGGTTATGAGAAAGTTGAAAATATATTAGCATATTCAATGCAATCTCCCTCAAAATACCAGTGACATTATTCACAGAATTAGGAAAAAACAGTCCTGAAATTCATTTGGAAGAATAAGAGGCTCAGAATAGCCAAGGCAATCCTGAGCAAGAAGAATGATGCTGGAGGAATTGTAATTTTGGACCTCAAATTATTTACTACAGAGTTATACTAACAAAAACAGCATAATATTGGCACCAAAGTAGATATGGTGACCAATGGAATAGAAGACATAGACAAATCCATATACATTCATTCAGTCATTTAATCCTTGACAAAGTTACCAAAAGAAAACTTTTTAAACAAATGGTGCTGGTAAAACTGCACATTCATATGTAGTAGAATAAAACTAGATCCCTCTTATCTTGCAAAAAAGTCAACTCAAAGTGAACCAAAGACCTAGGAATTAGACCAGAAACTTTGCAACTGCTAGAAGAAAATATAGGCTTAGTATCCCAACATATTGGTACAGGGACTGAATTGCTTAACAAAACCCCTAAGCTTAAGAAATAAAATAAAAAAATCTGTGAGATAGCATCAAATTAAAAACTTTCTGTACAGAAAAGGAAACAAAAGCATGAAGAGAGCCTAGAGAATGGGAGAAGATCTTTCCCACCTGCACCTCAGACAGGGAATTAATATCTAGAATATATAACGAACTCAAAAAACTGAATAACCCCTCAAAACCACCCAAAACAAATAACCCAGTTAATCAATGGGTAAAAGAACTCAATAGACACTTCTCAAAAGAAGAAATACAAATGGCCAACAGATATATTAAAAAAATGTTAAACATCTCTAGCAATTAGGGAATTCCAAATCAAAACTACACTAAAATTTCATCTCACTTCGATCAAAATGGCAATTATCAACAATACAAATAATAAATGCTGGTGAGGATGTAGGGGAAAAATATACATATCTGGTGGGATGGCAAATTGGTGCAACTACTCTGGAAAACAGTACGGAAATTCCCCAAAAGACCAGGAATGAAGCCATTATATGACCTGGCTCTTCCACTGCTTGACATTTATTCAAAATAACTAAATTCAGAATACTATAGTAATATAGCCACATCAATATTTATAGCATTGCAAGTCCCAATAGCCAAACTATGGAACTATCCCAGATTCCCATTCAACAAATGAATGGATTAAAAAAAGGTGTTATATATACACAATGGAGTTTTATTCAGACATTAAGAAGAATGAAATTATCGCATTTGCTGGTAAGTGGAACTGGAGACTATCACACTAAATAAAATAGGGTCAAATGTTTTCTCTCATATGTGAAAGTTGATCCTTCCCCCTGAAAGGGCAGGGGATCCCATGAAAATAGAAATCAGTAGGGTAGAGGAAGGAGATTAAGGAGCAAGGAGGAAGGATAGAAAAAGAATAGTGGAATGAAATTGACCAAGTTATGCTATGTACATAAATGAATATACCACAGTGAATTTCTTCTTTATGTATAGCCATAAAGCACTAATTTAAAAAAGATCTATAAGTAAGTATAAAGAAGACCTGTAGAGTAGAGGAAAGAGAAAGAGGGAAGGAGGGAAAGAGGGAAGTACTGGGGATTGCTTTGGAGCAAATTATATTCCATGCTTGTATAATTATGACAAAATGAATCCCAACATTAAGTATATCTATAATGCACTGATAAAAAATAAAAAAGTAAGAAATAAAAATAAGAACATATTCTCTATATAGCCTAATTGCCATTCCCTTAATGGAAAATCTGATAACAGAAGTAAATTGTGATAGCAGCAAATGTCCTGGCTTGCTCTGTGGTGACACTAAAATAAAATTCCATCAGAAAGATGGTAGAGAAAAGCATAGCATACTTTACATTTTTAAGGCAATATTGACCAACTTCAGCCAAATGGGGCCATCACAGGACTTGGCTGTGGAAAGACTGAGGAGAGAGTGTTGGGCCTATTCTTCAGTGTCTTCAGGGTGTGGGTGGTTGGAGTGGATAAGCTCAGTTTCCTCTTTTTCTTTATTCTTATTCCCAGAAAGGAATTATACTAAAATTCTCTGTGAAATACTGAGAGCAGTATTTGGTGGGAGGAGAAAGGAATTATCATTAAAGCCTTTTTGTAGAAACTTTCTGGTGAGGGGCATGCTTTCTTTCTGTTCTCTGCAATCATGCTGGTGAATAAATATCAGATGTTAGGGCTTTTCTCAGGGGATAATCTAAACCTTGTAAGTCTTAATCAGAATCAGGTTTGGACCAATGGAAAAAGATACCAGTTACTTAAACATGTTTAACTCTTTGGTCTGGTTCTTTGTTGGCTTTCTACCAGCATAAGAGAAGAAGAGCTGAGGGCAGGTTGCTAGCCTATTTCTGTTCAGGTCTTGTGCTGGAAAAAAAAAAATGGTACTCTAAAAGTCCAGTAGGCTCTCTATTAAAACATTAGGAGTTCCTTGGAACCACTACTTGACCCAGTTATCCCACTCCTCAGTTCATACCCAAAGAACCTAAAATCAGCATACTGTAGTGACACCACCACATCAATATTCATAGCAGCCCACATCACAATAGCTAAACAATGGATCCAACCTAGATGCCCTTCGATGGATGACTGGATAAAGAAACTGTGGTATTATACACAAGGGAATATTACTCATAATTACAAGAGATTAAAATTATGGCATTTGCAGGTAAATAGATGGAGTTGGAGAATATAATGCTAGTAAGCCATCCCCCAAAAAACAAAGGCCAAATATTCTCTCTGAGGAGTGGATGCTGATCCATAATGGGGAAGGAGGATGCATGGAAAAAATGGAGGAACTTTGGGCAAAGGGGAGGGAGAGAAGGGGAGGGGACATGAGGGCAGGAAAAATGGTGGAATGAGATGGACATCATTACCCTAGGTACATGTATGACAGCATATATGGTGTGGTGCTACATCATGTATAACCAGATAAATTAAAAGTTGTGCTGCAATTGTGTACAATGAACCAAATTGCATTCTGCTGTCATATATACCTAATTAAATAAATTAATTTAAAAAATTAGGAATTTCTAATGGAATTTACAAAGTATTAAGCATAGTACCAGCATTTGATGTAGGAGTAAGCCCGTTCTCTAAACATGGCAACTACTCAGTAAATATCTAGTGATTGGGTGGATAAATGCTATCCCTTTCACTGGGAGACCTTGCTCTGAAGTAAATAGTATAATTCATTTCAGTTTTCCTCATTTAAGTGATATTCTGAAGATATTCAAAATGTCACATCAGGATGAGAAATTATAGTCTCTATTGACTATTGTATACCTGGCAATGTGGCAGATTATGAAGAACTAGGAAGGCAATTATATGATTTCTGTCCTCAAGAGTTCTCACACTTGTGCAGAAAATAAACAGAACAACAAATAAGTAATATATATGTTTTATTTAAAAAATTTCTTAAAGATGCTTAATTCTGGGCATTCCAATAATACTGGACTGTGAATTTCAGGGCATTGATTAGTATTGATGATGTATTTCTGGTACCTTCTGGCACACAGTGGAAGCTCAATAAATGATTATTGAATGAGAGAAGGCAGGAATTTTAGGTGGCAAGTTTACAATAAAGAATGCAACACTGTTGTGGTTTGGATATGAAGCGTCCCCCAAAAGCTCATGTGGGGAACAATGCAAGAAAGTCCAGAGGTGAAATGGTTACATTATGGGAGCTGTGACCTCATCAGTGGTTTAATCCCCTGTATGTATTAACTGGGTGGTAACTGTAGGCAGGTGGGATGTGGCCGGAGAAAGTAGTCAATAGGGAAGTGCCTTTGGGGTTTATATTTTGTCCCTGGGAAGTGGATCTCTGTTTCCTAGTTATCATGTCCTGACCTGCTTTCTCCCTCTATGCCCTTCCACCAAAGTGCTCTACTTTGCTTTGGGCCCAGAACTATGGAAAAACTGATCATGGGCTGAACCTTTGAAACTGTGATCCAAAATATACTTTTCTTCCTCTAAGTTGTTCTTGTCAGTTCTTTTTATTACTGTAAGGCAAATATTGACTAAAATAAACAGATATGAATAAAACCATATCTCAGTCATTAGTGAGTATGAAAGCTTACAAACACAATTCTGCCCTAAAATCAAATAAAAAATATATACCTTTGCTATCTACTATCCAAAATAAAGTCAGGATTCTCATGGTCCATAAAGACATAGCTCAGTTTTTTAGAATGTCCTGTGACAAATACATCATTGAAATATAAATAATGAATAAGATGTATAGACAATTTTTTCAAAAGAAAAATTTGGTTTCTTCTATTGAGGAATTAAGTTACTTTTAAATGCGTTTAATCTTTTTGATATCAGAATACATTTACTTTGAGGGAGTTAATAATTTGTAGGAAATATGAGATAACAGGAGAAACTATTCTTATAAAAACACATTTTTTTTGTTTAGCAAGTTGTGTTTACTAGTAATTAGAACATTAGACCCTATAATTAATTACTTCTTAATTGCTCAATTCCAGGTAGAATCCAATCATTTTCTGTAGAAGCCAAATATGTAAATTGCTTTCTGTCGAGTACATAATGCTTTCCATGCAAAGAATGAACTAGAAATATATATATATTTTTAAAGGCAGTTTTGTTGGAAACTGATTGCTGGCTTGGAGACAGAGCATTTTGGTAAGTGTTTGGACATTCTGAAAAGTGAGGATGCATTTATTCACTTACCTTGCAGATACTGCCTGTGGAGTTTAAAGGTTACAGGTCTGGTTCCTTTTTCCTGAAATTCTGGAATTTTCAGACAGTTCTATGATAAAGGCAATTTCCCTCAGAAAGTCCCATAACCCTTCAATGAAAAGACTCTTTTGACCAAATGCTCTCAGGAAAACATGCTGACCCTTCTACATGTTGCTTTTGGGCTCCCTTACCTGAAAATATTCTTGGAGCCATTGTTCATGGCATAGCTATGAGGCTCATCCGCTTAGGGGCTGCTGTTGTCAGAAAAGCTTATTCTGTTTTAAAAATAAAATGTGCACTGGTGTGCACTACTGTACAGACAAGAAAGTGTTTCACAGGATATAACTTACAAGTTTCTGTGATGGAACTAAGAGAAGAGGACCAATGCACTTGGCCAGGGAACAAATGATAATATTGGCAACATTCAAGGTGCAGGACATTGATCAGAAATCATCAAATAATCCGTTTTAAGGAAAGGGAAGATGATTCATTTTAAGAGACAACTGAGAGCAGTACAAGGGAAAAAGCACATATTCAAATATTTTTATCTGAATTTGACTTTCATTGGAAACTAGATGACTGCTGGCTGGGAGGCAATGCCTTTTGGTGTTTGGTATCTTAAAACTGTGAATGCATTTATTCACATCCTCGTTTTTCAGATAGCCCATTAAGTTAAAAACCATACATAAATAGAAGTTTAAAATGTTAGTAAAAAATAATTACTGATACATTAATGGCTTCAATTCCTGGAACTCTGTTAGGGAGCACTTCTACTTGGAAGTAAGATATGACTTTTAGAAATAAGTCTAAAGGGATAAAACTGGAGTACTTCTTGATTTCTGAAGTCATTTGTTTCCCTGGGCATTCACTAATCTTTCAGGTATTTTTGATGCCTACTATGTGTCAGGCAATAGCCCTAGGTATATAAAAAATAGGTCTAAGCAAATAGGCTTACATTCTTCTTTAATCACAAGGAAATCAATGTATATATACATACTTATGTATTGAGATACTGAGAAGTTTTGTGAAGAAAAAGAATGGTAGTTCAGGAATTAGTAGGGAAAGGTCAGGTCTGACAAGATACAACTGAATATCCTGATGGGGGTCCAGAGTGTTAGAAGGAAGGCAATTAGGGAAGAAAGACTTTGGATAAATGAGAGGTATTTGTTATGGGATGAAGAACACTGAGGGAGGAACAGGATTTTAGAGGTAGCAGAAGTGTTAGTGGTTATGTTAAGTTGGAAATGCCTATTGAATATTCAAATTAATCTATTGAGTTGGCAGTTGGATAGCAAGCTTATTGCTCTGGGAGAAGTCAGGTTTCACATATAAATTTGGGAGTCATATGTACATTGATGATATTTGAAGCTATGGAATTGGAAAAGATAGCCTGGGGAGTGAGAATAAATGCAATTAAAGGAAGTACTGAGGACTGAGGTCAAGGTCACTCCAACATTTAAGGGTCAAGCGGAGTAGGAACAGTTAAGAATGGGAACAGAGAAGGTATAGCCAGTGTGGTGCGAAAAGAATCTAGTGTGTTGAGTCCTAAATCCAAGTGGTTAAAGAAACTATGAACTATCATCTGTGACAAGTGCTGCGGAGAAGAAAGAGAGTCCTGGGAAATGACTTAATTTTGTCTAAATGGAAATAAAATACTTCAGGAAGAAAACACATAATAAAGAATACAGAAGAGAAACATTAATATTATAGTTGGCCATTAACTCTCTCCATGTCTGTAACGCAACTTCCCTTTGGAATATTATCTATCATGATTTAAGCCTCAAAAAGAGATGTTTACCTTAGAATCTCAAAAGGAGCTTTATTCTGTGACACAAGAGGCAGTTATATTTAAAGTTTCCAAAGGCTGTAGTCCAATGCCATTTGATACAACTTAAAATCCCTGCCTTCTACCTCAACCCACAGCAGGCATTATTTGGTATAAAACATGTCAATACCTGTCAGATTAGCCAATGTCCTCCTAGTTCTGCCCCTTGCTGGGACTACTACAGCTACTCCTGTGTTAGTTCATTAGAGAAACTGAGATGAGATTCAGTGTACAAGAGACTTTCTGGGGGGAATACCTGCAAAAGACAAAAGGGAAGAGGTGGGTAAGAGTAGGCAGAAGAGCCTTCTGGCCCCATTACCTTTCCTTTTGCTCTTCATTTCTTTTACTGAGGCCTTACCTCCCTCAACGTTAGCAGTCTTCCAACTCCTTAGGGAGGGTTTGATCACCCCTTTATGAGGGTCTCCCTCAGCTATTCTGGCCACTTTGGGGTTCTCTAGTTTATTTCCACAAAAGCGCTAATGGCATGCAGTTCATTCCTGCATTTTCCTCAAGACAGTGCAGATTGTAGATGTTCATTAAATATTCTTGAACTGATGGAATTGGCTCAACAGCCTTGGACCATGGAATGTTTGTACAGAGAGGTCATTTGCTATAGGGATCCACCAACTCCATTGAGAACTTCCTTTCAAATGGCCAGATGGTAAATTCTTTAGATTTTGCAGGCCTAGAGGCAAAATCAAGGATCTTAAGGAAGTGCTTATATCAGAGTTGCCAAATAAAGCATTATTTGATGTAAGTACACCCATAACAGCATTTGGGAGACATGTAGAAATGATTTGTTGTTTATCTGAAGTTCAAATTTAACTTTGCATTTTGTATTTATTGAGCAAATTTGGCAATTTAAATAATATTTTAAAATGTGGTCATTTAAGAATGTGAAAACCATTCTTAGCTCACAGGCCATAAAAAATAGGAAGCTGACTTCAACACTGTAAAAGCTAAATATGACAAACCCAAGGCTAACATCATTATGAATGGAGGAAAACTGAAAGCATTTCTCTAAGAACTGGAACAATACAGGGATGCTTTCTTTCACCACTTCTATTCAATACAGTCCTTGAAACTCTAGTCAAAGCAATTAGGCAAAAGAGAGAACTTAGAGGGATACAAATAGGAAATAAAGAGCTCAAACTATCTCTGTTTGCTGATGATACAATGCCATATTTAGAAGAATCAAAAAACTCCACCAGAAAACTTCTAGAAATCATAAACAAATTCAGCAAAGTGGCAGGATATAAGATTAACACCCATAAATCAGTTGTGTTCCTATACATCATTGATAAATTAGCTGAAAGAGAAATTAGGAAAACTATTCCATTCACAATAGCCTCAACAAAACAAAACAACTTGGGAATCAAGCCAACAAAAAGAGATGAAAGGCCTCTACAATGAAAACTACAAAACATTAATGAAAGAAATTGAAGAAGACCTCAGAAGATGAAAGGATCGTCCATATTCTTGGATAGGCAGAATTAATATTTGTCAAAACTTTGCCATACTACCAAAAATGCTATACAGATTTAATGCCATTCCTATTAAAATTTCAATGATGTTATATATAGAAATAGAAAAAGCAGTCATGAAATTCATTTGGAAAGATAAGTGGCTCAGAATAGCCAAAGTAGTCCTTGATGAGAAAAGTAAAGCAGGAGGCATCACAACTTCAGACCTCAAATGATACTACAGAGCTATAGTAAGAAAAACAGCATGGTATTGGCATCAAAACAGGCATGAAGACAGTGTAATAGAAAACACAGAGACAAATCTACATAAATACAGTTATCTCATACTAGACAACCAGAAGTCTTGAACCTACTGGAAGTAAATGTAGGCCCAAATCTCCATCATGTCAGCTTAGGAACCAAATTCCTTAACAAGAATTCTAAAGGGCAAGAAATTAAATTTAAAAAATCAATAAATGGGATGATATCAAACTAAACAGCTTCTTCACAGTAAAGAAAATAATCAAGAGCATGAAAGGAGTGCCTACAGAATGGGAGAAAATCTATGCCTCTTGCACCTTAAATAAGGTGTCAAATTCCAGGATATACGAAGAACTCAAAAAAACTTACCACCAAAAAAATCCCCAAGTAACCCAGTCAATAAATGGGCAAGGGAACTAAACAGACACTTCTCAAAGGAAAAAATATGAATGGCCAACAAATATATAAAAAAATGTTCAATGGTACTAGCAATTAGAGAAATGCAAATTAAAACTACCCTGAGATTTCATCTCACAAGAATACAAGTAACAAAAAATGTTGATTATTATGTGGGAAAAAAGGTATACTAATACATTGCTGGTAGAACAGGAAATTCCTGCAACCACTCTGGAAAGCAGTATGGAGATTCCTCAGAAGACTAGGAATGGAAACATCATTTGACCCAGTTCTCCCACACCTTGGTATCTATCCAAAGGAGTTAAAATTGGCATACTACAATGATGCAGCCACATCAGTGTTTTTAGCAGCACAATTCACAACAGCTAAGCTATGGAACCAACCTAGGTAGCCATCAACAGATGATAAATAAATTATGGTACATCTACAAAAGGGAATTTTACTTAGCCATAAAGAGAAATGACTTCGTGACACTCACTGGTGAATGGGTGAATCTGGAGACTATCATGCTAAGTGAAATAAGCCAATATCAAGAAACCAAAGGTTGAATATTGTCCTTGATATGTGTATGCTAACCCACAAGCAGGGTGGGGAGAATAGAGTTCAGTGGATTAGACAAAGAGGACTGAAGGATATGGAGAGGGGAAAGGAATAGGAAATACAGTGGAATTAAACTGACATGACTCAATATGTACATATATGAGTATACTACAATGAATCTCCAAACTGTGCACATCCTCAAGACTGGATCCTAAATAGAATAAGATATATTCCATGCATGTATAAATATATAAAATGGATTCTACTGTCATATACAACTAAAAAGAACAAATTATATATATATATATATATATATATATATATATATATATATATATATATATATATATATATAAAATAGGAAGCTGGAAGTTTGGGCCCAGGATTGTAGTTTGCTAATCCCCACCTACTGTATAATTCAGAGTTCAATTTTAGGAGGCAGAGCCACTTTCAGAAAAAGATATAGTATAGAGACTTAAATGCTTACAAATGATGGGAATAGTTGGAAGAGGAATTTTACACTGTTCCTCCAGGAATAAGCCCCAAGAAAACCTGCTGGAATTGGCCTGCCAAGGACACAGCTGTTCTGGTCTCTATCTCTAGTACTATGGCCTTTAGCCTCTGGGAGCTCTGTTGGCTCTCAGAAAGTACTTTACCATCTCGCCTCTGATGGAAGAATCAGAATCTACTACCAGTACTGTTGATTTCAAAGCCACAATGTCTTCTCATCAGTGCCAGCTAACTATGTTTCAAGTGCTTCTTCCTTTTTTACCATTTAATTCAAATTGAGATCTTAGAAGATGGAAAAATATACTCTGTTCATGGATAGGCAGAACTAACATCATCAAAATGGCAATATTACCAAAAGTTCTCTATAGGTTTAATGCAATGTCAATCAAAATCCCAATGGCATTTCTGGTAGAAATAGATAAAGCAATCATGAAATTCATATGGAAAAATAAAAGACCCAGAATAGCAAAAGCAACTCTAAGCAGGAAGTGTGAATCAGGTGGCATAGCAATACCAGATTTCAAACTATATTACAGAGCAATAGTAACAAAAACAGCATGGTACTGGTACCAAAACAGGCGGGTGGACCAATGGTACAGAATAGAGGACACAGAGACTAATCCACAAAGTTACAACTATCTTATATTTGATAAAGGGACTAAAAGCATGCAATGGAGGAAGGATAGCATTTTCAACAAATGGTGCTGGGAAAACTGGAAATCCATATGCAACAAAATGAAACTGAATCCCCTTCTCTTGCCATGCACAAAAGTTAACTCAAAATGGATCAAGGAGCTTGATATCAAATCAGAGACTCTGCGTCTGATAGAAGAAAAAGTTGGCTCCGATCTACATATTGTGGAGTCGTGCTCCAAATTCCTTAATGGGACACCCATAGCACAAGAGTTAATAACAAGAATCAACAAATGGGACTTACTTAAACTAAAAAGTTTTTTCTCAGCAAGAGAAACAATAAGAGAGATAAATAGGGAGCCTACATCATGGGAACAAATTTTTACTCCTCACACTTCAGATAGAGCCCTAATATCCAGAGTATACAAAGAACTCAAAAAATTAAACAATAAGATAACAAATAGCCCAATCAACAAAAGGGCCAAGGACCTGAACAGACACTGGACATACAATCAATCAACAAGTACATGAAAAAATGCTCACCATCTCTAGCAGTCAGAGAAATGCAAATCAAAACCACCCTAAGATACCATCTCACTCCAGTAAGATTGCCAGCCATTATGAAGTCAAACAACAACAAGTGCTGGCGAGGATGTGGGGAAAAGGGTACTCTTGTACATTGCTGGTGGGACTGCCAATTGGTGCGACCAATTTGGAAAGCAGTATGGAGATTCCTGGGAAAGCTGGGAATGGAACCACTATTTGACCCAGCTATGCCCTTCTCGGACTATTCCCTGAAGACCTTAAAAGAGCGTACTACAGGGATACTGCCACATCGATGTTCATAGCAGCACAATTCACAATAGCTAGACTGTGGAATCAACCCAGATGCCCTTCAATAGATGAATGGATTAAAAAAAATGTGGCATTTATACACAATGGAGTATTACTCTGCACTAAAAAATGACAAAATCATGGAATTTGCAGGGAAATGGATGGCATTAGAGCAGATTATGCTAAGTGAAGCTAGCCAAACCCTAAAAAACAAATGCCAAATGTCTTCTTTGATATAATGGGAGCAACTAAGAACAGAGCAGGGAGGAAGAGCATGAGGAAAAGATTAACATTAAACAGAGACATGAGGTGGAAGGGAAAGGGAGAGAAAAGGGAAATTGCATGGAAATGGAAGGAGACCCTCATTGTTATACAAAATTACATATAAGAGGTTGTGAGGGGAATGGAAAAAAAAACAAGGAGAGAAATGAATTACATTAGATGGGATAGAGAGAAGATGGGAGGGAAGGGGAGGGGATAGGAAAGGTAGCAGAATACAACAGTTACTAATATGGCATTATGTAAAAATGTGGCTGTGTAACCGATGTGATTCTGCAATCTGTATTTGGGGTAAAAATGGGAGTTCATAACCCACTTGAATCTAATGTATGAAATATGATATGTCAAGAGCTTTGTAATGTTTTGAACAACCCATAAAAAAGGAAAAAAAGTAAATTCAGTGCACATACATCTGATTGGCATTCACACATAGAACAGTAGCTGCAAGGTATCTGAGAAATTTAGCTTTTAGTTTTCCAGTCTCTGAGAATATGGAAAGCTTATGAGGAGAAGAGCAGATGCGTTGTGGAACAAACCTATTTACCATGTCTGTCTTCCTCCTTCCTGTCTTTTCGTATTTTCTCACTACCTGATTGTGATGTGCATCTCAGAAAATATAGATCAGGTCTGTAACACTATACCAATGAATATAAATGTTTGCCTCTCCATTTTGAATCCTCATCAGTTATTTCTTTTTTTTGTCTTTTATTTCTTGGTACCAAAGATTGAACTCAGAGGTGTGTGTGTGTGTGTGTGTGTGTTTTAAGAGAGAGAGACAGACAGAGAGAATTTTTTAATATTTATTTTTCAGTTTTTTTCGGCAGACACAACATCTTTGTTTTTGTATATGGTACTGAGGATCGAACCTGGGCCACACGCACGCCAGGCGAGCGCGCTACCGCTTGAGCCACATCCCCAGCCCTGAACTCAGAGGTGTTTAACCACTGAGCAACACCCCCAGCTGTTCTTACTTTCTTAATTTGAGACAGGGTCTTGCTAAATTGCTTTGGTCCTCACTAAATTGCTGAGGCTGGCTTTGAACTCATGATCCTACTGCCTCAGTCTATCAAGCTGCTGGGATTACAGATGTATGCCACCATGCTTGGCTCTCTTTTATTTCTTCTAGGTCTTTGTTACTTTTAGCTTTGTTTACTGTAGTTGGTATTTCCCTAAATCTTGTGATTTGTTTTTCTTTGTTATTATGACTCCAGCCTCTCCATTTAAATTGTTTAGGAATAGTATTCTTTCTCAATCTGAGGTAAATAGAGCATAAAGACAAGGTACCAGATAGAAAGCTAAATTCAAGCAAAACTAAATGAAAAATTCACATGAAACATAAGCTTGTTATGCATGATTTATCCTTAACATAGTTTATTCGTAATGACAACCATTCATAAAGACATTTGGAGAATTTGGACTGAATTTGAAGTTACTCCCTTTCTTAAAACATCTCCACAAAAGTCATCTTCTCCCTCTCCTTCCCTGGGCTCCTTCTTCTTCCTCTTCTTCCTCCCTTTCCCATTCCCTTCCCTTTCCTTATCTCTACTCCTTGTTCTCCTTTTTTTATCCTCCCTCCTTATATGAATAAGTCTTCATACTATGCTCTACATTCAATTATTTTTCAATTTCTTTCTGGCTTATACCAGCAATTATTCTCTTTCTTTTCATACCTTTCTCCTCCTCCTCCTCCTCCTCCTCCTCCTCCTCCTTCTTCCAGTATCTTCCTCTTCCTTGCACACAGACCCAGTTTCCTCCTGGCTTATATGCATTCTTCAATTCTGCAGTCTCTGGAATTACAACCTGTTCTTTTCAGTTTCTTCACAACAGTTCTCAAAAGACTGCTTTATATTTATTGCGTCTCCTTTCTACCTTTGCTGTCTTGCTTCTGTTCCTAGTAATCTGTTAGGGATGCTTCCTTCAATAGCCCAATTTGATCTCTTTAAAAAAATAACCAGTGGCCTTTCTCAGGTTCCCTTCTTTGTCTTTGCCCAGAATTTGAAGCTGTTAATACCCCACAACCATGTTCTCCTTCCACTTCCCTGATGTGGCATTACCCGATTTCCTTCTAACCTAAGTATTTTTGATTTCTTCTCCTTTTGTCAACCTGGTGATCTTCTTTCTTCCTTCTCTCTTATTTATCTTCATATTTCCATTTCTGTGCCTACATCATTTGTCTGCACTTCAGCTTCAGCTCTCTATTTATAGGAAAGAAAGATCCTTCTCTTGAGCCTGATCCCCCACATTGTTTACACTTCCAAAATTCTTAAAATTTTGTTTTTGTACTCTCCACTGTTTTACAACTTACTCTCTTGTCTTAGATTTTCACAACTTCTGTACTTTACTCCTTGAAATCCTTTCCTTTCTTGGACTCCATGGCCTGTCATATACTGGTAATTTTAATCGTTTTATTTATTTATTTATTTTTCTATCTATCTATCTATCTATCTATCTATCTATCTATCTATCTATCTATCTACCTATCTATTTATTTGTGGTGCTCATAATTGAACCCACAAGCCAGGCAAATGTTCTACCACCGACCCACCTCTCTGGCCCTTTACTCTCTTTTGATGGCTATTTTTTTGTGCCCACTTTGTTCTATTTTTTCCTTCTTACTCCTAAAAGTAGATATTTCCTAAAGACATGATCATTTTATTGCTCTGCGATCTCATCCCTGGTAATCTTGTTTATGCCTTTAGTTATGGTCCTTGAATGACTCCTAAATTGCCATCTCCAGCTCTTTCTAAATTCCTTCATGATAGTTGTCTGGATGAACTGTTTGGGTGCTGGAAAATGGGCCAGCATGGGAACTAGCCTTGGAGAAGCCGCCACCTGGTGCAGACTGTGTGGAGCAGCAAGAACTGTGAGGGGTTATTTCATGTTAAGTTCTTCAAGGGAAGTTGAATCTATCTGGGAACACCAAAAATCAATAAAAAGTGCTTATGTTAGGACTTGGATTATATAGAGAGACTTGAGTTAAGAATTGGAGTCAGCAAAAACAAACACCCCGCCCCCAAACAAAACAAAACAAAACAAAACAAAAACAAAACAGGTGATTAAATGGGAAGGATTAAATGGGAATTCAAAAAAAGTAGTGAACATCCAGAATCATTTCTGTGAGTGCTTTTGGGAACGCACAGGTAGTCTCAACAGCATCTAAAATGTTTGGTTTTTCATTGACTTTTCTCTCAAGTTACACATAGAATTAGCAGACAGATCCTTTCAACACTTCATGATATTTCTTAGATTTCTTTTTCTATTTCTAATACCCTCCCTCTCACCCTCATTTACATATGCCTGGGTACATGTCAATGGTTTTCTAATTGATCTCTTCATGTGTACTGAGTTTAAAAAACTCATTTGAATAACAATGATAAGATAATATATGCCAACCACTTTCTTCTGAAGCATAAAATATGTAGGGAGTACTATTTGGGTAAGGGCAGTGTGGTACGGGTGGTTTAGGAAGGTGTGTTCTCTTGGCTGTTCCTTGGTGTAGTCCCATAGGGTCCCTTGCCCCACTTAAGTGCCCTGCTAGAGGACCAACACACTTAACATCATAATTTTAATTACCATTCTTTATGTAATAATATATAAATTTTATTGCCTAAAATTCAAAGTACACAGTTTGATCCTAACCTAATGCTCCAATAAGCTGCTACAAATCTTTTATGGAACAACATAAGACATAAATAAATGAACATATGACTTACCAACATTTATTTACAGAGTCCTCTTACTATACAAGAACATAATAAGCTTTCATGTTTACAACTGTTTTTAAAAATAAATTAACTTTTAAACCAATGTGCAGAAGCATAAGAATTGTTTGTATTTGTGCCTTATGGTGTTTTGATTGATGTATACATTGTGCAATGTTCACATCATGGTAAACGCATCTATTTCCTCAAATGTGTGTTACCTCTTTAAATTTATTTATTCATTCTAATTTGTTATACATGTCAGCAGAATGCATTAAAATTCATAGTACACATATAGAGCACAATTTTTCATGTCTCTGGTTATACACAAAGTAGAGTCACACCATTCTTGTCTTTATACATACACTTAAGATAATGATGTCCATCACCTTCCACTATTTCAATTTTTCTACCCCATGCCCTCTCCCTTCCCCTCCCTCCATTTTGCTTTATCTAAAATTCCTCCATTCCTCCCATGCTCCCCAGCAATCTTCATTATGGATCTGCATCCACATGTTAGAGAAAACATTCGGCCTTTGGTTTTCTTGGATTGGCTTATTTCACTTAGCTTGATATCCTCCAACTTTATCCATTTACCTTCAAATGCCATGATTTTATTCTCTTTTAATGCTGAGTAATATTCCATTGTGTATATATACCACATTTTCTTTATCCATTCGTCTATTGAAGGGCATTTAGTTTGGTTCCAAAGTTTAGCTATTGTGAATTAAGCTGCTATGAATATTGATGTGGTTGCATCACTGTAATATGCTGTTTTTGAGACTTTTGTGTATATATTGAAGAGTGGGATAGCTGGGTCAAATGGTGGTTCCATTCTAAGTTTTCTAAGGAATCTCCATACTGCTTTCCAGATTGATTGCACCAATTTGCAGTTCCACCAGCAATGTATGAGTGTGCCTTTTCCCCTTCATTCTTGTCAACACTTATTGTTGTTGGTATTCTTAATAGCTGCCATTCTGACTGAAATGAAATGAGTAGTTTTGATTTGCATTTCTCTAATTGCTAGAGATGTTAAACAATTTGTTGATTAATTGTATATCATTTTCTGAGAAGTGTCTGTTCAGTTCTTTGGACCATTTATTGATTGGGTTATTTGTTTATTTGGCGTTAAGTTTTTTATTCTTTTTTTTTTTTTAAATTTAATGTAATGATCTCCATTTGTTTGGGGTAAATGATAGGATTTTACCCTCTTCTGGTTGGTGTAGTATTCCATTGTGTATATTCACCACATTTTATGTACTATTCACAGTTGTTTCCATTCTAGGTTCTTGTAAATAGTGCTATGATGAACACTGAAGTTCAAGTGTTTATTCAACATACTCATTTCATTTCCTTTGGATTTATTACCCAGTAATGAGATTCCTGGATCATATGGTAGTTCTATTTTTATTTTTTGAGGTATCCTAGTCTGTTTCCTTTAATGCCTGTATTAATTTATATTCCCACCAATAGTGTGCAAGGATTTCCTTGTCTCCACATCTTTTCCAGTGTTTGTACCTATAAGGTCCTTGCTTAGCATCTGCACGACCTGATAGCTTTCCCCATGAAGGGCATTCCTGAGAATGGCTCACCCCTCCCTTATACCAACTCCACCCTTAACCACTGGCATTAGGATTCCTGAGCCTACCCTATAAAAATTCCAGAACCCAAGCCTGTTTTGCCTCTCTCTCCTAAAGAAAGATGGCCTTTATTTGTCAGCTCTGACAAATGAACTCTCCTATGTATCTCTGCTTGGTCTTCATATTTCACTTGTCACTTACCTATCTCTCATTCCTCACTTTCCCTTAAATACCTTTACTCATTTTGATAAGCCACTCTTACTAGGTGACATGAGGTGACATCTCATCTTGGGTTTAATTTGCATTTTCTTGATGATAGTGATGTTAAGCATTCTTCACATACCTCTTGCCCAGTTGTATGTCTTCTTTTGAAAATTGTCTAATTTGCAAATATCTTCTATCATTCTGTAGTTTGTCTCTTCATTCTGTTGATTGTTTTCTTTGTTGTGAATGAAGCAACAATTAAAGAGAGGCAGTCAGTGTAGATAGGCAATTGGGTTGGACTGAGAAAATGGAGGCCAGTTTGGGTCCAGGAAGTTCGAGATTACTTCTGGGAGATTAGAATATTAATGCCTCCAGAGCACTTTGATTACCAAGATTAAATTACCTGCCTATACTGCCTCTTCCAGAAGGCTGTGAATGAAGAACTCCTAAATGGTCCAAGAACTGCTAATTAATGGCCCCTAATCTGCTGCTTCCTTCCTGTCCCAATCACTCCACCTTGGCCCTTCTAGCCCACCTGCTTCTCACCTTTTGGCCATTCCACTGGTATCTTCTGGACCTAATCACATACACAGAGAGGAGAGCGATAAGAAGGAAGAGGGCAAGAGAACAAACAAAGTCTAAAATGTATAAAAAGAGCAGAGCTCTCTCACTTCTTGGGATACCATGATACAAGCTATGGCCCCTTTCCCCCTCCAGGGAAAAGTCTGCTAATATATAAATATATATTTTAATAAAACCTGCTTTATACTCTTGTCTCAGCACCTTTCTAATGTTCAACCTTCAACATTGAGGAAGCAGAACTCATCACTAATAACTGATGGGAATATGAAGAAACCTTTGAGTTTGATGTAATTCCATTTATCCATTTTTGTTTTCATTTTCTATGCTTTGGGGGTCTTATAAAAAGACAGTGGAATGAATCGAACATAATTTTCCTAGGCTCATGTATGAATACACAACCAGCATAATTCCATATTATGTACCACAACAAGAATGGCAAGTTATATTCCACGTATGTATGATATGTCAAAATACTTTCCACTCTCATGTATAACTAAAAAGAACAACAACAACAAAGATTCTTTGCTCATTTCAAAGTTCTGAAGTGATTCTCTTATGTTTTCTTCTAGTAGTTTCACAGTTTCAGGTCTTATATTTCAGTTTTTAATCCATTTTGAGTTTTTTTTTTGTAACTAGAGAGAGATAAGGGTCTACTTTCATCCTTCTGCCAGTTGATATCCAGGTTTTCTGGCACCATTTATTGAAAAGATTGCTCTTTCTCCAACATGTAACCTTAATATCTTAGTTGAAAGTCAGTTGGTGCAACTCTTCTTTTGGTCACAATGTCCCTCTGCAAAGCTCATCTTGTCATCTTCTTCGATGCCTTTAAGAACTAGGTTCCACCTTACCTCTTTCTTTAACCATTTTCTTTCTTTCATTCTCTTTCTCCCTCCCCCCACACCTACCTCTCTCTCTCTCTCTCTCTCTCTCTCTTTTGTACCAGGGAATAAACCCATGTGCACTTAACCACTGAGACACATCCCCAGCCCCTTTTAAAAATACATTTTTATGTAGAGACAGGGTCTCACTAGATTAATTAGGCCTTGCTAAGTTGCTAAGGCTGGTTTTGAACTGCAATCCTCCTGCCTCAGCCTCTTAATGCACTGGGATTATAACATGTGCCACCATGCCCAGTTCAGCATTTTCTGACCGTCCCAGCCCATAAACATAATGTCCTGAATTTTTATACTGAGTATTACCTTTGTTTCTTTACCTCTGTTTCCTGTCTCTCCCCAAGTTTCAGTGAGTCCTCTGTCACTGTGTCCAGGGACTGCTGGGCTATCAGGAGATTTATTTATTTATTTATTTTTGACCAAGAGGGCCAGAAATGTGTGAGTTCATGGTACATTCTCAATATTACCTTTCATCGCCGTGTTAAGGTCTGAGTCATCCCAAACTATGGAAGGTCAGCAAAACAACTAGCCTTCATAGTTTCATTCCACTGTTCTCCATTATCCTGAAGCTTTCTCCCCCAGAGAGGTACCCATTATAGGGCTCAGACTTGTTGTACCAATCTCATGGCTGCCATTGATCAACACAATCACCCAACGAAAAATATTAATAATAGGATTATATCGTGGAAAGAAGCCATATACAGATATCACTTGGCTAAATCAAATGGCTTAATGATATAAAACAAATTAAGGAAATCAGCTCAATCAGAGTACACAACAGAGAAAGTGCAATGTAGTTTAGTGCTAAATGGAAGGATAAGCTTATGTAATCTTCAGAAGCGGCTAACTTGTGCATGCACCGTTGCATATATTAAGCATGACTGGATGAGTGTCACATGAGATCTCATAAATAAAATTCAGACTTGCACAATGTAAAATATGATTGCAAAGGTACAGAGCACTGTACACTCAGTACACTGAGCCTTGAACATCTTATCTACCATTCCCAACTGCCCAAGCTATTCCAGTTTGGGCCAAACACATTCCTAGGTTAATTTCTGTGGAGTTATAACAGGAATCCTCTATCCAGATGTTTCTGGGAATCTGGAATTTGGCAGGCTTTTCTAATTGGAACCACTCTGTGTAAGATTTAGAGTCTTATAGCAATTTCTGGTTGCACTTTTTTGTTTATCATCCACTTTTTTTTAACCTAACAGTATCATTTATTTTCACAATGTCAATATTATTAAATCAGTGATGCTTTTATACATTTTGTATCTATAATGCCTAACTCACCATATTGCACTTAAAATGCAATTTCATTAAGCATTGAGTTATGCACTCACAGAGTCTTAGGTACTGTAGTGAATTCTGGAAATAGACTATGACTTGGTCTCCACTTGGAGGAATTCATCATGAGCTAATCTGGGGAAGCCACCAAGGTGCACTTCTTAGGTTACCCTTCAAGAAAGAACTTCCTGCTTGTTGCTGCTCTGACTACTCTCATGCTGCCCCAGGAAGCTCCCATCCAATGACTGCAAGTGGCAAAGGCGCCAGGCTCAACCATTTTTTACCCAAAGCAGCACTGTGCCACAGCTTTTTTGTGCTGGAGTCCCCATTTTTCTGGCCAAGACATTTGTAATCCTGCCCTGCAGTCTGAAGCTCACCTAGCCAATCTCACCTTCTTTCCCTCTCACAGGTGTATCCTGGGGTAAAGACCTTCTCTGTCTACTTTTGTCCCTGCTTTTGTGGTGTTTTGTAAACTCTACCCCTAATAAATTTCTTGTATTCCCCTTTAGCATCTGCTTGTCAGACTATCTCAACTGACAACACACAAATATACAATATCATAATTTAACAATATGGTAAAGGTTATAATTAGAAGTATGTGGAAAATGATATGGGAAACTTCTCTTACTTTCCACAAAGAGATTTGAATAACTTTTTTCTTATGTTTTCATCTTTACCATGTACAAGCTCTACCTCTAATACATCACGTCTCCTATTATAACTGTTGTCACTGTGAGCTCTTTGAGAGACAATGGTATTCATCTTTATATAAAGGTCTTTAATCATGCTTAGTGGTGCCCCAAATGCTTGTTGAGGAATGGAGGAAACTTTGTGAAAATAACCCAAGGAAGAATCAGTGATCTGGGTTTTGAAAAAAGTAGGTATCTTCCAGGTGAACAAAGAGAAGGTTGGACATTTGATAGAAGGACCATCATCTAGAATCATGTGCTAGGTACAGACCTATGGATGGGTATTCGAGAAGGGGCCAAGTTACTTGGGTAGATGAGAGTTTACTGTGCTTGGAGGTATTGGAGATGGGTGATAGTGATGAAAAGACAAGTTAATTTTGTACAACATAAATTCTTGCTGAATGCTTGTGTTTAAAAATCATATAATCACTTCTCAAAATGTTTGAAGAATGTGTGTGTGTGTGTGTGTGTGTGTGTGTGTGTGTGTGTGTATTAAGATGAGGTAAAGTACCTGAAACAAAAAGGTTCTGGTTGTATTTCATTCTACGTAAAAAAGGAAGAAAATTGTGGTAGAAAAATGACCTGTGATCATGCATGTTTCAATTTTCTGTAAAGAGACCAAGAGAAAAATCAGTGTCTAATGGTTTGTTCATAATAACTACAGCAGTGCAAGTACATTCTCTCGTCTCAAAAACCTCAGAGCTATTTTTGACTATTCTCCTTTGGCACATAATATGCCAAATATTTCTGGGTTTTCCTTTGGAATAATTTAGGAGTCACAGCTTTATTTCCATATCTACAGCATTGTGTCCAGGTAGATACCACAGTCTTCTGCTTAAATCTTTATATTGAGTCTCAATGTCTCTACTTCAGACTGGGAAGATCTTTGTTCACTACTTCAAGAAAAAAACATCTTACAAGAACTATTTTTATTATGTTGCTTCCTTGGAAATTTATGGTGGTTTTTTGTTATTAGTTATGACAAATTTGAAGTCCTGAACCTGGTTTTTAAGACCTTCTAATTTCTCCTTCCATGTGTTACCATCTAACCGCCCTCTCTTTGTGATACTTCTCAACATGGCCAAGAATATTCCCTCAGTTATTTTTTCATCCAGTTTATTTCTTTGAGCACTTCTTATGATATTGTCTCTTATCTGGGAAATTGTTTTATTTGTACCAGTCTACTTCTTATTTACACATTTTTATTCTGAGTGAGCTCAAGCAATGTGTGAGCATGCGTTCTATGTGTAAATATACATAAAAGATTAAGGCATATATAAAACATGTTTTATGTTTATTGTCTCATTCATGTGTATTTTCTTATTTTATATATTTTTTAAAAATTTAGTGTATCTGTTGTATATTCCACAGGTTCTTAAATAATGAATAAGTGATAAATAAGTATGTACCTCTCTGATAATATATCTTTAGACATCAATTTCCTTGAACTCTTTAACTTCAATTGCATCCTGTTCATATTTCAGTCTTTGTAAATCTTTCAAAGGCACCAATCCTTAACTGAGGATTGGAGGATCAGAAAGAGGGGTGGCCTAGTGGATAGTTATGAATAGATAGCACACCCCAGGGGACTATCTGATACTCAAAGAAAGGCAAATTTAGTTTGAAGACATTTTCTCTGTATTATGATTTGCTCTCTCCTCTAAGTTGCCAAAATCACTAATCACCAAACTATAGTATTCTTCAGACTCTACAACTAGATTTCAGAATTGGTTTCATTATGGTTATCATATTTTCACATATAGAGAGTTAGATTCAATTGATTTTTAAATGATTTTTAAAAGATTTGTTCTAATTAGTTATACATGACAGTAGAATGACCTTATACACTTTGATGCATCATGTATGAATGAAGTAGAATTTCTCATTTTTCTGATTGTACATAATGTACAATCATACTGGTCATGCAGTCATATATATTACATAGGGTAATAATGTCTGATTTATTCCACTATTCCTCCTACCTTCATATCTCCTCCCCTCTCTTCATTCCCTACTACCCAATCTAAAGTAACTCTATTCTTTTTACCCGCCATTTATTGTGAATTAGTATCCACATATCACAGAAAACATTTGGCCTTTGTTTTTTTTGGTATTGACTTAGTATGATATTCTCCAGCTCCATCCATTTACTAGCAAATGCCATAATTTCATTCTTCTTTAAGGCTGAGTAATATTCCATTGTGTATTTCTTTAAGGCTGAGAAATATTCTATTGTGTATATATACCACATTTTCTTTATTCATACATCTGTTGAAAGACACCTGGTTGCTTCTCTAATTTAGCTATTGCGAATTGTGCTGCTATAAACATTGATGGGTCTGAATCACTGCAGCATGCTGATTTTAAGTCCTTTGGGTATAAACTGAGGAGTGGAATAGCTGGGTCAAATGGTGGTTCCATTATAGGTTTTCTAAGGAATCTTCATACCATTTTGCATAATGGTTGCACCAAGTTGCAGTTCCATGAGCAATGTATGTGTACACCTTTTTCCCCTACATGCTCACCAACATCTATTGTTGCTTGTATTTGTGATAATTGCATTCTAACTGGAGTGAGACAAAATCTTAGAGTAGTTTTAATTTGCATTTCTCTAATTGCTAGAGATGTTGGACATTTTTTCATATATTTGTTGATTGATTGTATTTCTTCTTCTATGAAGTATCTGCTCCGTTCCTCATCCCATTTATTGATTATGTTATTTATTTTTTTGGTGTTAAGTTTTTTGAGTTCTTTTTATATCCTGGAGATTAATGCTGGTGTGTATGTGCTAAAGATTGCTTCTTTTGCTAAGAAGAAACATTTTAGTTTGAATCCATCCCATTTATTGATTCTTGATTTTACTTCCTGCACTATAGGGGTCTTGTTAAGGAAGTCAGACCCTAGGCCAACATGATGAAGATTTGATCCTACTTTTTCTTATATTAGGTGTTGGGTCTCTGTCAATTGATTTTTTTAATGGTGAAATATATATAATCATTGCAAGTAAACAAATAAACATCAGAGAAGCATTTTAAAAAATTTATCATAAGACTGGCAGCTAATATTGAACAATTAGATTTGTCCAGCACCATATCATATCAAATACTATAAAGGTATGGCACTAAGAGGAAGGACTCTGCTCCTCTCAGTTCTGCCACCATCTTCATGGCCTTTAGGCCACGTCCCCTTCTCTCTAGCATGAGGCTAATGGGCCTATGTACTTGCAGTTCTAATGCCCTCTTTAAATTTCTGCTGGGTGCCTACCATGGGGCGGCATGAATAGTAAGTATGGTTGTTTTTTTTGACTTCTGCTTTGAGTTCAGTAAAGACTGTTAGAGAAATAGCACCATGGGTGCAAACATCTGCCTTGGAAGTTGTTATCTATAAAAAGTTTTACAAATTTATAAAGAATGTAAATCTACTGTTAACAGCTCTGGGAAGAAAATATATTTTTAAAAACAGCCAGACATATCATCAAACCTTCAAAGATTCACAAAATCAATTATGCAGTAAAACATAAGTTATAGCTTCATTTGTAACAGGGCAAATATTTTAAAAATTTCATCAAGAAGGGAAATAAAATCCTAACCCCATTATCTTTAAGAAATCTGTACTCCCTTTTCTTCCTTCTAAGTCAAGTATATTGGCAATTCCATGTCTTTGAAGAAGTCAAAGAGGGCCGTGAAAGGAAGACTGTTGGGTGTCTCTGGAGTCAGTTTCCTTCCATGACTGCTGTATGGCACACCTCAGTTCCCAAAGGACAGGATTTCTACTTTATTCATTTTTATTGCCCTGGAGATCCAGGTAAAGGTTGTTTACTAGGGTCAATAATTATTTGTTATCGACTAGACAAATTGAAATGATTTGAGAATTGTATCTCCCATTAAGTCCTCAACTTCTTATGTAATACTGTGTTTTTAGATAGTCACTTCCTCCAGTTCTTTTATGTAGCTCTCTTCCCAGAAATCCCCACTTTGTACTTTTTCTATGTTAAATTATGCTGTGTAAACAAAGAAGTTAAAAAAAAAATGGTGGCTGAAGGACAATGGCTTATTTCTGTCCATTTTCTCTGAGACAATTGTTCTAGGTTGACAGCTGGCTATATTCCACTTAAGAATTTTGGAGCCAGGTGAGTAGGGCATTGCCACAGTCAACAAGTTATTTTCTAGGTCCTTCAGCCAGGAGAAAGGGGAAAGAGCAAAATCCCTGGAGCCAAGGACTTCTACTTAGGCAAGCAATATAGAAGTTGAATATATGTTGTTTTTTTTTTTTTTGCTTCCATTCCTGCAGTCAAGTTTTAATGATAGACCACACTTAGGGTATGGACCTGGGTAGCTCAGTCCTGGGCTGTGCAGCCATGTTACAACCAGAACTCTATCACAATAGAAGATTGACAGCTAGTTGTCTATGCCATATGTTCTTTACCTTCCAGCAATTTGCTTTATTTTACTATTAAACTATGTTTTAGTCAGAATTTTATTGCTCTGATCAAAAGACCTGACAAGAACAGCATAGAGGAGGAAAAGTTTACTTTGACTGACAGTTTCAGAGGTCTCAGTCCAAAGACAGCTGACTCCATTGCTTTGGGCCCAAGGTGGAAGAAAACAGCTTGGGACATGACAGCTAAAAAGCAGAGCGAGAACTCTGCCCATGAAGAACAAAATATAATCCCCAAAGACATGTATCCCATGATCTATGTTCTCTAGCTACTTCCCACATACCTACAGTTACCACCCAGTTAATTCATATCAATGAATTAATCCACTGATTAGATTGCAACAATCCAACCATCGCACCACTGAGCAATTTCTTCATTGTCTCACATATAAATGTTTGGGGGACACCTCATGTCTAAACCACAAGAGATTCTAGTTTTCATATCCTTGCTGTGGCTTCATTTTAATGAGATCCTTACCATGGGTAGTGATATTACTCAGGTAAAAGATATTTATATCCTGTTTTATATCCTATTAGTTTGGCTAATCTCATATTTATTTTTAAGATCTTGGCATTTATCAGTTTTAAAAGAAAAATTTCAGAAAATTTTAACTAAATTTTCAGAAATTCCCACATTGGTGTCTAAACCAAAAAAAATACAAAGTATATAAAATGATGGGAAAGTGCCCAGGTCTCAGATTTAAAGCAAATATCATTCCTGGGTACACAATTACAGTCTGGTTTGTAACATTTTTTCCATGCAGTTTGCTTTTGTATAATAACTGTACTAAGCTATTGCATTGCCTTTTAGAATGTAGTAAGGAAGAGTCTCTCCCAGTTTTGTAGTTCTGAAGTACAATCTATAAATATATATTCTTGAATAACTCTAAAACAAGTTAGATTTACAAATGATCAGTTCTGGGTATTCATATAATTTTGCTCCAGGAGAATGAATACAGGAGAAAGAAATCTATAACAAATGATTTTTCTATTTCTTTTTATGCTTTCTCCTTTATGTCCTCCCAGATAAACTTTAAGGATATTACAACTGCATTTCTTTGGCAAAATAATTTTAAGGAAAGCTGGAATGAAGATCACTCATATTTTAATGGCTCTGCCTGTCAACAGCTGAATTTCTATCAGTAGTGAGCACATTGTACTTGCATAGGGATGGGAGTACAGAACATATCCTTTATTTGTATACAGATAGGGCCATCTGAGTTATTACTGGTTTTGGAGATGCTGACAAGTATAGACAGAGGTGCAGAAGGTTTCTATGTTTTTTTTTTAAATTGTAGATGAAAATTGTGATGTCTGCATAATAGGTAGAAAAATGTCGCCAGTGGCCAGGCTGGCAAGATGACCTGGGTTCAAAGGAAGTGACTGTGTTAGTAACTAAGAAAATGTCAAAGAAACCATGCAGCACAGGAACTTGAGTTTCTAAGATTGAGGGGCGGGACTGCTCAGTGACCCCAACGGTCAGCTCCATGCTGGAGAGCACTGGAAAGAGAGAATGCACCCAGATTCCTTTTATTTTATACCTGTGTGTTGGGGGGTACACACACAAGGAAGGTTCAATGGAATGTTCTTCACCAAGTAAAGCAAGGAAATAGGGTTTCTAAGGTGGAGTCTTGCTTGGTGATGTCTTGTGGTCAGCAGATTGATTGACATCTTGGCAAGTCACACCCATCTCAGGTGTTGTGTGGGATCACAGGCAGAGTGAGAGGAACGGCACATTTGCATTGCACAGCCCAGCCAGCTTGCAATGCCAGACCAGTCCCCTCAGATGCTAAAATGCACATAGTTTGTACACACAGCCCATGACAAGAAAGATTCGTATTTACTTTTCTTCACACAGTTTTTTGTCTTCTCTTCACACAGAAAAATTGTCTTTCATTTTAAAATTATAGAAAAAGATGCCATGATATTATGTATTAATTACCAAAAGGTCATGACTCAAAAACTGAGGAGTTTTAGACTGGAGAGTTTGATAGGACTGGTATATTTGAACTTAAGGAAATATTTACAGTAGTTATTATGAGGAAATAATAACATCCAATAAGAGTGCTTATGTTTTGGGTATTATGCTTAGTACTTTATATCCGATATTGTTTATGGAAACATGGCTACAATCCTTAACTATATGTTTATATTAATGACAGCAGAGTGATGACAATGATCTGAATACTCTTTATGGGAGCCATCTAAATGCTCCTGATTTCCTTTTAAGAGAGGTAGAAAAGTGTAGCAATTCAAATACTTAGTTCTCGGGATTTTAGTTCTTGGGATTTTTCACTTTGGAGTTTGCCTTTCACTGTTTTCATTATATTACAGTCTAGGTGAAATTTTTTTTCTTCCCTTCAAGCTCTCTACTTAAAAGAGTTTTTTTTAAAAAATAAATAATGGTAAGTTAGCAAAACAGTTCTGTTCTCTAATATTTACATCTTTGTATAAGGAGATCTGCAGTGGGGTGGTGGGGCTTCTACAAGAAGAATGTCCTGTGGAAATGGCCAGCTGTGTTCCCTGGGGAGGTGTCTATGAGGAAAATGAAGGAAGAGTGCTTTCCCCAAAGCGTGAGGAGAATGCACTGTCTTCCATTTCCACAGTTGGGCTCCATCTCATCCCTGTGGCCACAGGGATTTGGTTTCATCTCCATGTGTTGAGCCACACAGATTCCAGCCCAAGTAGGGATTTTGCAGGGTGTTGTATTATATTGTATGTATGGACAGTGTTCAGAAGGAGAAATGAGCGAATACATTTTATGAGAGGATGTTATTTTCAAAAAGAGCTATTTCTTAATGGTTCTTTGTCACAACAGAAGACGCTGTGTAGGAAATTCTTCAGTTGCAGGGGAAGTGGAAAGGACCGACACCTGTAGTCAGATGCTCAGTCTGTAATCTCCTGGACATCTGCCACAGGGCCTGGGAGCAGGAGATGCTGCTCCTGGAGGAGTAGTGGAGTGGGCACAGGGATGTCTATTTATGACATTTTTACTTTCAGAATGCAAAATTTATTTAATGAAATAAAAAGTACATGAACAAAATGCACCATGATGTCATCTTCAGGCAAAGAAGATGACATAAGGTGGATTTCTTTTAAAAAAAGGTCTGTCTATTGAGAGTTGAGGTGTGGATAAAGTGACCTGTTAGATCTATTTGCTCAGCTCCAGTGTCCTTGACATTTCAGAGAAAATAGAAAATAGGCCGATTTTTCCTTTAAAAATGAGGTTTTATTCTTTCCTGATGTAATAGGATAAGGTGTATATTTGTTTCCATATTTTGATAGTGTGACTGCAGTGATGTTTTGTAAGATCTAAGAATTCTTTTGGTGGCAGAAACCATACACTGATGGAAGGCAGAACTCTTTGTTTACAACTCTAGGAAGAATCCAGAGAGAAAGAAAGGTTCCAGATAGGACAACAGCAGGGGTTTGGACTAAGGGATAAGGTGTCAGCAAGCTGGAGCTGTAGGGTGCTTATGGGGCAAGCAGGGTTGGGTTAGCTAGATTTCTGAGGCTCCCTGTGGATTGACTTATTTGAATAGTTGCATAGTTGGTTCCTGGAGCATGGGAGCTAATTTGCCCTCCTTGTGCAATATCTGGCCCTAGAACAATTAGGGATAGAACACAATGGGCTTCTGAGTGTGAAATCCTGAAAAGGAAGTGATTTGGATGTGGACTTGACCAGCTAAGGACTCAAGACTGGGTCAAGAGAAAGCTTTAAAAAACATGTCCCCTCCATATTGGCCAGAGATGACAGTCTTCCATTTAAAGTTGTTTGAGTATTGATGGTAGGTAGTTCAATATAAAAAGAGATTACATTCAATGCCTAGCAAACACTCTACTCTTTTTTCCCTCATGTAAATGAGGAGGTAAAAATCAGTATTTGTCATTCATGGCAAGAGCAACAAAGAACACCCCGCTTTCACACTTCTTCATTTTGCCATTTGTTTTCTATTGTTTGGGTTTTACTTTTCTGATAAAGCTGGGGAGGGAAGGGAAGGTGGAAGGATATGTGTGTGTGGATGTTAGGGTCAGTAGCTTAGAGAGCAATGCTACTGAGTTAAGGGTGGAAGATCAGCTGTCCTCTGGGACACCCTTCTTCTGCTTTGATTATGGGGATTGGATTAATCCTCCAGGTTAGTAGTAGAGAGGAGTTGGTAGAAGCCTAGGAAGTAAGCTGTAGGAAAATTGCATATATGGGCTGGGGATGTGGCTCAAGCGGTAGGGCGCTCGCCTGGCATGCGTGCGGCCTGGGTTTGATCCTCAGCACCACATACAAAGATGTTGTGTACGCTAAAAAATAAATATTAAAAAAAAAAAATTCTCTCTCTCTCTCTCCCTCTCTCTCTCACTCTCTCTTAAAAAAAAAAATTGCATATCTGTGACCAGGTGAAAGTAGGTGGTGTTTTCTCTTCTGTATCTGGTCCTACATGTGACTTTAGTTGAGTTTATTCCTAGAACATACATGAAAGCTCTGGATGGGTCTCAAAAGACCTTTGCTTATACTATGGGTAGACATTTTATTTACAATATTTTAGTATGCTTATTCAAACACATGAACTATATTCCAGTGCCCAGATAATAGGAAAAGCCTGAGATAAACCAATTAAAATTACCATGTCTGCTTAGGCTCTTTTAAAAATGGGAAGGAGTGGGGCTCAGGATGTGGCTCAAGTGGTAGTGCGCTTGCCTGGCATGCGTGAGGCACTGGGTTTGATCCTCAGCACCACATTAAAATAAAGATATTGTGTCCATCTAAAACTAAAAAATAAACATTAAAAAATGGGAAGGAGTATGAGAGAATCTAGAACTAGTGTGATCCTGATTGATTTTCAATAATCTCTGCTGAATTTACTTTATAAGGAGAATACAATGCTGTAAGGATCATAGAAGGCCTTATTTCTTGAATTCAGGCTCAGAGCACCTGAGATTAATCTTTGGATGTAAAATATTTCCTTAGACCAGTATGAAAGAAATATTAACTGAAAAACTCCATATTTGACTTCATTCTGCTTTTCCATGTGCATTATCAGTTTAGTTAGGGCGTAGATGATCTTTATGGCACTTGGTACCCCTAACAAATGACTGAGTTATTGCAGAAAATGAGGTAGTGTATAGTTTCATTCCAATGGGTACACATACTTTTTGTCAAAAACAATTAAATTTTAATGTTTCACCCCACTGAATCTTAAAATTAAGATTAACTTACAAACAGTAGAAATGGCATGTTAAAACTGTAAGGAGACTAATTTATGAGAACTTATTGGTTTGAGAGTACTTTGGAATCTCTAAAAATTGTTATTTTTTTACATGTGTTTTAATAATTACAGCCTATTAACTAGATAGAGAAAATATGGGTGCATTTTGAATATAATGATGATCTACTGGAAATGCTTCACTGGAGCTATTGAAATCTTTGTCAGAAGTTCAGAATGATAATACCTGGATATCCTTATCAACTTGTCATGATGAATTAGGAATGTCTCTGGTCTGAATGTCTTTGTCCCTTCCCTTCAATTAATGTGTTGAAATCCTAACCCCCAAAGTGATGATATCAGGAAGTAGATAATTATATTTTGGCCTCACCTTAGGTATTAAGTGTGGAATCTTCGTGAATGAGATTAGCACTCTCATAAAATAGGCCCCAGGCATGTGAGGATGCAATGAGAAGGTACCATCTATAAGGAACAGCCCTCACCAGACAACGGATCTGCTCATGCATTGATCTTGGATTATCTAGCCTCCAGAGGTATGAGAAATAAATTACTGTTATTTATAATCCCAGTTCATGGGATTTTGTTGTAACAGCCTAAACAGACTAAGAGAGAACTTCAGTGGTCTAATTCCAGAAAAGTTATTGGAAGGTTTTTCCCACCTTAATTTAGGTAGTGGAGCAAGGGCAAAATATGTAAGGAACAGACATTTAATCAGTAGAGAAGATGCAAGAGTTCTGCTTTATAGGGGCTCAGTGTTGCACTGGATCTGGGAGATCTGAAGGGCGCAAGAGCAGCACCCAAGATGTACACAATATGATACTTGTTGTTTGCCAGTTTACATTGTCTCAGACTCATATAGGTCTCACCTAGGTTGTGGTGTCCAGTTCTGAATGGCTTTGACTAGTTTTGAGCAGATGAACCCTGACATAGGCTCATAGTGTAAGCCTTTCTTTCTGCCCTGACCTTTGATAGCCTGTAGGAACCATCCAACACTCAGGCATGCACAACTGCCAGGATGTGGAGAATATTTCACATCAAGACACATGGCACACAGGAGCTCTGACATAAGTGTTTCTGACTTGCTTATATCCTATAAAGTTTCTCAGACAAAATATGTTGGTTTCTCACAGTTGAAACTAAAAACTCATCTTTGTATCAATTTTCTCTTCTTCCACATGTACTTTTCCCCCCATATTTGTTTTCTGGGGTCATGTTCCTCACTAAAACATGTAGAGATGGGTTTTTCTCAAGACTGCTTTTAGATGACCTTAGGGAAGGATTATAAAAAAATTCTATAGACCAATACTGAATGACAACTTACATACTAAAAAAAGTGGGCAAAGGTCACTTAAGATCACCTTAATTAAAAGAAAAAAATAAAATTTTAAATAAGAAGTATGAATTAAACAAAAATGAGATAAAATTCTAACTTTGGCAAATTAAAATGAAGCTTATAAATATGTTTAGTAAATGAGGAAGAAGTTTATACCTTAAAGGTAGGGATGTCAAATTGGAAATTAAGTTGATAATTTCCTTTGGAAGATAATTCTCCATGAAATTTCTGTCTTGCCTGGGATTTCTGAGCAATGGACATGCTTAAATAAAAATGTTCTCAGAAGCTAAAAATTTGTGAATTGTTCTAGTATTATAGAAACTTATTTTCCCAAAGATATCTAAAAATTTCTCACTTTCCCATTCTTCTTCTCCTCCCTCTTCCCTCCCACTCTCCTCTCCCTCTTCCTCCTCCCCCTCTTCCTTCTCCATCTCCTTTTCATCCTCTTCCTCCCTGTTCTTTCTTCTCTCTTTCTCTCTCTCTCCAGTGGGAGAGACAGGAGAACATATGCCTGCTGCCCTATATAAATTGTGAATCTCACAATTTCAGGGATTCAAACCCTGCCGCACACGTGCTAGAAATTGCTCCCTCAATCTGTGACCTTGTGGGGACTTGTGGCATAGGGAACTGACACAAGATACTGTGCTGGCTGCAGTTTTGCTGTGAATAATCGATGATCTGTTTTCGAATCCAGAGGTCTGGCTGAAGCAGGCTAATTTGTAAGTGAAGGTAGAGTAAAAATCTCTGCTGTTTGTGGTTGTGAATTTAACATATTTCTCAAAGGAGAACATACACTTTAAAATTAAAATTTTTTTTTATTAGTTATACAGGACAGTAGAATGCACTTTGATACATCATATATAATGGAGTATAATTTCTCATTCTTCTGGTTGCATATGATGTAGAATCACACTGGTCTTATAGTTACTTAAGTACATAACACAAACTTTTAACTTAGTTTTAAATTTCTAGATATTTATTTGATATATATGGTCATTTACATATATTACATACATATGTAAATGAGCATATCACTTGTAGAATTATTCATAAGAAATATTGAAAATAATCTAAATATCTATTAGTAGAAGTTGAATAAAAATATTGTGATACACAAAATCAATTTAATACTGTGTCATCATTAAGAAGAATGAAGCAAATATACATGCCATAAAGTTATCTTTGGGACATATACAGTAAGAAAAGCAATACACATTTAAATTTGTTTGCATATGTTTTTAAATATATTTTGAAAGATACACATATTTCTACATGAATTATCTCTGGGGAGGATAACAATGTAATGGGAGAGAGATGGAAAGGACTTTTTCCTTACTTTTTACTATATACATTTTTTGTACATTTTATATTTATACATTATATATATATGCTATTATATATAAAACTGTTCACATAAAATATAATTCAAGGATTAACTGTATGGGGGTGTTACTATTTTAATGTCTACATTGTCTGCATTCCATGTATTTAATGCTTGATTAATCCGTATCTTGTTGAATGTCAGTATTTACTTAGTATATCTATCTATATTACAGACTTGTGGATTTCCCTGTAGTTTTTAATAATTATTTTTTGAGTGAAAATTAGCTAGATGTGTGTATGACATAGGATTTAGTCCAGGAAATAGAAAACATACTAGGCATTTTAAACAGAAAAGATTTACTACAGGGACTTTGATGCTTACAAATGTCAAGGGAAAGGCGAAAGAATGGAAGAGATGGGAGTCATCACCACTATTAGTTTCAAGGTCAAACGTAGGAGGATGAAATGCAGAGATAGGAAGCTGCTGCCACTTCAGCTGCCACCATTCCCAAACCAAACTGTTCCATGGCCCAAAGACCCTGATGCATACTGGAATGTGCCCTTTGACCCACACAGAAGCTCATGGGTCAGAAATTGCTGGTTAATTATTCTAGCCACAGAAAAATGGCCTCAGCCTCATGTCTTGCCTTCCAAATGTTATGGCCACATATTGCACTTGCAGAACCCAAATCTCATCTAGAATCTTTGCTGTGAGGAAGCCTATAAACTGTGGCTTAGACTTTGTGCTTCTGCAGCGTGTGTGTGTGTGTGTGTGTGTGTGTGTGTGTGTGTAAGAGTACACAGGGACATGCAGAGGAGGGTAGGAAGGACTGCCCAGCATAAACAGATATCTGACAAAAGAGGACACTGATGCAGAGAAAACTAAGAAACTTTCTCAAGGGTACAAGTTGGTGGTGTTGCAATGTTTTGAAGTCAGGCAAACTGACTTCAATCATTTATCTTTTAAATCTATTTTGTTCTTTCCTTTAAGTCAAAATTATAAACTCCTCTAAATATTTTAAATATTTAATTTATTCAGAAGTTAGTTTTTCTGAAAGGTAAAATTTAATGTGTAAATGTATAATGTATAAATGTATTTCTTCCTAGATAGTTGACCAGCATCCCAATAGCATTTGTTGAATAATCTGTTCTTGTTTTTTAACATTGATTTGGATGCAGTCTTTTTCTTATACTCACTGGGAGGCTTTTTACAATTCTTCATGTAGGTACAATTAATTTCCTAGCATAACCATTATTATTCTATCATCATAATAATTAATACTTATTTTATGATTACTGTGTTCCAAGGACTTTTTAAAGTTCTGTATATTCATTATACTACTTACTACTACTTAATCCTAGAAATGATTTTTTTTAATAGATCCTATGTTACAAATGAGAACACTTTGATATAGAAGGTTTAATTACTTACCTAAGGACATAAGGTAGTTAAATGGTAGCATTTGGATATGTAGTTTTTCTATTATCCTGAATGTAATCTTTATTCCATTTTATTTTCTAATTGATTATGATTGGTATTTTAAAAAGCTATTGTCTTCAGTTAATTTATTTTGAAATCTGTTTCTCTATTTTATTCTGCAATTATAAGCTGTTGATAGGTAGAAACATGTCTTAAGAAAAGTATTACAAGGAAAACACACATAACTCCCTCAAACAATGAGGAAAGCTTAAAATGTATCAGTTGTGGCTTTCAGCTGGAACAGTAGATGAAAGGGATCAGGGGGTTAGAATGCACTATGGCGATCATTTGGAGTTATCAGACGAACTGTAGCAGGACACTGCGCACAAAGCTGGCCCTTTGCTGAGGGTGCACCCAGCATTCATATTCACTCTTCCCCTTTCTAATAGCACACAATTTCTTTTGGAGAACTATCTTCCTGTATTGCAAATTAATCAAACAGAATGATTGAATGATTGAATTCAACCCAGTTTCCACAGTGAGTCACTGATAAAACTGTCCTGGTGATCAAATCAGTGACCAAACCTGTGACTATTAGTTCATTTTATTTACCTGGAAATTGTGGTCATTTAAAGCAAAGTGAGATAAAGAGCTTTCATCCTAAGATAGAATGGAGAAAATATCCTCTTTCTCTAAATGTGATGGGTATAGATGTGAAGGCTGAAACTAAAGTCATTTTTTTTTAATTCAAATGTGCTTTGTATTGTCAAAGCTTTTTTTAAAAAATAACATCTACTTATATGCAAAAATTTATAAAAAATTACTTATAATTTGTGAAAAATTCCTCAGATTTTACAGATATTAGAAAATATAATTTAAACTCAGTTTAGATACAATAATGGGTGTTATACAGATACTTATGTAACTTAGTTTAATTTAGAAAGACAAAATTAAATAAAAATTATAAATTAGGAAATTTTCAATTACATACACAGGAAAATTAGGGTTTGGGGGGTTCTAATTAGTTATACATGATAGCAGAATGCATTTCAGTTCATTGTACACAAATAGATCACATTTTTTATTTTTATTCTTTTCAGTTGTACATGAGAGTAGAGTATATTTGATTTATTTATACAAACATGAATTACATCTTATTTGAATTAGGATTCTAGTTTTGTGGTTGTCTATGCTGTAGAGATTCACTGTGGTGTATTCATATATATTCATAGGAAACTTATGTCCCAATCATTCAACTGTCTTTCCTATTCCTGTCTTCCTTCATTCCCTATGTCTAGTCTACTCAACTTTCATTCTGCCCCTCTTCCCTTGTTGTGTGTTAGCATCCATATATCAAAGGGAACATTTGACCTTTGTTTTTTGGGGATTGGCTTATTTCACTTAGCATGTTAGTCTCCAGATACATCCATTTTCTGGCAAATGTCAAATTCCTTTGTTATAGTTCAGTAATATTCAATTCTCTATCTATACAACATTTTCTTTATCCATTCATCCATTGTAAGGCACCTAGATTGGTTTCATGGTTTAGCTATTGTGAATTGTGCTGCTATAAACATTGATGTGGCTACATCACTATCTTATGCTGATTTTAAGTCCTTTGGGTATAGACCAAGGAGTGGGATAACTGGGTCAAGTGGTGTTTCCATTCCAAGTTTTCTGAGGAATCTTCATACTGCTTTTCAGATTGATTGCTCCAGTTTGCAGTCCCCCCAGCAATGTATGAGTGAAAATTTCTTCCCACATCCATGCCAACATTTATTGTTGCTTGTATTCTTTATAATTGCCATTCTGACTGGAGTGAGATGAAATCTTAAAGTAGTTTTGATTTGCATTTCTATAATTACTAGAGATGTTGAACATTTTTTCATACATTTGTTGATAGATTGTATTTCTTCTTCTGTGAAGTATCTGTTCAGTTCCTTTTCCCATTTATTAAGTGGGTCATTTGTTTTTATGGTGTAAAGTTTTTTGAGTTCTTTATATATCCTAGAGATTAGTTTTTGCTCTATCTGAGGTACAGGTGGTAAAGATTTTCTCCCATTCTGTAGATTCTCTATTTAGGCTCTTGAGTGTTTCCTTTTCTGTGAAGATTTTTTAGTTTGATATCATCCCATTTATTGATTTTTGATTTTACTTCTTGAGCTTTAGGAGTCTTATTGAGGAATTTAGTTCCTAAACTGACATGATGGAGATTTGGGCCTATGCTTTCTTCTAGTAGATGTAGGTTCTCTGGTCTAATGTCTAGGTCTTTGATGCACTTTCAGTTGAGTTTTGTGCAGGGTGAAAGGTAGGGGTTCAATTTCATTCTGCTACATATGGATTTCCAGTTTTCCCAGCACCATTTGATGAAGAGGCTATGTCTTCTCCAATATATGTTTAGGGTGCCTTTGTCTGGTATGAGATAACTGCATTTATGGGGGTTCATCTCTTTGTCTTCTACTATATTCCATTGGTCTTCATGTCTGTTTTTGTGCCAATACTATGCCATTTTTAATACCATACCTCTGTAGTATCAGTTAAAGTCTAGTATTGTTGTGCCTCCTGCTTCACTGTTTTCACTAAGGATTGCTTTGCCTCTTCTGGGTCATTTATGTTTCCAAATGAATTTCATGACTGCTTTTTCTATTTCTATGAAGAACATCATTGGAATCTAATGGGAATGGCAAATCTGTATAGCACTTTTGGTACTACGGTCATTTTGATAATGTTACTTCTGCTTATCTGGGAACATGAAAAATATTTCCATCTTATAAGGTCTTCTTCAATTTCTTTCTTCAGTGTTTTGTAGTTTTCATTATAGACGTCTTTCACCTCTTTCATTAGATTGATTCCCAAGTATTTTCTTTTTTTTTTTTTTTGAGACTATTGTGAATGGGATAGTTTTCCTAATTTCTGATTCATCATTGGTGTATAGGTACACAGTTGATTTATGGGTGATAATTTTGTATCCTGCTGATTTTTGCTGAATTCATTTATGAGTTCTAGAAGTTTTCTGATGGAATTTTTGAGTCTTCTAAATGTAGATCATGGCCTGGGCAAATAGGGATAGTTTGAGATCTTCTTTTCCTATTCATATGCCTTTAATTTATTTCGTTTGCCTAATTGCTCTGACTAGATTTTCAAGGACTATGTTGAATAGAAGTGGTGAAAGGGGGCATATCCCTCTTGTTCCAGTTTTTAGAGGGAATGCTTTCTGTTTTTATCCACTTATAATGATGTTGGCCTTGGGTTTAGTATATATAGCTTTTACAATGTTGAGATGGGTTCCTATTTTTCCTAGTTTTTATAGTGTTTTGAAGATAAGTGAATGCTGTATTTTGTCAAATGCTTTTTCTGCATCTATTGAGATAATCATATGATTCTTGTTTTTAAGTCTATTAATGTGATGAATTACATTTATTGATTTCTATATGTTGAACCAACCTTGTATCTCTGGGATAAACCCTACTTGATCATGGTGCACTGTCTTATTAATATTTTTGTATGCAATTTGCCAGTATTTTATTAAGAACATTTGTATCTATGTTCTTTAGGGATATTGGTCTGAAGTTTTCTTTCCTTGATGTTTCATTCTCTGGTTTTGGAATCAGGGTGATATTGGCTAATAGAATGAGTTTGGAAGGGTTCCCTCCTTTTCTATTTCATGGAATAATTTGCAGAGTATTGTGTATGTTCCTTCTGGAAGTCTCTACTTAAGTCCAGAAAACCCAACATGTCTGACTGCTCCTAGTACCTCTTTACTAAGTGAAAACCTGGCTGTCCTTGACAACATAATTTGCAACTTCCCCCCTCCAGGGATGTTTAAAATTCATGATATATAAAACATGTAGAAAAAGGCACAAAGCAAATCTTCCATAAGTGCTATTAGCATCGTCATCATCTTTATTTTTCCTGCTTGTATCAGAGCAAGCAAACATTGCTGGGGAAGATCACACAACAGAGATAATTGGTTTCTTTGAATTCAGGATTTCAGCCCTCAAACTCCCATGACCCTGCCTGGCAATCAGTGCTGCTCCCAGTGAAGCTTGCTTCCTACTTAGGGAGATGACAAGCTACACTCTCTCTTCCTATCTACTACCCCCTTCACTCTAAGTCTCAGCTGATGATCTCAGCTCACTCTTAATTGAAACAAAACAGATCAGCTTGCATTTCTCTAGTGCAGCTCACTCCTCTTTCTTCCTTTCTGTTTCTGTGATGGACATGGTTTTCTTTTCATCATAGCCAGTCCTATTTGCTCTTTGCACTCCTTTTCTGATTCTTTCTGAGGAGTCTACTCATCCCCTGAATCCACTGTCCTATTAAATCATACTACCAATCAAATACCAAGAAGCTTCAATCACAACTCCTAATAAACACTCCCTCTATTGCTACTATTCCAAGCCATGGTAAAGTTCTAACATAGCATGATGCTATTTCCTTACCTTCTTCTCACTATCAGTCCTTTCCTGTCTGATATTTGACCCCACACCTCTGCAGAGACCAGGATCATTCCTGATGAGGTCAATATCTCCACGTAGTCAGATTCAATGGTTCCTGTTTGGTTCATCTTATCTCTTTCACAATTGGCATTTGACCTAAGTGAACAATTCCCCCTTCTCGAAGAATTTTCCTATTTTACTTGTATGAACCCACAGTTCCTTGGTTTCATTTCTGATTTTTATATTCAGACGTCATCATTACATCTTAAAGTCTTAAATACTTGTAGAAAGTAGAAAATACGAGCATGCACTATAGAGCCAGACTTCTTGCATACAAATCCTGGCTCCACAACTTATTAGCTGTGTGACTTATTAGAAGATTACTTGACCTCTCTGTGTCTGTTTCTTTATGCATATTTTGAGGATAATAATGCACTAGTTATAGGGTTATTATGAGAATTATAATAACAGAGAGTGGAACATATTAGGTACCAAAAAAATGTTAGCTATTGTTGTATCCTGGAGACTCTCAAATTGCTATCTTCTGCCAAGACCTTTCAACGAAGTTTTAGATGTATATGCAGATGCCTAACTAATAACTCACATGGATGATTGGTGGGATCTTCAAATTAAGCTACTCATAACAAAATTCAGAATCCCTGATTAATGCTGTCACTCTCCTCAGTCTTCACACTCTCACCGAATGGCATTGTCATCATTCAGAAAAAGATTATTTTTGAAATTGGAAGTGTCTGTCAATACTTTTTAACAATCTGAAAGTAGAAAATTAAATTATGACTGGGCTGAAAAAATTAAAAAAAATTGTAGTCTCTTAGACTAAGTAATTTTACCATCAACCAAAAAACTTGTTAAACTCTTATGAGACAAAACTGTACATGACGCGTGTGTGTGTGTGTGTGTGTGTGTGTGTGTGTGTGTATCTGGGTGTATGCTGGCATAAATATGTTTGTGAGAAATTAGGAAAAAAGTAACATGTAGCACAGAAGTAAAAGATCTAGTCTTATGACTTCTAGAGGAATGTTTTAAATTATGTGGGCCACTAAAACACATACCACCATGGAATCATACCTATCTTTCAAATACTTACAAAACAACCAAGTAATAGGTAAATATTTGTCATGTTTCATGACTATTTATGTCTTTATTTTATTTCAAGTATTTTTTCTACATGTTTTTGTAACATTTTCTCTTAAGTGGTCATTTGTTTCCTGCAAAATTTAATTCTGGCCAGGTATAGTGACACATGCCTATAATTCCAGCTGCTCAGGAGTCTGAGGCTGAAGGATCACAAGTTGAAAGCCAGCCTCAGCAACTTGGTGAGATCCTAAAAAAAATAGAAAAGGGATGGGGATATGGCTCAGTGGTTGAGCACCCCTAGGTTCAATCCTTAGTTAAAAAAAAATTAAATTCTGGTGACCTATGCTTTAATGACTAGTTTTGTTTGCTTTCAGATTGACTTCAAATATAAATACATGTTCTATTACAGAATAGTTATTGGAGGGATGGTTTGGTTCATAACGAAAATAAATACCCTGGAATTTCTTGATAATCTTTTTTGTTTTTGTTTCTGCTACCAGGGATTGAACTCAGGAGCACTCAACCACTCAGCCACACCCACTGAGTTGCTTAGCACTTTGCCATTGCTGAGGCTGGCTTTGAACTTGTGATCCTCCTGTCTCAGCATCCTGAGCTGCTGGGATTACAGGTGTGTGCCACCACACCTGGCTTCTTGAAAATGTGTTAGTGATTACTACAGCTACTTTACAGTCTCGTTGTTAAGCACATATGACATCTAGCTACTGGACTGAACAATTTTCATACATTACGTCATTCAAGCACCACATCAACTCTACCAGGTAGAAGTATGATTAAGTTCAAATATCAGATGCAGAAACTGGACTAAATGAGGCTAAGTCATTTTCTCAAGGTCACCGAACTAGTAAATGACAGAGCCCACATTCAGATTCATGTCCTCCTATCGCCAGTGGGCCCTTCATCATTAGTTTAACTTAAATAGTGATTACAGAAGAAGTTTATTTGGTAGCATATTCTAATGGTTTATTAAATGGCCTATTCTATTTATATTTTGTCTTTTTCCACTTGATGAGAAAAAAATTTTCAAAGATATTTTTGCATGAATAGCTTTATTAATTTTTTGCTCGCTGGATAAGAAACTTTATTACCTCATTCTCCATTATTTACCCAACTGTAACATTCAGCTTCCAAGTTCCAGCTAAGGGTTTATAAATCAGTTTTTGTTGTATTCACCATTTCTCTTAGTACTATGGTTTCATTGTGTGATGATCATTTGAAGGCTGCATTTATTGCAAAGGTAAGACTTTCCACATATTAGTTCTTTAAAAAATTTAGTTCGATTCCCAGATCATGCTTTTGGGCTGCCAAAACAGCTCTGTGGCAACACTGAAAACGGATGATAAATAGGGAATGTTTAGATTGAGACTTGTGAAGCTGGACTGAAGCAGTTATCTTTAGATCCAATTTTGGTGATGTATGTATTATGATTCCTGGCAAGAAAAAGCAGTTTCTAGTTGTTGAAAACTATTTTTTTCTGAAGTAGATTCTCAAAGAGGTTCCCTAGGCAGCAATGAAAGAAGAACATTGAATTCTCTGACTCTGTCCCTGAAGAACTAACGGGCAGTGTCTTCAATAGCAGCTTTACTGATGATGCAGAAAATGTCTTCATAGGGCTATTTCCACAATATCTACTCTCAATGAACATTTAAAGAATCATTTTACAATGCATTCATAAAGATATTCTTACAGGGAATGGATAAGATGTAGTTCAGGGAAGCAACTTTCTTATGACCAGATTGGGTCCAGAAGAAGACTGAGGCTATGGGGTTACAAGGATTTAACTAGAATATTTCTTAGATTTTTTTTCTTTTGTCAGTCCTGATTAGTCAATATCCCAGTTCATATTGTAAAATATTTTAAACACAACTCAAAAAACAAACACTTTAAATAAACCATTATCAGTATCTATGTCCAGAAAGAGTGGCTAGAGGTGACTGGGAATTAGTCTCTAAATTTCCTATAGCCAAAAAAGAAATGAGAGATAAGTACAATGATCAATGTAGTATAATCAATGTGTGCTTTACAAAAAAATCCTATTATGCATACTATTTTGCAAATTGCCTTTTTTTCTAGTTAAATTGTTAGTTAAAATATATTTTTATATCAAATTTTATTTATTCTCCTGATCAGTACCTATTCAATATAATCCAACTATCTCCAAATATTCTCTATATAACTGGTTTGCTGAAACCCGAATCCAATCTGGGTCTACACATTGAGTATTGTCATCATGTTGGTTAAGTATCTGTTAATCTGTTGTGTGGTGACTCAACATGTAAACCCAGCAACTAGGGAGGTTGAGGCAGGAGGATCCCAAGTTCATGTCAGACTGGGCAATTTAGTGAGACCCCTGACTCAAAGGAAAAAAAAAATTAAAGAAAGCCTGGAGATGTAGCTCAGGGATAGAGTGTCCTCAGGGATAGAAAAGGGAAAAGAACAAAATGTATGACAGAAGTGTCTGTTAACCTAAACAGTATTTTTTTTATCATATCCTTGACTTGCCGAAGAGACTGTGCCATTTGTCTTACGAAATATCTTACTTTCTGTGTTTATCTGATGCTTTCTTATGGAAAATCATCTGCTTTTCCAGATAAATACATTGTTTCCTTTATATTGCATTATTAGGAGACACATTTTATCTGGTTGCACTACAATTAGTGACGCTCAGTCTGACCAGTGGATTAGGATGATAAAACTGGATACCCCTCTGTACAGATGTGTTTTCTCACTGAATCATGAAAATAGTCTGTTGGGATTATTTTGTCACTACATAAATGCTTATAGATGAAGTAATATTTTCTATCATATGATATCTACTTTTTGGCATTCTTCTGGAAAATAGAAGAATAGTTCCAATTGGTTTATTTGGTTACCTTGAAGTACAGTTTTTGTTGGAAAATCAAGATAAATGATAAATTTCAAACTATTTTGCTGTTCTCTAATAAATGAGAAAGATACAGAATCTAGAATATTCAAAGAACATAATTAGTTTTGACCAGTATAAAATCAAAATTAGCTAATATATGAAGAAACAGGAAAACGTGATCCATATAGAAAATAAAAGAAATAAAATAAGATCAAGCTCCAAAATAATTCAGATGTTTGAATCAACAGAGAAGTTCTTTTAAAACTATCCTAGATATTTTATGGGCTGGAAGAAAAATGTGTGATCATGAATGAACAGATGAGGATTCTCAGAAGAGAAATGGAAACTATAAAAGACAATTAAATGGAGACTATAAAATTGAAGATATATTATTTGAAATAAAAATATTTGAGCTGGAATGCTTGCTATCAGATTGGAAATTGCAAAAGAAGGAGCCAGTTAACACAAAGAGAGATCAATATTACAGGAAAAAACTGAAAAACGTTGACCGCCATAGTGACTTTGGGGAAATATCAAATAGTCATGGTGTCAGTGTTCCAGGAAGAAAAATGAAGAGGAAAAGGATGGGGAAGAAAAGAATTTGAAGACACCATAGTCAAAATTTTCCCTAAACTGGTGAAAAACATAAAAGTCTAAGAAACTGAGCAAGTCTCAAGGATAATGCAAGAATACAATGTATGAAAATATAACCACATCTAGGAATATCATAGTCAAATTGCTGAATCCAGAGGAAATAGAGAAAATCTTGAAGCAGCTTGAGAAAATATAAACATCAGATACAGATAATGAAAATGCATTCATTTGTCAATGCCCACGCATACCACTATTTTCATAAACAAGGACATTAGCAGACAATGCAGCTGCACAGTCTAAGTGCTCATAATAAAGAAGAAAACCCTGCTAATCCATGATTTTATATCTTTCGAAAATGCCTTTGAAAAGTGAAGGCAAAAATTAAATGTTTCAAGTTTAATATAAAACCAAGAGAATTCTTCACAGTGAACCTGAGCTATAAGAAATGCTGAAGGATGTTCTTGGGCCTGAAGAGAGATGATGCTATGTAGACACTTGGAATTAGAGAAAGAATTGAACAGCTCGAAAATAATGACCATTTAGATATGAAACAAAAGTATGTTTCCTTTATTTAAAAGACACAACTATTTCTGGTAAAAACTAGACCACAATAAATTGCGAGGCAAATAATATGAAAAATGAAAAGACAACATATAAAATTTGTTGGGATTCAGATTTATGAAGGAAATTTATGAGTTTAGAAACTTATATTAGAAAATAAAAATAGTTCTAACCATTTTATAATAAGTGATTTAAATTAAAGAATAAAAATAAATAAAATGAACAGATATACATGAAGAATATTAACAAAGAAAACATTAGTTCTTTAAAAAGATTAATAAAACTGATAAATGCTTAACAAGATTGAGTTAAAAAATAAAAGCAAAACTGAGAGATTATTTAAGTATCAATATCAAGAATGAAGGGATCCTGCAGACTTTTAAAAGATAAAAAGGGAAAATTATAAGCAAATTTATATCAAGAAACAAAGTAGTATAGAAGAAATTAACAAATTCCTTAAAAAAACATAAATACCCAAAGTGGCATAAGAAATCTTACTAGCCCTATTTGTTACTACAACCTTCCACAAAGAAAACCTCAAGCTAGATGAATTTATTCACAGATTGTACCAGTGCTATATACCAATCTTATATAGCTCTTTCATAAAAGAGAATCACTTTGCTATTCGTTTTGGGGGTCAGCATAACTCTGATATCAAAATATAAAGAAATACCACACTCTGGAAAATTACTATCTACTGTTCCTAAAGAACATAGATGCAGGGGTTGGGATTGTGGCTCAGTGGTAGAGTGATTGCCATGCATGTGTGAGGCACTGGGTTTGATCCTCAGCACCACATAAAAAAAATAAATAAATAATAGAGGTATAGTTTCCATCAACAACTAAAAAAATATTAAAAAAGAACATAGATGTAAAAATCATTAATAAAATATTAGCAAACAAAAGAATATTGCATCATGACTAAATAAGACTTATCCATGGACACTTAAGTTTGATTTAACATTTAAAAACCAGTGTAATTAATCATGCTGCCAGAAGTAAGGAGAAGCACCATGTGATTATGTTAATAAAACAAGCATATGCAAAACTCAACACTCATTAATTATAAAACTTTCAGCAATTATGAGACAAGAGCTTTGCCAGTCCAATAAAGAGTTTCTATGGAACAAAGACTATAACTAGCATTATATTTAATGGTAGAAAACTGTTTTATCCTAGGATGAAAAATGAAGCAAGATTATTCATGCATACCACTTCCATTCAACCTCATCCTAGAGGTTCCATTCATTACAATAAGGCAAGAAAAAGAAATTAGAAAGCCAAAATATTGTAACTGAAGATGTAAATTATCAGTATTTGTGGAGGACATGATTGTCTTTGTACTTATTTTTAAGAAGTTTCAAAGCAGCTGTAAGAAATAATGGTGAGTTTAATAATTTCATAGATACAAATTGATTTATAAAAATAAAAATTATGAGCCAGGTGCCATGGTGCACACCTATAATCTCAGTGATTTGGAAAACTGAGGCAGGAGTATCTCAGGTTTAAAGCCAGCCTCAGCAACTTAGTGAGGCCCTAAGTAACTCAACAAGACCCTGTCTCTAATAAAATACAAAAAGGGGCTAAGGATGTGGCTCAGTGGTTAAATGCTTCTGGATTTAATACCCAGTACCCCCCCCAAAAAAAAAAGTCTATTTACTAGGTATAAATAGAACAAAATTATAACAAATTTTTACATTTAAATGATTATAACATCTTAAAACATTTTGGTATAAATTTGATAAAATATACAAAAGTCTTCTGTACTAAAATCCACAAAATGATGCTGAAAGACATAGAGTCATTTGTACTCTATTCACAGGTTAGAAGACTTAATTTGTTAATTTTTCCTATTTACTCTGTTAGTTCCATGTAATACCAGTCATAGTAGCAACAGAGATTTTTATACAAATTAAGAATCTCATTATAAAATTCAATAATTTTTAGAAATAAGAAGGTGGAGGATTTAAACTGCCTTATGTCATATATTCAATAAAGAATCATTGTTTGAAAGAATCAGGTATTGACATAATGATAGACAAATAGGTTAAAGGAAAATAGTCTGAAAATAGATGCATACATATATAGTCAGTCAATGTTTGATAAAAGTGCTAAAGCAATTGGGGAATGGATGGTATACCATTCATTCGCATAAAAGCCACACCTGTGAAATTTTTAAAAGAAAACATTGGAGATTACTTTTTGAAATTTGAGTTTGGTAAATAATTATTAGAGATTATTATGGTTTGGATGTGTGGTGTCTCTCTAAAACTCATATGTGACACAATGCAAGAACTATCAGAGGAGAAATGATTGGGTTAGGAGAGCCTTAACCTAATAAGTGAATTAATCCCCTGGTAAGATTAACTGAATTACAACTGAGGGTAGGTAGGGTGTGACTGGAGAGGTGGGCCCCTGGGATGTATATGTTTTGGGGTATATATTTTGTATCTGGCGAGTGGAGTCTCTCTCTGCTTCCTGATCACCATGTGAACCACTTCCCTCTTGCATACTCTTCCCCCAAGCTGTTCAGCTTCACCTAGTGTCCTAGCGGCCTATGGACTGAGACTTCTGAAACTATGAGCCCCCAAATAAACTTTTCCTCCTCTAAAATTGTTCTCGTCAGGTCTTTTCATCATAGCAGCAAAAAAGCTGACCAAAACAGAGATTATATATAGAATAATAAACATAACATTAAGATGATTAATTGTATTTCTTCAAAATTAAAAGCATCTTCTCATCAAAGTACACTTAAGAAAATGAAAAGACAAATTAGATCAGTAGAAAGTATTTACAAAATAAATAACTGACAAAGAACTTCTTTCCAAAATGTTTAATGAAATAATACATCATAGTAATAAAACCACAACAAAAATGGGAAAATTTTTGAATAATTCATCAAGAAAGATTTATCAAATGGCCACTAAGCTTATTGAAAAATGTGTTTGAAATCTTGGTCATTAGCAAAATGTAAACTAAAACTGCAATAATGTAGTATAAAAGTATACAATTATAAAATATCCCATTTCACTTTGGTGAGGTGCTATGATAAAATCTAGCCAGTGGAGTTGGAAGCAAAAGTGACCTGTGTCACTTCTGGTCTGGTACAGACCATACTTTTCTTTTTTCTTGTGGTGTGAGGACTTGTAACCTTTGAGATGGTGGCCAACGGTCATTCAACAGATTCCCTGAATGACCATGATGTTCAGAGCCTCCCCTCCAATCTATAACTGGACATGGAAAGAAAGAAACTTTTGTTATTTTAATCTACTACAAGTTTGGGATTATTCACTATAGCAGCCTAATCTAACCTGATATAATAGAATGGTTACAAAACATAATTTTTGATATCTACATTCCCTGGATTAAAAATTCCAACTCAGAGCACATTATGATTTATTTATTTACTTTGGTAGGTATTCTGCTACATTGTTGATAGTTTGCGTAATACCACCACATCCTCTTGAATAATGATCTTTCAATTGTAAATTTTGAATGTAGTCATAGATATGCAACCTGTGTATACGCTGCAATTCTGAAATGTTGACTGTTGCGTGACTGGGCCCATCAATTGTGACCTCAATGCCAGCCCTGACTTCTTACTTCTTATTGTGAAAATAGGTTACTATACATATTATATGTTCTGATAATATTATTTCACTAACTCTGAGAACTTCTCAAATAAATAATGAACTTCAAAGGTTATGATCTTTTAATAAGAAATCATACATCAATTTTGTATATTATTTCCTAAGATTACAATATTTCTCTAAATTGTGGGGTTCTATTTTATGTACTTTCTTTTTTTTATTCTCTAGGGTAGTCATTTCTCACTAACATAATAAATATTACCCTAAAAAAAGAAGAGCTACATCTTTCTAAGTTCTTAAATTATTGGCAAAAATTTATGTAAGTGGGAGCAAGTAGGGTCTAGTTTGTGAGCTGCCATATTTAGTGTAAAACAGAATGGAGAATTTTTGAATTTTAGATGTTTTGTATGCTTCATATGTAGTCTATTTGTCTGAAAAATTGTTCAAAGTTGTTAAATTGTCCATAACAACTGAAATTTCCACTTTGACTTGCCAGAAATTAGGGGGGAAAATGTTTTCCACTGAAGCCAAAGCTCATACCACTAAAAGAATCCTCAATAAAAAACTCTTTTTACATTTATCATATGACTTAATATGACAGAACATAATTACATGTAATTCCATTTCTCTTATTTATTCTGCCATGTCATAATATATCATTTTGGGAGGAAAAGCCAACTTCTGATGTATTTGTGGTGCAGACCAATAGTTATTATGTAGCATCACAAGACTACTTCTTTTCTAAGAATTTAGTAGTTTGAATCACCTATCTCTTAACTCCATAGCAGTCTAGACAGAATTCTGTCACAAAGCAGGATGCGAAACATGCCATGATCAGCCCCCTGACGGGAGCTCATGCTATATCTCTAGCTAAGCTGAAGTGGAAAGGGATAGTGCAGGTCCCATGAGTGGCAAAATAATTGCATATGTGCTAGGAAAGTTCATGTGCATGCCAAGGCATCTCGTGCAATCTGTTTTGGTTCTCAGATTCAGTATCTTAGCTGGAGAGATTGAAGATACCTTTTGAACAAAATAACAAGGAGGTTCCTGGCAGGAGCATTTCCCCTCTTAACATCAAAGACATGCTCTTGAAAACTTTGGTGTCACTGTCCTTTAGATCACTGAAGTTTTAACGTTATTTGGAACTTTGGGGAATGACAAGGGGACACTATTATTAATTATGCCAAGATATGTGCATAAACCTGGACTTTAAAAATCAAACTGGGATGTATGTGCACATTATCATATTGAGTTTTAGAGGAATTACAGAGACACTTAAGCTTAATTTAACTCTACACCCTGATTTAATGTTTGGCACATCCAGAAAGTTTCATAAAGATTATGTTAGCTGTGTGAAAAACTAAAGCAAGAAGGGGATTATAATCTGTCACCTTTCTTGTTGAACACTAAAGGTTCCTGCCCTAAAACAAAATGAAACAAAACTCATGGCTTAAAAATAAGCAAGGCCATTTTAAGAAATATTTTGTGTCCTACTTAAGAAATCGAGTGTACAATAAAAAAAAGACTATTTAAAGTAATTATTATTTTTATTGGGGCTGGGGATGTGGCTCAAGCGGTAGCGCGCTCGCCTGGCATGCGTGCGGCCCGGGTTCAATCCTCAGCACCACATACAAACAAAGATGTTGTATCTGCCGAAAACTAAAAAATAAATATTAAAATTCTCTCTCTCTCTCTCTTAAAAAAATTATTATTTTTATTTATTTTTCTATTTTTTTTGTTATCAATGGACCTTTATTTATTTATTTATTTATTTTTATTATTAGTTGTTCAAAACATTACAAAGTTCTTGACATATCATATTTCATACATTTGATTCAAGTGGGTTGTGCGCATGCTGAGGATCGAACCTAGTGCCTCATCGGGGCTAGGCAAGTTCTCTACCACTGAGCTACAATCCTAGCTCAAGTAATTATTATTTTTTTAAACAGAAGCAAGAGTGATTCTTGATTAACCAGGATATTGATGGTAAAGAACATTATGAATACCCAACCAATGGGTGGACTAAAACTAGTCAATCATGACATATAATAGGATGATTGTGAATTATTTCGTTAAAATTGTATTTGATTTTTGAAATCATATTCACTATTCTATAGGTATTATTCATGTATGAAAATAATAGATACATAATAGTTCAGAAGCTTGAAGTATTATATAAAATCTTTGTTAAAAAAGGACCAAAAATCTCTTGAGAATGTCTGTTATCTAATTTTCCCACATGATTTCTCTTCCTTCCTTCCTTCCTTCCTTCCTTCCTTCCTTCCTTCCTTCCTTCCTTCCTTCTTTCCTTCCTTCCTTCCTTCCTTCCCTCCTTCCTTCCTTCCCTCCTTCCTTCCTTCCCTCCTTCCTTCCTTCCTTTCTTTCTTTCTTTCTCTTTTTTGGCCCAACCCTACAACAAAATAAGAGGTGAGTTGAGCAGAGCTGCACAGATCTGTGCATGCTCTCTTTTCCCTTTCAGCTCTCACCAGACATTCCTAGATTTGCAGTCACCAACCTCGGAGTCAATTACAGTCTGCTGTACTTCTGTTAAAAAAGGTCTCCCATTTGGTAGAGGATGAGTCCTTTTATCTTGGCAGTGAATACAATTGCTCTCTTTCACTGTAATGAATATAGAGCCTGACCTTAAAGATGAACCTCCTAAGTCAGATCTCTGAGTGTGGAGGGGATATATGGACAAGGAGAGCAGAGGATGGAGGTGAGGGTATCCTTTCCCGGGAATGAGGCAGGAGTTGGGCCAGGGTACTATGGATAGTGTTATATAAGGTTTTTGGGGTTGATTTCTCAGCAACCTCAGTTCACATATGCATGGTTGTTTTTTAACCATATGTAGTACTAACACATGCCCTGGAGACAGGATGAGCATATGCTTAGTTTCTTACTGCAGCTATTCATGCAGTGTTCAGTCCATGACCCTCGGCCTCTGTGATATTTTATTATAATGGCAATGTACTCCTAACAGTTGGTAGGTATCTCTACCAGATTCTTGAAGGTGCTTAACTCAGAGAGAAAGTAGTAGGGAGGGTATAACTGAGCAAAAGATCCAGCACATGGAAACCCAGCCTGTGGCAGGAGATTTGTAATCTTGGGAACAGTTAGTATAATTTGTACATGCCAGTGATATCACTGGGGCCCAGAGGCCAGGTTATGTATCCTATCTCTAAGATGGCCCCAATGATCCCTTCTTGCTTAAGTCAATGCTTGTCAGCAATCCCCACCCACATTGGTCTGTGTGACCAATAGAGCAGAGTAGAAATTATGGCATGCCACTTCTGAGATTCTGACTTTGGCATCTCTCTGTATTTCCCATTACTTGCTTTACGGGAAGCCATATCTCAGGCCATGAGGGCACCCAGACAACTCATGGAGACACAGAGACTATGTATGGCAAAGTATTTGAAGTGTCCATAAAATCAGAATTTTAATTTTTATGGGGGGAGTGTACCAAGTATTGAACTCAGGGGCCCTTGACCATTGAGCCACATCTCCAGTTCTATTTTGTATTTTATTTAGAGACAGGATTTCACTTAGTTGTTTAGCACCTTGCTTTTGCTGAGTCTGGCTTTGAATTCACCATCCTCCTGTCTCAGCCTCCCAAGTGGCTGGGATGACAGGGTTGCGACGCGGTGCCTAGTTAGAATTTTAATATTCTTGATGCTCTTCTTTCTTTTAGCCTAGCAGCATCACATCCATATTGTTTAATAAGCTACTGTAGATCAACAGTCTTTTCCAGATCACAAAATAAATGGCAGAAAGAGTTCCAAGTGGAGTAAACATGATTCATTGCAGAATCCCGTCATCCTTGATGGTGTGGCAGAGTGCATATTGGCAGGGGCCATTGCTGCAGTGCCTAGCCCTCAACAGCAGAGAGAACAAGGGTCTGAGAGCATGGTCAAGCCTGAATCAAAAACACTGTGTGAATATGGACACAGTCACTATTCAGAGTCCATTGCTTTTAGATATGTTTTGCTACTTATATGGATGCAAACCTTATCATACTTCTGTAGGAGAGGCTGTCTGGTGATCTCTTTCTCATATATATCTCCTCTCCACCCATATGCATACTGAATTTATATCTATTCTTAGCACTAGATTAAACCACTCCTTCCCCTGGGCCTTTAGGATAACTTTCTTACTTTTCCACCTCATTTGGGACTTCCTTTGAGTAAATATTCCCCAAAGAGTAGGAAGAACTGCTGTATGTGCAAAAATGTGTTTGTGGTAGCAAATATTCAACTAAAAATCAAGGGCAATGTCTCTATTTTCTTTGTTGCTTGAAGTTGAGAAATTCCTTTTCTTTCAATTCCAGAGCTTCCTATAAATGAACCTTTCCCAAGATCCAGCTTTTCTGGAGAAACTTCTTTGTGCAACTCTTTGGATATGCAGTTTGCTCTGTTGACAAATCATTTCTTATAAAATTTTTTCCTAACAGGTCTGAGCTGTTAGAAGAGAAACAGAACTGAAAACATCTTATCTCTTTTCTCATGATCCCAAAAGGATTTAAAAACAAGACAACAACAACAAAAAATCAGATCAAAGCAAAATAAAACCAAAAATGTGTTCTGCTTCTACATCTGAATCTTACTTTGATTTGAATTTTTTAAAAAAAACCCAAAAAACCTCAATAGAGAGAGGAGTGTTAAAACAAGCAAACAATTCACACAAAACAACCACAGACTCACATACTTGAATCTCACCCCAGTGATTCAAAACATGTTTTTTGTGTCCTAAAGTAGTAAATGATTTCAGTGTTGTTTTTTTTTTTAATTTTAAAACAGACTGGTCTCTTAAAGCTATAATTGAGAAAAGGATTACAGTTGCTCCTTGATCTTCATAGCTACATATACACATAAATACTACTACAAGTAGAGTCATGTTTGCATGAAAAGACATTATTATAATGTATTTAAATCTAGGAGAGCTAATCAGTGACAGAGAAATTATTGTAGTTGACCAATTGTATTATTCTTTTTCTTGTGTCAGTGAAAATGGGGAACATTTTTATTGAAATAATAACCTCAAGTAAAATAACATAGAAGGATGATGACTGTAGGAAGAAAAGACTGAGCAGGAGATTAGAGGTATTTAGGGGAAAAGGTAGGAAAAATGGAAGACAAGACCATATATACAAAGTTATTTAGATATAATTTAGAGTTGGAATTGAAGTAGTAACAATTACTTATTGATTATCTGATTTAATGCTCAATTTTATGTAGTCTTCCATATTATATCTCAGTTTTATAAAATAGATACTATTCTTTTTATTTTTATAGACAAGAAGCAAAAATTCAGAGAGAACAAATAGTCATAAGTTGCATGGCTGATTTGTGGCAGTATTTGAGTCTAGGTCCTTAACTTTATGATCCATGTCTTTCTACTTTGCCAAAAAATAGGGGAAGACTGAACCCAGGAGCTAAAGGGCTGCCATACCAGGTGACCTCTAAGCTCCCTTCCAGATTTTACTTTCTACTCAAAATTTACATGTACATTTTCTTTTATTTTTTGAGATTATTTAATTAATAATCACATCAATTTAAAGCTGTAAGGGACAATAGTATAAGCACTGACAGTATTTTAAGGGATCTCATTCAAAGAAAAAACCAATACTATAATAAAATTCTATTTCAAAGATAATTTAATGTCATGTTTAACATAATAAATTGAGAACTGCAAGATTTAAAAACTTGCAATTTTCGTGAGTTACAATTAGATTTAAAAATATTTCCTTTGTATGTTTGCTTGCTGTTGGAATGAAAATTAGTACAGCCATTATAGAAAACTATATGGACTTTCCTCAGAAAATTAAAAATAGAACTAACACATAATCCAGTAATTTCATTCCTGAGTATATATCTAAAGGAAATGAAATCTGTATGTTGAAGAGACATTGGCAGTTCCATTTCCATGTTCATTGCTGCCAATTTTACAATAGTCAAGAAGTGGAAATAACCTAAGTGTCCATCAACTGATGAATAGATGAAAAAATGGGGCACATATACACAATGAAAAACTATTCAGTTGTATAAAAGAATGAAATTCTGTCATTTGTGGTAACACGGATGGAACCAGAAATCATTATGTTAAGTGAAATAAGCCAGGCAGAGAAAGATAAGCATTTCATGATACCGCCATATGTGGAAGCTGGGGGTGGACTGGTACCTGAAGCCAGGAAGAGCAGGGGGAGGGATGGATGGAGAAAGGTTGATCAATGGGTATTAAGTTGTAGTTATATAGAAGCAACAAGCCAGATGTGCTATTGCATTGTAGGGTGACTGTGATCAACCATAATGTACTATTCATTTCAAAAAAAACTAGAAGAAAGGATTTATTTATAAAATTTTTTAATTATAAAGAAATGATAAAGGTTAGAGAAAATAAATATGTTTAACCTGATTTAAACATCACAATACATACATGTGTGGAAATATTATGTTATGACATTAATATGCACCACTTTTATATTTTTATGTATCAGTTTAAAGTAAATTTAATTTTAAAAATTCTCCTTTTTAATAATTTTAATGCTATTTCTCAAACTTGATAATAATAATTATTATTTTTTTGCTATGCATTGAGAAATGGTTTAAAATTTCGAAACATTTTTGAGAGCCTGGAAATCACTTTTCAAATACAAAACACTAAGTCACATTTTTGTTGAAAGAAGGCTTGTGTAAGCACATGTGATTTCACTTAGCCAGCCCTTCTACAGTGTTACTGGTGGGAGTGGGCAGGGAGACCCTTATGTGTAATATGAATGCTTGTGGCTAAGGCAGGGTGCATTGTTACCATGGTTCTGGGTAGAAAATGGACACTGAACCCATGAGAACTTGTCCAAACTTCCCATTGCTTAAGTAAGGTCTGTGATTTCTAATAACTGGTTTCTGCTTTAATCTATCATTTCAGCAGGAGTACATCCTGACTTTGTTGATTTATTGATTCACTTATCACTGAGTTTATATATTGTGCCTTTTCCCCAAAGTCTTTTAGACCCTGGATAAGCTTCAGAAAAAAGACTAGTCTTAAAACCACTCTTTGAACAACAAGCTTCATATAAAATGACGTAAAAAAAGGTTCATGTCATTTAGTTAACCACAGTCATCTGAAGATCAATTATGTGGTTCATTTTTGTGGAATTACATATGAGCATAAATACATTTATTTTAGCCCATATATGTATATGATGAAAAATTGCAAGTCCATTGCTGTGGATGCTGGAGGGCTGGAGGATTAATGCTCTTTAAACCACGAAATGGGTGTGTGCTTTTAGGCAATTTAATGAAACTCTCTGAGCCTTAAAATTTTCCTCTTGGGTTGCCTGAAAGTATGTGGAGTTGCAGCAGCACCAATCTCTTGTCTTCCCTCCTTTTTAACTCTCTTTAAGTGCTGTGTACTTTTCCATTTCTCTTGTTTTTGATATCCCTGATATTTCTCTTTCTAGAATTCCTTCTTCTATTACCAGAATCCTACACAAAATTTCTTTTAAGAAAAGAAGTATCCCCATGAGAAAACTGAAGTTGTATATGCATTATTGGAAGATGATAACAGAAATGCTTTCATTCAGTTATTATATATTTATTGAATAATTGTCCTGTGCCATACAATGAGCTGAAGATACAGTGGGAAATAAATCAAATGTAATCTGAAGTTTTACAACAAAAAGAAATGATAAGTGTTTAAGGAGACAAACACTAACACCCTGATTTTATCATTACACGTTGTATTCATATATTGAATTATTACACTGTAACTCTTAAGTTTGTGAAATTATTATGTCAATAAAAATTGAAATAAAACCAATACAGGAAAAAGTATTTCAGTAAATACAAAACCATGAATATAGAGAAACAAACCACTAATAGCTATATATGGTATCAGAGTGATTTGAGAAAGGAGAAGATAGCAAGATTTTGTTGATTCAGAGAACTGGAGAATTCTACTGTTATAGTCAGATACTTGCTGGAAAGCTCCAGGGGCAATTCTGAGGAAAGAACAGAAACTGGGAGAAAACTGTCAATCTTAAGTTAGTGCAGAGGTCTGTAGGAAATTCTAATGATGGTGGCAGTTTGGCAGCATAATTTTAGGCAGAGAAGCTATTAGAAATCACTCTGTAGCACAGTGATTTGATTGTATGTTTCTAAAATTTTAGGGACAGAAGAGCTGCTGACTATCCTAACTTTATAGTATTCATGTGGTTGATGGTAGTATTAGTATTGTTGTTCTTGGACAACTTTATTTGCATGTGTGATTAAAAAAATAATTATGTTAGTGTCATGGAGAATAGATTTGTTGTTATGAGGGAAAGGAGGCATAGATATAAAATTGATTGGGCTAGGTAAAAACCATATAATGTATTGAATTTTAATTTGAAGTATCAATGATATATCATGATATGACATGACCTATTTCATCTTGAAAAGGATTATATATTTACTGGCTTTGTCAACTGAAAGAATTTAGAAACAATATGCTTCCACATATCAATTCACTCATCTAACATTCAGATTGCATTCTTAAATGCTGTTTCCTCTAAAAGGAAAGATCCTTAGATGGAATACTTTACTTACTGGACAAGTTTATGTTTATGTCAGATGGGCTCAGAACCAATGTAAATGGGCTTATGCTGGCCAAAGATGGCACAATTTGTGCATCAACAAGGATAATAACCTCAATGGATTGAAATACATGAATACATCAAATACACTAAAATTCATAGCTTCAATGAAATGAAAAAATCATTGATAACCATTGGAGGATGTCAGGAAAATAATGCATTATTTTGAAAATTAATAAATAATTGTTATTTATTAAGAAGACAATCAAAAACTTATCCTTCTCCTTGTAGGATCCATGTCAAGTAACTTAACAGAGGACATTTCTTTCTTTTTGTGAGTATCCTAATTAATAAATTAGGAAAGAAAGAAATCAGAGTAGTAGTATTTTGCTGTTGCAATAAACAACCTATGAACTAGGCAATACTCATAAATGGCTACTTATATCATCATTATGTGCCTTCTAAATAAAGCACAAAACATGGTCTATGAAGTTGTGTGTAGTTGGCTTTCCATCACTATAACAAAATACCCAAGATAACCAACTTATGAAGAGAAAAGGTTTATTCTGCCCCACAGTTTTGGAAGTTTCAATACGTGGTCAGTTGGCTCCATTGACTTTGGACCCGTAGCAAGGCAAAGAGGTTCCTTACATGATAATGCCTACACCATGAGAGAGCATGTATCAAAGCAAAGCTGCTCATCTCATGATGACTGCAGAGTGAAAGAGAAAAAAGCTGAGCATCCTACAATCTGCTCCAAGGGTATTCCTCCAGTGGCCTAAAACCTCCCACTAGGCCCCACCTGTTTAAGGTTTCTATCATCTTCAAATAGTGCCACGCTGAGGACCAAGCCTTTAGAACACAAGGAACATTGGGGGATATTCTAGATCCGAAGCATGTGGTTTAGCTAAATAAACCACTTGAACCTGAATCTGTTCAAGCTTCAGTGTCTAACTATCAATTTGCAGGAAAAACAATGGAAAGAGAATCTCTATTTTTTTTTATTGGTTGTTCAAAACATTACAAATATTGCAGAATTACATCGGTTACACATCCACATTTTTACATAATACCATAATAGTAACTGATACTACATAGAGGCAATTTAAAAATTCAGAAAGTGGGAAACTTGAAAGAAATAAGTACTTAGTTTCTTTAGCAAAAGTTTTACAAGGAATAAAAGATAGGGAGAGAAGTTATAAAAAAGCAATTAGAGACATATTAACAATGGCAATGTATAAATCTTATTTGGGTCTGGATTTGAACCTTTCAAAAAAATAAATAAAAAGAAAAGAAAAAATTTAGAAGATAACTACAGAAATGTGAATGCTGAATTGGTTCATATTGAAGAATTTTGGATAATCATCTTGGATGGGATGATAGTATTGTGGCTATGTTTTAAGTTGGTTATCCTTATTTTTTAGGTAGCACAAATGTCATTATTTGTCTAGATTTTCTTCAAAATACTCAGGGGTGAGGGAAAATAGTTGAGCATAAAAAGAAGCAAGTTTGGCCAGGAGTAGGTAGTTGCTGAGCTGGGTAATAGGTGCATCAAGATTCCCTCTACTATTCTACTTTGTATAGACTTGAAATTTTCCATAGAAGTTAAGGACATATCTGTAACCATCTTCCAATTTTGAACAATGCCATTCGGTTTTCACACCATTCTTACCATCAGTACTTTGTGTACAACCTTTATTGTTTCTTTGCAAGCAGTTACCTGCATAGTGTTATTAAATTTCACAAAGAGGAGTTTGGTTTGGATCTTTGTTTAAACTTTGTGCTGAGGACTTGGTACAGATACTTCATTCTTGAAATTTAAATCTGGAGAATTTTCTTTTGTTATTTACCTGACAACTTCTTGCCTGTTTTCCCTGTTAACTATATTTGCAAAATTTATTTGCCACATATGAATTTCCTATAGTGAGTCTCCTTTATTTGTCTTATTCTTTTAAATAATTCTAAACTCTTATTCTTTTAAATAATGTTTTCTGGGGAATTTAATTCTCCTGTCCTTCTATTGGACATTTTTCTTTCTCCGTTTATATTTGTAATTTCTAAGAATTTTTTTCTCACTTTTTGTCTTGTTCCATTTGCCCCTCAACAAATGTAGTAAGTTCTCTTACCTTTCAAAGATTATTTTTTCAATTTCATTTTGCTTTGAATTATATCTACTTTTTTTGAGTTTTTTTTTTCTTAGGGTGACTGAGATCACTATTTCACATTGGAGGTTTTCCAGTCAATCTCTGTCCACTCATGTTTGACAATAAGGAACTAAAATTCAGGAAATTCATTGGATCAAGAATATGGTTATTTCATTGTGAGACTTTTGAGTATCAGTTTTTGTAGGCATTTTCTTTTGAATCCACCAATCTCCTCCTTAAGAGTATAACCCTAGTCTTTCATTCTAAGAGCCAAAGAGTAGGAAGCAGGGGAGAAAAACAAACATCTCTGTTCCCAATATTAATTTTCATTAAATCCACCTGATTTTTGCATGCATATTTCCCTACATTTATTTCTGGAACTTTCAAATACATAGTCCCCATGTTGCACAATCCCCAGAGATCAGTTCTCCCACTAGGTTAGATAAAATAATACAGAACCTTGATAATATCTTTGTGACTTTTAACCAGTCCTAAGATTGCTAGTCCAACACTCTCTATCTTAAGATATACCCTAGATCCTCTAACTCCTGAACTTTCCAGACCAGGAATAGGAAATAACTTTCAACATTGGATTCAATTGATAATGTCTCTTTCCACAACTGTGTTGATGTAGATATTTGGGTCAGCTTCATGATATGATAGTTTAGGGATTGTGGACATGGTATAATGCTGAGACAGGGTTTCAAAAATTCCTGGAAAGTAAACAGTGATTCTATGATACCAATTGAAAAGCTGAGCAATTTGATGTTAATTTAAATGGATTGTCAAGAATTTTATGAAATGAAATACATGAATACGATTATTTGTGACTTTCCCCCTCTTGGGCAAAGGTTTCCTGGAGTATTAAAATCATGTGCATAAGAGATTTGAAGAGTAATGTTATATTATTAAAGACAGCAAGCCAAGTGGCCTTAGATGTTTTTTTCTCACTAATAATATTAAAATGAGAAGAATTCAAAGGCTATTCCAGGAATCTGTCAAAAAAACATTGATTCTTATTGTCATGTATAACTAAAAAGAACAAGTAAAAAAATATTGATCCTTGCTTGGATTAGGCAGGATTGTTTTGGTTATGCTGCAGCAAGCATTCTCAGATCTCAGCAGTTTAACATGTCTTATCTATGCTGCATTCCCCTGGCGGCTGTGGGAGGCCCAGCTTGGCTGTCAGAGGAGTCGCCATCTTTCAGTTGTATCCTCTGACATTCATGATGGTTAATGAGTGAGAAATCTTGTACCTACAATTCAATGTCAGGACTGAAGGACACCACTTCTGTTTATTGTCTTTCAGTTGGATCTAGCCTGCCTGATCATTAGGTGCAGGGAAATGTGTTTTTCCACATACTGAGGATGTATAGGTAAGTCAGTGAGTCTATCACATATCTTAGAAACAGATGAAGATTAACAGCACCACATTAGAATAAACTTTTAAAAGTATTTTTACATTTCTTAAGTATTGGGCTCTGTTTTTTATTGGTGTTCTATTCCATGGATTGCTGTTCATATTAAAATTCCAGTTTGGGATTTTATAGGCAACATTCTAAGAACAATTTGCTTTCTTTTGATCTCACATCGAAGAAGACACAAGGATGATGAAGTTGTTATTTGTTTTTAGCAATGTTGCCCTTATTAGGTTTAGGACTGAAATATTTTGCATTACCTTGCAAGGTAAGACCTGAAAAGAAACTTTATATAATGAAACTTTATATATCATGGAGTATCTAAACTTGGTTGAGTATCAGCAGATCTCCTATCTCCCATCTCTCACACTAAATGTGTTTCTCTCACGGCATTTCCTGTATGGGGCTAGTAAATGTTTTTGCTTGCATCTGGACCCAATTCTGAGCTATGTCACTGATGACACTGTCCAGACTATAATGCAGATGGAATTAGAAAAAAGGAATGTCTATAATCACACACACAGAAAGCTTACACAACAGAAAGCTTCTAATCCAGTATAGTCCTAAGTAATATGCTCCATGTGTGTGAGTGGGCTCAGTGTGATACAGACATTATTGAAGATTTACCTACTTGTTTTTAGAACAGTATGAACTTTGCATACTGTCTTTTAACAGTGTATACTTTTAGAATTTTATTATATTGAAAGTTTTAGTGTCTATTCTCCTAGACAAACATATGAAGACATTTCCCTTTTAAAGCAGAGCTAACAACTACACTTTTGGAGCTCTTATGTGCTGGAGAGAATACTAAGTACTTTATATGAATAACTCATTAATTCTCAAAATAGTCATGATTTTGGTACTGTTATTATTTACCCATATGGGATGGAAAATAGCCTCAGGGAAGCTAAGTAACCTGCCCTGGCTGCATAGTTACAGTTGAACTCTGCCTCAGGTATCTGACTCCAGAGTAGTGCTTGCTAAGGCTCCCCACAAGAATTACTTCATGTATATCCTTGGTAGCTAGATGTTCAACTGTAGTTTTATAAAAAAAATGGAGTTAGTAGAATCCATGATATTTAATATAACTATGAATGAATATTTCATAATATTTCCCCAAAATTGTAGAATTTTAAGTTCTCACCAGAAGCCTAAAGTGAATTTTATAACCTCAACTCTGATTCACAGCAAGAAGATTTTTTTAAAAAGGAGATGGGGTTGATGTTGTTAGGCTAGAAGTTCTATGTTAGGATTGATGTTTAAGGTCCAAACACTATTTTAAAAAACTCTGGCATCACCTCTTAAAATTCTGACTTTGCCATTGTTTTCCTGAATAGTCTTTCTTAAGTAATATTCATCCAGTTTTAGTTTTCCCATCTGAAAAATAAGGTTACTAGTACCTTAACTACCTAATGAATTGATTATAATAATTCAACGTGGGCAACACAGTTACCAAGAAAACATAACTTTAATGATTCTCTTACCCCATCCTCACCTTTTCTTTCCCTCTTTTTTCCTTTTCTTTATCATTATTCTTATGTATTTTTTGCAAGCAGTTGTTAGCACCAGAACTTAGAAAAAAAATGCCTTTTTACTGAATTTATGCAGTCTGAAAGTGAACATTTGGGAGTATCTTTGGAATTCCTACATGTTATTAAAATTATCTATGAATTAACTTGACAATTTTTTTCAGAGTTGGGCAATTAGTTGTTTCATTGCTATGTCTAGATGTTTTGACTCTAGGTAAGTATAGCCTAAAAGAATTGAGGCAAAATTAAGGTTTTTAAAAATGATTAAGTCTCTGTATTAAATTCTTAGAGCAGCAAGTGCTAGATTAATAAGGTGAAAATCAATTAGCTAAAATAAATTTGGAGAAATTGAATTAAAAAAACTTATCAAATATATTCAACTTAGTAAAGCTGTTTCCTTCAAACTATTTTGAAAGTTTGTTGATTATATAATGATATTAATAACTCATAATGATTTCTGCAAAATTTAATTGATCAATGCTTTTATAGTAGCACTGGAGTAACTTTGAACTTACCAAGACAGCATTACAAGTTATTTTTTATCTGTCATGAATGTTTTTATTATTTACAAAAAGTCAATAAACAAAATTTCAAAGTGTATCATGGGTTTTTCCATCATAATGATTTTGTTTAGGTCATATTTTTAATTTCAAATTTTAATTCTGACCAAATGTTAGTGTTTTTATGATTTTAGTTTATGACTTATAACAGTGAATAATCAAAACTTATTATTAACTCCTTGTGTATTTATTTTGTCATTTTGGAGAATTCATAAGCAACTTGAAAATTTCTTGAAAATTCATTTGTTATTTTGTTTATGACTATTGAATACAAAATGTTAGATATTGTTATGGTTTGGATATGAGATGTCCCCTCAAAGCACCTGTACTAATGCAGCTATGTGAAATGATTAGATTCTGAGAGCTGTAACCTAATCTGTCCACCTTGTTTTGAATGAACTGATTGGGTAGTATTATAGGCAGCTGGGGCATGGCTAGAGAAGATGGGTCACTGGGGGCATGCCCTGGAAGGGTACATCTTTCCTGTGATGCCTTCCTATTCTGCTCTCTGCTTCTTGTCTCCTAAGAGAAGAGCAGCTTCCCTTCTCCACACCCATCCCTCATTATGTCCTCCCTCAAGGTTGGGCCCAGACCAAAGGAGTCAACCATCTTTGGATGGAGCCCTCTGAAATTATGAGCCCCAAATAAAGTTTTCCCCCTCTAAATTATTCTTTTTGGGTATTTTGGTCATACCAATGCAAAGCTGACTAACACAGAAATCGATCATATGATTAATTCTAATAATCCCTTCTGGCTTTCTTTTCCTCTGATTGCATGCAATCATTTATACTTTCATGTTTTTTTTTTCAAGCTTCTATCAACCTAACAGCTTCTTGTAAGGAAGAGAAAATTAGTTATTTTACTCTATAGGTACTGTTTTAGTTATTTCTGATTTATTTCTGCTTTTGAATGCCATTTTTTATGGCTTCAAATTTTAACCACTTTTAGTTCTTTTCATCAATTCCTCATATGACATATGTATCAGTCAGAAAGGGTAAAGGTAGGGCTTAAACATAAGTATTTTACAAAAGTTTGTTAAGTGAGTCCCATTTGAAGCCCAAGTTGAAAGTCATTGGTTAAGATGTCCAATTTTCAATGTCCTTTCTCAGTGGAATCTGTTCTCTTCATTCAAGAGACTGCATGAACTGGTTCAAGGTTGGTAACTATATATAACTATTTATAGCCTGAACACTTCGATTAGAGTACCTGAAGTCAGGTTCCTGCCTTCTAGATCTAGAATTTTCTCACTTGTAAACATTAATCCACCCTTATAATGACATAAACTTGGGTACCCTGAGATCAGTCAGCCTTTGCCACAGAACTTTGTAGGTTAAAACATTCTCACTAGGGGCTGAGGATGTGGCTCAAGCGGTAGCGCGCTTGCCTGGCATGCGTGCGACCCGGGTTCGATCCTCAGCACCACATACAAACAAAGATGTTGTGCCTGCCGATAACTAAAAAATAAATATTAAAAAATTCTCTCTCTCTCTCTCTCTCTCTCTCTCTCTCTCTCTCTCTCTCTCTCTCTCCTCTCTCACTCTCTCTTTTAAAAAAAAAAAAACATTCTCACTACAGCCACTGTCCCTACAGCTGATATAGCTTTGACAGTTAATCACATCTACCTGGCTTATAGCATGTAAAAATACCTGGTTGCCACTAAAATCAAAATCCTGATTTCTTCATAGCATATTTCTCCAACATCAATGGTACAAAGAAGACAGATTTCACAGAACTCTCCAAGAACATTGTAACCTCCTTCACCAATGCATTTCTTAGTGTTCTTGTGCAAGTGTGTATGCTTCTCCTCCCAGGGCTTATGATTTGGGAGAGTCTGAACATTCTGTGCAAAATAGATACATCCCAGATTTTTCCTCTTCATGGGATTTGGGACTCCTTTCTCTATGGAATGTCAGGGATTTAAGTTCTAGCACTTAAATGTAACTGATTATAAGCCATGGTTCAGTCCAAACTTCAGTGAATCTTCCTAACAGATTGTTACCGGAGTTGCCTGTGGCAACACATTAAACCCTGATTTTCTGATTATAAACTATTAATTTGTTTACTCCATTCCAATGTAATATTAGGATTATCCATCTTTATGCATGCTCCCCAGACTCCTGTTGATTCACATTGCCAAAAATCCTGAAATAATTTTTAGGTATGTAGGTCATTTCCTTCTGGGTAAGGCTTTATTCTTCTCCAACTGGTATACGCTGGGATTCAACTTTCTTTGTGGACATGGAGATGATGAAGTATGGTAGAGAGAGATATTCATGGAATAGGCATTTTCTTGTTAGCCAACTGTCCCTGGTGGTAGGGGAAGGTTGGTCATCATGGGATCTTGATCCCATGGAATGCAATGGATTACCAATGTCCTCTCTCCTCTCCTCACCAAATCAAGAGAAGAGTGACTGCTTCTGCTGGTAGGAAATGTTCAGGAACTCAAAGTTCTCAGCCTGTCTTTTCTGCCCACATTCCTGTCTCATGTCTCAGACTTCTGTTACTTTCCCAGTGATGCCCTTTCTTTGACATAAGAGACATATCAAGGTTATACATTTACTTGATGTTACAACTCCCAGACCTTACATTCAGGCCTTGTGCTTGGCTGTGGCTCTATCTTCTATGAGGAAATTGATGATGAGGTACTCTTTCAAAGCTGCTGTAGAAACTTTCTGATTTTCAACTTATGTCCTGGGTTATGCATTGGAAACTTTTAATTTATGTTTTTTTCCTGTGATGGCCTCTAGGATTATCAGAAGCAGCCTTGACATGATACAATTATATTGTCACCATTATCATCATAGCAACTAAATGGCATGTCCACTTGATTTCTTAATGTCTTACTCTCCAGCTGGGCTCCCTTTCATACCACGCTGAGGGATCATGATGCCATGGAATGCCATGGATTACCAATGTCCCATCTCCTCTCCTCATCAAGTAAGAAGGTTATTCAAGTGCTCATTAACTATATAAGCAAACCCGTCCCAGAACATAATTTTGAGGTCTGTTCTGTTTCTGAGGGCCTGGTCTGGTACCAATTACTGTTGTTTCTTGGGTCCTGGCAGAAAATAGGTGCTGCATGCAGAGAGGGATATATACAACATGTGATTTTGGGACTAGAATTTTTTATAAGGGTCATTATTAGGTCAGTTGGAAAATTGGAATAAGATCTGTAAGTTAGATAATAGTATTGAATTAATGTTAATTTTTCTTATTTTCAAATCATTTCATGGATGTTTAAGAGAATGTCCTTGGTTCTTATATTTAGAAAAAACACACTGAACTAGGTAGCAGAGGAGTCCGTGAAACTTATTCTCAAATAATTAAGGAAAAACTACTCATAATTACAGAAGGAGGGAGGAGAGAGAGAAAAAAATATATATATAATGTCAAACAATTTGAATCTGAGGGAAAGTCATAGAAGAGTTCTTTATAATATTTGGATTTCTTTTTATATTTATTTATAATATTTTAAAATCAAAAATTACAAAAGGAAGGAGTGATGTGTAAAAGAGTCAAATAAGTGACTGAGACATGGAAAGGTTAAAGGTAATTAGTAAGGAATGGTGTTAAAGGTTAAAGGTGTTAAAGGTCAACAGAACTGGCAATAGAAGGGAGTTGCTATCAATTCTAGGTTTGAAAAACTAAACTGAATAATTCTTAGAACTCAGCAAGAACTGTCCCTATTAGAGAAGGTAAACTCATAGGAACTATAGAAACTATGACCATAAGGAGAGGAACTCAGCCCTCGACAGCTTGTGGAGGAACTCACAGAAATCAATAATTTGACCTTTTTCTCTTATTTGTATGTTAGGTAAGGCCCTCCCTATGGCTAGAACCAAGTGGATACAAGATGAAAGTAGATGCATGGTATAATTACTGCAGAAATGCCTGTGAGAAGAAATGGGGAGGGAAACACATAGATTATGTGAATCATCAGACCATCATCTAATGTCTATGGGGGGAGGGAAGAAGGAAGACTTGCAGAACAGGCTTGATTGTGATACAGCTCTAATAGAGTTTTGAAAAAGTCATTAGGAAGTTCTCAAACCAAAGTCATCCACCAGAGAAGTCCTAGTTCTTTTAGAATTTTTTTTTTAGCTTCTTTGCAGCACTCAATAACTGCCTGAGAGTAGCCCAGGGGATACGTGGTGTTGACACAGATGTGGTGATGGATTTCAGAATGAACCAAGAGGGAAGAGAAATGAAAAGAGAAGAAAGAAGCTTCGATAGTGTTTCCAAATTCCAAAGACTGCCTTCTTTACAGGGAAGGAAATAAATATATATAAAGAAAGCCAGTTGTCTGATATATGCATTTTCATGGCTGCTGTAACCTCCATTGGCTAATCAGCTAAGAGTTAGAAGGCAACTGAGTCAGGTTGATACAGTTCATAAAGCTCCAATTTCCTAGAGAAAAAGCTGGAGCAGGATGAAGCAAGGTAAATCTGCAGAGTTCCACAGAGAATCTCCAGTCAGGAAAAAAAGGAAAAAAAAAAATGGAAAATAAAACCCTTGCAGACAATTTGGGCAACTGTTTTTAGAGGTTGGGTGTAATCATGAGGTCAGACAAGATACAACCAATAATTTGCAATTGAAGTTTGAAAAGGAAAGAAGGAAAATTGCTCAACACCTGGCAATGACATATTCGGGTGGGGGGGAAATGGGAGGGAAAAAAGGGACAAAGATTCCAAGTGTGGTATGGCTGGAACCCAGGGGAATGACTGCATGCAAAAATGAAAAGATAATGAGAAAGCCAAGATTTGTGGCAGTAGGAATCCAGGTGAGGTCAGCTTCCTTGAGTAAGCCAGATGGCCAAAAAACAGATTGTCCTAAAACAGATTGTCCTCTCTCAGAGAACTGTGAAAGTCCCCAAGAAAGATGGAGCAGTGAGCCTGCACAATAAGACATAGTCTAAACCTATTTGCATCTATTTTTGCCAAGGGGACAAGCTTAGAACTTCAGCACCATGAGGACAATGAGTAGAAATGACAGCTGTACATTGGTTAGAATCCAAGCTCTCCTTTCCTGACTGTGAGAGATACTGAGAGCCCTTCATCAATTATGTAGTCTGTAGGGTTGGGACAATCTAGCCCAGTGCCGAGAACCTCAAAATTTCTCTAAAAGAAGTCTGAAAGGGATCCTCAATTTTTAGTGCAAAAATGTTTATATCTTACATAATTACCAATTACAAACAGCAGACTCAATTCTAATGACAGACTGACAGGGACTTTTAAAGATATTTTCTGTTTTTCATATGAAGAATATGAAGGAGAAGGAAAATGACTAAGCAAATGACAAAGCTAGATGATAAACTAAATTTCTTGATTCTCATCACTGACTTATTTAAAAGGGTCCTGAAGGATCATAAGAGAACAAAGTGGTTAGCAGGAGAAAGACTCAAGGAAAGGAAAAAGAGTAATTAGTTTTTTTCCAATAAGGTATAATTAAATGGCAAGAGATGCAAGGTGAAAGAGGGAGAGGGAGAAGGAGAAGGAGAAGGAGAAAAAGAAGAGGAAAAGGAGGAGGACGAGGAGGACAATGACAACTACAAAGATGACTACCACGAGGAGGAGGAGGAGGAGGAGGAGAGAAAAGAAAAGAGAAGAAAGAAGGGATTATAGTGTTTCCAAATTCAGACTGCCTTCTTTACAGGAAATAAAATAAATATATAGAAAGAAAGATAGATATACAAAGATAAATATAAATATCCTCTAGTCACTTCAGTCTTACTACCACAATAGTGACTTATCAACTACTTTCTAAAGTTTCTACTTGTGATTTTGGGAAAAATGTAGGAAAGCGAGAATTTCTTTTATAACAATTTTTGTATTTTAATAATTGATACCATTTTGAGAGTTAAAACCACTTTGGCAGCTCTTTCATTAATGAACAAAGAATTATCTGGTAAATTTTCTAAGATTTATTAACAGATGGGAGTTGCAAAATATTAAAGTAATTTAGTGTCTTAACAAAAATACCTATGAAAATTTATAGCTTTGATGTTCTGTGACACTTTTCTGGAGGACAGGGTGTAATGTTACACACATGCTTCTGATTATAATACTTTTTTAAAATAGATTTGTTTAGTAAAATTCCTAACCATGATTTTTCCTCGCCCAGGACTTCACTTAATTCAATTATACATACAGATGGCTTTTCTAACAGGATTGCCTTTATAATTCTGTCACAAATATTTTTGTTGCTGCCATCTGTTTTGCAAATCAATCAAAGTTTTCTGATGGTGATGCTCATCCATTTAGTTGACTTAATACAAAACATAGTGCCTGGAAAGTAAGGATTCTTATTGAATGAGTGACTGTTAGCAATCAGAGAGGACAAATAATAAGCTAGAATCTAATCAGACCATTAAAAAAAGAAAACATTTAGAGATATTTTATACATCTGAATTGTACTCCCTTTAAGTCATTCATTGAATACAGTTTTTCCACTGGCAATACTTATGTTTTATTTATAGATTTATTGTTATATTGCTTTTTATTATTTATAAGTTGAAGAATTGCAATGTTAACTGGAATACTTCATGTGATTAAAATTAAGACTGAAATGTCCAGAACAAAAACATTTATTTGAATTTCTATTTAATTATAAACAATGCTGTTTTAATTGCAATTGCAAGTTTATATGATTATGGATATCACATCAAATAAGGCATCTGGTATTTCATAGGTAAAAAGAGTCATGCTAGTTATTATCTGACACAATGAAATATTAAGTCTTTTCCTTTAGGATACTGAATCAGTCAAATTAATTTTCTCAGCCAAACAATTGCTCTAATCTGTAAAAAAAAAAAAAAGAGTTCAAATTTATTCTTTGAGCTTACTAAAGAGATAATCATCAGCTGATTCAATAGTTGAACTTTATAGTTCTCTGTGGGCTTAAAACCTCCATCTCAGATAAAATTCAGTGGGTAAATTTTATTGAATTTTTGGATATAGAACATTCTTCTCTTTGGAGCTACTATATTAAAATGTAAGTAAAATATTACATATTGATTTAGCAATATGATAATTATAACTTCAGGCAGTATTTAATATTGACATTGTCATGACTGTCATTATAAAATATCATGTATTAGCAATTTTTAAGCTTTGTAAGAATGCTTACATTTACACAAACTATTTTAAGAAAATGTAATATTATCCTCCATGTTTACTGATTCAAAACTGATGGTATTTACTAACAAACCAAGATAAAATATTTGAAGCCATTGTCTTGGAAGAATAGGGTATACTGGTATATGAAAAACAATAAATAATAAAATAAATTACAGAAAAAAATTGGTGTGGATTTAAAAAGAAAAGGTGTAAATGAATTAAGTTTCTGATGAAGTTGGAAGCAGAGGTGAAATGAGTCATTACTTCCATTTACAAAAAGCCCTGTAAGCTTGCCTATACATCCCTGACTTGAAGGAAATTAACCTTTATTTAGCCCTTGCTTTATGGGTATTGTATTGCATTTTTTTTGTCTGCTTTATGGAATCTTCTAGTTAAATTCAGTTTTGTTGAGCATTTGTATATGATTTAGAACTCTAAGACATTGCCCTGAGATTTTATCCACTGCTTCGTACAGATAAGAATATCGTTTTAAGCTTAGCTGTAACCATAAACTGAATTTAGCATGTTAGTAGTTGAACAAATAATTCTATGTAATGCTGAAAATTTTTTAAGTAATTTTTCCTTCTTTCCTCCCTCCCTTCCTCTCTCCTCTTTTTTCTCTCTCCCTTCCTTTCTTTCTCTTTCTTTTTGCAGATGTGAAAATTAAAAGACCACAGATAGTTTTGTGATTACCTTTCTTATATATGTTTAGGATTAAGTCTATTAGGCTCTGAATAGTGAATATGAAGAGTCAATTGCTCAGTTTTCATAATATGACATATAACTACATGAATATGGTAAAAATCAGAGAGCATTTTGCTAATTAATGTAAAGAAAATCATTTGAAACTTGTTGTGTCATACAGTTTCCTTGATCTATCTATTATTGGTTGTCAAGAAAACATACATTTATTTTTAGGTAAATTTACTTTTACTAATCAAAGTCTCTTGGGATTAATCTCTTCAACACGGGTTTAATCTTATAATACAAGTATGTACTTTTCACAGAGCTTAGCCCATAATAGGCAACCATGTTTGTTCATTTTTTTTTAACCACAGTTCTATTTGACAGATATTGCATCTTTTTATAAAGAATAATGCAGTTATTTCCATGTTTACATTTTCTGTTATCTTGCTCTAGCCATGATTCATCTTCAGCACTGTAAACTATTTACTTTCTCTCATCCTAGTTTAAAAATGTCCTCTCTCTCCCCAATTCTTAGCAAACTGTAACCTTCCTCTAATTCTACCTTTCTCTCAAGTTTACATTTTTTTTTCCTGGAATTTTCAATCTTTTGGTCTTCTTCTTCATTACCCTTTTCTCTTCAGATACCTAGTTAGGTTGTGACCATTAGCACTCTATTGAAAAGGCTCTCTAGTGGCCAGCCATGCCCTCTAGCAGATGTTTTCCTTCCATGTTTTCTTGACTTGGAGACCTTTGAAACTCATAGGTAATTGCTCCTTCTGGATGCTTGGTGTTGTCTCAGTCTTTGTGATCCTGTGATCCACAACGTAGCTTCCCCATTTTCCTTTTCCCTCTCTTTTGCTGTCTCTAGCTTCACCAATTGTAGGGTACTCAAGCATCCTAGCTTGCAGGAGACTCTTGCATGCCTCGTAACAAAAGTCCTCTATTAGGAAGCTCTTCAGTCCTGTGCAAACCAAGAAGATTGATCAATCTTAGCTTGGTATTTATTTATTTACTTGGTACAAGGGATTTGAACTCAGGGGTGCTTACCCACTAAGCCACATCCTCAGGCCTTTTATTTTTTATTTTATTTTTATTTTTAATTTTTTTAAATGAGAGAGGGGGGGGAGGGAGGGAGGGAGGGAGGAAGAGAGAGAGAGAGAGAATTTTAATATTTATTTTTATTTTTTAGTTTTCGGTGAACACAACATCTTTGTTCGTATGTGGTGCTGAGGATCGAACCCGGGCCGCACACATGCCAGGAGAGCACGCTACCGCTTGAGCCACATCCTTAGCCTTTTTTTAAATTTTTCAGACAAGATTTCACTAAGTTGCTGAGGGCCCTGTTAAATTGTCAAGGCTAGCCTTGAATTTGCACACCTTATGTCTCAGCCTCTCAAGTTGCTGGGTTTACAAGCATGAGCCACAATGTCTGGCTTAAACTTGGTCTTCATTTTTAAATTTTGTTGTTGTTGTTTGGTACTGGGAATTGAAACCAGGGATGCTTTACTGAGCCCCTTTTTAAAAAATGTTTTTATTTTGAGACAGGGTATTGCTAAGTTGTTTAGGGCTCAATAAGTTGCTGAGGCTAGCTTTGAATTTGTGATCCTCCTGCCTTTGCCTTTAATATTATCATTCTTTAGACTTCTGTCCTCAGTTCTCAATAAGAATTTTGGGATTCTGCAGACTTCAACTATTTATTGCTGATGACCAGTCTTACATCTGCCATAAATGCTCCACCAAACCCCAAACACTGTTTCTGAGAAAAGGACTCGAATTTGGGGCTAAGCTTGAAAAAGTCTTGTGATCACATACATGCTATATCAGTTACTATGTGAGAAGTCTTACATAATTACTTAACTCTCCAAACTATAATTTACTAATTTGTTAATGGGGATGTGACCTAACTTTAGAGGTCTGAAGTGAGAATTAAAGCTAAAACTTGTAATATCCTCAGTTCAGTGCTGGTACAAAGTAGGTATTCAATAATTTCAAGTTATTTTTATTTATAGTTATTGGTGTTATATTTGAATCTACTGTATTTCTGCATTTTTTCCACCTGAACTCATCTGAAGGGTATAAAAGTACATCAATAAAAAGAATGGCTTACTATGGCAGAAATTTCCAGTGGGGAAGAGGAGAGAGAGGTGACTAATTTAGAAACAGGGTCCTAATCCTCCTTATGTGCAAATTCTGGAAGGCCAGTCTCTTGAACTCTTCCCTCCTTTTGCTCTTGTTCCAACAAATTCAAAAGACTGTTACTTATAGATATAAATTTAAAGAACACAACTCACAATAAAATAACAATCATTTTCTTGAATCTTCTTACATTTCTAAATGTTTACTTATCCCATTCTAACAATGTGCTTATTCAGTTACCTAGCATTCATTAATTAAATATAACCTATTTTTTGTTAAAACAAAATATCTTAAAGTTCTGCACGTCAGAATCATATGGATGTTGTGTTAAAACATATTCTGGTCCCATAATCAGAGTTTCTGATTTTGCTGTTCTAGAGTGAGGCCTGAAGACTCAAATTTCAACAAACCCCCAGGTGATGCTTGTCCAGGGACTATGCTTTGAAAACTGCTATTCTAGGATACTTCAATGATATTGTAGTTTAACTTAACTTTAGCAACAAATATTTATTCTGTTTTCTCTCCCTTTGCCTATGTTGCTCTTTCTTCCCTTATTTTTTTGTGTTTTTTTAAATAAACCCGCAAACATGATATTTCTTTTTGCTTTTTGACATCTTATATGAATGATATTAGAATTCTACTTATTATTTTATCTAACCTTTACTTCTAATGCAATACATTACAGCAATCTAATGGAGTATGTGAATTAAATATAATTTCTAGGTCTTTTCCTTTAAGATATATGAAGCATGATAGTCATGAGCTTCCATAAATGTAGTTAGTTATATTTAAATAGTTTTAGGAGCTAGGATTGTGGCTCATTGGTTCAATGCTTGTCTAGCACATGCGAGGCCCTGGGTTCGATCCTTAGCACCACATAAAAATAAATAAATAAAATAAAGGTATTGTGTCCAACTACTTCTAAAAAATAAATATTTAAAAAAACCAAATAGTTTTAATTTTAGCTTTTCTTCTGCCTACTTTACTTGATTACTTACAAGATTATCTTTGAGTGAAAACAGTAGAAGGTATATAATGAAATTGGAGAAACATTAAATCAACTTGTTTTTTTGCTTTGTAAACCTAAGCACAAAGAATGTGAACGATGTTCTGGGTCACAATCGCATCTCCAGGAAGGACACTCAGAGTTTCTAAGTTTAATATATTTCTCACACAATCACACCTTCTGTTAATACTGATAACAATTCAATTTATGGATGGGAGTAATATTGAGGTCACTGTTAGTATAAGGACATGGCTATCTATGGATTTCCATATTTTCAGAGTTGTCGACTCTGCTTTCTTTGTAAAGAGACATTCAACTAAGTAAAAATAAAATGGACCATTATAAAACATTACAAAATTCCCTTTTTCAAATGGGGAATTTTCAGGACCTCACTCTTGCTAATGGGAATTTCTGCTTTACTGCTTTACTCCTTGCTTTTCTGCCTGGGCATGTAACCATTGTTTTGTTTTGTTTTTTTCTTTTTAAAAATAGAGTAATGCAGAGCAGCGTGTGGAATGTGTGTGATCATCAAATGGGGAACACAGAACATTTTAGCCTAATGAGAGCTTTCACTTCCCAGGGTGACCTGTTTGTATTCTGTGCCAAGAGCCCTCTAAGAGGACTACAGCTGCTTTCATTTTTGTCATTTCATACATGAAGTGCAACCCCTACAGCAGCTGCAGAGCCTCCCTCCCTGCTCTGCATATACTCTGGGAACAGATTCTTAATCTCTGGGCTTGAGAAAATAGTTTATTAAGGAAAGAAATGGGGCCCTGGGATTCCTAGGGTGAGCCTCAGTAACATAGACACCATGACAAAATCAAGGGAAAGGGTTCAGTTTCTTTTTGAGGCTATGCATAATTAGCAAAGGACATGTGGATTACAGCTGTCCCTTAGAGAAGACCACATTTTGCATCTCCAAGAATGAAGGATGGCTTTCCATCTAATGAACTTGGATGACTCTCTTGGCAGGTTGTTTTGTTATAAGCTAGATATTTCCAGTTATACTTTATTTTTATTCTTTCCTAAAACCAGTTCTATACAGTCTAGCAATTCTGAAAACACTCCTAAAGTTTGCAATAGGAAATGAGATTTCTTGTCTTTCCTTTTACTTCTTTCTCTTATTTTTACTTTGTTAAATGTGGTCTTTATTAATTCTTGGACAAGTCGGCTCCCTGTGTTACATCAATCTGAAGGAGACCTGTTGGTGGTGATGGCTGTCTGTCATCCTGCTTCCAAAGTAAACTGAGTGTTCAAGCAGAGGCCAAGGGCCAGTACCAAAGACAAATGGCAACAGCAGTAGCAGACTTTTAAAGAGTTTTTAAAACAACCACCCTCCTGGAAATTTTTAGGGATGATTGACCATAGAGAAGGCAACCAACAGGTTCATTTCGGTACACAATTATTCTTGATCTCCTGCAAGCATAACATCACCAATGATGTGCATAACTTCCAAATTGTCAAATCTAATGAGATATTAGGGGAACTTGATTTTTATCCCCTAAATTATAGTACTTTTTTCTGTTGCCTGCGGTCAGTCAGTGTGTTACTTCCTGTACATATTATCTCCTGGGATACCAGGTAATGAAAGTGCAGTAAAAACACAAGAGTTTACTAATTTGCAAATATTTATCATGCTATGTATTTTATGATAATTACTCACTGAATATTGTGTCAAGACATTCTTGATATTATCTACCAATAAAATAAATTTGATAATAAGGTTATTTATTCATTTTATTTCCTTCTTTTAGCAAATGAAGGTAGAGATCAAAGTGATTTTCTCCATTATGCTTTCCAAAAGTTAAAATAAAAAGAACAAAAAGCTAAACAAAAACTAAACTGGCTTTTGTGGAGACCTTTATATTGTTTGCTATGTCTGTGCCCAGATTGACAAGAAGATACATAGGAATCATAAGTGTTTGTGACTGATGCCTTAAAAATTTGGTCAGATATGAGATCCTTTTTCAAGGTAATATATTTATAGTCAGCACCAAAAGCCTCCAAGGAGGTGTCACTCCTTGCATTTTGTTATTTTAGATACAAAGTATAAATGCTAAAACAGCTGTGAACCCCCTTAGAGTCTGCATGCCACCTCCCTCCCTCTTAGGGATTTCCCTTTCTTCTTTCCAATGATTAGCAGTTCCTCAAACCCACTATGCCAATAAGTTGAATGAACCCTTGACCTAAAATGCCCTTTCTCTCTTTCTTCTTTTGGTTTTTATTGATTCTTCAAAATGCAGATTAAATTTCACCCGCTCTAAGAAGCTTTGATCCATAACCTTCTCACCCCCAGTCTTTATGGGATCTTCCAAGTGCTTGCATAACATCATGTGATAAACTTTGTCTAAATTATTTGTTTCCTTGTCTCCTTTTCCAAGGAGGTGGAGAATTCTTTGGGAACAAAAAGTATGTTTTACTGTTTTCCCTTTTCTTTGTGACTATAGAAACTGGGAGCTGAAAAAAACAAAAACAAAAACAAAAACAAAAAAAGGCTGTCAAGTGAAAAGCTATAAAATGACCCCAGGCACATATTCAGGATGTATTTAATGAGTGATATATTATGCTAGTGTTAAGTGCCGTTTCAAATAGCCTCCAAAAGGCACATAGCTCAAACACAATAGAAGTCTGGATCTTCCTCACATAATCATTTGAAGCAGAGTTTATGGTCAATGGGACCAGAACTTTGTGGAAACAACCAGTAATTGTCAGAGGTTGACAGAGGCCCACCATCTTTGAAACATGACTTCCAAGGAATGTAGTCTGTGAGTCCCAGGTGACTAGTAAAGTGAAAGGGCTAGGAAGTGCCATCCCAAGAGCAGAGGGCATGCACGTGACAGACTCTTTCTGGCCAGGCTAGTAGGGGCACCCTTCACTTTCACATTCACACTGGAGCTCTGTCATTTGGGAGCAAGGACTAACATTCAGGTACATGAAAGTAACAAAAATGTCACTGTGGTTGTACATTCTCTGTCGAAGGAACTGCTGAGCTAGAGCCAGTCCCTAGTAATGATGGTAGAAGGTGATGGACATCATTATCTAAAGTACATGTATGAAGACATGAATTGGTGTGAACATACTTTATATACAAATAGAGATATGAAAAATTGTGCCCTATATGTATAATAAGAATTGTAATGGCGCTGGGTTCGATCCTCAGCACCACATAAAAATTAAAAAAGATATTGTGTTCACCTATAACTAAAAAAAAAGAATTATAATGCATTCTGCTGTCTTGTATTTAAAAAATAAAATCAATTAAAAAAATGTCACTGTGACTCCTTTTCACACTGATCCAAGCACTAATTTTATTCTTAAAAAGGAAGAAAATGGCTTAGTTTTGAATGTTTTACTTTATATTGCCAAAAATACAACTGCTTTTGCTCTATTACAAAATACTTTTAAAAAGCTAAAATCATAATAAAAGATAACTCAAAGTATATTTTATTTGCCTAAATGTCACCACATGTCTCCCTTTTCTGTTCTGGATTTTGTTTTCCAATTTTGTGTGTGTGTGTGTGTGTGTGTGTGTGTGTGTGTGTGTGTGTGAGAGAGAGAGAGAGAGAGAGAGAGAGAGAGAGAGAGAGAGAGAAAAGGGGGGAGGGAGAGTTTCATTAATCTACCTCTTATTTCTTATTACATACCAGATGCCATTTTTAGAGCTATGAAAACAAAATGATAAAACCCAGTATCTGCTTTCAAGGTTCATTGACATTCACATAAAGGAAATTATGAATCTGTGTGGTGGGTTTGCTTCTGTTTTTTTCATTATTGATTTTTAATCCATTCCTGAGCTTTATTTCTCCTATCCATGTTTTCCTCAAAGTTGAGCTTCAAAACCTCCAGTCTTGCATAGTTGTAGATTTTTATAAATTCTGTTAATATCCTGTCTGGAAGAATTTTTATTTTTTCTTCAAACCAATGCTAGTGAATTGTGAGAGCTACCACTGGACCACACGTATTTTTATTTATGTGTTATTTGGGGGAGGAAAATAAATTTATTCATAAGATATTTTAGAAAACTTCCTATTCATCACATTTATACACACACGTACATAGGATTCTCAAATAATTTTGAGAAGTTCTAAAATTTATCATTTATTTTATGATATTTAAATTTGGAAGGAATTAATTTAAAAAGAAATTTCACGGCTGGGGTTGTGGCTCAGCAGTAGAGCACTCGCCTAGCATTTGCAAGGCTCTGGGTTTGATCCTCGGCACCACATAAAAATAAATAAAATAAAGATATTGTGTCCAACTACAACTAATTTTTTAAAAGAAATGTCACTATTCATTTTATATTATTTTTTGTATAATGTTTTCTTATATCATAAGAGAGTAATTCTTTTAGAAAACCCCGCTATACATATCTTTTTCTGTAAAAGTTTTCAGTTGAATGATTTAGGTGGAAAAGGAACTGATTTTGAACAAGTTCTGGGAAAGAACTCTTGATACATTTTTTTTCTACAAGGATTCATATAAAGTAGAGTCAATCCTTATAATGCAAAATAAAACATTGTACTAAATGTTGACAAAATGTTTTATGTGGATGTGCTTCATCATTGAGGTTGTAAACTTCTTAAGGATTGAAATCAACATCTTGTTTCTTGTTAATTTCTCCATAGTGGTAGTATGTCTCATAATTGCTAGTTATTGAATCATGTATAATTCTCTTATGCATAATATACTACTGACAATTTTTCTTTTTACTTTCTTTCTATATGTACATTTTAAAAATTTTTGTTAATAATAACAATTTATTATTTATTTATAAAATCATTTTGACCTTACGTTAAAAATAATCATTTGACAGTAAATTAATTCAGGTAAATTAAAAACAATACATTGCAAGAGTAACTATCAAAGTAATGGATAAATCATTTAAATATAGTAAAAACTCAAATATGTAAAAGAAATAAAACATTTTTAAGTTTCATAAATATAAGAGAATAGAAGGAAAGTCAGTCTTTGCAATGGGACTGTGACTCAAAAGTTCCACACTTCATCAAAGACTTAGAAAACAAAACAAGAAGAAGACAAAGAAAGAAACCAGATGCACATTTGGGGCCCATTTATGGAAAGTATTATATTTTTTATGGTTTCAACAAAGGTACTAGAATAATAAAATGATCATTATATTTCAGTAGAACTCACAGTGAAAGTGAGAAAGTACAGAACCACTTATCCAAGTACTTGTTGGATTTAAAACCATGCGCTGATGGTTCTTTTATATTTCCTATTGAATTCAATAAGTATCCTTAAAAAGTTGTATTTTGCCAGGTTGAGCATAGATACTAATTAACAGCTGGAAATATAAAGTAGACACTATGGTGGTGATATTAGGAGGAAAGGAAAACAAAAGCCCTTAAGTTTGAGCAAACTACAACCAGTAAGTCACAGCAGTATTAGGAATACTTTAAGTGGCATTGCGGCTGGTTTCCTTGGTCTGTCTTCTTTTTATCTATCTATCTATCTATCTATCTATCTATCTATCTATCTATCTATCTATCTATCATCTACTCACCTAAATTGATGTATAATTTAAATACATAGTTGGCTGAATTTTGTTAATGGTATAGAGTTGTATAAATACCACCAAAAACCCTGGAAATTTTTCTTGTTAACCTCTAGAGTGATCTCTCTTGACTCTTGGCCACAGGCATTCACCAAAATGCTTTCTGTCACTTCAATTTTTCCTCTTCATGAGTTTAATATTAAGGGGATTGTGTCATATGTAATTTTTTTGAGTTTTGCTCCTTTGATTTAACATAAAAGTTTTACAATTCATCCATATTGTCATGTACGTTAATATTTTGTTTATTTTATTGCTAAGTAGTATTTTACTAAATGAATGTATCACAAATTGCTTTATCCATTAACTTGTTGGTGGGCATTTAGATTGTTTCTATGTTTTTTCTAGTAAGAATAGCATCAAGGGGCTAGGGTTATGGCTCAGCGGTAAAGCCCTTGCCTCGCACGTGCAAGCCCCTGGGTTCAACTCTTAGCACCACATAAAAATAAATAAATAAAATAAATAGTCATAAAATTTTATTTTAAAAGAGAATAACATCAAAAATGAATACTGGTATGTTTCTGTGTGGACATAAGTTTTCATTGGCCTTGGAATAAATTTGCTGGGTTCTATGATAACTCTATGTACAATTTTTTGGGGTGCTCCCATTCTATGTTCCAAAAATGGGAGTACTATTTTCCATTCCTACTAACAATGTATGAGGAATCTAGTGACTCCATACCCTGACCAACACTTTTTAAAAAATATTTATTGTTAAGTTTAAGGTGGACACACAATATCTTTATTTCATTTTTATGTGGTGCTGAGGATCAAACCCAGTGCCTCACGCATGCTAAGTGAGCGCTCTACCGCTGAGCCACAACCTCAGCACCCTAACCAACACTTTATAATGACAAATCTTCTAAAATTTTAGCTATTTATGTGGATGTGGTGATATATCCTTGTAGTTTTAATATGCATTTCCCTGATGGCTAATATTGTTGATCATCTTTTCTTATGCTGATTTCATATGTGTGTATATTTTTGTGCATATTTTTGTGAATTGACCATTTTGTAATTGTTTCTCTTATAATTATGTTGCAAGAGTTCTTTATGTATTCTTTCTCCCTGTGTATTCATTTTTAAAGTATATTTTTCAAAAGATAAAAAGTCTTACTTTTGTTGTTAATATGTTTTATAATATTTGATATTATAAATTCTAGTTTTAAAATTTTGAATTCAAACTACTCATTACTAGTATGTAGAAATGTTATTGCTTTTTTTTGTATTGATCTTTTTCCTGAAAAAATGATTAAATTAAATTAGTAGGTCAAGTAACTATATATAAATCATCAGAGTTTCTACATAGATAATCATATTTCCAGCAAGTAAGCACAGATTTAGTTTTCTTTCCAATCTGTATTCTTCTTATTCCTTTTTCTTATTTTATTAATCTAGTGCAATGTGGAATAGAAATGGCCAGAGCAAACATCATTGTGTTGTTTCTGGTATTAATGGTTATCATTTGGGTTTCACCATTAAGCATGATTCTCATACATTTCTTTTGTCATATTGAGGAGGTTTCCTTCTATTCCTAGTTTGTTGAAAGTTTTATTTTTTTTCCTCATAATTGAATATTAGATTTTGTCAGTTTGTCTTTTTCTGCATCTGTTGAGATGATAATTTAGTTCTTGTTTGCATACGACCAATTTTTAAATGTTGAACCAACTTTGTATTTCCAGGATAATACTCAATTGGTCATGCCACATTTATATACATATATGAATTTTGATAAATTTGATATCTAAGTTTTGATAAGAATTGCTAATTGTTTGAATTTGTATTTATGAGAAATAAATACAAATAATTGTCTGTAGTTTTCTTATGATGGTTTTCTCTGCTTTTGGTATCAGTATAAATCTTATCTCATAAAATAATTATGTTCTCCTTTCCAACTTCCTTAGAGATTGGGCTGAATTGTTATTGTTTCTTTGTTGAAGACTGTTAGAATTCCTTAGTGAAGAAACCAGATTTGAAGCCTTCATTATAAAAAAGTGTTAACCACAAATTCAATTTCTTCAATAGTTACAGCATTCTTGAGGTTATCTGTTTACTCTTAAGTGAATTTTATGTTGTGTCTTTCAGGAAGTTTATACATTCCATCTAACTGTCCAATTTATTGGCATAAAATTGGTCATAATATTTCATCCTTATCTTTTGTACTTGCCAGGCAAGTGCTTTATCACTGAGAGAAACCTACAGTCTCTTATCTTTTAAAAATAAAACAGTTTTGTAAATAATTGTAGATTTACATGCACTTATAAGAAATAATACAACAGATCCCATGTACTATTTACCTTGCTATCTCTACTGGTGGTATGTTATAAAATTGTAGTACAGTATCACAACCAGGTGTGAACATTGACAAGATACAGAACATTTTCATCACAGAAGGATCCCTCTTATTGCTCTCTTCCATCACCTGCTTTCCATTCCCCCTTCTACAACCCTTGGAAACCATTGATCTGTTCTCCATTTGTGTAATTTTGACATTTCAAGATGTTGTACAAGTGATATCATACAAGATGTAATCTATAGGGATTGCCTTTTTTCACTCAGCATAATTCCTTGGACATTCACACAGGTTGTTGTATATACATTTCAGTAGTTTGTTCGTTTTTATTGCTAAGTATTCTATGGCATGCAAGTCCCATAGTTTGTTCAACTATTCTTTTCTTTGAAGGTACTCATTGTTGCCAGTATTTGTCTATTATGAATAAAGTTGCTATAAAAACATGTGCACAAGTTTTCATGTGGATTTGCATTTTAATTTCTCTGAGATTGATTAAAGGGTTGCATGATAGTTGCATGTTTAGTTGTTTGAAGAATGTTGAACTGTTTTCCAGACTGACTGAAACCTTTTCACTTTCCCAACAGCATTGTATGAATGATCTAATTTCTCAACATCATTGCCAATATTTGGTATAGTCATTGTTTTTTATTTTGGCATTTTAATAGGCATGTAGTGACATATAATTGTAGTTTTAATCTTCATTTCTTAATGTCCAATGATATTGAACATATTCTCATGTGCTTATTTGTCATCTGTATATCATTTTCAGTGAAATGTCTATTTAATCTTTTGCCCATTGCTAATTTGATTGTTTTTAAAAATTAAGTTTTAAAGTTTATTTTCTATTCTAGATATTGGTCTTTTTATTGGTCATTTTTTTGGATCTGAGGTTTGCAAATATTTTCTTTCTATTAATAGTTTTCACTTTATCCTATTTCTAGGGCTTTTTGAAGAACAAAAGCATGATTCTTGATACAGTTCAATTTATCAGATTTTTCTTTTATAGGTTGTGCTTTTGGCATCAAATCTAAGAAATCTTTGCCTAACTTTTTATCTCAAAGTTTTTTTCCCCTATTTTAAGACATTTCATAATTTACTGGTAAGTCAGTAATCTATTTTGACTTAATTTTTGTCTTACGTATGAGACATAGTTTAATAAGGTTTGCTTTCTGTTTAATTATTGGCTCCAGCCCTATTGATTGAAAAGGCCCTTCTTCATTAAGGAAGATGTGTTTGCAGAGGTCTGTGTTCTCTATTCTAGTTTCTTGATTCATGTGTCTATCCCCTTATTTTAGCTATAGTTCCTCTGTCTTATTATATAAATTTTAGAATTATCTTGTCTGCATGTATAAAAAAATTTGCTGTTATTTTAATAGCTTTGTTTAAAAGCTTTGTTAATGTTAAAAGAACTAAGAATCTTTATATACTGTCTTCAATCAATGAATATGTGTATCTTTCTATTTACTTAGATCTTTGATTTATTTAACAGAATTTTGCAGTTTTGCTACATGTGCATATCCTTATATATGTCTTGTTAGAGTTTTATGTAAGTATTTTCTTTCTTGAGCAATTTTGTTTTGTTTTGTTTTCAGTGCTGCAAATTGAACCCAGGACTTCTCACTTGCTAAGCAAGTGCTCTACCACTGAGCTATATACCTTGGCTTAATGTTTTTGAGCAATTTTAAATGATATTTTGCGTTCATGCATTCATTCCTAAAATGTGCAAATGAAATACATTTTTATGCTTGATCTGTATTTGTAAACTTCTGAATTCACTAGTAGTGTTTGGTAGATTTATTGGGATTTTTAATAACGAACATCACACCATCTGCAAATACACTGACTAAAACTTTCAGTGTTATGTTGAGCAAAAATAATGGGAGCAGGAATGGTTGTCTTGTATTTAGGGGAAATGCTCAGGAGGATAGTTTTAAGTCTTTTATCATTTATGTATAATGTAGCTATATATTTTGACTGATACTATTTATAAAACTGTGAAATTTAAGAGTTTTTACTATGAATGGGTGATGAATTTTCTGCAACAATTTTAGTATGTTGTGTGATTATTTTTCTAGTCAAGTTGACACCCCAATATAACCACCATACTTTGTATCTCTTTTTATAGCTTTTCTAGTTGTTTTAAGGTATCACATTGAATATACACATGTGTGTGTATATGTGAATGATATGAATATCTTGTCTCCTTTTCTGTCTCTTTACCTTCTCTCATTTATTTATAATATAATTACATTAAATATTTTCTTTTCATGCAGTTTAAACCACACTAGCCAGGGTTACAATGTTGCTTCTACTGTCAAACAAACATAACTTAGGACACTTAAGGGGAGAAGAGAAATGTATTTATTCATATTTTTAATCTTGATTCTTTTTACCTTCTTGATGTTTCAAAATTCCTTCTATTATTTCCTCTCTATTTAGATAATAGGCATAATGACATATTTTATTTGTTTAATTTCATTTGAGAATGTCTTGATTTCCACCATCATTTCTGAGGAATATATTCACTGGATATAGGATTTTAGTTGGACACTTCTTTTTTTTTTTTTTTTTTTAGCTCTTAAGAAATTATTGTGCCCCTCCCACTTTGTCTCCAAGGTTTCTGAGGAGAAATTGCCTGCCATTTAAGCTAGGTGTGGTTATGCATGCCTAACCTCCCAGCTTTTTCAGAGGTTGAAGCAGGAGGATTTTAACTTTGAGGTTAGCCTGGGCAACTTAGGAAGATAATGTATCAAAATAAAATTTTAAAAAGGCTCAGTGGTAGAACACTTGTCTAGCATTGCATGAGGCCCTGAATTTGATTCCCTCACGTGACTATCATTTTGAATTGCTTTCTCTTTTATAAATGAGATGTTGTTTTACTTCCTGCTTTCAATTTTTTATTATTTATTTATTTTTAGCTTGTACAAGTCCAATTATAATGTGACTTGGTGCAAACTTGTTGGTTTTATTTTGTTGGGGTTTATTTGGCTTTTTGAATCTGATCTTATAGGCATTTAGCTTCTTGAATCTGATCTGTAGATTTATGTCTTTCACCAGGCTAGTAAGTTTTCAGCCATTTTTTCTTTTTTCCCCCACATTTTTTTCATTAGTGCATTATAGTTGTGCACATGGTGAGATTTGTATTACATATTTGTCTCATGTACACAATGTAATTGGGCCAGTATTACTCCCCTGCACTTCCCTCCCCATTCCTGCCCTGCTCCCCTTCTTCTCTTCTACTGATCTCCCTTTGAATTTCATGAGAGTTTCCTCACCCACTTTAGCTTCCATATATGAGAAAAAACATAAGGCCTTGATATTCTGGGTTTGGCTTATTTCCTTATCATAATGATCTCAAGCTTCATTCATTTTTCCTGAAAATGACATTATTTCATTTTTCTATATGGCTGAATAAAACTCCATTGTGTATATATTCCACATATCATTTATCCGTTCATCTACTGATACACACCTAGGTTGGTTCCATAGTTTGGCTATTGTGAATTGTACTAATATAAACATGAGTATGCATGTATCACTATAGTATGACAACTGTAATTCTTTAGGATAAATACTGAGGCATGGTATAATTGGCTCTTTATTTATTCTAGATATTAATCTTCTGTCAGAAGAGTAGCTCTCATTCTATAGGTTCTCTCTTCACATTTTTAATTGTTTCCTTTGCCATGCAGAGATTTTTAATTTTATGCCATCCTATTTATTAACTCTTGGCATTATTTCCTGAGCTTTAGGGGTAGTACTGAGAGATTTTTGTGCCTGGGCCTATATGCTGGAATGTTGACCCTATGTTTTCTTCTAGGAATTGCATAGTTTCTGGTCTACTTCCTGGGTCTTTGATCCATTTTGCATTGATTTTTGTTCAGGGTGAAAGATAAGGGTATAGTCTCATTCTTCTATACATGGATAACTAGTTTTCCCAGCACCATCATTAAAAGCCCGTCTTTTCTCTAATGTATATTTTTGGCACCTTTGTCAAGGATCAAATGACTGTATCTGTGTGGGTTTATCTCTGTGTCTTCTATTCTGCACCATATTCTATGTGTCTGTTTCTATGCTAGGACCATGTAGCTTTTATTACTGCAACTCTGTAGTATAATTTGAAGTCAGGCATTATGATACTCCCATGTGAAGTGACTTGGTGCAAACTTCTTGGTTTTATTTTGTTGGGGTTCATTTAGCTTCTTGAATTTGATCTGTAGGTTTATGTCTTATTGATTTTTTTGTTAGCCATTATTTTTTTGAGAACTTTTTCATCCTGCCACCAGACAGGAGTCCTCAGATGTCCTACCAAGGGGGCGTGAAATCTTAACTAGACTTATACCCCAGAAAAGAATCTCAGAATATGTCGAAAGCAAGGCATAAACAAAGATTTATTGAAGGACAAAAAAGGTATACATACTCTAAAAGCAGGATGTGACACCCTTCACCTCTCAGAGACACACACACACGTATATATACTTTTACTGGAAAGAAAAGTTCAGGCAAGCTTTTTTAAAAATCAAATTTCATGTCAATCATCTGATATTTGAGGTTCAGTATATTTCTTCTTGGTTAGGCAGTCCAGCCATAAACCAGTCATCTGCACATCGTATAGGTATTTAAATCTAGTGAAATTTAAATTGATTGGTTTTTTATTCTAATTATTCTGGTACAAGCATATTCTGGAGGGTTTTTTTGTTTGTTTGTTTTGTTTTTAATCTAACTAAACATACAAGCGTGGCTGGTCATGCTCATAGATCTGGGTCTTCATGTACTAAGGGCCTCTTTTTCTCTCTGAGAGCCCACCTATCTCAAGTTCCTCTCTGAGACTACAATAGCATGAATGTCTCTAGAGTTCTATATCTCTAAGAAAGCTTTTTTTTTTTCCCAAAAAATTGTACCATCTCTGTTGTTGAGATTGAATATCATCTGTTGTTCTGTATTCAATCTGCTGTGTTCACCATGCTATTATTAAGCTGGATTTCTCAGACTCTGTTCTAGCAGGAGTTGGGGATACCTCTTTATTACTTCCAAACAGGGGTAGAAATCCATGTTTTCCACTTGGTCTCTGTGGACACCTGAGTGAAAATACCTCCTTACTGTTGGGGGACAGTGGGAATTGTGGGTCCCCACTAGGTGTCCATTGATATCTCCCTGGCCAGGAGGGGTGACAGCGCCTGTGTCTACTCTCCCCACATGCCCTGTACTGAAACTGTAGATGATCTGGTCCCATTACCAACTCAAAGTGTTTCAAGTGCTGGCTCTTGACAGGGCCTCCTGGAATGACACCCTGGGAGTGCTACTGTCAAAAGAGGGTGTAAATCTAGGTTCTCTGCTCAGCCTTTCTGTGTCTACTCTGTTGGAGAGGTTGGAGTTCTTCATTTAGGTCTGGAGAGGATCGAAATCTAGACTCCTCTGCCTTTGCTGGCTTGGGTAAATGTGGGGCCATATATATATTTTTTCCTGTGAAGTTTCTCTAGAGTCAAGTAGACATTGTCTAAAAGACCTCTATCTTTCTAGGTTGCCAATCTCCTCATGCTTTTACTAGTGGATGCCAGAATTTCATCAGGGATTTTGTTGTTTGTGCCTAGTGTCATTTCCTCATTTATATTGCCATGTCTTTGAGATTACTAATATTTTTTTCTTCCAGTTCTAGTCTATCTTCATTCTATTCAGTATATTTTCCTTCAAGAAATGTCATTAACCACAGATACTTTGGCACTAAGGCTGAAACTCATCTACAGTAGAACCCAGTTTGACATGGCACACCATACCATATATTTATCTCAAATGCATCAGAATAATTTCATAGTCTGAGTTGAATATCTGAAAACTATTCTTAGATCATATATCCTCTAGTTTATGGCTTCACCTACTGTTTTAGTGTCAGGTTATGTGTTGTACACATTTAAAGTTATATTTCCATATGATCTAATGACCTCAAAAATTAAGATTGCTCAAAAATTAAGTGCAACTAAGATTGTACTTTCTATTTGGTAAGCACACCAGTTTATTTCCAGTAACAAATATAAAATAATTAACATGCTCTTCTCACACATGTATAAATTAAACCATGATAACGAAAGCAAATGATTTTTCCATCCCTGAGTACTTAGAATAATGATCTATATTATTATACTAAAGGAAAAAATATTGATAGTGTAAATAGAAAAATGCATTATATGATTTTTAATTGACTGTAGTAATTCTGATTTTTTAAAAACTCAGTTTGTATTTAAGGTTATTGCATTAAAATTAATTATGAGTAACTGCCCCATGCTCCAGGATAAGGAACGAATCAATTACTGTAATCTTCCATAGTACATGTGGAGACTGGTAGCATTCTATGCTGTAGTTGATCAAAAATTGATATCATTTGATTTTCCAGAGAATTTGTTCACTTTCTAATGGCCATCTCTCTTTCTTTTTAGTTTTACTGACATAAGCCACCTTTCATAATGAAAAATGATAATGCAGATACTTGATTTTTCAAGAAAACTCATATCTTGGGAATGAGCTTATGATTCAATTCTGCACAAAATAAGCAGAGGGTCAAAATATTAGAGGTTGTGATAAAAGATAAAGACACATGAAAATATAATCTCTGTGTTGGACATGTGACAATTAGATTCTTGGAGTTTCTGTGGTTCATATGTTATCTTGAAGGGAAGACCAAAAGTGTTGTGGACAAGGAACCCCTGAACCCTAATGTTCTGGAGACCTTAATGTTATCATTTTCCTTCAGACTTCTGGCTGGGTAAGGAAAACAAACCACAATTATTTTAGTTTCTATAAATATGAGTCACCTGGAGATCTTACTAAAATGGGGATTTGGGTTCAGTCGTGCTGGGGTAGGTTTGCATTTGTAACAATTTTCAGGTGATTCTGATAGTGTTATTTTATGGGTTATATTTTGTGCAATAAGGTATTAAGCTATTTTGATCAGAATCATTCATAGCTGCCTATTAAAACTACTGAGCTAACTATAGTAGAAGACTTCTGGCAAAGAACAATACTAAATAACTTTTAATTAATTTAATAATAAAATGAAAGTATAAAGGTGTTTAGGGCCATACACAATAGTCACACTATTGTGACGGTAAATGTTGAACAATTAGCTCTGTTGAAAAAGAGAAGCCTAAATTTAAAAAGAAACTTTTTAATAAAAAAAAAACAAAACAAAACAGTTGCCAGTTTTCATGATGCAAATACTCCCATCATGTCTCATTTCACATTTCCAATGTACTTCACAGAAAATGGAGTTGGGAAGAAAAGTTTGACATTGACTCTTGTGATCTGATACTACTTAGCTCTTCTACTCTCTTGGCTATATAAACCATATTTCATTAAATCAACTAATAAAACCTCAAAGAAAGCTCTGGTAAAAAAAACCCAATATTTCTTACTTTGATTAGAATAAAACATACGCTTACATGGACCATAAACTTGTGACAAGGAAACCAAAACCAAGTTATTAACATTTCAGATGATTTAACACTTTGATAAATAGTATTCTAAGTTAGAATTCTTGATTGCAGGCAATAGATGTGATTCTGGTTTAAGTAAGAAGGAAAATAATTTATTAAGTGAATACTGAGTAGCTTAGAGAATTGGAGGAAACCAGGAGAGTCAGATTTTTAAAGCACCAGGGAAAATAGCCCAAATCCAAATAGGTTCTATAGGAGGAAACCTTACTGTTGTCCCCAGACAGAATACTGCTCCTCTTCTACCACTCTGGACAGTAGCTCTTGAGCCAAAGCCTGTGACAGTAGCACAGTCCAATTTACATGCCTATGGCTTAACTTCAAAGAAATCTGGGAAAAAAAGAGTATTGGCTTCTAGATTCTGGAGACCACTCTTGACTCCCAGAAGGTATTAAAAGGCAGAAAATTGCCCAAATATTGAAAGACTGTTGAATAGTCAAAGAATTACATATTTTCACTGCTGTATGAAAATTGGAATTATATAAAAGGGTTATGTATTTTGATTTTAAATTGGTTAGCATTTTATCATAAAAATTTTCTTGTTAATAAGTGTTCTTTGAGAGCATGGTTTTAGCAATTGTATAATTTCCCAACATACATTACCTCCCAATTACACAGATTTTATTTTTTCCTGAAAAAAATTACACTCTGTAAACTATTTTACAACATTTAATTTCAATGATAAATATTTGATTTCATAACATTTATGAAATCTGAGAATCTACTTTCTTTGTTTCCTTAGCCTTATGTCTAAGCTTTTGTCATTTAAAAAATTTCAACCATTTAAAATTTTTGGCATATGATTTGCAGGAGTGTCTGTTTCCAAGGAGCAAATACCTTTGTGGCATCTACCATACAAATTATGCTGCAATGTCACTTTATAGGTATGAATTAGAGTTGACCCAAAGCAAAGTTCTGCTAAACTCTAGTTTCTTTCATCAATTATTGAGGAGCCACTCTTGAATATCTCTCAGTTCACTTGAGTTTTTGATCCTGAATAGTTGGAAACCAATACTTATTTTTCTTCATAATATTTCTCAGAATTGTGATCCTAGGAATTCTTTAATTTTAATTTTATATCCATGTGTTGTGCAAGCAGGAATCACATATATTTAGAGATCTTCATTTCATCATAAAATATGGCATTTGACTGCTACCAAACTTCTTTTTTCTAACTTGCTTATTCATTAATTTCATCAAGGAAAAAACTAATAGCTTAACCTTTTACAATCCTATCATTTCTGTGCCCTCAACTGCTCACAAAAGATGACTATTCAATGGCTTGAATTAATGTTGAATGATCAGTGAGGAAAAGTGTTAATTACCATGTGACTTTTGTTGAAATTCAGCAAGTATATTTTATGCATATTAAGAAGTTGAATTTATGCAAATACATGGTTAGTTTACTCTTGTACACTGTACTTCAGTCTTATTTTGGTAAAAATGTCTTTTTTAGTTTGGAGATTTTGATTTTTCCAATTAAACAGTTTTGTTTATTTATTACATAAATCTTTCCCTTATTGTTAAAATTTGTATCACTTTTATAATACATTTTATATAGTATGCAATACTTACTGATAAATGGTAAATTTTTTTGAAGAACATAGAAGATAAAATATTTTCTTTATGGGGGGAGAGTTATGAAATATTATATTTTTTTCTGAGCTTTTGCTATTTTGTTGACAACCATTATTGGCTTGGAGTCTAACTAAAGTGCTAAAATGCTTAGGCATTTTATCTTAAGTAAAACTAATTTTAAATTTTATTGCCACTGCTAAATTTAGCATAAGAAAAAATACATAAAAATATAGGCCCAATTATCAAGGAAGTAAAATTATTCTATTTTTAGAAAGGAGAAATTTTCAGAGACGCTAATAATAACATTTCAGCAATTTATTTAATTCAGATCTTAAATTTTAATATTTAGATGCTTTAAAAGTACAATATTTTTATAATAATCGTGTTTTATTAACATTCAACTTCTTGAATGAAAAAAATGAGTGAACTGATATAACAAAGATTGAGATATATTTAAAGTTTTCCTTCGATTAATTCCACTAGCCATTTTTTATTGACACTGTGGAAGTCCTATTTCTCATGCTAGTAACTGTGCTTGAGTGATGGGTGACATTAATTGATATATGTGGTATGAAAACTGCATTATCTCTTCTATAGATCCAGCTCTCTGTAAACAAAAGAGATAACTTTAAATGTTCTGTTTTCTATGTGAAAGTGGTACTGACCCTCCATCTGCGGGGCATGTGTTCTGAGATTTGCTGATAGTAGGGATGAATTAACAATGATTCAGACACATTTTGTGCCAAGATCCCACTCACATTCAAAAAGTTGGCCAGGTTTAGGAGCTGCTGGCTACATACATAGATCACAGAAAAACTAACTGCCTTACTTGGGTTTGAACCTTTTCCCTTAGTCTGCTATTATAACCAATCAGAATCTTTGTATATGGCTTCTTTTGAATGTAGAGTCTGTAGGGAAAACTTCAGTTATGGCCAGGTACACCATGCCTGAAGCCAGGCCTAGTCCTCTGGCATAACTTCTGAGGGTGGAAAGATACAGCATAGGAGATCTCAGCACTGAAATATTTCAAGTCTGTGGAGGAGCTATTCCAGGAATTAATAATGCCTATCAACCTATCAGCAACACAAATACCTTTGGAAGAGTTTGACAAGATTTTTAAAACTTTTCTTAAAAGAAAAACAACTGAATACAATTGATAAGAAAATACAGGTAGAATACACACACACACACACAACACACACACACACACACACACACACATATATATATATATATATATATTTCTATATATAGGTACGACACATAAATGATGTAGGCATTTATTAACTATGCAGCTGAAAATAACAGCTAGATATGGAAATTACTTAAATTGCTATGACTCTATACCAGAAGTTCTTCCCAGTAATGAATTTTATTGGCTATTATTAATCAAATAAAAACAATGCAAATTTTAAAAACTATTTCAGATAGAGAATTTTAAAGTAGACTATAATGAAAAAAAATTTAAAAATAAAACACTAAACAGATAAGCTCTGTTTCATGGAAGTTGTGCAAGATGTCTTTCTTCCCAGCTGTTGATGTTTAATGTTTTTATTGTTTTTTTTTATTTTTTTGTGTGTTTTTTTTGTTTAATGTTTTTAGATTCTATATGTAAAAATGTGTGTGTGTGTGTGTGTGTGTGTGTGTGTGTGTGTGTACAGTACATTCTCTTTATTCACTCATCTGTTATTGGACACTTAGTTAATTCCATAACTTGGCTACTATGAATTTTGGCAGCAATGAACATGGGAAGATAGATTTGTCAACATATGGATTTTTATTTTATTTGGATGTATACTCAGTGGTGGAATTACTGGGTCATATGGTTATTCTAGATCTAATTTTTTGAGGTACCTTCATACTGTTTTATATAATGGATATATACTAATGCACATTACCACCAATACTAAAGTGGTTTCCTTTTTTTTAACACCCTGACCAGCACTTCTTATCTCGTAATCCTCTGAGGCAGAAACAACAAAATTCATAGCCTAAAATCATCTTTCTCACACAATATCTAGTACTTAATAAAAGATAGCTAAACAGACAATCTAAGGAATAACTGAAGCCAAAGAAAAACCATAAAAATTGAAAGTGACTCAGAGAATTTAGATAAGGCTGTTATTAGACTCAAATTTTAAAATAGCTATGATTAATATGTTTAAAGAATTCAAAAGCAAGATTGATAATTTGTCAGAGAAGTGTAAATAATTAACAAATACTTTGTAAATCCTAGAACTAAAAGGTAGAATAATAACAATTTTAAAAAAATACAGGGAATGAAATGTCTATAAATCATAAACCGTTGAAAAGAAAATATATGATCTGGAAGATTAGTTAGAAATAGAGTCAAGGTTAGAGATACTAAAAAATGGAAAGTAAGAAAAGGAATATGGAAGATATAAAGATCTAACATAGGTATAATTTGGGTATTAGCCAAAGTGAAGAGAATAAAGCATAGTCAATTTAATTTTATATTATTTATTTTTTATCCAGTTGTGTAGAGGAGAAAATTCAAATATCTTATCATGGTATGTCTGTCCCTGACCTGTAGTTTTCTCTCTCAACTCTAGCTTCTAATCTGTCCATTGTTTACCTTTACATATGCTACTTTTTTCTTCATGGAAGATCTTTCACTTTTCCTTTATAATTGCTTCCCTTTACTCAAACTTTAACTCAAAAAAACCTTCCTTAAATATTAGAATCTTGTTAGATATCTTTCTTATATTACTTTATCAAAGCACTTTCACATGATTCACATGTCCCCTGCTAGAAAGTGAGCACCTAAAAAAAGCTTTTTCCTTGATATCTGCCAGAATCAATAGACATTATGAACTGAATAGAGAGTTTTCCAAATTTTACCTGAGATATCAACTATACACAACAAAGCAGTTGAAAACCATAGAAAACATTTAAAAATAAGGCAGAGAAAACACAATAATTCAAAAGGAGTGACATCACAGTTAATGGCTAACATATTCATTGAAATTATGGAAGTAAGAAGACAGTGGGTTTAAAAATCTTTGAAGTGCTTAAGGAATGCAATTATCTTTCTAATGAAATTAATTGTATAACTCCACCAGACTGGTATTTCATGGGAAGGGAAGGAATTACTCTGTAGAGATAATTCTAGTCCAAGGACCCAGACACTAGTGGTAGAAAAAAATTAATGCCAACCTATAATTTTACATACAGTAAAAATATCTTCAAAACCTAATAAGAATTAAGACTCCAATAAGAAAATTTCCATACAGCCAAAAATGGAGAGTTTTTCGCTAGTAGAAATGCACTAAAGGATCTCATATTTGCTTTCTGCCAGGCAGATATGAAATAGTTGTCATGTAAAGATATAATAAAACTTATTCATAGCTATTTATAGCTATACAATACTTCTTTTTATGTTTTGATGTTCTGCTAAAAGTGTTATTGCACAATGGGTATCAGCATTTTGGAAAAAATACCTTGACATAAGAGTGGAGCATTTTTATAAGAAATGATTCTTCACTAATGTACTTGTTGATGCTGAGGACTAAAGTGGGGAAAAGATGGATACTAATGACTGGTAAAGTGTGGAAAAGATGGATACTAATGACTCTGGGTTAAAAAATAATTAAATCAATGCAGGAAATTCTATTGCATAGTGTAAGAAAATAAGAAAGGATCCGTAAAAATAAAAATACAGTGATGGGGTTATGGCAAAGAGACAGAGAAGCCAACTGAAAGTATATAATGGTCAAAGCTGTAACGATTTGAGCAACAAAGTACACAAAATAGAATTAGTTTATAATCTAAAGTGTAAAATAAATATCTTGAGTTCACCCTGATATAAATAAATGTCTGAGCAAGTAGGTAAATGTGAGAGGTGAGACAAGTCTCTCCTGTGTCAGAATAACAAAAATATTTGTATAGATATTGCACCCTCAAGCAGGTGGAACATAATTCTGCACTTGTAAGTGTAGGACATGCGTAGTGACTTTCTTCCAAAGAGTACAGTGTGCAAAGAGTAACTTTATGATGGAGATACCTAAAAAAACCAAGTTCAGCCAAGTGATCAAACTTAACAGCAAATTCACAAGTTTTCTTGATAATACCTGTACTTAATATGATGGTATGAAACTAGTACTTTATCTCTGTGGTATCTCTCTACAAAACCCATATCCCAGTCTAATAATGAAAGAAACATCAGAAAAGTCCTAATAGAGGGATAGTCTATGTAATACCTTCCCCAAATTGTCAGTGTCATCAAAAGCAAGGAAACTCTGAGAAATTGTCATAGTCAAAAGGAATCAAAGGAATGACTGCCAAGGGGAATATGGTATACTGGATGAAATTTTGAAACAGAAAAAGAAAGTTAGGTAAGAGAATGAAGGAAATCTGAACAAAAAGTGAACTTTAGTTAATAGATAATTGATACGGATTTATTTACTGTGACAGTTATACTATGCTAATATAAGTATATTAATAACAGGAGAAATTGTGTGTGAAATACTTGAAAACTCTATACTGTCATTGCAACTATTCTGAAAATCTACTTTTATTCTAAAATAAGTAGTTTATTTAATAATATGATTTAGAAGTGTTTGGCTATGAGTGAGAAGAAGTTTTAAAAATAATTTAACAAATTTTATGTATATTTAATACATTATAATATAACATATAATAAAACTCAAATATAAATCAGCCTAAAAAGTTTAAAAATATTTCTCTTATAAAACTTTTAAAACATGTCCAGTAGAGAGAATAATATAATAGACCCAAATATGTCTGTTATTAACCTTCCAAAGTTACCATTTTTTGGTCATTTAATAAAAACTTATCTCCACTCCTATTTATTCAAAATCAAATTGCAGATATCATGTCATTCTTAAATTCCTGTTTATCTATAATATATCAGGAATTTTAAAAATTAACCATCCTAATACTATTTCAGTCAATATTATTAATGGTTATTCAATAATAGAAGCTAATCCCCTGCCCACATTCATTTATTTTTTATTTTCTGAAAAATTATTTTTTATGGGGCTGGGGATGTGGCTCAAGCGGTAGCGCGCTCACCTGGCATGCGTGCGGCCCGGGTTCGATCCTCAGCACCACATACAAACAAAGATGTTGTATCCGCCGATAACTAAAAAAATAAATAAATATTAAAAATTCTCTCTCTCTCTCTCTCTCTCTCTCTCTCTCCTCTCTCACTCTCTCTTTAAAAAAAATTATTTTTTTATAACTGATCTCTTGGAGTTAAGTTTTAAATTAGACCTATATACTGCATTTGGTTTATATGTTTTAAGTTTCTTTTAATTTATAATAGTTAATTTTTTCTCAATACCACCTTTTTTTGTTTAAAGTCATTTTGATTTTATAATAGAATTTCTGTAGCAAAATTCTAAGTAATAAAAAATTTGCTATAATTTAATAATATGTCATTTTCTTTCTAGGTGATATATTTATAAAGTGTATCTCACAGTGACACTAAGATCTAATAGAACAGACTAGAAATGAGTTCATTTCTCTGTGTTCCAGGTTCCTCTTCTGCACAGGCAGAAAATCAGATAAGAATTTTTGAAGATCGGGATTGGGTCTGTGGCTCAGTGGTAGAGCACTTGCCTAGCATGTGTGAGGCACTGGGTTTGAACCTCAGCACCACATAAATAAATAAAATAAAGGTATTGTGTCCACCTAAAACTAGAAAATGTATTTAAATTTTTTTTTGAGGCTCTTTTCTCATTCTAATTGTCTCTGAACTTGCAAGGACAAGATCCTAACATCAAGTTAACAGAAATAGTTCTAAGTAACTTCTTTTCCTTTCTTAAAGTAAACAGAATTTCTTTAACATGTCTCACAGACAAATCAAGTATGACACTGTTAGGTCATAAGCATCATTTTACCAAAGATTTTGTTGGAGACACAGAGTATAACATCATAGATCATGAGGCAAACCTTAAAAGAAAAAAAAGCTACTAGAAGTTCTTGTTCATATAATACGCTTCAAGTTCTTTTTCAGCCTCTGGCTGCTTTCTCTATTGAAAAATCATCATTACAGTTTATGTAGTTTCATTTTTATCTTTCTCTACTCCCTGAAATTCTTATCAGATATTCTATGTCTTTGGCTTTTTTTCTTTTCAAGAGGATACATTTGCCTTTCTTTGTTGTCTTTGAATCCTCATACCTACCACACTGATTGTCAATCTACCTCTTTTAGAAAACAGAAAAGTGGGAGATTTTCTTCATAATGCTTAACGTCTTACACAGACTTGCATACTGAATCCATGTTCTCATGAAGCATCTATGTGCCAGCAATTAGGCTATATGCTGGGAACAATAACTAGCAATGCCAGTTCCTTTTCCTTGTGAATTTATGATCAAATTGCTTACATGAATTAGTAAGAAGTCAAGGCTATGTGTGGAATGAAAGTCAGTGTGGTGTGATGATAAAAATAAACAGATAGCAATTCACAATTTAGTTCTCTTTTGCAGCCTGGATCTCCATGGAACATTTGCATATTCCCTGAGGGCTTCTGGGTGACAGGAAGCTGTAGAGAAGCCAGGACTCCCCAGCCAGGATTCCATCAGGAGTTACATGCTGGCTGTGTCTCAGTCTGTTCTCAGAGCCAGGGCAAGAAAGCTTTGCCACAGGAAATGAGATAATGCATCTACTAACTCATTTATCTTCCCAGGAAAATATATTATCCCCGATATATATTTATGACCTAGACATTTTAACAGACATACAACAGTTACACTTGGTTTTTCTTTTTCTTTGGTGTTACTGATTCACAATCCTAATTGACTGCTAAGCATACTTTAATGTAAAACAAAATAATATTTTCCCTAGTTTGTTGTGCAAAACAGTCCAAAACAACAATTTTTTCTATAAACAAGGCAGCAAGGGGGTGCTATAGGGTTAGAAGACCTGGATCTATCATTTTAAAGCCATGTTACTTTGACCAAGCCACTTAGCTCTGCTTACTCATCTGTTAGATGGAAAAAAAATTTTGAGAATGTTAAATTAGATAATGTAAAAGAAAAGACATCTGAAATTACAAAGCACATGAAAAGACGACTGGGAGCAGATCGATTCTTTTAGCCCACTCTTACTGGTTTCTATGCAGAAAGCAAATATTTAAAAGTCAAAAGAGGTAGTGACATCACTGGCTGATTTGAATCAGAACTCAAAGTTTCAATTCAAATCCATCCATCTGTGTATTTAGGGGACAATTTCCCTTCAAATGGAAAGATTCTGTTAGTCTATCAGCAGCCTTAGTTGATGTGATTTCCTGTTTACCTTGCGGTTTGTTCTTAATGATTGGAGGAAGTTCCAGTTCCTGGTTAAATGATCTCATTTAAACATAGAGCAGGATATGAGAAAGAACAATTAATCTGTGGTTCTGATTGATGCTGTATATTTTACATACAACTGGATAGATATATGAATGTAATAATTAAGGATTACTTTCATTAATTTTTTTCATAAGTCTTAAAATTATTATGTCCCAAGCATTGTTGTAGGAACTAGTCATGACAACAGTAAGACTTAGTCCTTGATTTTGAGGAGCTGATAATCTGGTTTAGAAAATAGAAAAAGGAATTTTTAATTATGGTAGAACATGGCAATATTCTCCAGAAGGTGGTATAATCTGTTTGATATTAGATGCTTCTCAGCTACTTCCTCTGGAGTCTTTTTTAACAATGCTGCATAAGAATTCCAGTGTTCATAAAAGTATAAATGGAAGGTCTCCTTTTCAGCTCAGATTCATTTATTTGTTCCCTACCTTCTCCTTTCAAGAAAGTACTTACTGAGTGTCCTGAAGTGACAAAGAGCACCTTACTTTTTCCATTATAAGGTTTTTACCACCCCTTGTTTCTTGGCTAATATTCACAAATTTCTGCTGGAACAGAGAGAACATAGTCCCCAGAAACAAAGACACAGATGATTTAGTGTCTGAAGTTCAATAGGAGAACTATAACACTGTATACTCACAACCAAATTTTATTAAGTTGGAAGGAAACCAAACCTTTCATAGAAATCAGCTCCTAATGATTCAAACTTTGAAAAGGTACACGGGAAAGATCATTGCTCAGGAATGAAAGCCCAGAAGCAGTCATATCAGCGCTGACAGCAGGGAACAACAGGGACACAGAGAACAGGACAGGTTCTTTGTCTTGGTCACTCTGAGTCAGAGTTATCACCTATTTTTGTGTGTGTGAGGAAGAATTTGAGAATGAAGTTACTAAGTATACCATATATGTCTTTGTGTAGTGGGTGCTATTTTCACAGAGGAATGTGAAAATGGAATTCCTTTCATCTAGACATTTCCAGATGAGCTCCAGCATTTTCTGATGTTTAACTAACCCAAGACCTTCTGCATTCCTGTCCTTCAATTCAGAAGTCAACTCCATCTTCAGCTTTGGGGAGCTGTCTGAATCTATGATGGTGCATCAAGATGCCACAGTTTGCTTGCATCAATCTGGGTTCTGTTCCTTTGGAATTCCTATCTTCTCCAGAGCTACAGATTGTTTCTCAGCTAACATCCAGACTCTTTAGCTATTTTACTTTTATACTTCCAGATGGGACTACTGAAGATGTCTTGGACTTTAAGCCCACTGGGGTCCAGGCTGCCCTGCAACCCTTCCTTCCTGACTACATCATGGAAACAGAAGGAGGTTGGGCAATTGGGCATGTCCTGAGTTTCAGAGAGGCAGACTGCATACTCCCCTTTACTCTGGGAATTCTCAGAATGTGTCTTTCTCTGGAGCTCTGCCTATAGAGTAGTGGGTGTGGATATTCCCTCCTCGTTATAGGCTCTGAGGGTCTTTAGCTAATTTGTGATAGAAGGCTGGGATAAAATCTCCTATGATAACAGCTTTGTTCAAATATGACTGTCATACTGGTAGACTGTTTGAAAATTAAAACCTAAGAATTTTATGTCTTATCTGTGATCTGATTCTGCTTTTTTGAGGTGAACTTATTTCTACCTTGTTATAAAGTTTGGAAAACCACTTTTGTCTTATCCCACTATTGGATATTAGTATGTACTATAAACTGAAGAGGCTTTTAATGATGATAAGCAAAGTCATTCTTGAGAAATTTTACTATTATCTCCATAAATACTAGGTTCAGTAATGCCTCTGCCTGTCTTCACAGTGAAGTAAGAGCACTAGATTTCTTTTTTGGGTATAGTTTTAATGGTTAGAGGGGGTAAATATAAAAAAGCAGTTTTCTGAAGAACTCTATTTAACCATTTATTTCTGTCTGGAGTAGCAACAGTTGTTAATGTGAAGTGACAAAGAATCATGAAAGAGAGATATATTAACATTTTAAGTGAGGATAACAAAATATGATATTTGGTTAATTCATTTTACTATTTGGGCCCCTTTAGATATAATTTATAGCTGAAAGATCTAAATCAACCACTTTATAGGAAACTCATTAAAGAAAAGTCATGCCTTATATGTATTATAGCATTACATCCTTATTTGGATAGGAACACTGAATGGGACCTTAAATTGTATTAAATAAGTAGAGTTTCAGGCTATTGAGAACCTAGTTGTTTAAAATTTTATCAGGTATTTGTTGGTGTTTTCCAAGCATTTTCTTTAGGACTCTCAAACAAAATTGGCCACATGGAAGTTAAAGTGATGAAGATGAATTTAATTTAGGACTATTGAAATAGGGAAAGACAGATCCCTGTATAGTAATGAGCAACATATCAGATATATGAGGGATAAATGGGGATTCATGGGCAAAGGACAGAAAGTTGATAGTTGGAAAATTGTTAAGAGAAGGCATCAAGTCTTGGGGGAATTCTGGCTGAACCAACCTAATAGGATTTCTGCTGAAGGCAGGTCAGGTGATCAGATACCCAGTGCAGGGAGAGAAGAATTTTGAGACACAGAATAATGAGGCATGAGGGTGGGGGATTCTTGTTAAGCTGCACTGGCAGTGTTAGCTAAAACTGGATTTTGCATGGAAGTGCACAGAGAGGCCCAGGAGAAAATCTAGAGGCCTGAATAAAGTTTGGCCAAGCATCAAGTCCTTGTGAGGATATAGCCTACAGGAAGCCAAATCACAAAACCAAAAACAAAACAAAAAAGTAAAACAACAGAGAGTTTCTTGGCAAGAAGAGTTTGAAAAAATTTGAATGCACCTTTGGGACAGTATTTTAGATAATCTGTACCCAAATTGCTATTTTTTTCCATAGGTTTCCAAAGTTTCATTGGAATGAAGTAAAAAGGATAGATCAATTGGATAGAAGATTTAACTTTATTAATGTGTATATAGGTATATAGGTAATTACAAAGGGTGATTACCTAGTAGACCAACATGATTCAGAAACTTAACCACACCTCTCCTTAGAGGAGGTGGGGGAATGGGAAATATATGATTTTAAGGGGAATAGTAAATGATTTTAGGAGAATTTGATGGACTTGGAGAATATACAACAGTCTGGGACAAAGTCTGTTGGGCCTGCAGAATAGACAACAGTTTGTAAATGATTCCCTCATTTGAGCCATTGAATGGGACCAAAATAGAAGACAATGGGGTGTGCTAAGTCTTCCAGGTGTGTTGATAGACTTCTGTTTTTCTTCTTGTGATATGCATTTAGTTAATGAAAGCTCAGGGAAGGTACCACAGTTTAGTTGGGTGCAGACTTTAGGCAAGTAAGTGGACATGAGGTTAAAGCCTCTTTTACCATCTTAGTTTGTCTGATTTAAAATAATCAATATACCAGAATACCATATTTTGGGTTATAGTACTTTTCTTATTATTAAATATTGGAACTTAATATACTGACTTTTTATTTTCTACAACTGATCGTGATATTTAGGATTTATTAAATGTCTGATTTCATAGGAATGGCTTTGAGGAAATATGGAAAAGACAAAGTAGGCTTTGTTTATCTTTAGGTTTATTTTAATTATACTGCTTGTTGACATTTTTAGTCAGTATTCAAGGTTAAAAAGACACATTGGAAATTCATTTTTAGGAGAAGTTTATAATATATAATAAAATTATTAACAATTAAGGAGGTGGAATTTTCTTCTTGCCTTCTTAAAATTAAAATAGAAATTAGCCTTCCTAATTTCTTCAAGGATATGCTTGATTCTATGAAGATGCTTTTACCTGGCCATCTGCAAAAATGTTATTTTTCATTTGGTGGTGCTTGATTAAAGGAAGGCAGCTGTTATAAATTGCTAAAAATAATATACTGAACTGTAAATATGAATCATCACTTAGATTCCAACATATTTATTTCTTCTATTTACATATGATCCTATTGCTAAAATAATTTGAAGGGGTTTATGATTTCATGTAAAGAATTTTTTATGAAGACCATAATAAGTAGAGTGAACACAGCTGTAATTACTATTCCAGTCCTGAAAGCCACTGTGATGAAGTCATGGAATTATGATCTCTTCTAAGCTTATAATTGTGTGTGACCATATGTACAAGTTTATATTATTACAGTGGGATCCTCAGAAAGAATCATACTCTGGAAACATTTAAGACAAAATAAGCCTTTCTGATCTGTTAATAAAGTAAACCATCTTGATTTTAAAAGAATAAATCATATGTTAGGGACAAAAATGTCAAGTTGTTTGTGTGGGGTCACAGCTCAGTGTTCTCTTCACAAACAGCACACACAGACAAAAAAAAAAAAAAGTTCTGCAGTTGTTTTTATGGTTTAAACATAAATAACTCACATTCCAAAAATGTCTCTTCAGGCTAAGTCAGCATCATTTCAAGGTGTTTTTTTTTTTTTTTCCCCTCTCTGGGTTTATGCTGGGCCTGGAGAGTGTCTCTTACAGGAGTAGGATTTGTTCTGTAGAATAATTGGGACATCAGTGACCAGTCAACCCTGGGGCACAGGGAGGAAAGGAAACACTTTGGGCTGTTATATACCTAACACTGACTTCATAAGAGGCTGGGCCTGGTGAGAAAAAGGCCTGGGCATCCAAATGTCTGCATTTGGAGGTTCTGCAAAAGAGTTTCCCTCACAATGATTCCTTTATGCAGCTCACATTTTTCTGCAAGAAGTACAGGACAGAAATGAAAATTGTGAGTTGATCTACCTGCTCAGGATATCAAACTTATTAAAAATAAAACAAACGATAATTCCCTCAACCCTTCTGACCTCATTGCCTTGTCTGAGAGAACAAAAGGAACTTGACCTTTTTTTTTCTACCTTTTTTTCCCTCCTGCTTCTGGAACTTGGCATGAGTTGTGAATTTGGAAAAGTTAAAAACATATTTTGCTGTTAGACCTATTCAGAAAGAAAAAATACATTTAAGTTTGTATAATTTTCAACTTTCAAGGAAAAATATCCTAAATTCAATAAGCAATGCATTTTTAAGCAAATAAAAAAGCATAATTTACATTAAATTGCCGATGAGTTTTAAAACACTAAAAAATTATCTATTGAAATGATTTGCATTTTACTTGCTTATTTCAGAAAACTTAAAAACTGTAGAAAATATGACATAAAAATAATATTCTCATAATTGTATTGCCCAGAGGAATGTCCTGTTGATCTTTTAGCATATTTTCTAAACATATATTAGGCAATAAATAGCAATACAATCTGCATGCATTCAATAGTTTTGTTTGTGACCATGATGATCTTATCAGTTAATATCACAAAGAATCAGCACATTCTGACATCCCTGTCTATTATCATAAAAGACAAATGACATCAAACAACACCTTGGCTTTGGGACTATCTGGATCTTCACACAATTCTTTGAACAGTCAAATCAGTGAGTTCAGAAGCTGATTCCTTCCTTCAGTTAAGCCTTCAGATAAGACCTCACCCCTGGCAAACTGCTTGACTATATATGACACTATACTGCTTATGAAGAACCCTAAGCCAGAGGCATCAACCTAAGTTTTAGGTGAATTCCCAGCACACAGAAACTGTGACATATGTTATTTCAATCTCTGGATTTTAGGGTAGTTTGGAGCCATAGATAGCTAAGACACTGCATAAAGCAGTTAAAAAAAACCTTTTGGTATTATACAAACTGGCACTCTGGTTACTATATAAACTGCCTCTCAGTTTGTAGTGTAATGTTGGTTAAGTCACTTAAGCTCTCTGGTTGTTAGGTTCTTTGTTCATAGAGTTTGATCAGATTAATATTTCCCAAGCTTTAGTGATTAATTTAAGACTTTCTAATACTTTTCTATATCTACTTATAATCTCTAATGTTGTTTAATGGATTCTTTACATAGTAACACAATGCAAAAATACCGTTAGCCAATTAGGCTATTCAGCAAAATCCATTTGTTAAAAAATTGGTAGTCCTATAATAATTACAAGCTGGTGCATAATATTTTTTGCCTTCTGACACCTTGGTTATCAAGTGATATGTTATAGTGAGTGAAAGTCTCAGACTGAAGTTGGTTAAATATACAAACATTGTAAGAATTTGATATTATGTAGTGTAAGATGCACAGTAATTTTATGGACCAGAGAGAATGGAAGAGGCACTGATAATCATAATTACAAAATATCATTGATTGTAAGATACATGTAATTCTAGGCATACTATAATGTCCAAAAAATGCACATCTTAAAGAAATAAGGTATTAGTACCTGAACACTAAATGATGTCGTTCATTTTATTCAGTACCTTTGAAGTCCCACTTCTGCCCTAAGAACGGTAGGCCTAGAAAGAAAGACTTACTCCAAAAGGGAAATCTTGGTTTTCTGACACCAGAATCAGTCATCCTTGTAACAAGATTAGGATATAGGGTTCCTCATGTAGTGGAATGATGGAGGATCATTATGGCTTCCAATCCTGAGTGCTCCTGATATTGTGTGGGTTTGCAGGGCCTGTTTAGTATTCTTAACTCATCACCAATCTTGAAGAGCAAGCATGTAACCTAATAAAGATTATTTCCAACATATCTTACTTTAATTAACAAAGCCTATGGTGCAGGTTTTGCTGTTTTGTGTTAACCTTAAATAGTAATTGACCATTCATGGAATGCAAAATAGAAATAACTAGTTCAAAATACACATCCCACTGTTTGTACTAAAGCATTTTAAGATAAATTACCACATACACAGTACATAACACTTCGTTTTTACTAAGCTAAATTTATCTGTCACTACTGTAAATGGAAAATGAGGAAGGATGTTACAAATAGAACTTGGCTATAAAAATTAACACATACATGAAATAAACACTAAGTGCCATTGTCTAGTTAAGGTTTTAAGCTTGAGGTCTGCTCCTATTTGTTAAAAAAGATTAATAATTGAGATTATTTTACTTGAATTAATTAAAAGTAGAAAAACTAAATTAGACCATTATTTGAAAATATTTAATGCTCGGAAAGTGTACCACCAGAGTTTGGTCCTGTACTTGGAAGGAACTAACTTTGAAGATTTCAAAGTCTGCAGTAGATCTAATACTTTCTGAGATGCAATTTTTCTTGTTCTTATTTTGTAAAGTTGTGGTTGGAAATATATGTCATCTCAGAAAACAGTACATAGGTCATTGGCATCTTACACAGTTTAATTGCTGCAAATACTTGAACCAGGGAAGTATTTATTTTTCTAATGAGCTCATCAGTAAATGAGAATATTATAGGCAATTATGTATTTTTCCTTATAATGTTCATATTATTTACTTGTAATGTTTATATTAAGGAACTTTATGCTTATTAAAAAGCAGGTTCAAGTTTTTTGGTTTTAGAAAAAAACAACAAAAGTTTATTTGTCTCAGAGCCTTTAAAATTTAATAAGCAATCCCCTCTCTCCATTTTACCTGCCAGTAATGATGTTGCCATATCTGGTATTTCATTTTTGACACCACCTCATCTTAACTTCTCAGATATAGAGTTCACACTCTTTGTTGGATAAATATTTACAAGTGGCCTCTATAAAATTAATCACAATGTCAGATAAACTAAAGATGCTTGTATTGATCACCAGAAGTTTGATTTTCTATCTTCTTTGTAACATGATTTGGTGGAATCATGGAACATCTACATTGTTTTTGAACTTGCTGCAGAAAGAACTCTTCTCTATGTAGGTCTTAGAGAAAAAAAAAGGGAAAAGTTTTTTTTTTTTAGTCTTCAAAGAGTGAAATAAGTTCTGGTGTTGCAATCAATCACCTGTTGACAACTGACACTCATACATTTCTAATAGTGGGGTGGGGAGTTCAAGGACAAACATTTACAGTTTCTTATAACTTTCCCTATTCATTTTAAAACTTGTTCTCTAATATGTATTATATTAGCCTGACAAATGATTTGAGAGAAATTTTATTCGGATACTTAAAAAAAAATTCTTCAACAATCTCTCTGAATTTCTTTCATGCAATTTTATAAAGAACAAAAACATCCAAGCACTGGTAATTCTGTTTCAGAGCTGTATCATAAAATTCTTATCTCTTGCTTCCATTCTCTAATAGTTATTCATTTAATTTTAATTTTAATACAATAAATATTCGATAGTTCTAAAGTTTAATATAGAAAGTAGATTTTTTATTCTTAATATTATAATAATTATTCCAACAGTATTTTTCCCTACACCCTAACTAAATATTAATAACTAAAAGTGACTTATATTACGATGAGAAATAAAAGTACAATGGCAACTGAAAGTAAAATTAGCAATTAGTTGTTGGAGCTTTCTTTGATGGTCTTTTAATCTCTACTAGCACTCAGTTGCTTCTGTTTACTGATTTTTTATCTTCCAAAGTTCACTTTCATCCATCAATAGTCAAAAATACTATGTCTCCCTCCCATGTGGGATAACATGATAGCTTAGTCATCTCTAAGGTATTAGTTACTGACTGTTTCTATTTTCCTTAAAGGCAACAAAGCCATTTGACAGCTTCCTTTTATCCAATCCAGAGTAATGACAGACAGTGATACTTTGGCACTGAAGCTGAAATGTCACAAAGAACTTTTTGTTATATTTTGCAAGTGGTAGTTTTTTCTTTTTTATATGCATCAAAGTACACCAAGCAGATGGCTATAATTTGGCACAAGCTCTGAAGGATAACATAATTTTTCATTATTGTTATACTTTTTGTTCACTCTGCTAACAGAGTGTTTCCTTGCAAAATAATGTTTCTTATTGAGGTACAGGAATGCCAAGCCTGAAATTTAAAATCTAAAATATACGCTATTATCTGAGAGAAAATAAAACTTTGGAAAAAAGTGCCTGATGGAAAATTACTGGACTGTCTTTTTCCTGGTACCCAAATATATTTTCCTATAAATATTTATCATCAAATCATTTTGTAGCTGAAAAGAAATAAATATGTATTTGGGAAAAACATAGAAGCTATTAAAACCAATAATGGCAGGGCTCATAACCCTGGAAGTTTATATGCATACTTTACTCCAGTAGCTTTAATGCTGCCATGGATGTTTTATTCTCTGGATCCAGGTGATTTATTTAGCTCATTTTTTAAGCATAGTATTAATCCTGCACAAATTGTGACAACTCGACAACTATGTGGTCTGATGTGAAAATAATAATAATGATATTATTAATAATAATAATACTTCTGGGTGTTTCAGGATGTATATCATGCATGCAGTTACATTTGTCAGGAAACAGTTGTTGCATTTTTGACAAAATATTCTCTAAAATGGCTCTTGCCTTTTATTTCACTTATCTTATGACTTATGCTGATTCTGAGCTATCACAAGTACTCACACTCAAGATATAGAGGCCTTGGTGTGGGTAAGAACAGATTTGAAAGAATGTGAGTAACAGCATGGAGTCTATATTCAAATAGTCAGACTCTGTCTCCATGACCACAGTACGGGAGTCATTTAACTTCAGCAACCTCCTCTACAAACAAGGAGTAAAATATGCCCAACCATGACAATCAAATAATACTGTGTTTGTCATATAGAAGTTGCACAACTAATGCATATACATTTTTTTAATCTTAGAGAATTAAAATTGCTCATCAGATGCTCAGGGTAGTAGGAGTGGTTACCAGGGGAGTAGTAAATATAATTAATGATAATAATTCTAATTTATTGACATGAATAATATGTACATTTTTCTTTTTTCTCAGACTGATTTATTCTTTCACAAACATTTTATTATTTTAGCAAGATCAACTTAAGGAATGGTGACGTTGTAGACATTGGGCCTGGAATCAAGGTAGCTGGCCTAGATAGCTTATTTATTTGCCTTTTTTTCTCACTTTTCCTGGTCTGTATCTCCCATAGTCAGGAAAAATAGTGGCACAACTCTTTTCATACAGGACATTTGATAAGTGAGTCTCTCCTGTTAAAATTTTACTAAATTAATGATTGTTGTTGTTTTAAGACTGCTTCTTCCCTGTTGCCATAGGGGGGTTGTAGCAAAGTTTGGGGCTAGTGGCCACTCAGGTATTTGAGAGCGCCTTCCAGATTTTTAAATATAATAAATAACATGTAATATCATTCTGCTCTTTTAAAACACCATTCTATTTTTACTCAGACACCACAGCAGCCATCAGGGTTAGAGACTCACAAATGTTGTTGAAATTATATGGTTTTCAAAAAGCAAAATGAAACCAATTTTAAAATGAGCAAACCATTTTCCCTTTACCCACTTACCCCAAACAATTCTGAAAGCCATGTTAAAATATGTTCCTTAGGTGTTGGCTTAAGCCTGAGTCCTTTAGTTGTACCCTGGGCAGGAGAGATCTATCAGGGAGTCTGGTCTCAGCATGGAAAGCTTGTCATGGGTCTGTTATTCAATTATCTTCTTTTGTGGAGTGAACTCTGATGCTGGGTTCTGGGTTTCTGCCTATTTCCAATTGTCACATCCTTTACCTTTTGATGCAGTGTGTGCTTGCCTACCAGAGCCTTATTAGAGTTCCAGTGGATCCCTGGTTGACTGACCTTCCTCTGGAACTTCACCAGCCACACTTTGAGAAGTGTTATGTGATTGTGCTAACATCCTAATAGGCTAACAATATTTGCTTGCCTTTTGGAATGTGTGATTTTTGCCTGTGACCTTTTTTGGAACAGTGCCATTGTTTTTGCTTGTACTTTTTCTTTCCTCCCTTCCTCCCTTCCTCCCTTCCTTCCTTCCTTCTTCAAGTCAACCTACCTACCTCCCCTGCCTCTTCTCTATATGTACTTTGTAATACCATGGTGTTTATTTTTAAACTTTTAGTTGAAGTGCATCATAAAACACATGAGGAAAGCACATAGCTTGATGAATGAAGTCACATCCTTGTTACCATTACCTTAATCAACAGCTAGACTCCTCCTTTATCAAATTTTCACTTTTAACATACACTTCATATATATATGAAATATATATATGAAGAAATACAATTAAATCCTTCCCTGATTGAACAGTTGAATATACATTATCTTGACTGCTAGTGTTGTAACTTGTGCCCTGCCTATGGCCTTGTCCTGTTAAACCTGCTTGCTGTTGACTTGGATGAGGCCTTTAGAGTCAAGCTTATCCATTAATGGCTGAGGTGGAGGGGGAAAGGGAAGCCTGCCTTTGCTTTGCAAACGCAGAGACTGTCTCTCTTCTCCCCCACTCTACCTTTTTTTCTTTTCTTTTTATTTTTTAATTTTTTTTTTTTTAAGTTCAAGGGGAAAGGCAGGTGGAGCAAATAAGATATGGATGGCATTTTTCCTAATGGTCTGTTGGAAGCTTGCTCAGCTTTAAAGCCACTTTGTGTCTTACTTTTTAGTGTGATCATGGGATTCTTTGTGAGGTTAGCTTTATTATAATTCCCAGAGGGCAGAACATTGTCTACATTGTTTCCTAATTTGAGAGAACTCCTAGGGCGGTTTTGTTTACTAATACCTGGATTCCCTGCTTGTAGTAAATTTAGCATACTCTGGATCAGCTTGTCCTCATTCCCTTGCTCTCAGGGTCTCCCAAACAGATGATGCTCCCAACCAGATGTTCTGGCTCTGTGCTCCAGTTTCAACCTAGAAACTTTTGGCGACTGCAATCACTTCTCAACACAAATTTCTCTTGCAGAAGAGAAAAACCAGATCCCAACACCTGGGAAAGTCTTTTTATGACCTTTGTCTTGCTATTTTCTGCTTAATCACTACCGTATAATTTACTTAGATTGCTGATACATCTCTCACTTTCCTTCTGTTCCAGGATAAAGACCCATCTTTTCTATAAATGTAAGATTTTCTTTCTGCTGCTGAATGCAGTTCAGAAATTTTATTTTATTAGTCTTTAAATTTCAAGTCCTCAATACTAATTGATACACGATGAGTAAATAAGCTAAAGAGAATCTCAGTTTTGTTGACTGCACATTTCAGAAATCACCTAATTCTTCCAAAACAACAACAACAAAAAATGGAGCTTCATTTGTCCATCCATTTCCTTACATCCATATTCATTTTATATGACCCACTTTTAGTTGTCCTCACTAATGGATGGGAACAGAAACCATAAAGTCATTAATATGCAATTGAATCCCCTACCCATTTGGTTTTGGAATACATTTGACTTTGGAAGGCAAATTTATATGTCTAAAGCCTGGAGGAGACATTGCCAATAAATCAAGAAGTCTTGCTATCTCACAATTTAAGAGGAACTGGGAAGATCTCCAATTAAATTCTCTTTTCTATTTCCCCTCCCTCCCTTTTCCCACAATATACGTGGACATCTTGGCTGAAGACAAGAATGAACAGAAATGCCCTCTCACATCTTTCCTGGGGGGAAAAAGCTGTCATCTAAATGTCTAGAGTTAAAGGTCTTCTTTGCATAAGATGTTCAAAATTAGTCTCAAATCCTTTTAGAAAATCATGGTATAGAGTAAATACACTATATGCCACAGGCACTGGGGAGATGCAGATAGAGCCTAATCTTAAAGTAGGGGTGGCAAACCATTTTACAAATAAAAAAAATTCATGCAAGGCAGTAATAATAATCACCTGCATGGTACAGATAAATAAAATCTATGGGCTTTTAAAGGAAGAATAAATCATTTCACCTGGAAGCAAAGAGGAACAAGAAATAGAGGGAGTAAATTTTATCTAGGCTTAGCATGATAAATTCATTTGTAGTGGTAGAGTAAGTTAAAGGCTTGAGATTGAGGGATTGACCTGAATAAAGGTGTAGAGGCAGAGCACAGCCAGTTGCATTAGGAAAGCAGGGAAAATATATGACAGCAGTGACATAAGAGAGGAAAATGCATAGTGGGCTTAAGGTGTGTTTATTTGTGTTGAATGAACAAAAAAGTATGACATGATAGAATCACCAAAATGAAAGAAGATTATATGGCAAATAGCTGGTATAAGCAAAAACCAACTAGGAAGTACTTCCAGTAAGAGAAAAAATATGCAGTAAAATGTCCTTGAATATGATGCTAATCATGCCAGTTTCATGGACATAGAAGCTGTGGAGTGTATGGAATCCCAAAGATTGAGGGCAATATACTTGATTTAATGCTCCACTCTGTAGTGGCCTTGAAATTATTAATAATTTTTGAATAAGGAACTCCACATTTTCATTTTATATTGAGTTCTGCAAATTATGTCATTGGCTTTTCTGGTAACATGGAATTTAACAAAGGGGATATGAACAAGCATGAGAAGAAAGAAGAGGAGTGAGTAACTTGGAGACCAAAGTGTAAGACTCTATAGTCATAAATTGGAATCTCCATATTATAGCAATATAAGAAGAATAGGATTGGGATTGGAGCAGGCAATTGTTTGGAACAATTGTATTTAAGTATTGAAGAGAAGAGGCCTGTAATAGGGCCTAAGGTAGACTTGAAAAAATGTCAAGGACAGTAATAAGTTAGAATCTAGAGAGAAAGTCAAAGAAAGCATATATTCTATACTCAGTACAGGTAAAAATGGGGTGCCCCAAACCAAGCCACAACACAAGTGCCCTGTAGAAGGAGGAAAAGAGAGTAGACTGGAGAAGCCCTATTGAAGAATACAATGCCAGTCTAGATAACTATGTTTCTTGTGGTTTCACACAAAAATTGGTGAGCAAATCTATCTTGCATAGAAAGAGGAAAAACATGTTTTAGTTTTTGTGATGGATGGACTCAAGGAGGTCCTAGAGATGGGAACCTGGAGTTGCTAGGATAGTGCAGGCATAGAAACAGTTTTAATAACAAGAGCTAACATTTTGACAAACACTCTGCTAAGTTTTTTCTGTGTATCTTTTCTTGTGGTAGAAGGACCATCAGATGGTATGTAATAGTCTTCTTAGAGGGGAAATTAGCATCTTATAAGGGAAGAAGGACCTGTGAAAGCTAGATTTAGAAGAAATCTCATTATTACATTTGTTTCTGTATTTAAGACACTTCCCTTACTCATGAAAAAAATATTTGCTTCAAGACATTATTTGCTCTTTGGATCATGAGATTTATTTTTGATATTACATTTTTGTATAATAATTGGGATATCAAGATAATTAAGAGATATCAAAACACTGTGTAGTTGTCATAAACTTTTGAAATAAACAAAAGAGGTTAACTACATTTGCACATTTGCTTCTGAGTTTCAGAAACTCAAGTTAGCTTTAGGACAGGTAGGTTAATCAAAGTATACGGGGGTCTAGTAGATATTTTTCAGTTATAGTTAATTGAAATTCCATCTTTTATATATGTTGTTAAACATATGAATCCCAACTTCTCAATGTAGAAAACAAGAAAATTAAATATCCTAGCTTTTTTTAGAAGTCGATGTGGCCATATGTTCAGGTGGGAGTACCTGGAAGCCTCCTTTTCTCAAATATAATATCAAAGAGGGAAGGATTTTGTACCTTTCTTTTTACCTGTTCTTCATCCTATCTGAAATTAGGATAAGTACCTGGCAGAGTCTCACCAAACCTAAGAGTGTAGGTCTCTTTAATGTAATCATGATGGACCAGGGAAGGTCCTTGATGGCATCTTGAGTTCAACCCTGCACTTCTTGTAATCCAAGAAGAATTATTTTTTAAAAAACTGAAGCCACTTTTGATTTGATTTACTATTCCTTATAGTCAGTGGATAATTTTTGGCTTAATGCACTGAGTATTTCAGAGAATCCAAAGGTAACCAAGTGATTAGTTTTTAAGAACACAAAGGCACAAATGAAATCATGATTCTATTTCTGTTTCCTTTCAACTTTGGCTTCATTCTCTACTTGCAGCAGAGTAGCATTGGTAGTGAAGAACATGGAAATTCCTACCTCCCAGTTTTATATTTCATAGCTCCTGACACCAGGAGACTTTGATTTCAGGTCCCCAAATCCTGAAGATCTGTTTTCTTGTCTGGGCTGAGGTCAGATTTCATTTCTGTATCAGTCAATTTTGGCAGTTCCCAGGAAAGCCATACAGATGAAGAAAAGATGAGAGGCATCTTGGGCACGTAAAACAATCACAATCTCCATTGTGATTTGTATCAGTTACAGGAGAAGAGTATATTATGTATCTGATTGCCCACTATGAGCTACATATTTTATGTGGTTAAGGAAAAGAGTAGTTTTCATCCTTTTAATTTTTTTTACTTTTTATGGATTAATTTCAATACTCAGATTTAATAAAATTGTCAAAATAGATGAAATTTCCATGACATAATGAATTTTGGTAATTTCAGGAAGTCCAAAAAACTAGAATCTTTTTAGCCCAAATGGTTCTTTTGAATATAGCAGCTCATAACATAAGAATCTCTAATAAACTTCCCCAGCATTTGAAGATATAGCCATCACTTTTGTGATTGGTAACAGAAACTTTTATCCTTCCACATCCCTTCAGTGATCTCACTGTTTACTGTTCATGCTGTATAGTGGCAGATGTTTATTTGCTCTGTATACAATGGTTTATTGGAATGTTCTCTTCAAATTGGAATTATTTGTGTTTTAAATTTTGAACTTACTTACTATCTATGTGTAAAACTCTGCATACTTTTTGCTGTGGATACAGTATCCATAATATTTAAAATAACAAGAAAGATGTTTCTCTTTTTAATATATGTTTATCATATTTTTGCCCTAAGCCTATTGATATTAGTTAAATATTGTTGTTTCCTAGCAATGATATTCTTTGATGTATGATACATTCTTATTGGAATCCAGTTTCTGTAGTGGACTGCATTTTAAAAAAGAAGTTAAATCAATTTACAGATCATTTTACATGTCCTTCTTACAATGTGACAATGACACTCTCATGATTAATTGGGGATTCTGGTTTCTCTCTTTGAATCTGGGTGTTTCATCAATGTCTGGTGCAACAGAACGTGACAGAAATAATGCTGTGTAATTTATAAGAGTAGTCATAAAAGAGGAACTTGCTATCTCTTGCTCTTTTGTGGTTTGTCTTGGGGACCTAGCTATCATGTTGTAAGGAAGGCTAGGCAACATGAAAGGCTGTATGTGACTATTCCAGGCCCTGGCTGCATCTAAATTTTTAGCTGAGAGCCAAAGTCAACTGTTAGACGTGTGAGTAAATGATTCTTCATTTGATTCTACACCTCAGCCTTCAATTCCTCTAGCTGAGGCTTGGTTATTTTATGGCACTAAGTCCTGGGGATAAGTTTTTGACACAGCAAAGGTACTATAACAGAGTTTATTCTGTTTCTGAAAGGCATTTACGGGTCAAAAGATTAAAAATAAAATCTCTCTCTTTTTAATTGGTGCTGGGGACTGATCTTAGGGTCACATGCATGCTAAACATGCATTCTACCACTGAATTACACACAAAGCATCTTTATTGATTGATTGAAACAGGGTCATGCTATGTTACCCAGGCTATACTCAAACTCCTGGACTCATATGTCCTTCCACCTCAGCCTCCCAAGTATGTCTCTTTCTAGTAATCCTATATACTATATAATATAAAAAGCCTTTACTTGTTCACAATTAGATATTCTAAGGAAGCTGTTCAGTTGTAGATTCTTTTTGCTATTAAATTACTTAAAAAAAAATCACAGTAGGCCTGGGTTCATTCCACCACTGGCAGACACCAGCTGGAGTCCACCCTCCTGCACTAGACTGCCCCTTCCGACCAGCAGGCTACCACAGGAGGTCAGGCCTGTACCAGATCTGCTCATTGACTTGTGAAGGACCCAGGTTCAGGGTAGATCCAAGATCATCACCCCTCTCCCCCCACCTAGGAGCCCGAGCCTAACCCACTTTCATCTTGGGACACTGCAGTCATTACCATAGACTTCCCCATGCAATAGCCCCTACCTTTTTGACAACAGACAGGACCTAGAAGCAGCTGCATCTCAGAGCAGGCATCCCAAAGACAGTGTAAGGCCCACCCTTTCAGCCCCATCTCTGTAAGACATTGCATTCATCTTGAGGCACCACCATTATTATCTTGAGTTACCTCGGCTATCGCTGCCTTTAGTTGCAGTAGCATACATTGAGGGACACCAGTATGGTCTGTAAGCCCAACATCAAGGTGAGGCACAACAATCTGCATGGGTACTACAAAAATATAGGGTATAAACTGTAATATCTCAGGTCCACACTGCAAGAAAGGAAGACACATAGATAACATGAAAAAACAAGGGAGAAAAGTGCCCCAAACAAACCAGGATACTATAATAACAGAACCCATGTGCAGCAAAGTTGATGAAATGTCAGAGAAGGAGTTCAGAAGGTTTATAATTAAAATGATCTGTGAATTAAAAAATGACCTAAATGAGCAAATACAGGCAAAAATTGATCACCCCAATAATGAGATAAAAGAGTGAATACAGGTAGAAAGAGATTACTTCAAGAAAGAGATAGAGATTCTGAAAAATAGTCAGAAATCCTTGAAATGAAGGATACAATAAACCAAATAAAAACTCAATAGAAAGCATAACCAACAGATTAGACCACTTGGAAGAAAGAACGTCGGATAAAGAAGACAAAGTTTACAATCTGGAAAATAAAGTTGACCACACAGTGAAGATAAAAAGAAACCATGAAAAGAACATCCAAGAATTATGGGACAGCATCAAAAGATCAAATCTAAGAGTTATTGGGATAGAGGAAAGCACAGAGTTTCAAACCAAAGAAATGCACAATTTCTTCAATGAGATAATTTCAGAAAATTTCCAAAGCATGAAGAACTTATTGGAAACCAAATACAAGAGGCTTATGTAACACTGAATGTACAAAATTACAACAGATCTACACCAAGGCACATTACAATGAAAATGCCTAACATACAGAATAAAGATAGAATCTTAAAAGCCGCAAGAGAGAGGAATCAGATCACATATAGGGGGAGACCAATTCATATCTCAACAGATTTTTCAACCCACATCCTCAAAGCCAGGAGATACTGGAACAACATATACCAAGCTCTGAAGGAAAATGGATACCAATCAAGAATCTTATACCTAGCAAAACTAAGCTTTAGATTTGATGATGAAATAAAAACCTTCCACGATAAACAAAAGTTAAATGAATTTACAACTAGAAAGCCTGCACCTCAGCAAAATATTCCATGAAGAGGAAATGAAAAACAATGATGAAAATCAGGAAAGGGAGGGATTACACTAAAGGAAAATCTAATCAGAGGAGAAATGTTGAGAGCCACAGCCGAAGGGGCCCCAGCAAACTTTCAGACTGCCAGCTGATGATTGGCTCACAGCGGCCCCAGCAACATCTAGCTGATTGGCTCCTCTGCGGTGATGCTCATTAGGCTGTTTCCCTGCCCTTTCAGACCACGGAGCTGCTCACTGGGGGACTTTTTTTGGCTCCGCCCATGCGACCCAGCCAATCGGCCTCAAGAGCAGGAGGATTGTGGGAGGAAGAGGTTGTTGGGGTGTGTGGCTTGTGGGAAGCTGGTGGTGGCAGTTGGGCTCTGAGGGTTTTTTCCTGAGGAGCTGTTTTGTTTATCGTGTGTGGTTCTAAAAATAAAGTTAGTTTCTTTTGACAAGTGGCTCCTGAATTGTGCCCAGCCAGACTTCGGCATTTGGTGGCTCGCACGGGGAGCGACTGAGGGTAAGTAAACCGCTCGCCCCTGAGGGCAGGGTGAGAGGATGGGGAGCCATTTTAAGATTCCTCTTTTGTTTTGCTTCATTTTTGTTTTAAGTTGCCTGTCCCTAGAGATGAGTGAGACGGAAGAAAAACCGCTCACTTCTGAGGAAAAACTATTTACGTCTGAGGAACAGATAGGGAGAAAGGACGGATGCACATGTAAGGAGGATAGAAAGGCTATAATGAATTTTTGTTGTTCCATTTTTATTTCATTCTGTCTCGGTTTTGTTTGGTGTTATCTTGTTGGGTTGTATTATAGTAGAAATACGGGATCAGAAACTAGTAAAAAACAAACTGAAAGAGTGTTAAGTAAATTGTTAGAGGAAGAAGGCATCCCAGTAAAATCAAGAGCAGTCAGGGCATACGTTGATACAATGCAAAAATGTAGCCCATGGCTTTTTAAGGAGGAGTTGTTAAATATATCACAATGGAACCATCATGGTGAAGATTTAAAAAGAATAGAAAAGAACAGCCCAGGAACTCTGCCAGCTGGCACATTGGCATTGTGGGCATTGGTATCTGGTTTTCTTAGTCCAAAGCCTTCAATTCAGACAAAGTTAGAGGAAGGAGAAGACATATTGATTCAAGTAAAAGAGGAGGTCTCTCAAGTTAGTCAGAAAGAGGAAAAGATTCAACTAAAAGAGAAGGTCTTTTGAGCTAATCAGACAGAGAAAGAAAGTTTAGAACAGAAAAAGCCATCAGGGGGAAAGTTACAAAAGGAGACTGCTACTAAAACCTTTCTATCACCAGAGGGCTTAAGTGTCCAACCAGCAGCACCACCTCTACAGGAGACTGCTACTAACACCTTTCTATCACCAGAGGACGTAAGTGTCCAACTGACAAGGCCACTTCCATATGCTGAGAGGCCCCCAACCCCCGCAGTGGATAGTTCAGATCCTGAGACAGGATCTCAAGTATTAACATGCCCTGTATTTGAGGTAGGAGGGCAGCGAATTTACCATACTTTAAATTTCAAAACAGTGAAGCAGCTAAAAGAGGCTGTAACAACCTATGGTCCTCAAGCACTGTTCACTGTAAGCTTGGTCGAATTCATTACCAACTTGAACATGACGCCAGCAGATTGGGCTAATATGTGTAAAGCTGTGCTAAATGGAGGACAATACCTGTTATGGAAGGTTGCCAATGAGGAATTTTGCAAGGAGACGGCTAGGCGAAATGCAGCAGCTGGCTATCCTCAGAGAAATCTAGATATGTTGTTAGGAAAGGGACCTTATGAGGATCAGCAGCAACAAATTGCATATGATCCTGGTGTATATTTACAAATTGCTGTAGATGCAGTTAAGGCATGGAAGACTTTACAAGGACATGGAGGTTTACAAGGTCAATTATCTAAGATAATACAAGGAACTAATGAATCTTATGCTGAATTTGTAGATAGGCTTATTCAAACAGCTACCAGAGTTTTTGGGAATACAGAACAAGCAATGCCATTAATAAAACAACTGTCTTATGACCAAGCGAATCGTTGGTGCAGAGATATCATTAGACCATGGAAACATGAAGATTTAAACACATATATTAAATTATGTAGAGACATTAATGAACAAGAGCAAGTCATGGCAGCTGCAGTAAAACAGGCTTTAGATGCCAGAGACATTAATGAACAAGGGAAAATTGTGGCAGCTGCAGTAAAACAGGCTTTAGATGCCAGAGACATTAATGAACAAGGGCAAATTGTGGCAGCTGCAGTAAAACAGGCTTCAGATTCCAGGCCAAGAACATGCTACAATTGTGAACAAACAGGACATTTTAAAAGGAATTTCCCCATAGGAGGAGGGTTTAACAAAATTAGGTATCAAAGGAGTAGAATACCGGGTATTTGCCCACGATGCCGTAGAGGGAGACATTGGGCTAATGAATGCCGTTCTCAAACCACCATAGAGGGTACTCCATTATCAAAAAACGAACAAGGACCAAGTGTTTATCCACGATATCGTGGAGAAAGGCATTGGGCTCCATTGCCAAAAAATGGACAGGGGGGCCCAGTGCTCCGGGGCCCAAAACCACAAATATACGGAGCACTGGAGGAACCCAGCAACCCCATCAGGGTAGTGCCCAGGACACATTGTCCATCAGATCCCTCATCAGCTGGCAGTCTGAAAGTTTGCTGGGGCCCCTTCGGCTGTGGCTCTCAACAGAGAAACAAAGTCACATTAAATGCCAAAAATAAACAAAAATGCCTGGGAATACAAATCATGTCTCAAAAATAACCCTGAATGTTAATGGCCAATCAAAAGACATAGACTAGCAGATAGGATTAAAAGAATCCCATCAATATGTTGCCTCCAAGAGACTCATCTCATAGGAAAAGATCCACAGACTGAAGATGAAGGGTTGGGAAAAATCATACTACTCATAAGGACTGCAGAAGCAAGCAGGGGTTTCCAACTTTGTATCAAATAAAGTAGACTTCAAGCTAAAGTCAATCAAAAAGGATCAAGAAGGACACTACATACTGCTCAAGGGAACCAAACACCAACAAGACTTAACAATTATAAATATAATGCCTCTAACAATGGAGCATATACCTTCATCAAACAAGCTCTTCTCAAATTTAAGAGTCAAATAGACAACAACACAAGAATTTTCGATGATTTTAACACACCTCTTTCACCACTGAATAGATCTTCCAAACATAAGCTGAACAAAGAAACTATAGAACTCAATAATACAATGAATAACTTATACTTAACTGACATATATAGAATATAGATGCAGAAAAAGCATCTGACAAAATACTGCACTCCTTCATGTTCAAAACACTAGAAAAATTAGCGATAACAGGAACATATCTCAACATCATAAAGGCTATCTATGCTAAGTCCCAGGATAACATCTTTCAAAATAGAAAAAAAAAATAAAAACATTCTCTCTGAAAACTGGAACAAGACAGGGATGCCCTCTTTCAATACTTTTATTTAAACATAATTCTTGAAACACTGGCCAGAGCAATTAGACAAAAGAAATTAAAGGGATACATATAGGAAAGGAAGAACTCTAATTGGCAATATTTGCTGATGATATGATTGTATATCTAAAAGACCCAAAAAGCTCCACCAGAAAACTTCTAGAACAAGTAAATGAATTCAGCAAAGTAACAGGATATAAAATCAACACTCATTACTCAAAGGCATTTCTGTAAAAAAAAAAAATAAAATACTTGGGAATCAATTTAATGAAAGAGGTGAAGGATTTATACAATGAAAACTAAAGAATCCTAAGGAAAGAAATCAAAGACCTTAGAAGATGGAAAGATCTACCTTGCTCTTGGATAGGCAGAATTAATATTATCAAAATGACCATACTAAAAAAGCACTGTACAGATTTAATGCAATTCTGATCAAAATCCCAATGACATTCCTCATAGACATAGAAAAAGCAATCATGAAATTCATCTGGAAAAATAAGAGATCCAGAATAGCTAAAGCAATTCTTAGCAGGAAGAGTGAATCAGGTGGCATCACAATGCCAGACTTTAAACTATACTACAGAGCAATAGTAGCAAAAATAGCATGGTATTGGCACCAAAACAGACTGGTAGACTAATGGTACAGAATAGAGGCACAGACTAACTCACAAAATTATAATTTTCTTATATTAGACAAAGGTGCCAAAAACATGCTTTGGAGAAAAGATAGCCTCTTCAACAAATGGTGCTGGGAAAACTGGAAATCCATATGCAACAAAATAAAATTAAACCCCTCTCTCTCACCATGCAGAAATCTCAACTCAAAATGGATCAAGGACCTGGGATAAAACCAGAGACCCTGTGTCTAATAGAAGAAAAAGTAGGCCCTACTCTCCATCATGTGAGATTAGACCCTAACTTCCTTAGTAAGGCTCCTATAGCACAGGAATTAAAATCAAGAATCAAGAAATGGGATGGAAATAATCTGTGAGGTGAATAGAGAGCCTACATCGTGGGAGCAAATTTTTACCCCTCACACATCAGATAGAGCACTAATCTCTAGGGTATATAAAGAACTCAAAAAGCTAACCCCCCCCCAAAAAAAAAAAAAAAAACAAATAACACAATCAACAAATGGGCAAGGACCTTAACAGACACTTCTCAGAAGATGATATTCAATCAATCAACAAATATCTGAAAAAATGTTCATCATCACTAGCAATTAGAGAAATGCAAATAAAAACCACTCTAAGATTTTATCTCACTCGAGTCAGAATGGCAGCTATCAAGAATACAAACAATAAGTATTGGTGAGGATATGGGGGGAAAGTTACACCCATGCACTGCTGGTGGGACTGCAAATTGGTGCAGCCAATATGGAAAGCAGTATGAAAATTCCTTGAAAAATTTGGAATGGAACCACCATTTGACCCAGCTATCCCTCTCCTTGGCTCATATCCAAAGGCCTTAAAAACAGCATACTACAGGGGACATCGCCAATTGATGTTTATAGCAGCACAATTCATAATAGCTAAACTGTGGAACCAACCTAGATGCCCTTCAGTAGATGAAGAGATTAAAAAATGTGGCCTATATACACAATGGAATAGTAAGTCAGCAATAAAAAGAGAATAAAATAGTGCCATTTGCAGGTAAATAGATGGAGTAAGAGAAGATAATAATAATTATAATAATAATTATAATAATAAGTTAGCCAATCCCCAAAAATCAAATGCTGAAATTTTTCTCTGATATAAGAAGGATGATTCATAGTGGGGTTGGGAGGGGGAGCATGGGAGGATAGACAAACTCTAGATAAGGCAGAGGGGTGGAAGGAGTAGGGAAGGGGGCATGAGGTTAGAAATGATGGTGGAATGTGATGGACATACAGTAAATGTATGAAGAAATGAATTGGTGTGAATATACTTTGTATACAACCAGAGATATAAAAAATTTGTGCTCTATATGTATAATATGAATTGTTAATGCATTTTGCTGTCATATATAAATAAAAAAATTGAATAAAAATCACATCAGGGTGATTATTTCTCACTAAAATGAAATACTAAAGTTCAAATAAGCCAGAAAAATTATTGAAGAAACAAGACCCATGATATTCTTGTGATAAAATGCTGGAATGGACTATTGATGGAGGCAGAATAATCTTAATTTCTAAAAATATTTGAAAACAACCAATGATTTATCAGACTTCATTTGAGAGTAGTCATATAGAGTGGAACAGGTTCTGAGGTTTTTTATTGTCTTGTTGGTTTTTGAATTTCTTCAATTTATCCATTTAGTATGAGGAGAAAATTATGCATTAAAGAAAAAACATGTAATTTTTCATTTTTATTTTTGTTCATGAAAAGGATGAACAAAAGAAGTTAGCATCTTACACCAAGAACTTTAAGATCTGACATATAAAATAAAGCCGTACAATATGGTTTCTATGAAATGGACCCAACTCTATTTTCTGCTTTTTAAATGTTTTAGATTGTGAACTTAAGAGTTTCAGAAAACTAATAAAAATGTGGATTTTATTTGTAAGATATTTAGGTTTTATTTTTCTAAATAAGATCTTAATTATCATGACATGTTATATATAACATCTTAATATCCCTGAGATTGAAATTAAGTTTTGTTTTTGCATTCTTATCCAACCATATTTTGGTCTGGATTATCTTCATATTTAACTTTATATCTTTGAGTATTTGTTGCAACATATTTCAAATTATTATAGTCCTTTACACATTTGGTAGCATATTATAAATAAAGACTCCAAACCAACAATTAAACAATAGCAGTATATCCTGAAAATGACAAGTACCATTAAGTAGAAGCTCTATCTTCTAGAATAAACTTGTACACTAAGAGAAAATTTATAGGCACCCTACAATATATCTAATATATCCCACCTTATTCATTTAATATATCCCAGCTTATTCATTTATGTATAAATGAATAAGCTGGGATATATTAGATATATTGTAGAGTGTATGATAAATATATGTATGATAAATATAAACAAATATACAATACTTAGGTTTCTTTTTTGTACATTTGACATTGAATGATATTATGGATTATTAATGTCTCATGAAAAACTTGTGTTTTGAAAGCATAGTCCTCAAAAAGCAAGGTGGAGAGGTGGGAATTTTAGGCAATAATTAGGTCATGGGGTCTGTAACCTCATCAGTGGATTACTTTATCTAATGGTTCAATAAATTGAATTGACTACTTGGCAGTAACCGTAGGCAGGTGGGGCATAACTGAAAGAAGTATGTCACTTGGAGGTAGGGCCATGGCCTTGGACTATATTTTGTCTCTGACTTTCTCTTGTCCTCTCTACTTCCTAGTTACCATGAGCTGAGCAGTTTCTCTGCTATACCCTTCTGCAGAGATGTTCTGCCTTACCTTAGACCCACAGCAATGGAGTCAACTGACCATGAATTGAACCTGTGAAACCATGAACCCCAAATAAACTTTTCTTCCTCTAATTGTTTTTGTCAGGTATTTTGGTCATGATGATGAAAAGCTAGCAAACAGATATTCCACTTAAAAATAGAAAATTGTATGGGCAAGCTGTTTAAAACATTTCATTAACTTTTTCAAAATTATAAACAAAAATTGCAGGCAATAAAAGAAAAACAAACAAAATTCTTATGAAAAATCCTTAAAAAACCAACCAAACAGACAAAAACAAACAACAACAAAAAAACATGGCCACCCTGTTGGGTTGGGGAGGGTTCTCTTTCATCACAATGGCTCAGTTAAAGACTTTTTCTTTCTTTCTGTCCCTTCAGATAACAAAGCTGCACTCTTCCTGACACTTGATAAGTCCCGCATAAAACTCATGTATTCTCTGAACCGTTCCTGATCCTGTATTTTCTATTTCAATTATGACCCAACCAACTATTCAAATTCCCAACCCAGAAAAGGTAGAATAGTTCTAGGCCCTTCCTTTGTTCTCAACTATCAATTAATCCAGTTCTTTTCCATATCCTGAAAATCTACTTCTGCAATCATTGATAAAATCTGCTTTCTTCACATAGCTAGTTACCATTGCTCTAGCTTTGATCCAGATAATTTTGGCATCTACTATAGTAGTCTGTCTTTCTGATACCAGTCACATTCTTATAGCTATGTCTCTCCTCTGACATCAGGGTGATCTACATAAAATTCAGTTTGGATCCTGACAATCTAATGCTTAAACCATTCAAAAACTAACACCTACAAGATAAAATAAAATCTTACATAGCATGCCAGAACATCTACAATCATGTCTATCTTTTCAGTCTCCTTGATTTTATTTTATTTTTTTGTTTGTTTTTAACCTAGTTACATGGACTCTACGACTTTCTATGCTTCTCCCAAACTTTGTAATTTTTTTTTGTCTTTGTGCATTTGCTCATAAAATTGAATCTAAGAATGACATGGTAAAAGGAATTGTCTTTTTTCCCCCCATATCAGCTTAGCTGAACCCAATTCAGTTAATTAGTTGAATTGTTCACTTCAACTTTTTCATAGAAGCTTTTGCTTCCTATTTTATTTTATTTTTCCTCTGAGAACCATTGCAGAGTTTATCTCTTTGCACCACAAAATCGTGGTACAGATGCCACACACCCAATAACTATCTGTTGAATAAAAGTAAACTGAATTAACAAGGCATATATCATAGTTGGCATAGTCACAAGGTTCCTTAACCAAATTTGTTTCCATAAACTTGGCTACTGCAATCTAAACATTCAACAAATCCTTGTTTTATCTAACCAAGCAGGCATAGCTTGGTTATATTTTCTTAAAAATAGATAAAATTCATTTTATTTGTAATTAGACATATTTTACTGGCTGGACTGGGTTAGTTTCGAAGAGTGAAAGTGAGAACCTCAGAGCTCCCACAGTCTTTAAACGTCTGTCTTAGTTCCTATTGCTGCTATAACAAGTCATCACACACTTACTGGCTTGAAATAACACAGATTTATTATTGTATAGCTCTTAAGATTAGAAGTTAAAAATAAAAGAGTCAGCAGAGCCATGCTCCTTTCAGAATAATTTATTCTTGCCTTTTCTAGCTTGGAGAGGTCATCTCATTCTTTGTCTTGTGTCCTGGGGAATATGTCTTCCATGTGCCTTTTCTAACTCTGACTTTTTCTATTTTTCTCTTTTCTCTAAGGATCTTTGTGATTAAACTGACCTCACCTGGGCAATACAGAAGCATCTTTTCATTTAATGACCCTTAGCATATTCACATCAGCAAAATCCACTTTTCCACATACAATAACACATTAATAGGTTCTGGGTATTTGATATCTTGGATAAGACAGTGTTCTACTACTACATCATCTATTTACATTGCTATGCATGGCACCTTTATTTTTCAACTGGGAAAATGTATGGGTTTGGGATGAGAAACTGAGGGGTTTAGAAAGATAGTAGGAATGGAATGTTTGCTTCCCATTAGGTCCAGGGAATAGATTGAGCTCCTCATTTTGGCAAAGAATGGTTTGAAATGTGGATATTATTGATTGTTAGTTGGTTGTTTGGACCCTTCTCTTCATCTATAGTAGGATCACCAAAATGTGAGCTGTCATGATCTCCTGTCTAAATGACATAATTGACTCATGGGACTTCTCCATAGCCTCTTCTCTCTCAAATCAGATGTTCACATTATAGACAGAGTACATGCCCATAATTATCTGAAAATTTCTTAGGCTTTCCGTGTAATTACACAAACTGGTATAGCTGTCTTGGAAAACAGTTGGTAATACCTTATAAAGTTCAAGATACTCATGTCCTATGACCCAAGAATATTGTTCTTAAACTGTTAAATATGCTTTTTTCTTTATTATTTATTTATTCTAATTTGTTATACATGATGGCAGAATGGAGTTCATATCATATTACCCATATAGAGCACAATTTTTAAGTCACTGGTTTTACACAAAGTATTTTCACACCATTTGTGTCTTCATACATGTACTTAGGGTAATGATGTCCAACTTATTCCACCATCATTCCAGAGAACACACCTGAGACCATTCAGGTCTCATGAAAACCAGAAGGAATGCAATGTCTATCGATAGAAGAGTTGAATAAAATTCTGGTGTATTTACACAATGGAATAGGGTGCAGAGGTAAAACTGAATTAATTATAGCTACACACATTGATATTTGTGACTCTCAAAATAATACAATGCTAAACATAAGAATGTGACAGATGAACATATTTGAAATTATTTCATTTTTTATAAACCTGAAAACAGGCCACACTAAACAATAACATGTATGTCTGTGTCTGTGTGTGGCAAAGATCAAGATGTGGGATGCTACAATGGAGAGAGGGGGCTACTATTTGAGATAGAAGACTTTTTAAGACCATATAAGCAACATTCTCTTTTTAATTGATGTTAGGGTACATGGATGTTTATCTTACTTTTCTAACATTGAATATACATGATTTATATATATTTTAAAAAGAAAAAAAACACTAGAAAAAAAGGATTAGGAACACAGACCTAAGTCTCAGGCACATAACTAATGGCTATTTACTTCAGCAAATGTTTGAGTCTGAGTCTTCTTATTGTAAATATGGGATTTGAAATAGATAATCTTGAAGGAGTCCTCAAACTCAAGTTCTTGACTGTTAGGAGATATTCAGTCTTTGAAAACTTGGCTATAGTGATTTTCAATAAGGCAGAACAAAATTCCTCTTAGAAAGGCTACATTGTGTTCTGATTATCATAGAGGAACATAATGAACTTTAAGGTTCTGAAGTGGTCCATCACGGTTGACCTGACTCTAAATAGAGTGAAGCATTTGTGAAGGCTAAAGAGTATATTGAACACTTTATTCCTGGCATAGGAGGAATTGTGGGAGCAGCTACTTAGGATTAATAAAAGGAATAAAAAATTATAAAATCAAAAGAGAGAATATATACCTGTTATATCAAAAATGTTTTTGCTTTAATAGAAAATTAATTCTTAGAACCATGCATAAATTACAAAGCTTTTTTATGCATGTTATCTGAACACAAACTGTACATTAAAAAGTGATTTAATATGCTATTTGGTCTTTGCATAGCAAGATTGGAGTTTGGCTTCAAAATTATTTGAGGACTTTATTATTTCGATTAAGAAAAGCATTTTATCCTATGATTTTAGAAAACCAAGGAAATATCTTTCATACCATGCTCTGACCCTAAATACATAATTTAGAAGTTAACTATATGTTTATTAAATACAACACATATGACAAAACATATCTTTCCTTCAACTTTAAATTTTAATAAAACATGGAATATGCATAGGAAAGTAATGGTAAGTTAAGGATATAATTTAGGCTTGCAGGCAGTAAGTAAATATCTTTAAAAATTTTTATAAAATCTGACCTCCTGTGGAGCTGCTAAGACAGATTCTCTATTGTGGAACACTTTCAATTACCAAAATCATATTTGAAATTTTTTTCAAGTGAAATAAAGCAATGCTCTAGACAGGTTATATATCAGTTGAATTGTTAGCATTCTGTTCTAATTTCCTCCATAAACCAAAAGTATTAAGTGTCATGCTCACATCTGTGGCCTGAGCATAAAGTTGACAAAAAAATCAAGCCTAATGGCTTTTCTCAATCTAAAATAATGTCTAGTTTCAACCTGTGGTTTTAAAAGTAAGTCTGGAGTGTCAAAGTAATATATGTCTCATGTTCTAACCATTTTGAGTTTTCACACTGAATGTGCTTTCACTGGATCTGTTTTTTTTTAATTTGTTTTATGATGACATTTTATTTTTGTGTGGTCTCAAATGTTCTTTATGTCGAAAGCTCAAAGCCATGAGGACTTTAGTAATCAGTCAATGAATACAACATTTTTGTTTTAGATATGCAGAAAAGTGTCCTTTTTATTCCATGGGGTCCAACTCAATAGGAAATGGAAAACTGACTCCAAAACCAGTTTCAAAGGCAGTGTCAGCTGGTGTGTGTAAATCCTGGATGAGATGCTGATAGGAGTTGGCTATAGCCTGTATGGATGTAGCCTTATAAAACTATGAAAACATATAACAAGATGTATCTATATCTATATATATATTTGTTTAGAGTTCCCTAACCTTGAAGGAAGTTAATTCACAAGTCCATCTTCTTTTCTGTGCTTACAGCAAAAGCTATAATCTGTAACATCTCTGATTTCTGATTCCCAGCATAGTCTGTCTTTAGCTTTTCCTTTTGCTTCCAATAGAGAATGGATGTCCTTTGTTTCAACTCATTGAAGTAGACCTATATTTTTCTGATTGTCTATTTTTTTCTGACCATAGTCCTTTGACTGTTCATTTGAACTGCTTCAGGATTCAGCGATCAGCTCTCTGTCACATACACAAAACTCTGATCAACCAAGTGCTAACAGGCTATATTTCAGGACTGGCATACTCCAGGAATCTGGCTTTATTCCTTGGGAAAAATTTTGTCCTGTTATTTGTTGTTGATGTGGCTCCTAGGTGACCCTAGTGAAAATATCCAGAAAGTTGAGTGTGATGTTGTTGACAGTTCCAACTCTAGCAGCTGCTTGTTATGATGGACATTTAACTTTATCTGGTGGCTGATGATTTTGTTGTGGTTTAGTATTCCACTGACTGGATTGTGTTAGGTGCTATTCATAACACATGACTTGATCTCTGTGTTTTGGGAGCTGACAGTGTCTAATTCATAGAACTTGAGAGAGAATAGGGCCACCCACTACATATCTAGAAGGCCAGGGGACTTTCCTTTAGCACTTTTTTCTTTATTTCACTTTTTTCTTCTTGCAACTAACACCCAGATTTCACACCCTTCATTCATCTGAAAAGAATAATTTGCCCAAAACAACATGAAAGACTATCTCTAAATAAATTGTTTGAATCTCAACACTGAGCTGATCTTAGACAAAAGTAAGTTATAGTTTCTGAATTTCAAACATCAGTGTCAGAGGAATAACTTTGCACAATGAGTTCTTTTCTTCATTGCCTACTAATGCACATGACCATGGACCTCAGTTTGAGTCTGTAATTAACAGATTCACATAATATTAATCCATGTATGTCCATCTAAATAACTCCTGTTAGAATAAGTAATTTCCTCAAACACAGGGGGAGAATACCAGCTGACTCATTGGTGCATCAGTAATCCTTCCATATGAATGATTAGACTATTTATCACAACATTCTGTCTTCTAGCCAAAGTATGCTTTTGATCATTGGCATCATTAGGGTGTTCATAGCCTATATAACCAGGAAAGAAGACCTGGAATTTTAAATTTACCAGAATATGTAAATATACAATATTCTATTCGTTTTCTATTGCTATGTAAAAAATCACCCCCAAACTTAGTGACTTAAAACAATAAAAGCTTATTAAATACTAGTTTCTGGTGAAAATTTGAGTGATAGCAGAGTTCTGGTGTGGGGTTTCTCTTAAGCCTGCAGCCAGCTGTTCACCAGGGTGCATTCATCTGAAGGCTTAACTGGGGCCCAGATGCCTCATTTACATGGTTCTCTTTTGTGCAGTACTGGGGACTGAACCCAGGGTGCTCTAACAGTGAGCTACATCAGAAGCACTTTTTAAAATTTTTGTTTTGAGACATGGTCTGGCCAAATAGCTGAGGGTGGCATTGACTTTCAATTCTCCTGCCTCAGCTTCTCAGTAATCTCTGGGATCATAGACATGTGTTACCACACCTGGCTTTATTCACATGGTTGTTTATATGAGATGTCCATTTATTGTCACCTGTGCCTCTTTGTAGGGATCCTTGAGTGTCCTTCAAACATGACAGCTGGCTTCCCTCAGAGCCAGTGATCCAAGAGAAAGAGCAAGGATGACACTTAATATCTCTCTCTCTCTCTCTCTCTCTCTCTCTCTATATATATATATATATATATATATATATATATATATATATTACTCTCTATGTATATTATATATATAATTACATATATATATGTAATTGCTATAGGATTATTCTTTTTTATTACTTCTTAGTTACACATGACAGAATCCATTTTGATAAAATTATGCAAGCAAGGATTATTCTTAATAAAGCCTAATAAACTGCTGGAGAAGTGACACAGAAATTATATATTTGTTCTCCTTTCATTTTTTGAATCATATGTTAATTATAACTCTCTTGTTGTCCCAGAATGTCAGTAGTCTTCAAGCTGGAAAAAATGCATTTTAAGTGCTCTCTTGTCCTGAAGGCCAGTTCTTACATTTCTCTAGGACTTGCCAAGAAGGGGAAACAAGAATGGTCTCATGAACCTTAGCCAATATTGCATGAGATGATAACATTTGGAGAAGGGGGATCTGAAGTAGGAGGAAGATCCTTTGAGAAAGATTGTTGACCTATCTAGAAGGAAGCTGTTTTCTCCTAACTAAAACTCAGAGGAGAAGATACTATATTAGTCAATGCTTTGTCATTGTGATCAAAAGGCATGACATGAATAACTTAAAGGAAGCAAGATTTATTTTGGCTCTTGGTTTCAGAGATTTTAGTTGATGGCCAGCCTGCTCCATTGCTTTGGGCCTCAGATGAGGCAGAACATCATGGTGGAAGGGCAGGGCAGAAGCCAACTGTTCAACTCATGGCGACAAAGAAGGAGTGGAGGGGGAGGCAGAGGGAGAGGGAGAGGGAGAGGGAGAAGGAGGGGGGGAGGGGTCAGGGACAAGACTTCCTTCCATATTCAACTATTTCCTCCATCCTTGCCCCACCTGACTGCAGTTTCTACCACCTGATAATCCAATCACTTCCCCAAAGTCCCACCACTGGATAGTACTGCATTAGGTACCAAACCTGTAACACATGAGGTTTTGATGGGCATTCCATATCCAAACCATAATAGATGCCCTCTTTCAGAGAATCACTGATGAGAGGGGAAAATGACACATTGTTCCTGTTGTTTGGTGGCTAAACTATGAAAATAAGTAGGCCACTTCTGTATTCAACCAGAGTGAAGTGGATTAGCAAATTCTTGGGTGATCCTAATCTGTTTATCTTGGCTTCAGTAATTACCAGCAATATTTTTCACTTTTACTTAGAAGACTATAAAATGTGAGAGGCTGTCTAGGGTCAATGTTGAAGGCCACATAAGGAGAGAAGGCTTCAACTAACTCCATTACTGGAAGGGAAAATGTCCATTTCCTTGAACCAGAGAGGGCACTCTGAAAGGAAGAAAAATAGAGACCCTTAGAAGGCATGTCTAACAGGACAAGGACACCCAGCAAATAGAGGTTTAAAGGGCCATTAAAAATGGGGAGTAAGGATGCCATATGAAATCATCCAGAAAAAAATCTTGTCCAAGTTGGTAAGTGTGTAATGTTGAAGGTTCTTAAAGGAGGCTCCAGTTAGCCCCCCAAAATCAGATGCAAGGGAAAGCCAATGTTTAGACATCTCCCATGACTGTTTTTTAACCAACCAAGAGAGAGAGATAGTTGATGCCTATTAATTTAACCTACATTTTTCCTTTTAGCATCCATTCTTTTGCCCAAATATCAGACTTGAGGAAAGAAATGGAAGCCCAGTGAGTCATGGATGAAGATGGAAAAGCAGGTAGAGTGAAATCTCAAGATGTGCCCTTGCTTCCAAGGACTATGGTGTTGCGGTCTGAGTGAGGTTAGAAGAGAAGCTTGACATTGAGTGGGAACTGAATATTTTTGACTTATGTTAAACTGAAAAGGAGATGGAAAAGAGACTGTTCTAATGCCTGAAATAATCATAAAGCTAAGGAATGTATCTTAGATATGGCTAAGAGGCAAGGGATGGAAAATATGACTAAATAGTTTTGAAGACAGATATGAAAAAAAAAATTAAATGTTTCTACTTATCCTCTACAGCCATTCAATAAATTGGTTACACAAGAGCTCATTGGGCACAATGACTTTAAATTGATATCCTGGCATGCTGGATGCCTTGTTTATCACTTGTAATAAAGAGGAACAGTGTGTCTCTGTTCTCCCTGAGTGCTCATCCTGTTAAGGAATGAAATGGTAAACTTGAGAGGTTCATTCAAATGGCACTGAGGGTTATGCTGGTCTTGAGCAAGAGAGAAGAGGGCTAGTGTCAAGTGTAAGTGCTACTAAGGAGCTGCATGCACACTGGAGTGTATACAAGGTCGACTGACCAGTCAAAAGAAGTGAGCAGATCTGAGTAGACATGAAAAGAGATGGTGACCGCTGAGTAAGCAATACTGTGGATGTTTCTCTAGACTGTAAGCAGAATAATTGCACTGCAGTCTTCTCTGATTCATTTAGAAATTATTTGAGATCTTTTAATTTCTTCATTTTTTATGGAACCAGTTTTGTAGATAATAAATGGACTGAAGTCAAAGGACATCTGAGAGAAAAATATAGTTAAAATAATAACCAGAATTTTTTAAAAAAATAGTTGTTCCTCATTGCTCTAACTATTTTATATAGGTTACTCATTTTTTTGGATATGTTTGCCTTGCCATAGCACTGGCAAAGATTTCCTTAATCTTTTAAACATATCTGAGTTTATTTAAACACTTAAAATTTTATTTTGTGCATAGACATTGGAACATAAATAGTTAGATTGCTTTAGTCATCATTAAAGAATGATGTTACTTTTAGAAGTGTCATATAAGCTTTTTTAACTGTATTTTTAAGCCAGACTTAACTGTTACCATTCATGTTTAAAAGACAAGTGACATCTAGTCTCACCCCTCAGGGAAAAAGATTAAGTATTCATTTATTTTTTCCTGCTTAGTACAATTTTACACAAAGAGCTCCTTTTAAATACTCCAGAGGCTTTTCACCCAAAGGAGCTGTTGTTTAAGTTGGCATTTGCCTTACCTGTTTAGTGGAAAATACTGTATCAGTGTTAAAAGCGCTTCTGAATGATATGGTCTTTACTGTCATATGTGTTAGTTTACTGTATGTATTAGATATTTTAAACAAGCATAAGTGAAACAAGATTGGTTAGGGTTTCTCCAGAGTAAAGAATACAGAGAACAAATGGAAAGATGCTTGATTCCTTGCACGTGGTTTCTATACTTGACTCAGCTGGCTTCCCATTTTATGGTTATCAGATTTGTGGGCTTTGAAATTATGAACATTGGGTCAAATTTTATGTTGGAAAACACTCAGAGGTGACATGAAGTGAGCATGTGATTTGAACAACCTATAATTTTTACACAATTTTGGATGACCAAAGTAAAAATATTTCCCATAAAAGGCTGTAAATTTGCTAAAATTGAACACAAATTACCTATAGTATAGTAACACAAAGAAACTGTTTACTGAAATATTCTGAAATTTCTTTTTTTTTTTTTGAGTTTTATTTTAAACAATTTCTAGGGAGAGACATTTCATAGTTACCAAGGAAATCTATCATCTGTTCAGTTTACAAAGTTAATTTTAAACAAGCTTCTGTGACTGATCTAACATGAACCATTACCAGGAAACCTTGTTATTGATGTGACAAAATTATCAGTTGGAATGCTCTTAGAAGATCTGAAGTCAGTGTGGTAAGGACTTTTAGTCATAAGTGATTCAGCACATCGAGTTATCAATTTGTATTCATTTTTCTGATGCTGTGTGACAAATCACAATAAATTTAAAACAACTCCTGATTATCCTCTCACAGTTTTGTAGGTCTGAAGTCTCAGCACAGTGTAACTAGATTCTCCACTTAGAGTTTCACTGAGTTAAATTCAAGGTATCATCTAGTGCTGTAGTTCTTTTTTGGGTTTGAGAATCTCTTACAAATTTATTGGCAGTATGCAGTATTAACTTTTTGAGGGTGTAGGAGGAACCCCTCAATATCTGTTAGATGTAAAACCTCTGGCTTCCTTTTCTGCAACCAGTTGTACTGTCTTCTTTTTTTAGGGATCCTGTGATTAGGTCAGGCCCATTTGGATAATAGTTTTGCAATATAATATAACATAACACAATCATGGAAGTGATGTCGCACGATGTTTACAGGTTCTGCTTACTCTCAAGGACAGGAAATTTTACAGGAGTGTGGGTCACGGAGGGCCTGTAATCTTGGAATTTTGTCTGCTACATACCTCTATATATACCAGTGACTGCAACTTTGCATTCTGTATTATGAATATCGAAGATGATAGGAATCAAGAAAATCTTCTTTATGAACAGTGATCTGGAGCTCTGGCTTGTTTGGTAATTAACTCCATTTCTACTTCATTTTATTCAGGTTTTGTTTTTTTGTTTTTGTTTTTTGGCAGTGCTGGGGATTGAACCCAGGGCCCTGTGCAGGTGAGGCAAGCACTCTATCAGCTGAGCTATATCCTTATCCCCCTCTACTTCATTTTATTCATACACCTGGATTTAACATACTTTTTGGAAAGTAGACAATCCTTCCTCTTGCTTACGTTTGGCTTTTTGATGCCAATATTCCAGCCTTAATCTTATCTCGTGCATTTCCACAGTGAAGACTACTTCAAGGTCTGTGGCAAATATGCAGGTAAAAGTTTTGCAGCACTTAAAATAAAATGTTCATATTTTTACTTATAAGGAGATTATTGGCTCAGATTCTTTTACAGAAATATACTCTTCTAGAATTCTCAGGCACAGGTTAAAACACTTACTAAATTGGTCCTTTCCCAGTTTTTTTTTTTTTTGTAATAAATAATAATATATGTCCCTTGATCTTTGAGGTTTCCAAGAAGAGCACATGTCTGACATTTTGTGAAATGAACTTGCTTAGCAACAGCACATACTTTTTCCTTCTTGTTAATGCTCTCATATTTCAGTGGAAGGTAAAATTTTATTTACTTGATGAATTTGCTTCAATCTTTCACACACATTTTTTAAGAACATGCATGCTGAAGTTGGTAGATTATAAAAGGGATTAAAACTTAAGTTCCTTTTTTGTTCTATGTTCTTTGTAAGATCAAGTAGCCAAGGGCCTTTGAAGAATTCAGACAAATGTATCTGAATACTTTCCACCAAACGGGAGGTAGAGGATCAAGCATGGATTTTCTCTTCATAGCACTTCTGGCAAGAGGTTTCTGGAATAAAATTCACATATTCCTCCTCCAACTTGGTTAACCACAACATCTGTTTGTCTCTATTGGCGTTTGGCCATTGACCTACTGTCTCCTGTAGAAGACACCCACCATCCCTCTTAAGACCAAATGTCCTTGAGAAACAAGCCTTTCTGAAGTGATTTCAGTCAGGGAACTAGTCACAAGCCAAAAGCAAGGCCTGGTTACATCATCTAAACTCACTGAAAAGGGGATTAATTTTATGTTTTTCTCTGAATTTCGAGACTGAATTATTAATAGTACCAATTTATTTGGAAGGGAAAAGGTCAAAAGATTTAAACAGGAACACTACAAACATACTCCCTTTTTTACTAATATAGTACTGGATGTGTAGATTTACTTTTTTTGCTAAAAGAACCATCAAAGGAGTTTAGTTAACTTTCAAAATGTAGGGAATAAAAGTTTAACTAAAACTTTATGCATATGTATGTGTATTTATGCATATGCATATAGGTACATATACATATATTTTTATAGCCATTTTGAAATCTAAGTACGTTTACCAACCTTTTTTAAAAATTATTTTTTTGATATATAAAAAGAGCTCATAATTTTCTGCAGAGTTATTGCTGCTTCTAAAACTGTAATTTGCCTCTGCTGGCACAACTAGGAAAGGCTCAGTACAGGCCAGTGCCTGTGAGATCCTGGTGTCAAATATTTCAACAAGAGCTCTACTTAGATCAGAGAGTCTCTCAGAGTTGCTACCTCTCTTCAAATTACTATCTGGCTTTGTCCTGGCCAGCCACTTTTGCTCTTTTTACATTTTCAGATTGTTAGAATTTACCTGAAATTGTTTAAGTTGTAATACAGTGAAAGGAAGCCTGACCCATTTAAAAAAGCAGAAAAAACTGGACTGGCAACCCAGGTTTGTTCTGTAGAACTCCTCTCTAGATTCCCACACCAAGGCAGTTTTCCTTGGATTTCGTAGGTAAAGTGCTCAGATGTGAATTTTTTTTTCTTTTTCTTTTCTCTCTCTCTCTCTCTCTCTCTGTGTGCGGGGGTTGGGGGGGGGGCTCCAATCTTTTCTTCAATACATCTGCTTTCTAACCTATGCTTCTTCTTTCTGTTTTGGCCACTTGGTCTTCTCTGTTTTGGTATCAAAATGAATATTTTCTGATACCCCTCAGGTACTCTCAGTTTCTGATTATCTTTCTTTTATGGTTCTCTCATATGACCTTGGTTTGTCTCTGGCCCAATTTAGGCCTCTTGCCCTCAAATCTCTTATCTCTGCTCCAGCTGAAGTTGAAGCCCAGTGTGATGAGCTAGAACAGAGGAAACCTGGGGGAACAAATAGAGTGGTACTCACCCTAGAGGAACCATAGACTGGTAAGAATGTCAGACTCTCATTAGTTAATTAGATCTTCAGTCCTTCACACTTTAATCTAAATACTTAAAAATATGAAACATTATCTTTTTTTCTGTCCTGTTTTTGTTATCTTTAAATATTCTAATACCATACACTTAGACCAGTGCTGATCTAATCTAATCTGAATATATCACTGCTCTAAAATTCTCATTTCATCTCCTTCTGGGTCAAGGAAGAAAAATAAGTCATGGAATGGACGGATTTAATCCGAGGCTGCCCTTTGCCATAGCAGGGCCTTGGCCTATGAGATGTGATAATCAGTGTTTCTTTATCTCACCAAATTTTTCATACCTATGAAAATGCCACTATATGACCATCATATTAACCAGAAAGAGATTACTAAGTTATAAACCTAATCTATTTCAGAAAAGAATGCTTCAATAAACAGAGGACCTTCCTCCATTTAACCTTTATAATTTAGTCTGCAATATTTTCTGGAAAACATCTTAAGGAAGTATGCTGAATCTTAATTATATTTATGATAAAATAAAATATAGTAAGTATAAAAATTATCTAGAAACCCACAACAAGTGGAAGGCAGATCCAGAACTCCACACTTCAGTGTTCTAGTCGTTGGGCTTCACAGTCTCTCTTTGTTCCTTTTGCCAAGGGATGACCAGAGAAGAAAATACCCTCAACCAATTAGCCAAGCTGAAATCTGGTGATTATTCTGAAAATATATTGTGTATTACAATATTTGAGCTGCAGTTACAGCTCTGTTCACCATCGGGGGCAGCTCTTCCCAAGGAAATGAGCTTCTGATGGAGCAAGGAGAAGATTTCTTCTGCTGGATGTTACACATTACATATTCAGAGTGCTTGATCATTTCAGATCTGTGCATGGAAGGGGAGGAGCAGGTTATTGCAGAGTTCCTAAGATTATTTCTAATCCTACAAATCAAATTTGATTGCTACTAGATTTAGCCTTATGTCAATATTTTACACTTTTAACATGATTATAGAAGAGTACTATTATGATATTTTAATTTTTATTAATTGAAAATCCAGACTATTTCAATCTGTTTTTTTTCTATCATAACAAAATCAATTTATTGTATTATTAAAAGATTCCAGATTATCTAAATCTGGCAACTGTAAAAAATATTAGCCAAATACTAAGTTTGTACAGGTATATTTCAGATATATTGAGGGTTCTGTTTCAGACTTCAATAAAGTGAAGATAAAAATAAATAAAGTTACATTTTTTTGGATTTCCCAGTATATATACAAGTTATGTTTCTAGTATTATGAAATCTATTAAGTATGCAATAATATTATATCTGGAAAATAATGTGTCTACCTTGAGTAAGAATACTTTATTGTTAAAACCACTGTTTATCTGAGTTTTCAGGGAGTCCTAACCTTCTTGCTGGTATTGTCTTGATGTTGATGGCTGTGGACTGATCATGATGGTGGTGGCTGAAAGCCGGGCCGGCTCTGGAAATTTCTTAAAATTAGATTAATGATAGTTTTAAGCATTGATTGTCTCTTCGACTAATGAAAGATTCCTCTGTAGTATGTGATGCTGTTTGGCAGTATCTTACCCAAAGTAGAACATCTTTCAAAATTTGAGTAAGTTCTTTCAAACCTTATCACTATATTAACTAAATTTAGGAAATATTATAAATAATTAGTTATTATTTTAATAATGTTCAAGCATGTTCACTAGAAGTAGATTTTATTATAAGAAACCAATTTCTTTGCTCATCCATAAGAAGCAACTCCTTATCCAGTAAGATTTTATCATGAGGTTGCAGCAATACAATCCCTTCAAACTCCACTTCTAATTCTAGTTCTCTTGATATTTCCACCACATCTGTAGTTATTTTCTCCACTGGAGTCTTGAAAAAAGTCATTTGTAAAGGTTGGAATCCAGTTCTTCCAAACTCCTGTTAATGTTGGTATTTTGACCTCCTCCCATGAATAATGAATGTTCTTAATGGCATGTAGGACAGTGAGTCCTTTCCAGAAGGTTTTCAACTTACTTTGTCCAGATCCATCAGAAAAACAACTATCTGTGCCAGCTTTAGCCTTATAAAATGTATTTCTTAAAAAAAATGAAGAGTCAAAATTACTCCTTGATGCATAGGCTACAGAATGAAGGTTAGGTTAGCAGGCACAAAAACAATGTTCACCAATTGTGCACCTCCATGAGACTTCTGGGTGACCAGGTACTTTCTTTTCTCTCTTTAAAAAATATTTTTATTAGTTATTGATGGACCTTTATTTGTTTATTTGTTTATATGTGGTGCTGAGAATCGAACCCAATGCCTCACACATGCTAGGCAATTGCTCTACCACTGAGCCACAATCCCAGCCCACCAGGTATATTTTCAACAGCAGTATTTTGAAATATTCTGGGGTGTATGTTTCAACAGAGAACCTAAAATATTCAGTAGACCATGTTGTAAACAGATGTGCCATCATTCAGGCCTTGCTATTCCATTTGTAGAGCACATGCAAGATAGATCTAAGTGTAATTCTTAAGGGCCCTGGGAATTTTGGAATGGTAAACAAGTGTTGTCTTCAATTTAATGTCACCAGCTGCATCAACCCTTAACAAGAGTGTTGGCCTGTCCTTTGAAGCTTTCAAGCCAGGCATTGACTTCTCTTTTCTGGCTATGAAAATCTTTGGGTGGCAGTGAGGCTGCTGAGTCTACAGTGAAAGTCTGTTTAGTGTGTGCACATTCATCATGTCAACCAGAGCCTCTTGATAGTTAGATCTGCATCTGCATCAGATCTTGTTGCTTCATCTCACACTTTGATGCAATAGAGATGGCTTCTTTTCTTAAACCTCACAAATCAACCTCTCTACCTTCAAACTTCTATAATTCCATCACTTCACTGAGCCTCCCCTAGAACTGAAGAGAGCTACAGTATTCTTATGGCTTAGGCTCGGGAAATGTTGACACTGGTTTGGTTTAATATCTAGACCACAGAGCCCTTTTTGATGTCAACAAGGCTGTTTTGTTTTCTTAGCATTTATATGTTCCCTACAGTAGCACTTTTAATTTTACTCAAGAAGTTTTTCTTTGTGCTCACACCTTGACTGTTTGGTGTGAGAAGCCTAGGTTTCAATCTATCCTGGCTTTTAACATTCCTTCATCACTAAACTTAGGCATTTGTAGATTTTGATTACGGTGAGAGATTATGACTCTTCTTTTCACTTGAATATTCAGTGACCATTGTAGAGGTGACAATTGGATTAATTTTAATATTATTGTGTTTGGGAAAATAGGAAGACCTAATTGGGAGAGTGAGATGGGGTAATGGCCAGTTGGTGGAACAATCAGAATACATGCAACTTTTATTGATGTAGTTTGTCATCCCATATGTGCATGGTTTATGGTGTTACTAAACAATTACAATTTTAACATCAAAGTTTACTAATCACAGGTCACCATAACAGGTATAATAACAAAAAACTTGAAGTACTGTTAAATTACCAAAACTGAGACACAGAAATGAAGGAAGCATGTGCTATTGTAAAAATGGTGTTGATGGACACTCCATGTAGAATTTGCATAAACTTTCAGTATGTTTTTAAAAAGTATTTTGGCATGCAATAAAGCAGATACTAATCTATCTTTTATACTTTTTCCCCTTGTTTATTTGATTTCTCTATAAATTTATTGACAGTTGGTTCATGTCCTATGAACCTTCAGACTATGAATTGTTATTTTTATACAATTTATAACTTTGTACATTTCCTCTACCTTCATGTTGCCAATCCCTGGTACCATTTCATTCCTTTCTCTCTTAAGTCCATTTCGTGATTAGCAAATAATGACACAGTCCTTCCAAATGTGCTATGGTTTTGGCCTCAGAGTCCTTCTCAACACATCTAATACAATTTTTAAATGCATTCAAATTCTGAGTTCTTCCAAATTTATACATACACTGTGGATTTCTCTCATAAACTCAGACTCCTATACAGATGGTTCATCTTGTAATTTTTCAACCCCATGATGGTGCCAAAGTGCCATGTATCTTTCACTTGCAGTACAGTATTTAAAAAAAAAAACACACAAGGTATTGCACACTTCATTACAAAATAGGCTTTGTGTTAAATTTGTTTTGCATAAATAGACGCTAATGAGTGTGTTCTAAGCACATTTAAGGTAGGTGAGGCTAAGCTATGATGTTTGATAGGTTAAGTGTATTGAATGCATTTTTAATTTATTGTATTTTAGCTTATGTAAGTTTATGGGGACTTAACACCATCATAAGCCAAGGAATATCTTATACTACTCCCTTCCTGATATTAGTATTTGGATGTTTACTAGGAATCTTGACTTTCACATGTCTAATATCAGACCCATGAACTTTATTCCAGAATCTTCTTTTCCTGATCTTTACTATCTCATTAAAATCACTACTCTCCTTAAGTTTCTTGTGCTACAATCCATAAGCATCCTGGACTTGCTTCTTTCCCTCCAGCTTAGATCCATGTTGTCAGAATATTCTATTGGCTCTATCTTCAAACCAAACATGTTCAGAATCTGAGCACTCCTCAAATCCTCTAATGCTACCACCTGGGCCAAGCCAATACCAGCTAAATATTCATTTTTATTATTTACTTATGTTGCATTTCTTCCATTTGAATATTTGTGCCATGATGATAATTGTGAAAATGTAAGTATTATTGTAAAAAACACAAAGTATCAAGAACTGAGTAAGTATTTGTGTATTTGGATTAAAGGAGGTTCCTGAACAAATATTTAAGAGTTCAGTTTTCTAGCTATGGTAAATGTAGAAATAAGACTTCAGTGGGTAAGGTAAAAGGGACAGGAAACACAGGACAGCTGTGAAGGCAGTATGACTTGAACATGGGTCTTTGCTCAATAACAAAGCATATGAGATGGATAGAGGGAAAGTGGGGACAAGGATTCTGTGGAGAGAAGTGCACTAAGCCTTTAGACAACAATGCTCATATTTGCTTCTATTATGTGAATACATTAAAAAAGCTGTCAGAGTCATGTCATGAAGATTTCTGAATACATATTAGGAAGACAAGGCTTGGTATTGTTGAAACAGGAGCATAAGACCTGGGACTGGTTATAGATTTGCAACTGAAATCTTAATTCTACTCATAACAATACCATCCCAATGCATGTTTAAATACAGATAAGAAGATCATCTCTCCTCACTTATGAGAGGGAACAAACTCTCAGCAAAATTTACTTCAGTTATACATTTCTTTTTGTTTATGATTTGTTTCGTCAAGTGAGGAAAGAAATGTTTTAAAAAGTTGGTTTTATTTCTTTTTTTAAAATTGGTTGTTCAAAATATTACAAAGCTCTTGACATATCATATTTCATACATTAGATTCAAGTGGATTATGAACTCCCATTTTTACCCCAAATAGATTGCAGAATCACATCGGTTACACATCCACATTTTTACATAATGCCCTATTAGTAACTGTTGTATTCTGCTACCTTTCCTATCCTCTACTATCCTCCCTCCCCTCCCCTCCCCTCCCCTCCCATCTTCTCTCTCTACCCCATCTACTGTAATTCATTTCCCTCCTTGTTTATTTTCCCCTTCCCCTCACAACCTCTTATATGTAATTTTGTATACCATTGAGGGTCTCCCTCCATTTCCATGCAATTTCCCTTTTCTCTCCCTTTCCCTCCCACCTCATGTCTCTGTTTAATGTTAATCTTTTCTTCCTGCTCTTTCTCCCTGCTCTGTTCTTAGTTGCTCTCATTATATCAAAGAAGACATTTGGTATTTGTTTTTTAGGGATTGGCTAGCTTCACTAAGCTTAATCTGCTCTAGTGGCATCCATTTCCCTGCAAATTCCATGATTTTGTCATTTTTTAGTGCTGCATAATACTCGATGGTGTATAAATGCCACATTTTTTTTTATCCCTTCATCTATTGAAGGGCATCTGGATTGGTTCCACAGTCTAGCAATTGTGAATTGTGCTGCTATGAACATCGATGTGGCAGTATCTCTGTAGTACGCTCTTTTAAGGTCTTCAGGGAATAGTCCGAGAAGGGCATTAGCTGGGTCCAATGGTGGTTCCATTCCCAGGAATCTCCATACTGCTTTCCAAATTGACTGCACCAGTTTGCAGTCCCACCAGCAATGTACAAGAGTACCCTTTTCCCCACATCCTCGCCAGCACTTGTTTGACTTCAGAATGGCTGCCATTCTTACTGGAGTGAGATGGTATCTTAGGGTGGTTTTGATTTGCATTTCTCTGACTGCTAGAGATGGTGAGCATTTTTTCATGTACTTATTGATTGATTGTATGTCCTCCTCTGAGAAGTGTCTGATCAGGTCCTTAGCCCATTTGTTGATTGGGTTATTTGTTATCTTATTGTTTAATTTTTTGAGTTCTTTGTATACTCTAGATATTAGGGCTCTATCTGAAGTGTGAGGAGTAAAGATTTGTTCCCAGGATGTAGGCTCCCTATTTACATCTCTTATTGTTTCTCTTGCTGAGAAAAAACTTTTTAGTTTGAGTAAGTCCCATTTGTTGATTCTTGTTATTAACTCTTGTGCTATTGTTGTCCTATTAAGAAATTTGGAGCCCGACCCCACAATATGTAGATCGGAGCCAACTTTTTCTTCTATCAGACGCAGAGTCTCTGATTTGATATCTAGCTCCTTGATCCACTTTGAGTTAACTTTTGTGCATGACAAGAGGAGGGGATTCAGTTTCATTTTGTTGCATATGGATTTCCAGTTTTCCCAACACCATTTTTTGAAGATGCTATCCTTCCTCCATTGAATGCTTTTAGCTCCTTTATCAAATATAAGATAGTTGTAGCTTTGTGGATTAGTCTCTGTGTCCTCTATTCTGTACCATTGGTCCACCCGCCTGTTTTGGTACCAGTACCATGCTGTTGTTGTTACTATTGCTCTGTAATAAAGTTTGAAATCTGGTATCACTATACCGCCTGATTCACATTTCCTGCTTAGAATTGCTTTTGCTATTCTGGGTCTTTTATTTTTCCATATGAATTTCATGATTGCTTTATCTATTTCTACAAGAAATGCCTTTGGGATTTTGATTGGCATTGCATTAAACCTATAGAGAGCTTTTGGTAATATCGCCATTTTGATGATGTTAGTTCTGCCTATCCATGAACAGGGCATATTTTTCCATCTTCTAAGATCTTCTTCTACTTCTCTTTTTAGGGTTTTGTAGTTTTCATTGTATAAATCTTTCACCTCTTTTGTTAGGTTGATTCCCAAGTATTTTATTTTTTTTGAGGATATTGTGAATGGAGTGTTTTTCCTCATTTCCATTTCAGAAGTTTTGTCGCTGATATACAGAAATGCCTTTGATTTATGCGTGTTGATTTTGTATCCTGCCACTTTGCTGAATTCATTTATTAGTTCTAGTAGTTTTTTGGTAGACCCTTTTGGGTCTTCTAGGTATAAAATCATGTCATCCGCAAATAGGGATAATTTAAGTTCTTCTTTTTCTATTTTTATCCCTTTAATTTCTTTCGTCTGTCTAATTGCTCTGGCCAGTGTTTCGAGAACTATATTGAATAGAAGTGGTGAGAGAGGGCATCCCTGTCTTGTTCCAGATTTTAGAGGGAATGCCTTCAATTTTTCTCCATTCAGAATGATGCTAGCCTGAGGCTTAGCATAGATAGCTTTTACAATGTCTAGGAAAGTTCCTGTTATCCCTAGTTTTTCTAGAGTTTTGAACATAAAGGGATGCTGTACTTTGTCGAATGCTTTTTCTGCGTCTATTGAGATGATCATATGGTTCTTATCTTTAAGTCTATTTATGTGGTGAATAATGTTTATTGATTTCCGTATAGTGAACCATCCTTGCATCCCAGGGATGAATCCTACTTGATCATGGTGCACAATTTTTTTGATGTGCCTTTGTATCCAATTCACCAGAATTTTATTGAGGATTTTTGCATCTAGGTTCATCAGAGATATTGGTCTGTAGTTTTCTTTCTTTGAGGTGTCTTTGTCTGGTTTTGGAATCAGGGTGATGTTGGCCTCATAGAATGAATTTGGCAGAGCTCCCTCTTTTTCTATTTCCTGAAATAACTTGAAAAGTATTGATATTAATTCTTCTTTAAAGGTTTTGTAAAACTCCGCTGTATACCCATCCGGTCCTGGGCTTTTCTTGGTTGGTAGTCTTTGGATTGCTTCTTCTATTTCATCCATTGAAATTGGTCTGTTTAAATTGTGTGTATCCTCCTGACTCAGTCTGAGAAAATCATATGACTTAAGAAATTTATCGATGTCTTCACTATCTTCTATTTTATTGGAATATAGGTTTTCAAAATAATTTCTAATTGTCTTCTGTATTTCTGTAGCATCTGTTGTGATATTGCCTTTGTCATCCCGTATGTTAGTAATTTGACTTCTCTCTCTTCTTCTCTTCGTTAGCATGGCTAAGGGTCTGTCGATCTTATTTATTTTTTCGAAGAACCAACTTTTAGTTTTATTAAGTTTTTCAATGGTTTCTTTTGTTTCAGTTTCGTTGATTTCTGCTCTGATTTTAATTATTTTTGCCTTCTGCTACATTTGCTGTTGTTTTGCTCTTCCTTTTCCAGGGCTTTGAGATGAAGTGTGAGCTCATTTATTTGTAGGTTTTTCCTTTTTTTGAGGAATGACCTCCAGGCGATGAATTTCCCTCTTAAAACTGCTTTCATTGTGTCCCATAGATTCCTATATGTTGTGTCTGTATTTTCATTTATCTCTAAGAATTTTTTGATTTCATCCTTTATGTCTTCTGTAACCCACTGATCATTCAGTAACATATTGTTCATTTTCCATGTGATGTAGGATTTTTCCTTCCTTGTTTTATCATTGATTTCCAGTTTCATTCCATTATGATCCAAAAAATGCATGGTATTATCTCCACCCCTTTATATTTACTGAGGGTTGCCCTATGGCATAATATATGGTCTATTTTTGAGAAGGATCTATGTGCTGCTGAGAAAAAAGTATATCCACTTGATGATGGTTGATATATTCTATATATGTCAGTTAAGTCTAGGTTATTGATTGTGATATTGAGTTCTATAGTTTCTTTATTCAACTTTTGTTTAGAGGATCTGTCCAATGGTGAGAGAGGTGTGTTGAAGTCACCCATAATTATTGTGTTGTGGTCTATTTGATTCTTGAACTTGAGGAGAATTTGTTTTATGAATGTCGCAGCACCCTTATTTGGTGCATAAATATTGATAATTGTTTTGTCTTGCTGGTGAATGGTTCCTTTTAACAGTATATAATGTCCTTCCTTATCCCTTTGGATTAACTTAGTCTTGAAGTCGATTTTATTCGATATGAGGATGGCCACCCCTGCTTGCTTCCGAGGACTGTGTGTGTGGTATATTTTTTCCCACCCTTTCACCTTCAGCCTTTGCATGTCTTTTCCAATCAGATGTGTCTCCTGGAGGCAACATATTGTTGGATTTGTTTTTTTAATCCATGTTACCAGCCTATGTTGCTTTATTAGAGAGTTTAAGCCATTAACGTTTAGAGTTACTATTGATATATGGTTTGTACTTCCAGCCATGTTTGATTATTTATCTTTTTTTTTTTAATTTAGTTTGTTTCTCCATGATTAGCTTTCTCCCCTGCCCTCTGCCATTACTGAGGCACTTCCCACTGATGGTTTTGGTTGTTGTTTTTCATTTCTTCCTTGTGTAGGGCTTTGCTCAAGATGCTTTGCAATGCTGGTTTTCTGGCTGCAAATTCTTTTAGCTTTTGTATATCATGAAAGATTTTTATTTCGTTGTCATACCTGAAGCTTAATTTTGCTGGATACAAAATTCTTGGTTGGCATCCATTGTCTTTCAGTGTTTGAAGCTGCTGTCTGGGGGTTACACTATAATTTGGGCATTTCCTAATTGCATCAACTCTGTCAGAAGTTTCCCCACCATTTGTTTCCTCAGGCCTTTCCATGGGTGTGTAACCTGTTATTTCCCTGTATTTAAACCACTTTTATTTGATACCAGGGGATTTTCTTTTATCATCCTTCATATGAACTCTTACTTCACTGAATACTGTGGTTTTTGGAGTGTTTGATGGCTGGCACATTTGGCTAATCCAATATCCCCAAAGGCCTTACCTGGGGAAAGTGCTGAATTTTTTGAAAGCTTCCAGCCATATTCCCAGTCCATTATTTTTCTAAAGAGTTTTAAGTAAGTTCCACAGACTTTCTTATAACTAGAGAAAGTTGATTCTAGTATAGACAAACAAAAACATGGTAATGAATATTGATTTGATATGAATATAACTTAAACACCAAATATAATAGCACAAAAATCCCTGAAAGACTAAGGGCTAGCACAGACACAAGCAGTACAGTCTTGCAGTAGCCATGAGCCTCTTTTGGATTCCTTTTGTGGACAGGATGCAGAAGAATTGGGGCACGGGTCCTGGAGATCTGAATATTTTGGAATAATAGTGATGAAGAGGAATATATATGTTTATACATAAAATTCAGACGACTACGTTTTTAAAATATTTTGGATCTGAAAGGCAAAACTATATATAAGCTTGCATATGTTATCATTAAAGTCTGACTGTTTATTTGATAAACTTTGCCAAGAGATTTACTTTTCCTTCTTATTCTTCCAGGATAAGAAATAGAAATGGAAATGCATGCATTGATGCTAACTATGTTAAGTGTACATGTACATGGTTAAGTTTCTCAATATAGCTATAAATTATTTTATTGTCCCAGATTTATAAAAGAGGACCATGAGGCTTAAAAATTGCTTTAGAAATGTGACTAAGATCATGCAGCTAAATTGTAGTAGAGTTAAGATTCAAATCTAGGTTGATATTCCTGAGTGATTTACCCAAAAATGTTCATTTACCATGGGCCAGGCTTTAAGTTAGTTGTAATATTAGTTTTCTTGGTCTGCCATTACAAAATAACGTGGACAGTATAACTTAAGCAACAGAAATTCATTTTGTCACAATATCAGAGGCTGAAAGTCTGAAACCAGGGCCAGCAGGGTTGGTTTCTCCTGAGACTTACAATGGGTGCCTCCTTGCTGCATCTTTGTGGGGTCTTTTCTTTATGTGTACTTTTTACTTTTTGGTTTCCCAGTGTGCTATAAAGATACCAGTGCTATTGGAATACAGCCTATCCTAATGACCCGATTTTAACTTAATTCCCTTTTAATTGCCCAATCTCCAAATTTATTCATATTCTGAGGTACATTAAAATAGGAATGGGGGCGCTGGGGATGTGGCTCAAGTGGTAGCATGCTCGCCTGGCATGCGTGCGGCCCGGTTTTTCGATCCTCAGCACCACATACAAAACAAAGATGTTATGTCCGCCGATAACTAAGAAATAAATATTTTAAAAAAATTCTCTCTCTCTCCCTCTCTCACTCTCTCTTAAAAAAAAAAAGGAATGGGGGAGTATTAATTAAGTCCATAAAAAAGATGTTACGAACCCAAAGTTGAAAAAGAAAAGTAGGGAATCTTCTGTCTCCAAAAATTTATAGGCTAGTTGTTAGAATTACACAAATTATGCACATTGCTAATGTAATGAATGCTCCAAAGTGGAGTTAAATATTGTTACAAGAGCTTATTATAGGTCTCATCAGTGCACACAGGAAAGGCTTCCTTGAAGAAGTAATGACTGAGAATAGGGCAGTGGAGATTGGTCTAGACAGATGCATCAACTTGTTTGGGGAAGGCCCTAGTGTAGAGGAAGCTTAGGAACTTAAGAGGAGCCTCTTATGTTTTTGGTCGTTTGGTTAGGATTTTGATGTCTATGCAAAAGTATTCAGAAGTTATTAAAAATTCAAAGTTGATTGGTGTTTTGAAAAAAGTACTCTTTCTGCTTGCAAAACATTTAGCTGATTGACCACATTTTTCCTTTGCTTTTCAGTTGGTGGCTGTACTATTGTGCACATTCAGAGAAAACTTACAAAAAGTTAGGTTAACTTTTTAGCATTCTCAATATTTACTATTTTCTAGCCTTAAGTTTGCAAGACATAAAAATAAATTATAAAATTTCAATTCTGCCATGCAAAGGGAGATTCTATAATTCAGTCCTTGAAAACAAAGATAAAATACTTACAACATTGATATTAATCAAGATCTGTCTTACAGTTAAATCTTTCTTTGGCATTTCCTGTCTGCCTCCACAAAGTTGTCAGACTGTGGATCTATTGTTCCTGCAATGAACATTACTAACTTTCTTTTGTCTCAGTGGGAATTACATGATTACACCAAAGAGGAGGAAAAAAGTTTGAAAGATTAATGACAAAAATAGTGAAGTATATGTAGTCAAATGGTTAAAATGTTAAGTGTTTAAAAAATGGTACAATTTGAGATTTCAGGTATGAAATTGAGTAAGGATGATTTTTTAAAAAGTGAAGTGTTTTCTATTTTACCTTTAAAATATAATTTGATAAATCTGTTTAAATGTTTAGTTTTCTTTTGAAAATTAAAAAAATATGACTAAGTTGTTTTATTAGGTAATATGTGATCTTGACACTGACAGTGAATTTTTTTCTTTAATTTTTATTGTTGGTTGTTCAAAACATTACATAGTTCTTGACATATCATATTTCACACTTTGATTCAAGTGGGTTATGAACTCCCATTTTTACCCCGTATACAGATTGCAGCATCACATCGGTTATAATCCACTGTTTTACATATTGCCATACTAGTGTCTGTTGTATTCTGCTGCCTTTCCTATCCTCTACTATCCCCCATCCCCTCCCCTCTCATCTTCTCTCTCTACCCCATCTACTGTAATTCATTTCTCCCCCTTTTTTTTTTCCCCCCTTTCCCCTCACTTCCTCTTGTATGTAATTTTGTATAACTGCCGCAGCCCGGCTGGCTGGGCAAAATAACCGGGGGGTGACAAATAACTTGTGTACCTTGATGCAGCAGGAGTTAGAGCCATTTATTGTAGGATCTGAGCAATATTTATACATTTTACACAGCTTATCTAATTAGCATAAAATAGATACAGCAGTCAACCAATAAGGAATCTCCACACTTAATGGCTCGATTTTGTTACTTCACAAACCACTCCCTCTGGCATTTTGCCAGGCACCATGCAGACTTGTTTACAGACTCTAACATTTCTCTGGCAAAACACCAGGTGCCATCCTGACTTGTTTACAGACCTTAACATTTCCCCCTTGTGTTTAATTTAAATAATGACCATAGTGTTTTTTTACAGAAACACCATAAATAACCTGCTAGAAACAGAAAGGGAGGATACAAAATGTTACAATACCAAGCCAATTGATGGCTCCATGCAAGAAGCCCTTGGAAAAATTATACCAGCAATGACACTGTTAGCAAAGATACTGAGTTACAATTTGTTGTAGATTACAGTTTGTTGTCTCAGTCCAGATAAAGCAGTGTCTCAATAGATTAACTCACAGTCCAGGTAAATCACAGTCCAGGTAAGTTCTGCAGGCAGCTAGCTTAAGTTGTAGTAGCAGAAACAGCAACAGCTCCGAAGTCTCCTTGGGTTCTCAGCCGAAGTTTCCTCCTGTTCTCAGTAACACTGTAAATTCTTTCACCTTTGTTTTCACCGGCTGCACTGGAACAAAGGCAGGAACTCCAGATGGCTGAAGAAAATCCTGTAGCATTTCACTAAGAAAACAACCTTTGGAACAATTTAATACATTATCTCAAGGTTTTTTACATTTGAAATAAGCCTTAATAGTACTCATTACTCATCAGCCTCCAGGTGTGGGAGACCCATTTAGTTACTGGCCTTGGAAATGATCAAACTTCAGGGACGCCAGTAGCCAGTAGCGTCTTCTGCCAGCTGTAGCATCCCGGGCAGCCCCAGATGGCCCTGGGGAGAGTCCCAGACTCAAACTGCTTCCGGGCACAGGGAGCAAAAGCCTGCGAGACTGTGCCTCCAGGTCAGGTCTACATTTGGGCTCACAGTGGCGATCCGCTCCCCTGGGCAGGGGGGCAGGGAAGAGCCCGCAACTGCAGCTTGGAAAATTCTTGCTGCGCCATGATCGGCTTGGGCAGGTGGCAGCCGCCTTGTCAATTCACGCACCCTCCAGTATCGAAAAGTATTCAGTAATAGCCTTTTGCTGCAACTTTTTTCTTGATAATCCTTCTTCTTCTGATCTTTCTTTTTCTTTCTGACTAGAGTTTCTGGGCTTTTATCAACACATGCCCTAACTATTCTTGGTTCCACTGGGGTGCCTTTTTCCCTTATCAATTTACTTCTCACCCCTTCCATATTTTCATCACAAAGACAATACAACATTTCAAGACAAAACAAGACACAAACATACTGCATCAATCTTCTCCATTTTCTCGAAATGGCTATTTTTCCTCTCGCCCTATCTGCCAAGGGACGAGCAGGTTGCTCCCGTCCTATCTATGGATGGGCAGCTTTTTTCATCACTTACCCCTGAGTGTCCCAGGGCTCCCCGTACGGGCCACCATCTGCCGCAGCCGGCTGGCTGGGCAAAATAACCTGTGTACGTTGATGCAGCAGGAGTGAGAGCCATTTATTGTAGGATCTGAGTGATATTTATACATTTTACACAGCTTATCTAATTAGCATAAAATAGATAACAGCAGTCAACCAATAAGGAATCTCCACACTTAATGGCTCGCTTTTGTTACTTCACAAACCACTCCCTCTGGCATTTTGCCAGGCACCATGCAGACTTGTTTACAGACTCTAATATTTCTCTGGCAAAACACCAGGTGCCATCCTGACTTGTTTACAGACCTTAACATATAACCATGGGGGTCTCCTTCCATTTCCATGCAATTTCCCTTCTCTTTCCTTTTCCCTCCCACCTCTCACCAGTGTTTAATATTAATCTTCTTCTCATGCTCTTCCTCCCAACTCTGTTCTTACTTACTCTCCTTATATCAAAGAAAACATTTGGCATTTGTTTTTTAGGGATTGGCTAGCTTCACTTAGCATAATCTGTTCTAATGCCATCCATTTCCCTGCAAATTCTATGATTTTGTCATTTTTTAATGCAGAGTAATACTCCATTGTGTATAAATGCCACATTTTTTTTAATCCATTCGTCTATTGAAGGGCATCTAGGTTGGTTCCACAGTCTTGCTATTGTGAATTGTGCTGCTATGAACATTGATGTAGCAGTGTCCCTGTAGTATGCTCTTTTTAGGTCTTTAGGAAATAGACCGAGAAGGGGAATAGCTGGGTCAAATGGTGGTTCCATTCCCAGCTTTCCAAGAAATCTCCATACTGCTTTCCAAATTGGCCGCACCAATTTGCAGTCCCACCAGTAATGTACAAGTGTACCCTTTTCCCCACATCCTCGCCAGCACTTGTTGTTTGACTTCAGAATGGCTGCCATTCTTACTGGAGTGAGATGGTATCTTAGGGTGGTTTTGATTTGCATTTCTCTGACTGCTAGAGATGGTGAGCATTTTTTCATGTACTTATTGATTGATTGTATGTCCTCCTCTGAGAAGTGTCTGTTCAGGTCCTTGGCCCATTTGTTGATTGGGTGATTCGTTTTCTTATTGTTTAATTTTTTGAGTTCATTGTATACTCTGGATATTAGGGCTCTATCTGAAGTGTGAGGAGTAAAGATTTGTTCCCATGATGTAGGCTCCCTATTTATCTCTCTTATTGTTTCTTTTGCTGAGAAAAAACTTTTTAGTTTGAGTAAGTCCCATTTGTTGATTCTAGTTATTAACTCTTGTGCTATGGGTGTCCTATTGAGGAATTTGGAGCCCGACCCCACAGTATGTAGATGGTAGCCAACTTTTTCTTGTATCAGACGCCGTGTCTCTGATTTGACAATGAATTTTTGAAAAATAAAATTTCTCTTCAACTTCAGAAGATATTTCTGTGCTACTGAAGTGATATAGAAATCAAATAACCTGAAGTTCAAATGAGACCAAAATATTAATTTTCAAGTATTAGAATACATAGCAAGGAGATGTCAGGTTATAACCATCAAAACACCCTTCAAGCCAGACTCGGTAGCACATGCCTGTAATCCCAATGTATCAGGAGGCTGAGACAGAGGAATTGTGAGTTCAAAGCTAGTATCAGCAATGGGGAGGTGCTAAGCAACTCAGTGAGACCCTGTCAAGCTTATGAATTGCACTTATTTTGTTCAAGTATTAGAATACAAAGTATTAACAAAGAGATCATAGGAAAATAAATAAACAAATAAAAACATGAACATTTACTAGATGGTGAAAATTAGTCTGTATATTTTGTAGAGCTTCACAAGGAAAATAATTTAATGGAAAATTAATGATTTAATGAATGAATGACAAGTGAGTTGTTTGGGAAAATGGTTATATTTTGAAGAAAGAGCTTGCGGCATTGTGTTAACAGCATGAAGCTATTTACTTTTAAAATATAAAAATTAAAAAAATTATTTTTCTGAGTATGGCCAAGTGACTTGAATGAAGAAACTTCCTGAGCCTTCTTCAAATTAAAACTCTGTCCCCAGACTCAGTCTGAAAACTTTTCTTTTCCTTTATTGCTCAAGGTAGATTTTCTAAATATCTAATGGAAGAAGCAACTAAATTAGATATTAAAACATCTGCTATTATTTATTTTAAAATATTTTTTAAAAACCATTGCCCCACTCCACACAGAAATAACATATTTAATTTATGTCATTTCCGAAGTTGTGCTCCAAGGTAGACAAGAGTGTATGGATAAAAGTACTCATTTGGGCTGACAAGTATCTCTAAGAAAACTTTAAAAGATGCTTAAATTTGTGTAAGTTTCCTTAATCTTGTTACTTGACATTTAGATGTGAAAAATTCTGCCATTCAGACATGTCTCCCTTCTCAAATACATAACTTTCAAGGATTTAAAAATATTTATACTTGGGATTGTGGAAATATCAGTCCCTTGAAAGATCTATTTCTTTACGAAATATTTCTGTTATTAGTGTCAGACATAGTAAATCTATGACTGAAAATGTGGGAAATTAGTTGTTCAAATATGAATTTCCACTCATCAATTTTGGCTGCCCTCACTGAAAGCTTTCACTGAAAGTATTGTCAATTTTCACCTTTCCTTCATTCCCATGCTGTCTTGCAAAAACAAAAGGAAGGAGGAAAAATAATCTAAAGATTAAATGTCTCTCCCAGAAATTCACATCCAAAATTAAAACAAGAATATTTCAGACTACTTAATACAGTCCCTCCCCAACCAGCCCTCCAGCCCCCACCCTCACCCCCACCAAAAAAGAAGAAACAACTTATGAAAATTTCTTATACCTTTCTGGAACACGTTTGGTCTTGTAAGAGAGTAAAAATAAACAAGACATTTATAGTACTATAGTCTCTTAGGTAGTAATAGCTGTGGTTGTTTTAGTGGCAATGGATTGGCAAGTTTTTTTTTTAATCCACGTGGGACTCTCCCATTTCTGGCTGGAAAGCTTCAGCTGCCTCTCTACTTTCCTTGGTAGATATTTACAATCACACTGTGTTTCGTCTGGTGAAGGCTTCTAGATCTCTGTAATAGAAAATAGCATCAAGAGAGTTCTCATTATAGTCTTAGAGAGGAGTATCTCCTACAAATACCCAAGCATCCTTGAAGGAAAAAGTCCTTGCTAAGGAGAGACCAGTTGCAAAAGCAAAGTTTTAATAATTCACTTCCTTCATTGGTTACTTTAAAACGTTTGTTTTACTTTACTAGTAATATTGCTGCAAAGTTGATTTTAACATTTAATATTCAACTTTCACCAAGATCAAAATAGTATCCTAGAGTTCAATGGAAAAAGAGACATTCAGCAGCACAGTTATAGCATAAAAGTAAGTTACTAGTGGCATAGAGTCTAATGTATGTTTTTATTAGTTCTATGTAATTTGCTTTATGTCAGTAGGTTTAAGAAAAGAATTTCCAAGGAGACCATGGATAAATTTATATCTGTCTCTCAGGAGTCATTAAATTTTTTTTTTAAGAACAGTAGACTTTTATTTATTTAGACAACTACCAATATTTTTAATTTTTCCAGGTAGCTAGTAGAAGTGTTCAAATATTTAAAGTTAGCACCAAAGGAGAGTTTATTGTTTAAGAAGTAAAACAGTATTTTTTATGGATATATTGTAGCAAAAACAGTTACAATTTACAGTGAAGCCAGTTACCAGGACCTGAAAAATTATATTCTAAGAAGAGTAAATTTTGAAAAATTTTAAATCCTTTACTTTAATAAAAAATATGTGTAGCTCCTTTAGGCCATTTCTGTGGCAGCACTTTAGTTTGTGTGCTAAGCTGTTTTTACAAGCATAAGGAGTCTTTAAATGATCTGTTTCAGTCATAAAAAGAGGAAATACATCAGTCTACAGCAATTAAAACAAAGAATTAGCTCTTTTCCACTTAGAAATTAAAGATCTCTTGAAATATTATTTGATAATTATTTAAAACTAAAAGCAGTATCTTTAAGTTGGCAGGGCACATCCTTGGAGTTGTTATTCCACTGGGATATTCTATGATTTTCAAGTCATCCTTTATCGGTATCATGTATCTGCATAATGTATCATTGTTTAAAATAGATGATCTTTGTATCTTGCAATGATGATATTTCATAGTTTGGGGTTTATTTAATAAAAATGTGATTATTTAAAATTAACAAAATATATGAAATGCAACTACTAGCTCTTTAGTAATTAAAAAACTCTTTTGGGACTCTGAATTTCTCAATCATAAAATAGTAACATTAAAAATCCATATATAAGATCATTATTAAAATTATGACCCATTTATCAAGTATACTACCCACTATTTGATTTATTGCTATAGTTATTATTTTAACATTTTGACAATAGAGATAAAATTTTGCATACCATTTCATTAATTTGACCAAGACATATTTTACAGACAAACCCCCTGAGTGTGCATAACTCAAACTTACAAAGAAGCTGTTGTAAAAGTTGAAAGACGTATGACGTATCATAATGAGACTACATTTTATTATTTCGAGAATAGTTTAAAAAAAACATGCCAGGCAAAAGAATGTTCTTTTTTTTCTTTTTCCTTTCTTCCTTTTTTTTTTTTTTTTTTAAGTCTGGTGTTGTCTTGCTTAGAAGGGAAGTACTTTTCAAACATCTGAAAATATTAAAAAATAGCTGAAGTTAGGAGAAATATATATTTTTATATGTGTATTTTTACATTTTTACATGTGTAAATATAGACCAATGAAATAGTCTGTGCATTGAGGTAATTATATGAACATTTTAAAAAGTAAAACTAAAACAAAAGTAAAAATGAAACTCTTATCTAGATATTTCAGCTAAAAGAATACCATAGAAATAAATTATCTAATACAATCTACCTAATAAAATTTATTTCCTTGTCTTTGTTAATATAGTTTTCTTTGTTGTTTGTTATAACTGTTGAATTAATCTTGAGATAATAGATAATACAAGCCGTAACCCAAATGATTTCAAAGAAATACTTATGAAAACTTAAATCCAACTTTCTCCATGTAGTTTCATAATTTTGCCTATTTTCTAAGGAAAATATGGTTATAAAATACACCTATGATTTTCAGTTTGTATTTTTTATTTTGCCCCTTCTTTATTTAGAACTGACCCTGAGAAAAACTACAAAGGAGTGTTGTTGTTTTTTTTTCTTTTTCTCCTAATTTCCTTCTCTGTTGATGGCACTATTTATCCAGAGGTGATGGCAGGGCACATCCTTGGAGTTGTTTTTCCAAGTGATAGCCCTGCTCTTTTGTGGTTGTAATCCTGCACTTGCTTCACTCTTGGTCAACATTAGTTGTTCTGATTTTGCCTGAGAACAGAAGAAAATTAATTGACCTGGAGACTGCAGTTGGCTGTTATCAACTAAAATGGAAATTGGTGGCCCCTTCCCAACTATCCTTCCTAACTCTTCCAATCAACCACAACTGCATCTTAGGGCTAAGAATTCTGGGAGGATTTTTGTACTTAATTCTTTTTTCTTCTCTATAGGCAGGTCTAGGGGGATACAACATAAGAGGAAAAAGCTATAAGTTATGTGTATTTTCAAAAGGTGTCCTAGGAATTATGAACTCCCTGCAAGTAAGGAACTCTGTATTTTAAATATTTTCTAGCTGTATATTGCCCTATTAAAGGAATTGTATGCAATACTATGCCAGAACTTCCCTAACTTCACATTGGCCCATGTCTTTTGCCTTTAAAATATCCTTAATTCTTTCATTGAGTTGTTTAACTTTTACATTTCCAGACAATCTAGTCATCTGAGAGCTCTTATATTTCTGAATTCCTCGCTTAAACAATATTTAGCCAGCTGAAGAGTTTCATTAACAGACTTTACATTAGTCTCAGGTCAACAATTCTTAAGAAACAATGAAAACATTGTCAAATAATCTAATTATGCAGAAGATATTAATTGTTCTTCCTAAAAACATGAGATTGCTGTAACATGTCAATTTTCATGTTTTCCTAATGCACACATTTAGCCCACTCTTCACATTTCAGAGGATAAAATGTCTTGGTCCACAATTAAGGAATATATTTTCTCTCAAGTACATTTTTGCACTTTGTATGTTAATGCTGTTTATAGGAAAGAAAGATCTATTTTAATTTTAATCTGTAAAACAAAGAAAAAAGAGACAATAATCAAATAAGCACACACCATGCCATGAGAAATATAACACTGTAGAATTGTCACAGCAGCCTATGGTCTAGCCTCATGTTCAATTTCATAGTGAGGAGACACTGCAAAAGTGAAATGATATAGATATATTTCATCTTATAATTTTACTTTTTTATTTACTTTACTGGTAATATTATAACTCTGATTCTAAATCATTAAAATATATTTTATTTTTTGTATTTAAATTGCCATGTTTTCTATTCTCTTAGTTTGCTGGTACAAACATTGAAATTAGCTAAAGAGAAAATTAAGAGAATCCATTTAACAATTTTTACAAATTTTTGAAACAATCTTGCAGTTAAAAGAAATTTGCAAGAATAAAATATAGAAAGGCTTTTGCTTTTTATTATGTATCTTAGTATCTGATATGATATTTCATCACTACTCTCAAACTCCAAATATTTTGGTGTGTATTTCTTACAAACAGGGATATTTTCTAACATGATCGCAATAATCTTTCAAGTCAGAAAATTGACACAGATACTTTATTGCCATTCATGAATTCCACTTGTTTCCAAATTGTCCCAATATTCCTCATTTTAAAAGTTGAGAGCACATTATATAATCAACTGTATCTCCTGATTTCCTCCAAGTTGAAAGAATTTCTCAGTCTTTACCTTGCTTTTATGACTTTGTTAGTTTTTTGTTGTTACTCTGCAGAATGTCCCTTTATTTGGATTTTTATCTTTTGTCTCTTCCTGTTTATATTGAAGTTATGCATATTTGGCAGGAATATGACAAAAGTTGTATTCTTTTAACTGTATCCTATTAGGTGGCATGCATTTTAAAATTTTTCCTATTAATAATAATCATTACTTTTATTACTTGACTATTGTAGTATCTTCTTGGTTGATGTACTGTAAAGTTATTCCTTTTGCCTTTGGTAACTAGTGAATATTTTATAAGAAGGTGGCTTGAAACAATGTAAATATCCTGTTCCTCATAAAGCTTTCAATTTATTTGGTTATATCAATATGAATTCATAGTTTCCTATTTTGCTCAATAAGTTAAGATCCATTACTATATTTACTTTGATGCTCACGTTGTGTCCAATTTAGCCAATGGTTTCTATGAAATTAGGCTTGCTTCTGGATCCTTTAAGAAAGTCCTGTTCATTAATTGAATGGTTTCTTACTATTTGAACATTTTCTTACCTTTTTTCCCCCCACAATAACATGTTCGCTCTTAAGTTTTCTCGCATAGCACTAAGTTCCATTTGGTATTTTCCTGCCCCAGCCATGAAGTCAGCTATTTCTCCAAGTCTCCTTTTGTTGAAGAATGGTAATTAGAAATAGAACCACTGATGAATTCCATCAAAATAGAATAAAGATTGGTGGAGTAGAAGAAGGGAATTGAGGAGGAGGGAGGAGGGACAGGATAAGGGAAGAACAGTAGAACGAATCTGACCTCACTTTCCTAAGTGCATATATGAATATACCACAATGAATCTCACTATCATGTACATTCATAATAATATTATATATATATATATATATATATATATATATATATATATATGTAAATATCAGAAAGATCAATAGTGTAGAGGGAAGGGAACAGGGGGAAGAAGGAGGGGAAGGAAAAGGGAAATACTAGGGACTGAATTAGAACAAATTATATTCCATGTTTTTAAAATTTTGTCAGAGTGAATCTTAATTTTAGGTATAACTAAAAAGAACTAACACAAAATAAATAAATAATCAGAAAGATTATGAAATAAAAAAGAAGTGTTATTAGATATCATAGTTTTGTTCTCAATAGAAGGAAAATATTTTAAATGTTTCACAGGCAAGCATTTTCTGCAAGTTTTAAGATATATCCTTTATAAGATTAAAGAAAATCTTTTATTCTTAAAAATAAGAAGAGAGAGAGCCACCCCCCGCGCCTGCAAGGTAGGCGGACCTGCGACCACTGAAAGAACAGGCCCAGCGGCCCGCCATCGCCCGGGTTGGGGGAGGGGAAGAGCTGCCACCAGTGCCTGCAAGGTAGACAGACCTGCAACCGACAGACAGAACAGGCCCAACGGCCTGTGGAGGGGTTGAGCCACCTCCCCGCCCCCCCCCCCCGCGCCTGCAAGTTAGGTGGACCTGCGACCCACTGGCAGGTCAGGCCCAGAAACCCGCGGAGGAGCACAGTTGCCCCATGCGCCTGCAAGGTAGGCAGAACCGTGACCACCGACAGACCAGGCCCAGGGGCCCGCCAGACACATTGCCCCGGTTGGGGGAGGGGCAGAGCCGCCGCGCGCCTGCAAGGTAGGCAGACCTGCAACGACCAAAAGAACAGGCCCAGCGGCCTGCCGGTGTGGTGGGCACATTGTCCCAATTGGAGGAGGGGCAGAGCCACCGCCAGTGCCTGCGAGGGAGACTTTGCAACTATACAAGAGCAATATAAATATATAGGGGGTAAAATCAATAACACAACAGTTTCACCAAGCAGAAAGAAACGCGAACAGTATGAAAAGACAAGTAAAGAAAGAACCACAAGCAATGCAGGTAAACTCAACTTTAGAAGAGGTAATATCTGCAGCAGATGGAATTTCAGATAAAGAATTTAGGATATACATGCTTCAGATGATCTGGAGTCTCAAGGAAGACATTAGACAGCAAAATCAGACAATGAAAGACTACTTCGACCACATCCACAATGAATTACATAAACAAATACAAGAAGCAAAAGATCAATTATACAGGGAGATAGAGGTTATAAAAAACAAACAAACAGAAATTCTAGAAATGCAGGAAGCAATAAACCAACTTAAAAACTCAATTGAGAATACTACCAGCAGAGTAGAACACTTAGAAGATAGAACATCAGACAATGAACACAAAGTATTTCAACTTGAAAAGAACATAGACAGCTCAGCAAGACTGTTAAGAAACCATGAGCAGAACATCCAAGAAACATGGGATAACATAAAGAGACCAAACATAAGAGTCATTGGGATACAGGAAGGTATAGAGGTCCAAACCAAAGGAATGAGCAATCTATTCAATGAAATAATACGAGAAAACTTCCCAGACTTGAAGAATGAGACAGAATCCAAAATCCTAGAAGCCTACAGGACGCCGAATGTGCAAAATCATAAGAGATCCACACCTAGACACATTATAATGAAGATGCCCAACATACAGAATAAAGAGAGAATTTTAAAAGCTACAAGAGAAAGGAAGCAGATTACATTTAGGGGTAAACCAATCAGGATAACAGCTGATCTTTCAACACAGACTCTGAAAGCTAGAAGATCCTGGAATAACATATTTAAAACACTGAAAGAAAATGGGTTCCAATCAATAATTGTGTATCCAGCAAAATTAAGCTTCAGGATGGAAGATGAAATTAAAACCTTCCATGATAAACAAAAGTTAAAAGAATTTGCAGCTAGAAAACCATCTCTTCAAAACATCCTTGGCAAAATATTACAGGAAGAAGAAATGGAAAATATCAATGAAAACCAACAGTGGGAGGTAGTACAGTAAAGGGGGGGGAATAATTAAAGAGGAAAACAAACCATGTTTAGTAACATAAATAAACAAATATGGCTGGAAGAACAACCCATATCTCAATAATAACCCTAAACGTTAATGGCTTAAACTCACCAATTAAGAGACACAGGTTAGTAGAATGGATCACAAAACAAGACCCAACAATATGCTGCCTTCAGGAGACGCATTTGATAGGAAAAGACATACATAGACTGAAGGTGAAAGGTTGGGAAAATCATATCACTCATATGGACTTCGGAAACAAGCAGAAGTGTCCATACTCATATCAAATAAAATAGATTTCAAGTCAAAGTTAATCAAAAGGGATAAAGAGGGACACTACATACTACTCAAGGGAACCATACATCAACAAGACATAACAATCATAAATATATATGCCCCAAACAATGGTGCAGCTATGTTCATCAAACAAACTCTTCTCAAGTTCAAAGAGTCTAATAGACCACCATACAATAATCATGGGAGACTTCAACACACCTCTCTCACCACTGGACAGATCTTCCAAACAAAAGTTGAATAAGGAAACTATAGAACTCAATAACTCAATAGCCTCAGGCTAGCATCATTCTGAATGGAGAAAAATTGAAGGCATTCCCTCTAAAATCTGGAACAAGACAGGGATGCCCTCTCTCACCACTTCTGTTCAACATAGTTCTTGAAACACTGGCCAGAGCAATTAGACAGATGAAAGAAATTAAAGGCATAAAAATAGGAAAAGAAGAACTCAAATTATCACTATTTGCAGATGACATGATTCTATACCTAGCAGACCCAAAAGGGCCTACAAAGAAACTATTAGAGCTAATAAATGAATTCAGCAAAGTGGCAGGATATAAAATCAACACGCATAAATCAAAGGCATTTCTGTATATCAGTGACAAATCCTCTGAAATGGAAATGAGGACAACCACTCCATTCACAATATCCTCAAAAAAAATAAAATACTTGGGAATCAACCTAACAAAAGAGGTGAAAGACTTATACAATGAAAACTACAGAACCCTAAAGAGAGAAATAGAAGAAGATCTTAGAAGGTGGAAAAATATACCCTGTTCATGGATAGGCAGAACTGACATCATCAAAATGGCGATATTACCAAAAGTTCTCTATAGGTTTAATGCAATGCCAATCAAAATCCCAACGGCATTTCTTGTAGAAATAGAGAAAGCAATCATGAAATTCATATGGAAAAATAAAAGACCCAGAATAGCAAAAACAATGCTAAGCAGGAAGTGTGAATCAGGCGGTATAGCGATACCAGACTTCAAACTATACTACAGAGCAATAGTAACAAAAACAGCATGGTACTGGTACCAAAACAGGCGAGTGTACCAATGGTACAGAATAGAGGACACAGAAACCAATCCACAAAACTACAACTATCTTATATTTCATAAAGGGGCTAAAAGCATGCAATGGAGGAAGGATAGCATCTTCAACAAATGGTGCTGGGAAAACTGGAAATCCATATGCAACAAAATGAAACTGAATCCCTTTCTCTCGCCATGCACAAAAGTTAACTCAAAGTGGATCAAGGAACTTGATATCAATTCAGAGACATGGCGTCTGATAGAAGAAAAAGTTGGCTACGATCTACATACTGTGGGGTTGGGCTCCAAATTCCTCAATAGGACACCCATAGCACAAGAGTTAATAACTAGAATCAACAAATGGGACTTACTCAAACTAAAAAGTTTTTTCTCAGCAAAAGAAACAATAAGAGACGTAAATAGGGAGCCTACATCCTGGGAACAAATCTTTACTCCTCACACTTCAGACAGAGCCGTAATATCTAGAATATACAAAGAACTAAAAAAATTAGATAACAAATAACCCAATCAACAAATGGGCCAAGGACCTGAACAGACATTTCTCAGAGGAGGACATACAATCAAAAAGTACATGAAAAAATGCTCACCATCTCTAGCAGTCAGAGAAATGCAAATCAAAACCACCCTAAGATACCATCTCACTCCAGTAAGATTGGCAGCCATTAGGAAGTCAAACAACAACAAGTGCTGGCGAGGATGTGGGGAAAAGGGTTCACTTGTACATTGCTGGTGGGACTGCAAATTGGTGCGGCCAATTTGGAAAGCAGTATGGAGATTTCTTGGAAAGCTGGGAATGGAACCACCATTTGACCCAGCTATTCCCCTTCTCGGTCTATTCCCTAAAGACCTAAAAAGAGCATACTACAGGGACACTGCTACATCCATGTTCATAGCAGCACAATTCACAATAGCAAGACTGTGGAACCAACCTAGATGCCCTTCAATAGACGAATGGATAAAAAAAATGTGGCATTTATACACAATGGAGTATTACTCTGCATTAAAAAATGACAAAATCATGGAATTTGCAGGGAAATGGATGGCATTAGAGCAGATTTTGCTAAGTGAAGCTAGCCAATCCCTTAAAAACAAACGCCAAATGTCTTCTTTGATATAAGGAGAGTAACTAAGAACAGAGTAGGGACAAAGAGCATGAGAAGAAGATTAACATTAAACAGGGATGAGAGGTGGGAGGGAAAGGGAGAGAGAAGGGAAATTGCATGGAAATGGAAGGAGACCCTTAGGGGTATACAAAATTACATACAAGAGGAAGTGAGGGGAAAGGGGGAAAAATATAAGGGGGAGAAATGAATTACAGTAGAGGGGGTAGAGAGAGAAGAGGGGAGGGGAGGGGGGAGGGGGATAGTAGAGGATAGGAAAGGCAGCACAATACAACAGACACTAGTATGGCAATATGTAAAACAGTGGATTGTAACCGATGTGATGCTGCAATCTGTATACGGGGTAAAAATGGGAGTTCATATCCCACTTGAATCAAAGTGTGAAATATGATATATCAAGAACTATGTAATGTTTTGAACAACCAACAATAAAAATGAATTAAAAAAATAAATTGGTAGAGTGCTTACCCAAAAAAATAATAATAAATAAATAAGAAGAGAAAGAAAGAAATGGAGTCCTGAGGGTTAGATTTGCATATTCCTGTTAGCTGTTGCTGTTCCCAGGAGATTTTGGTGAGTTCACAGGATACAAGCCCTTCCAGCCCAACACCACAGGGTTAATCCCATTTTTCTCCTTTTATACATTTTAAACCATCATCTCCCACAGTGAGAAATCTATCATTATCCTTATATACCTACTTGAACAATTCCCTGCACTCAATGCATCTCTCACTGCTGGTGACCCCTTTCCTTCCTAGGTACCCTGCTCTTGGTTCTAGTACTCCTCAATAAGGGTACTTTCCTCAAGCCTCTTGGGTCCCCAAACCTCACCCTGGGCAGCCCTCCATCTTGGAGCCTTCAAAGCTCCCCTCCCTTGCCTGGCATTACCTAAAAGTTCTGAAATGAATCCCTTGGAAAGGAGGACAACAGAACAAATTAGGAGCCATTTTTTATGTTTTAAAGATTGTAGTTAATTCAAAAGTACCTACTGTTTGACATTCATGGCATGTTTATCTTGATCTCTCTGAGCAGCATCCAATGGTTTAGTCATGTTTTCCTTTTACCTCTGTCTTGAAAAATTTTTCTCTTTTGTTTTTTAATGTTGTCCTGATTAGTTTTTTTTTAACTAAACTATTAATCATTTTCCTTAGTCTTCTGCATTGGTTCCTTTTCTTGAGTTCATCCATTTAAAGATTAATCTTCTTCTGAGCCTTTCCTTTAGACATTTTATCTATGATAGAGCAACTTGATAGGATTCAGCAATGACCTACATGCTATTGCCTTGAAAAATCTAACTTATGGGTCAGATTTACTTGCTCCACAGCCTAGAACAAAAGCCAGATTCCTGCTTCAGCATCATAACCAAAAAAATCTGTGAGCCCTGAACACTAAGGGTACCCTAAGAATATAAGCTGCAAGTTTATCTGTGATTCAGTGGATTGACCCAGGTTCTCACAAGCATACCAGTGGGTATCAAGTCCAGGGAGAAAGTTAGGGCATCATCAAGCTAAAACAGGAACTTATCATATAAGCATTGAGTTCCAAATTTGTTATCTGTAGCCCATGAGATGAGATGTCTATTCCCATAGGTTACTTGGTTAAGAGAGCGGGTATAATCAAAATTCTGTGAAAAGGGTGTGGGACTCAGAACATAAGAACCAAAGGCAAACCTAAGGCTATAGAATAAGTGAGTGTTGGATCAGTTTCCAAAAAATGTCTAGAAGAACTACACTGGCATCTAGGTAGTTGAAACATCAGGCCTGGGCATGTATGAATGGCAGGAGCCAGAGACAGTGATTATCTTTATTCCATTTTGGCAATGGGAGTTCACAATGCATTTCTGGTTATGCCCTGTATCTGTTTCTCTTTATTAATTGGTGAAGCTTTCTTTACTTTTCATTAAGAAAAAATAATACAGAATTTTTCCAAATTAACTTTTTAGAAATATTTGTGCAAAGAATAAATCTGAGCTGAAAGTAAGGAATTATAGCAATATAACAAATTGACATGTTTATCTCAACACAAGCAAAAACAATAAAATAGGAAATTTCTATTTCTTATCTAATCTATATAACAATTTTTGATTACTCAATGTTAGATTGTCTATTTGTTTTCAAAAGAATTGCATATTATCTAATTCTTTTTTGTTTGTTGGCTTATTTTAATGAAAGCCAGTTTTAGCAGGATAACAATTTTAGAATTCCTGTGCAGTTAAGGAAAGTAATTTATAACATTATGAGGTAATTTACCTAGAAGTTTAAAACAATAATATTAATGGGACTAAATTACATATTTCAAAGAAATTGAATCAACCAAAGAAAGAACTTGAAAATAATGTTCACACTGTCCTCATTTCATCTCCTTTTGGATATCATATCATTGATAGAAGAATAATGACAGAGTGAAAGGCAAAATATGGAGAAAATAAAAAGAAAAACAGAAAAGACTGAGCTCATGTCCAACCTCAGCTGCATCTCAGCACAGTTCGTATTTATCCGAGGTCCCAAGTGTGGTGGTGACAAATCCTTTTTCCTGGCTTCTTGCCTTCCACAGGATTAATAAATAACTAGCTCAATATTTTAGGAAAGAATTATTTCATTATCATATCTTTCTAAAATATTTACTTTGATTAATAGCCACTATTAATTCATATTTGAAACATGAAATGCTATGATCTATATCTATCTATAAATCTCTGCTTGAAGACAGCATAGTACAGCATATATACATATGTGTGTATGTATGTGTGTGTGTGTATTTCATATATGTATGAAGTTTTGTGTCCATTCATTATTCTAACACTAATTATCATTATTTTCTCAGGCTGGCTTACAATTTTATTCTAAAAACTTGTATTTTGATTTCATGGCTAGTTTTGGAAAAGGTGCTTTGAAGAAGAATAATTGCAGAGAGCTCTTCAGGATTTTAAATCTCTGGCATCTCATAACCAATCCCAGAGAGCATTAGTGATGGGGCACAGGGAATGAATGTCAGCAAGTGACAGCTGAAAGCTGCTGGCACACACAGGCTGACTACAACACTGAGCTTGCCCAAGAAGGGCAGATCATAGAAGGGACCCTTGGTTTGACAGTCATCTGTTCAAATCTGCCTTTTCAGGGAAAACCACCACCATTTAGAAATTAGTTATCTCTTTGCTGATTTATTATCTGGCATAAAATGATTACAACTCTCTTCCTAATGAGCAGAAGTGTTTTATATTATCTTGATGTCAAAGGAACAGAAGTAGTCAAAAGCATAGATGAATGCAATTGTGTAATATCTAGTAAATGCCACTGTGTATCATAAACATTAAGTTCATGATTTTCATCCAAAAATGGGATTAATTTGATTCAAACCAGATGAATGAGGAAAGTAGCTACTGTGTAAATAGTTCACTAGTTACTTTTCCAGACAGAAAACAAACTTTCTATAAATCATTATTGGACTATTTAAAAGGCTTTCATTGTTTGGTCAGGATAACATTAATTTTTGAGATTTTTAGAATGTAATATTTTCCAGAGATAAACTCTAAAAGCATAGATGAATAAATAGACACATAAAAATTTTAAGTGATGCAACAGCAGATTTTTTTTTTCAGTTTTAGAATGGGATAGACTTTTCTAGGTAGTGCTCTTAAGGCCTTATATTGAGAGAGGTATAAAGAAGGCAATTTGTTTTTTGTAGACCTAGTATATTGACAGATCTACAAAGAAAATCTTTGTGATATTTGCTTCAGATCTTGGTTATTGATTCATTATCTACTTTAGCAAAAAACAAGCAGTGAAATTTTCAATGAAGAATGTCTTTGTCCTAGTTATCAGGATGTAAAGGATCACAATGTTCCATCAAGTTCTGGTACCATTACCCTGGCCCTAAGTCCTTCTTAACATCCCATTCCTATATACTTGGGATAGTTAACAGTGAAAGGAAGAGAGGAAAGAAGAACAACTCTCTAGACAAAGATGGAATCCCTTCTTCTCCCAAAGGAGAATTTCTTTGTGAAATACTTATCCTATCCCCTCATTTCCTTCCTCCTTCCCTCTCTCCTCCTCCCTGCCTCCCTCCTCTTCCTTCCTCTCTCTCCCCTCCCTCCCTCCCTTCCTCCTTTCCTCCCTCCCCCTTCCTTCCTTTTATTGTCTCTCTTTCTCTCTCTCCCTCCCTCCCTCACTCTCTCCATCTTTCTTTCTTTTCCTCCCTCCTTCCCTCCCGCCTTCATATCTCTCTCTCTCTCTCTCTCTCTCTCTCTCTCTAATTTTCCCAGAACCAATCCTCTTCTCTTTTAGGTTCAGAACCTGTGGTGAATTTTCAACTTCCTCTGCTTTTTCTACCTGTGTCTCCTCGAATTCTAAAGCCCAAGGTCCTTTTCAGTAAATGACTTTGAATTTGTTCTGTTTTTCATCCCAAGTGTTCATATCATATGCCTCAGGATACAGGTAATCCATAGAATACAGTATTTTTATTGAATATTAAAGTGAGATATTATCTGGAGGCCAGGTTCTGTTTTATTCATTTTTCTACTTCCCTCTTGGACAAATGGAGAAGCTAACACTGTGCTTGGCACACAGTCAAGAGACTTAATAATTAATTGCTGAAAAATAGAACAAGACATAACTTGAGTTCTAGCTCTGGTCCAAGTAACTGGGCCACAGGGAAATTTGTTTTCTCTCTTACAAAATAAGAGTAATGTGGCTTTCAAGACTTATCTTAACTAAATGAGACAGCTTACTTTAAAAATGCCTTGTACAATTTTGAGAATATCATAGATCCTCAGTAAATATTAGTTCCCTTTTCTTAGGCTAGGTAATATATTTCTTGGAACTTCTGTACAGAATAATTCTGAAAATGACAAGATTAGGTATTTAAAAGACCTTTTCCAATATCAAAAAATGATATAGAATGTTGTTAAGGTATTGAAAATCTTTGTCACACAAAATTACTGGGGAATAAGATTAATCAAATTATGTTATGTGCATGTACAAATATGTCACTATTATGTTTAATAATTATAATACAACAATTAAAAAAACGAAGAAAGTAAAAAAAAATCCTAATGGTCTAAGGAATTTAAAACAAGGCTGAAGTAGAGAGACTTTTTTTCTTTTTTCTTTTTTAATTATTAGTTGTTCAAAACATTACAAAGCTCTTGATATATCATATTTCATAATTTGATTCAAGCAGATTATGAACTCCCATTTTTACCCCGTATACATATTGCAGATTCACAACGATTCCACATCCACTTTTTTTACATACTGCCATACTAGTGTCTGTTGTATTCTGCTGCCTTTCCTATCCTCTACTATCCCTCCTCCCCTCCCCTCCCCTCTCCTCCCATCTTCTCTCTCTACCCCATCTACTGTAATTCATTTCTCTCTCTTGATTTTTCCCCTTCCCCCTCACTTCCTCTTATATGTAATTTTGTATAACAATGAGGGTCTCCTTCCTTTACCATGCAATTTCCCTTCTCTCTCTCTTTCCCTCCCCACTCTGGACCCTGTTTAATGGTGATCTTCTTCTCATGCTCTTCCTCCCTATTCTATTCTTAGTTGTTCTCCTTATATCAAAGATGACATTTGGCATTTATTTTTTAGGGATTGACTAGCTTCACTTAGCATAATCTGCTCTAGTGCCATCCATTTCCCTGCAAATTCCATGATTTTGTCATTCTTTAATGCAGAGTAATACTCCATTGTGTATAAATGCCACTTTTTTATCCATTTATCTATTGAAGGGCATCTAGGTTGGTTCCACAGTCTAGCTATTGTGAATTGTGCTGCTATGAACATCGATGTAGCAGTATCCCTATAGTACGCTCTTTTAAGGTCTTCAGGGAATAGTCTGAGAAGGGCAATAGCTGGGTCAAATGGTGGTTCCATTCCCAGCTTTCCCAGGAATCTCCATACTGTCATATCTTAAAAGAACATCATATTTTATTTAGTAATGGGAAAATAAAATCACATGTATTGTATACAACATGATGATTTGAGATGTGTATACATAATATAGAATAGCTCAATTAAGCTAATTAGCATATGCATTCCTGCACATTTTTGATAAAACAGTAAAAATAACAACACAAAACCCAGAACAGTGATGATAACATCACGTTGCATTCTGTTGCCTGTATTGTTTCAATTTAAAAAGCCTCATTTGTTTACTGACTGAAAATGGATGAGATTCAATGTTTTTGACAAGTTTATTTCGAATGGATCATCCACCACTTTTTAATACTCATTTTTGAAGCTGAATTGCACAAAAATGACTTGAATTTTAACAGTGGGCAGGAGAATCATGAATGGCAAACTTCCTATAGACCTAAAAACCCTCTATATTTCAAGTTGATCCTTTGGACTTCCAAGTAGAATATGTGCTCATAGAATAGCTATAATAATTCACTCATGTCAATTACTGACTGGCCACATTTGTAGTCTGCCCCCAAATTGTTTTTGGAAGCTTCTTAATCTCTTCTGGCTTGATGGGAGTTGGTAGACAAGCCAGCAGGGAGCTATTACAGATTTGTCTGCTGATTTAGGGCCAGAGCTTCTGCTCCTGTCCTGAATTAGGTTCATTGACAACTTTTCCTTCATGCCACCTCACTCTTTCCCAGACTTTATTTTAGAATTTTTTTAAAATTTATTTTTAGTTATAGTTGTAATACAATATCTTTAACTAATTAATGTATTTTTTTATGTGGTGCTGAGGATTGAACCCAGGGCCTCGCCCCTGCTAGGAGAGCTCTCTACCACTGAGCCACAATGCCAGCCCCTATTTTAGAATTTTTAAGGTTCTATTGGATGCAAAGATAATAGATTTGTGGGTAGAACTTTCAATCTGGGGGGCTGAACAAGAAGAAGGACTAGATACTTGAAGTTCAGGCATGTAATACATTTTCATCATCTTTATAATTCTTAGCAGCACTTTTAGTTCACAAGCCAAAAATAAGTATATGTGTATATTTTGCAATGATACCTGTGGGAATATGTGTGTGGTGTGGTGTGTGTGTGTGTGTGTGTGTGTGTGTGTGTGTGCGTGCGCACGCGCTACATATCATAGTGCATAGAATTTTGCTTTGAAATTTTGTAGTAGCATTTGCAGTATACAAGAAAACAATAATGTATTGTGTCTCTGGCTAGAATTGTTGATTTTAATTTAGAAGGGTTATTAGAACACGTAGTTCTTTGGCAATTCAGACATTAAATGAATTAGCAGACAGGGACTTTACAATTGCTTGTTTTACAATTGTAAAGTAAATAAAATTATTTTGCATTTAAGTTAATTGATGGTTCATGTCAAATAGCACAAACTGTGAAGATGATGTTGATGCTGATGATGACAAAATCAGTACCTACTTCAGAAAGAATTATTTTTTTTAACCAGGGATTTTAAGAGAGATGATTATTTAGAAGTATCCAGGCAGCCTGCAAGGAATCTTGCATTGAATAATTAGGTATGACAGTTTCTTTATATAATAGAGCTTGTTTTCAGAAGAACAAGGGATTCCATGGTTTATCCCAGGCTACCATTATTTTCATCAATACTACACATGACCTTTCAGAACTGTACAGGATTGGTTTCTTTAATTAAGTGTCTCACTCCTCCTGGAGAAAAGCTGAGCTTTTGTGAGACTTATAAAATGAGCTTGTAAAATAAGATATCTATAATCTTAAAAGGTTTCAGTCTAGATGTAAGAACATTTGAAGAACTATGAATAGTAACCAAGCTTATCTTCAAAGATCCATGGATGAGGCAATAACTTTTGATTTTGAAAGTCAATAACTCTATATGTTTGATATTTCATTGGGAGATGCTGAATACAGTAGAGTCTTACACGGGGATCCTGGTGTGGGAAGTAAGGAAGCCAAAGCAGAAACAAGGCTCTCAAAATTAAAAGCATTATGTTTGCTCGTTTCCCACACGTGTTTACTTTTATTCATTGACTTTCAGATTTTCTACTCTTCAGACTAAGTCCAACTGTGGGTCTTTATCTCTCAGTCTGGTTTTAGGATTTCTTGGAGATTGAGTTTGTACCTGAATCTTATTAATACTTACCAAGGCCAATGGGGGGATTTTCTTAGAAAGCGTGCATGATGGAAAGTATTATAATCACAGCTATTTCCGCATAAAGTTGCTTTCACCAGATCCATTTCTCTGGAACATATCAAGTGCTTTTAAAAGTTTGGGTCCAAAAACACAATTAGAACAGAGAAATAAATCCTACTGTTCTATAGCACAGTAGTTACCAACAATTTATTGTGCATTTCAAAATATCTAGAAGGGAGAATTTTGAATACTTTCAACATAAAAAATGATCAATATTTGAGCTGATTAATATGCTGATTATTCTGACTAGATGATTATGTTATATACATGTATTAAATACCACGGTGTACTCCACAAATACGTACAATTAATATATGTCAACTAAAAATTGAAAAAGAGAATTTACTGAGTAAATTAATTCTATTTGAAAATAATTTTTATGGTACTTGAATACAAAATAATTTTAAAAAGGTCTGAAAACTGAGTATGAACTTATATGATGACTACTGCCCAAGTGAACAGTCAGATTTCTTGATTTATTTATAGTAAACAAGACAAATCTGCCCTGAATTAATTTTATTTAAGAAATATTAACTTTTCTTTGTTTTACCCCTGGTCACCCTCCTTCCTTTCATTTCCTGTTCCTCCCTTTTCCCTGAGGTCCTTCTTTGTCTTCCAGCATTTCTACTTGTTTCATCTCCTTTTCTTAATATTGTCTCCTTTTTTTAAGTAGTCATATAAGTCATATAATATAGCAAATATTTTTATAACAACACATATTAAATTTGTTTTACATTTTGCAAATGGAGTATGCTTATGAAACTTCCTAAATCTTAAAAAGCTTTTTAAAAAAATTTTAAATAATTTTCTCCTTCAATCTTTTAAAGTTTTCCAAAGACACAAACATCTTGTTATGTGTTTTATAAGGAAATACTGTATGACTTTATACATTTAAAATCCCTTTTCAGAAAGGGATCATAGAGAGGATCCTAAACTCTAGGGAGGTATTAATTTTATATCAGAATAAGCCTAAACTAAGAAGTTCCTAAGGTACTTTATAAATAGAACAGTATTAAGTACTTTTCTTGGCACAACTCACTACTCCTCTAATAAATCAATTCTAAAGGGAGTAAATCCATCAATGGTTGGAAAGAAAGATTATCATTTCACATTCTATAGTTCTTTTCAGGAACTGGGTGGCTGACATGCCACCAGAGAAAGAAAGAAATAGAGTTGGAGATAAGAAATGACGGTTTCCCAGAGATGACAGAAGAAATATGATGTGTGTCCTTAGGTATAGTTAAGACTTCGGCTTAGCCAAGTTCCTCTTCTCACAGTAGTGTCACATGTGCATGATCAACCATATCCCCAAGAGCTCAATGACCACCTGCATCCCATTTTAGCTGTAGGATTTAGAACAGAGTCTAATTTCATCAGCAGGATAATGTGTTGTTATTGAGTTGATCTGCTAAAGAGTAAAAAATGTTACCACATATTACTATTGGTACATTTTAGATATGCTACAAATGGAATTTTCCTCATTCGAGATGAAATCCAGACCCCATAACTCTAATGGGTAGGAACTTCTCTGGAGGGATATACCATAACTCTTTTTTTCCCCATACTGCTCCCTGAGGTTGGTGGTGAAATAATCATTTGCTCTCTGAGCAAAAAATTTACCTTAACAGTTCATTGTAACTAAATGCTTTTCCTTTGGTTTACACAGAAACACATTCCTTTCATTTTCTTTTACTCTTCTTTGTATTTTATAAATAAGTTCATAACCTAGTTTGTATGAATTATGTATGGTTGAATGATCTTTTTTTAAAATAAATTTCTCCTCATTTTATATAGATTGAACTTTGTTAATCATAGAAAAGTTTCTTACCATTTGACATTTGATTATTTTTTCAAATATTAAATTAATGCAAAGGTGCAGAAGATAATGAGGGGAAGTAAATGAAAATAGTGGTGTGATGTGTGGGAGGGGTTCAAATTGATGCTGTGTTTGTTAGGGTTGATAAAACTCAGCTGTTTAAATATTTCAGTGAAATAGAAATTTAAGCTCTATCTAAATGTCTGAAATGCTGCTTGATGTATTGCTTACTCCTTTTGCAAGAGAAAAGATTCTGAAGGGAAGATATTTAGGCAGAAAACATTGCATTTTTTTAATATGATGATGCAATCCTATAAAAGTAAAACACAAATGATCATAAAGAATCATAATCTGAATACCAGGCCCAGCACTTATCTGTTTGGACTAGATAAGCACGAGCCAAAGAGCAATATTTCTACAACTTTGCCTGGAAGTGATTAGGGTGGAATATTTTTAAATTTTACTCTTAGGGCCTATATTTGTGTGTGAAGAGGACCAATTGCTATTCTCTTTCTTGGTGATTTCCTTGAATCCCCTGAAATCTATCTGAACCTCTTCCTTGCTCATAACTGTTGCTCTTACACAAAATTACAGCTTGAAGGGATAGATATCAGGTGATAGAGGAAATGGAAACACCCTAGCTTATAGAAGAGATACATATTTCATTGTAGGTTGGAAGACCAATTTATAATCTTGTTAGCATTAATTATTTGATCATTGTGTGTCCAAAACTGTGTTTGGTGCTTCCACACACACTGTTCCTTTTAAGTTCAATTGGACGTTTGATGCAGACACCATCAATTATATCATTACAGTACTTCTGCTTTCCAGTTGGAGAAATTAAGACATAAAAGAGTTCAGGAATTTTCCTGAGGACTACATGATGGAGGTAGGATCTGAATCTTGTTATACTGATCTCCTAGCACTGACAGTTAAATACTATAGCTGAAGAGTGGTCATTCAGCTTGTTAAAACTTAACAACTGAGGAAGTAACAACCCTCAGAAAGAAGCTGTCTCACTTTTAGTTCTGCAGAGATGTGAACATTTCTTATGAAGTCTCTAAACAACCATGAGGCTTGTTGTTCTCAACCTCTCCTTACCTCCTGCTCTCCCTCCTCTCTTCTCCTGTTCTCTCTTGTCCTATCCTGTTCTCTCCTTCCTTCCTTCCTTTTCTTCTTCATATATTCTTTTTCTTTCTATCTCACACTGTCTATTGATATTTATTTCTTTGATTTTCTCTCAGCCTTACTCCCTCATTTTTCTTTTGTATTCTTATTTTCCTCTTTCTTTTCTTGAATTAACAAGAAATACACAATTCTTTCTGCAATGTTTTGCTTTAGCAGCCTAACACTTTGTATTTGACTTTGTATTTGTATTTGACTTTGTATTTGTATTTGAGAATAAGTATGTGGAAGTTACTCAGACTAAGCTGCTCCTGTTTTTAATTAGACATTATTAACTATATTTTACAATTTGAAAAAAGTGAAATGTAAGCAATAATTAATTAAAAGTTTGTAATTATTTTTTCATTTTTATCCTGTTTCTAGGGAAGGAGATAGGATATAATTTTGTACTATTGAATAAATTCTAGCAGGAGCTAGACTTGATATGGTTGGAAAACTACCAAAATTGATCAAGTGAAACTTGGCAAGTTGCTCTCTCTAGGTTACTTAACTACACTGCTGACTTACAGAGCCCTTTGCTGTATCATGACTGCTCCTTACTTAGTTTCACCTGCCTGATGTTAATGGCAAAAGAGATATTTCATTGATGGTTAACTACATAATTTCATAAAATAGATTTCTTTCTCTGAAGTGATAGAAATGATTTCTGCTGACAGGATATAAATCCATCAAAACAGAAAGAAAGAAAATATGTGTAGGTTTTAATGTAGCCCAACTGTAATCAAAGTAAATTCTGGTATTTCCCACCAGGTGGCAGCCCTCTTTTGAATTTTAGAACAATGCTGAGACTTAGAAAAGTCACTCTCAATTTAGAAATGGGACTGGTTCTGGAAAAAATATCCAGCTAATGGAATTGAATCAGTAGAAAAAGAATACACTCAAACTATTTTAAGATGCTTCCAAAGTAAAATTCATAATAAACTAATACATTGGGAAAAATTAAATTGGGAAAAATTAAGTCTGTATAAACAAAGCCAATCACAATTTAGCTTGAAATTTCCAGAATAAGTTCCACTAAGTCTTCATTTTCATTTGATCTTTCCAGTCAGCTCTCATTTTGAGGATATCCCTAATTTTCAAGCAAGCACAGCAACCAGTATGTATTTAGCAATTGAGTGTCTTACATGATGACCTGATTTAATTCATAAATCAGTCATCAACTTGCCAATCAAACAGTCCTAGGTAAACTCTTTAATATTTTTTTCTAAACCATGGGATCGACATCGTGGATCTTCCAAGTTATACAAAACTAGGGCGTCTCTGCTGGCCACATGTTTCTTGTCCATGATGTGGCTCTTTCTAAATGGAAACTGTCACATATTCGTGCTGCTCTACTTAGTGGCCTTTTTGTGAGGATCAGGGCATAACATTCTTTACCAGCTGTCACCCCAACATAGCCAGTGGAAAAGCAGCCAGTGTCACAGTCCTGTATCACTAAGGACATCAGGTTTTATGGAATAGGATCCAAATAGGATGATGTATTTTATCGTCCTTGGGGTTTTATTCACTGATGATAAACAGCCATGCTGAAAATTCAGGAGCAGATCTTTGTCAGTTAGAGAAAATGAGAACAAATGAGTGACATCCATGTAACAATATTAATTTGAGGCAGCAGGATAGGGCTTCCTGGACTTCTGTGGTGCATAGTTTGTACTCTGAGATTGACAAATACAGTCAAATTACTGAAGAATGTGGGAGGGAAGGAGGGAGCCAATATACAAATGACTGACTTAGCTGGAAACAAGGGTATTCAGAGTGGCTTCCATGACACTTGTTATATTCTTGCTTAACAATGAGACAGTCCCCAGAGATGGCGAGCGAAGCTGAGTCTGCAGCCTCAGTCCTCACTCTGGCTCTGCCTTTGAAACAGCTTCAGCACTTGGCGGCCCAACTGAGGTTGCTTCTTCCTGGAGTGCAGGGTGAGCTGATGCTGTGGGGAGTGGCGAGGTCAGTGGTGGCCTTGGGGTAGAGTTAAGCCCAGGCAGGTCAGAGCCGGCAGGACCCAGGCGCAGGAGGTGGCTCCGCTCACTTCAGTTTTTCCTTCTGTGGCCGGTCCACCACACTACACCTGTCAGTGAACCCCGGGGGACCCCGGAGGAGTTTAATCAGGAGAGGTAGGTTCTGGAGAAGATTCAATGAGGAAGCAGTTTAAGTGTCGGGGGAAGCCACCATTCTGATCACAGGATCACTCTGACCACAGGAAACCCAAAAGATCAGTGAACAAGTCTGTGCTGCCATTAGGCAATTATTGCAGTGCACTAGTCACTTTCCAAGGAACAGGGGATCACCTTGAGAAAGATGGTAAAAAGCGTCACTTTGGACATTGTGGAAGGCATGGCTCAGCTTGAGGAAGTGCTTCTCATCACTCCACCTCAGAGCCCTGAAAACAGTGACCTTATTTCCTGCAACAGTGTCTGGGTTGCGTGCCAGCAAGTTCCTCAGATACCAAGAGATAATAAAGCTGCAGCCCTATTAATGCTGACAAAGAATGTAGATTTTGTGAAGGATGCACATGAAGAAATGGAACAGGCTGTGGAAGAATGTGACCCTAACTGTGGCCTCTTGAATGATTCTGAGGAGGACAACCACAATGATGAAGATGACCTGTTTGGATTTCTAAGCAAGTGAGACTTATGTTGGTCTGAGGAAGATCAATAGCTCATAATCCCATGCCTTGCCCTGGTGAGCATCCAAAGCCTGCCTGAAGAAAATCCGGATCTTAGTGACAGAGAATGGGAAGAAGGATCAGATGGCTCAACTGCATGACATTGTGGATATTTCTGATGAGATCTGCCTTAGTGTGGATGATTTGGCTCTGACCATATATCCACCTATGTGCCACCTGACTGTGCAAATCAATTCTGCAAAACTTGTAACTGTTTTAAGAAAGGCACTTGAAATTACAAAAGCAAGGCATGTGACCCCTCAACCAGAAGAGAGTTGGATCCCTTTACTCATTAATGCTGTTGATCATGGCATGAGCAGAATTAAGGAGCTCACTCAGAGTAAAATTTAATTATAAGTTTTCAGGCTCATTCATATTCTCTTTTCTCTCTCTCTCTGACTGTCCCAACCAGATCTATGATGTCTGCTTTTAAAAATGAAGCTAGAATACTTAATGGATGGAAAGAGAACTCCTGTCTATATTTAACAAGAGACTCTATTACCAAAGATTGTTGATTAGGCCAGATTGGCAATTATTTATAAACAGCATACGTGTGATATAATTTTCTGCTAGATGCAAAAGATAATTGCATGAATCAGTGTTCCTGAGTGGCCTCTCAGAGACTCTTAGGGAAGCTGTCTTATTCCCTATTTGTAATAAAGTATGTTGTCTCTTTGTTATAGATAAAAAAAATGAGATGATCCCTTCTTTCCACAATATCCTATATATAGATGTTGGATTTGATAGCATTTTTTTTCTCATTTCTGAATTTACTCTAGATCAAGGTAATCATGATCTCAGTTTATGGGATGAAATGGTAAAGAGTAGAAAAATTTATTTATTTTTTTTTGTAGTGTTCTCTTATTTTCTTCCAGTGCAACTCATGGTTTGTCAATGTCAATTTATTTGATTTCTAGAAGGAAAATATCAATTATAATACTTGAAAGACTCGTAAAAGTTATGTTTCTGATGAAGTACCTAAAAAAGTTCTATGGAAACTGCTCTTATTCACTTCTTCTATAGTAAAAACATTTTAACCCTCTGTTCATATGGTTGCTAGACTTTGACAATTGGATGCCCAGTTTAATTTTAGATAAGTAATTGTAGATTTTTATATAAGTATCTCTACTGAAATATCTGAAACGTTATGTTAAAAAAAAACTATTCATGATTTATATGAAATTTGCATTCAACTGAGCACCCCTTATTTTTTCTGGAAGACAATTCTGGGTATAACCCTCCTCCATAGTTGCCTCAGCAATGGTGGTGGAAAATCTTCTGTACAGACAAGCCCTGTAAGAACTCTCAACTCTTCTGTCAACATATTACTCTCTAAGAATGAGCTCCAAGTGTCAAATTGATCACTGTGGCTTGCCATCAGTGGTAAAAGTACACAGCTACTTCAGCTGGAATTTCAGAGCCAGTGTGATAGAAAGCTGCCAGAGGGGAATCTGGACTTCTGAAGACAGTTTCCTAGGAAGAGCAACTCTAGAAGCGCCTCCTAAACATCAGTTCATGGGACTAATTTGCATAAATGACCTGAGGAACATGGTTTGTGAGTATTCAGAATAAATTTTATTTTTGTCATATGTAGCAGGAAATAGGTCAGGAAGGAATTTATCTAGCATATGATTATGTCTTGTCTTCTCCTCTGCCCTCCATGCTGCCTTTTCCTGCAATGAGGAATGGCTGCAGAGAATATAAATTTATTATGCTAGTCACAGAGTTGTCTGAAAGGGTTATGAAATCAACCCTGTAATGCCTCTTTTTCTTATTAGTGGAGGAATATCATGGGCCTAGGCATGCATTCAAAAATAAGTCCTGCTCCTCACATGTGTTTTTCGTACCCAAGGTAACCTATAAGGCTTATTTCAGAAATATTGCAAGATAAAAATTTATTAAGAAAGAAGAAAATGGAAAATTGCAGCTTTCAAAAATTCCTTTATAACATACTTACAAATATTTAACTTTGCTTTAGTATATACTTTTAAAAAAAATACCAGAGGCAGGGGCTAGGGTTGTGGCTCACCACTAGAGTGCTTGCCTAACATGTGTGAGGCAATGGGTTTGATTCTCAGTACCATATATAAGTAAATAATATAAAGGTCCATCAAAAACTAAAATATATATAAAAAATAAATTCCAGAGGTAGTTATGTACATAACACTTTTTTTTACCAGTAGTAGTTACAAACAAGTATATAAGGGTAGAACAAAAACCAAAAACCAGAGTTCTTACCTTGCCTGAGATTGCATTCTGACAGGGGATGGTGCTCTTTGCATATGAATCAGTTGAGTGATATGAGTTTTGCAAAATAGTATATGAAGAAGTGCCAAAGTTGACCACAGAAAGGATAACTGTATTATATATCAAAGTAGTGAGAAATCCATGTAGGCTTATGTGAACCTTGAGTGAGTTCCATGTGGACTGATGAAGGGTAAAGGAAAGAGGATGAAGAAAAGCTGAGAAAGAGCAGAGCACTTGAGGATCAATCAGGACCTTATCTAGATGGGGAAAAAGATCTCTGATGAGGCAAATGTGGGGATAAATTTGCACAGGGAGAATGATGCAATATTATGACAAACTCTGGAGCTTAAACTCAGTCCTGTAGACCATGGGAGCTATTGAAGATTTTTGAATCATGGAGACACGATGAAGGAAATAACCCTGTAAACTGGATGAAAGAGAAAGGAGAATTTTCATCACTATTAGTGTGAATTGGTTGCACACATACACTCTATGTCTGAAAGATTCCTCTTTGCATATCAGTGAATATAAAGTATGCACTAATATACACAAGAATCTGTAGAACATGTGTACACAGCATAGTCTCTGCTCTTGGCTTCTTTCCTGAGGAATTATTCTCCACTATGCTATGCAGTCCCCAAGAGAAACTCACTGAGAGTTGAGTGATCCTCTGATCTTTGGTGTAACCACATTTAGATTGAACTAAACATTATGTACATTATGTTCGCAGTGTTCAATGGAACCCTGTCATCATTATTTTTGTAAGTGGGGTAGGCAGGCAGGGAACAACAGCCCTTCTTATCCAGAAAGAAGTTTTTAAAAATAAAGGTTCTATAAGCTTTAATTATTATAAATAAATTAAAACCAGGAAGAGTGGTTTCTCTTTGCTACATAATTAAAAATAGTCTTTTAAGTGACATGGTTAGTTGTCAAAGGGAACCACAACTGCTGTCAATTCCAGAACAGTTCCCAAAGATCTCAGGAATGAAACTCAATTGATGTATGTAAGTGGAAAATAGGTTTTAAAAATACACATTTTAAGGGAAAAGTAAATAAATGAACCATGGCGAGGTCTCTGATACTTTTCAATGTAAAAAGAAAGCACATTGTAAATAACACTTATATTTCAAGCTTTATTCTAATTTTCTTTGTGATGCTAAAAGTGTTCCAGAATCCTGAGAGAAACAAAATGGGAACAATGCTATTCTAAAAAATATTTGATTTTCCAAAGAAGATTTCCTGTTACTCTGGTAACTGTAACTTTTTGCAAGTTAATCTCAATTTTTATTTTCAATTACAAAGTCCTTTTGGCTGTGTTTCCAGAATGGAAATCAGAAGTGGAGGATGGAAACTGGATTAATTTACTTACTTGCTTTGAGTTTTTGACGGTCTTTGACTAATCAAGAAGTTAATTTCCATGGCTGAACATATTGATAGATAATTCAAATATGTCTCCACTAGGGATCTCTCAGAAGAGATTTAATGCTTCCTCTCTTCCTCAATTCTGTCTAAATTTATATTTGTGAATGGGGAGAAATACATTAAAGAAGCAAACAATTATTTTTGAACTTAGTATTCTGAAAAATACTATTAAGGAAAATTGTAAAATGTGATAGAAAATCAAATACATGGATAATTTTGCTGGAGAACATGGCTATGTGCAAAAGCAAGGCACAAAACAACAAACACTGAATGTTCTTACTCATACGCGGAAGATATGTTTGCTGGCGGTTAGGAAGTGCAGGCAGGAGGGAGGACCTGGGGATAATGGATGGCAAGTCTTGAAATACAGTTAGACAGGAGGAGTAAGTTCTAGTGTTCTACAGAAAAGTAGGTTTACAGCAATTTACTATATACTTAATAGGGAAATTGAAGGGAGGAGTTTGAAGGCTTCCAACGTAAAATTTGCTACTACAAATATATATATATATATATATATTTAATATATATAAATTTATCTATCTAATACAAATAATATATTTATTTTTTCCCATAGTGATTTATTCCATTTCTGTCCTTAGATGCCTTCCTGTTCCATTGACTTTGGGTTCTGCTATATTTTATTGTTTGAATGGTAGGGGATGAATGGACATATCAATTTTCAGGTACGAGCGAAATCTTTGAACATAATGGCATGGATTTTCTAGACCTTCTTTTTCCTGTTCTTTGCCTTAATAGGACAGCATGCACCCTATAGAGATTGATCCTTTGGCCTTCATACGCAAATGTGAAGAAAATCACATTTCCCCTCATGGGCTGGAGAAGAGTCTCAGAGATTCAGCTGACCCAGAACTGCTTTGTAATGTGAGTGATAAATCACTCTTTGGGTTACCATCTTTGGAGATTTTTGGAAATTGATTTTAGACATTATTAATTCAAAAATAACTCAGTGATGTTGAAGAAAATTACCTAGAAATGTAGACAAAGGCCAGGCCATACAGGGACTTGTAGGCAGTGCTAAAGATTTTGATTCATCACAAGAATAATAGAAAGGGTTGAACAATGTATTGACACAATCAGAATTTTATTAAAAGAGAAAAAATATTCTTGCTGTACTGAAAACAAAACGAAACAATAACTAAAAAATACAAGAATGTATATAACATTGATAGGTTATTGCAACAAGGAAGTCTTTCTGAAATTTATTGAGTACTTATTTCCAGACTCTCTTCTAAGCATCTTCCCTATAGTAGCTAATTAAATACTCAAAATGAGGTAGACCACTTTATTTTCACAATTTTACATGGGAGGAAACTGAAGAACATTAGTCCATTTGGGCTGCTATTAGCAAAACACAATAAAGTAGGTGACTTATAAACATCAGAAATTTTTTTCCCCACAGTTTTGGAAACTGAGAAATTCGACATTGAAGTATCTGTTGAGGGCTAATTTTCTGGTTCATAAATAGTGCCCCTTTCACCATGGAAGAACACAGAAGTCACTAACTCATTCATGAAGCTCCACCCATGACCTAATAACTTCCCTAAACCCTACATCTTAATACCATCGCATTGGTGATTTGGTTTTAACATGAATTTTGAGTAATGCAAATATTCAAACTATAGCTGAAGATAGACAATTTTCCAAGGTTGCTCATCATCAAAGAGTAAAGCCAAGAATCAAATTCCAACTATCTGGTTTCACTGCCAGGGTTCTTAACCTGAAGGATGCAGAGGAAAGATCATGGGGATTTAAACTAAGGTTGAGGAATGAGAGATGAAGAGACTTTGATGATGTTGACAGATTTTTACAAAGCCGAAACATTAGAACTTGTTTTTTTTTGTTGGCTGTGGGAGATGAGAAGAAAATTTCAAAGATGACTTTCAGATATGTGCAATGGAAACAGGAGATATTAGAGAAGATGAGTTGAGAGGTGGGATTCTGAATTCAAGTTGTAAGCTGCTTCAGGGTAGGAACTATGTAATATCAAACCTTTGCTTTGTGTGCTATAGAGACTCACTAATAATATATTAACAGATGAATCATCAATTTACAAAACCCATTTTAAAATAGTGTAGGACTTTGGTATAACATTTTTCATGCACGAAGAATGATTTTTCTCAAGTGTTCCTTTTCATAGAGTTAAAATAGTTGAATTAGAAAAAAATACTGATGCTTGGCATAAATATTTCCTCTAAGCAGAAGATGGATTCTTGTACTGTAATTTTGTACTTGATTTCTACTTATTTTTATTATTGGAAAACGCTAATTCCTGAGATGTATCCATACAGTTTGTCAAATTTATTGCCATATTAGCACAAATCTAATGTGATTCTCAGTTTCAACATAGAACAGCATTTATTTTGTAAATGCAGTAGTGAAAGAATAAGCATTTATTTGGGACTGTCCTGGGGTCAACATCATGTTAACAGGTTATAACAAGGTCATGTTATTTAGTACAACTATTCTTTTACAAATTGCAAGTGTTTTTGGTCTTGACCACAGTTTCCTCCTGTGGTCTTATATTTCTGCATTATGTCATTAGATTGTACTATTTTTTGAGAAAATTTTGATTTTATAGTACTTATTATTAAATATTAATAATAAATGTAAACTTTCCATAATTCACAGAAATGAATCTGATGATATTAGGCAGTTGTCCTCTAAATTAATTGTTCAGAAAAACTGGAGTCTTTTAGAATCAATGCTGCTGAATTACTGCATACATTATAGGGATCCAAAAAAGTTTGCAGTTTTTCTTTTTTAAGAACACATATTATTACTTTGTATTCTTTTCCTCCTTCTTGGCCGAGTTTAGTTACATCTCATTGTCTTCTGCTGAGATACTTAAGTGAAATATTGAGATCACATAAAAACTTTGTGTAGAGATCCAGGGGACTGTCAAAAATAGCAATCATAGTGGCTTAACTATTTATAATCAGAACAGACAGATCCACCCATAAGAACAGAAATCATTTATCGATCATAATGCATAGCCACCACAAATACTTTTCAGGTCTAGAAATACCTTTAGGCTAAACATCAGGCTTCTAGGTAATTTTCCAAGTTTCAAAGTATGAGTTTTAAGAAAGCCAGGGCTGTCTACACTATATAATTTATGCACTTATTCATCTCCATAATAGGAGATAACTGATCTGTGAAGAAATAATAGTGTCATATTTTAATGGTCAAAAATCTCACCTGTTAAGGCGCGTAAACAAGTCAGGATGGCACCTGTTATTTTGCCAGAGAAATGTTAGAGTCTGTAAACAAGTCTGCATGGTGCCTGGCAAAATGCCAGAGGGAGTGGTTTGTAAAGTAACAAAAGCGAGACATTAAGTGTGGAGATTCCTTATTGGTTGACTGCTGCTATCTATTTTATGCTAATTAGATAAGCTGTGTAAAATGTATAAATACCGCTCCTGTCCTACAATAAACAGCTCCTATTTCTGCTGCATCAACATACACAAGTTATTCGTCACCCCCTGGATATTTTGCTGTAGCCAGACTGCGGCATATGGTGGCCCGTTACGGGGAGCCCCGGGACACTTGGGGGGTAAGTGACGAAAAAAGCTGCCCGTCCATAGATAGGACAGGAGCAAGGACAGGAGCAATCTGCTCGTCCCTAGGCAGATAGGGCGAGAGGAAAAATGGCCATTTTGAGAAAATGGAGAAGATTGATGCAGTATGTTTGTGTCTTGTTTTGTCTTGAAATGTTGTATTGTCTTTGTGATGAAAATATGGAAGGGGTGAGAAGTAAATTGATAAGAGAAAAAGGCACCCCAGTGGAACCAAGAATAGTTAGGGCATGTGTTGATAAAATCCCAGAAACTCTAGTCAGAAAGAAAAAGAAAGATCAGAAGAAGAAGGATTATCAAGAAAAAAGTTGCAGCAAAAGGCTATTACTGAATACTTTTCGATACCGGAGGGTGCGTGAATCCACAAGGCAGCTGCCACCTGCCCAAGCCGACCATGGCGCAGCAAGAATTTTCCAAGCTGCAGTTGCGGGCTCTTCCCTGCCCCCCTGCCCGGGGGAGCGGATCGCCACTGTGAGCCCAAATGTAGACCTGACCTGGAGGCACAGTCTCGCAGGCTTTTGCTCCCTGTGCCCGAAGCAGTTTGAGTCTGGGACTCTCCCCAGGGCCATCTGGGGCTGCCCCGGATGCTACAGCTGGCAGAAGACGCTACTGGCTACTGGCGTCCCTGAAGTTTGATCATTTCCAAGGCCAGTAACTACAATGGGTCTCCCACACCTGGAGGCTGATGAGTAATGAGTACTATTAAGGCTTATTTCAAATGTAAAAAACCTTGAGATAATGTACTAAATTGTTCCAAAGGTTGTTTTCTTAGTGAAATGCTACAGGATTTTCTTTAGCCATCCAGAGTTCCTGCCTTCCTCCCAGTGCAGGTGAGAACAAAGGTGAAAGAATTTACAGTATTGCTGAGAACTGGAGGAAACTTCGGCTGAGAACCCAAGGAGACTTCGGAGCTGTTGCTGTTTCTGCTACTACAACTTAAGCTAGCTGCCTGCAGAACTTACCTGGACTGTGATTTACCTGGACTGTGAGTTAATCTATTGAGACACTGCTTTATCTGGACTGAGACAACAAACTGTAATCTACAACAAATTGTAACTCAGTATCTTTGCTAAGAATGTTATTGCTGGTATAATTTTTCCAAGGGCTTCTTGCATGGAGCCATCAATTGGCTTGGTATTGTAACATTTTGTATCCTCCCTTTCTGTTTCTAGCAGGTTATTTATGGTGTTTCTGTAAAAAACACTATGGTTCTTATTTAAATTAAACAAAAGGGGGAAATGTTAAGGTCTGTAAACAAGTCAGGATGGCACCTGTTATTTTGCCAGAGAAATGTTAGAGTCTGTAAACAAGTCTGCATGGTGCCTGGCAAAATGCCAGAGGGAGTGGTTTGTGAAGTAACAAAAGCGAGCCATTAAGTGTGGAGATTCCTTATTGGTTGACTGCTGTATCTATTTTATGCTAATTAGATAAGCTGTGTAAAATGTATAAATATCACTCAGATCCTACAATAAACGGCTTTCACTCCTGCTGCATCAAGGTACACAAGTTATTTGTCACCCCCCGGATATTTTGCTGCAACCGGACTGTGGCACTCACCTTTAATAAAGATGTTTGCTAATAAAATTAATAATTGTATTATTGTAAAATCTTGTGAATATTTATTTAGCATTCTATAATTTAGGGAGCACTTCCATATCTGCAGTCTCTCTGAATTCACACTGAAGTCCTAAAAGGTAGACAGGATTAGAAAGGTTAAGTAATTTGTCCAAAGTCACATGAGTAGTCATGATGTGACAAGAATTGTTTTTAAAAGATGTGAAATCCACACATAAGTCTCAATTAATGTTATTCACTTTTATTAAACACAGGTTCTATCATTAAAAAAAGATGTGAAATCATGAAAAGAAACTCAATTTTCTCATAAACATGTCAAATGGCTTCACAACAACATAGGGAGGTTTAAAATTATACTAAAAAATAAATACTATTTTTTTCCAAAGGAAGTAAGCAAAATAAGGTAAATTTTGATATTTTTATGTTTGTGCTTATGAAAATAAATAAAACAGCACATATTTGTTGGTCCCACAAGATAATTGATATTAATTTTTCTAAAAATATATTTATTTCTGCCCATTGTCCAAGTCTTGACTTTTAAATACCATTCTCCAAATACTGAATCTGGAGTCCTCAGAGAAATGACTCATTCTCCGGCAGGTGCAAGAAACATAAAGGTGGATCCAGATGGTTTTGCACTGTCGGAAAATAAATAACTATAAAAACAACAACAACAACAAAAAAAACAGAATCAAAAGAATGTGTGTCTAAAAGGATAGGTGCCAACCTGAAAGAGTTACCCATTGTGAAATCTGGAATAATTTGAGGAACAAAATAAATAAGGTAGCATTGAATTATAACCTAAAATATAAAATAAATATTCATGAGTTTATAGTGTTATATTTGAATGGTTGACAAACTAGGGCAAAGATACAAATTGTCCTTACAGAAAATTTCCAAATAATATATGTTTAGTTGGGCTAGATGCAGTGACTTTCTTCTAAGGAAAAGTATATGAAAAGGGTAAAACAGTAACTCACTAGTGAAGAAACATGGCAAACACCACCTTAATCAAGTGATCAAGGTTAACATCATTAGAGATACTGTGATCATTATACCTTGTAATCCTGATATGATTTGATGGGAAGGAAATTTTACCTTTGATGCAATCTTTTCAAAAAACTATACTCTCAATCTAATCATGATAAAAACATAAGATGAACTCAAATTGAATGACATATTATGAAATATCTGATCAATACCTCTCAAGGCTTCAAGATTATGTAAAACTGCAAAACTATCAGACCAGAGGAGCCTAAGTAGTTAATAAGTAACTGTAATGTGGGATCCTGGATTGAATACTGGAACATAGATCTGATTTTAATGGAAAAGCTGTTGAGATAAGGATAAAGTCTGAAGTTTCTTTGATAGTAATATGGGAATGTTTGTTTCTTAGTTTTGAAAATATATCATCACAAAATGTAGCATGGCAAAATCAAATACAATAGGGGCAACTGAAACCTGCTGTGTAAGAACTCTCTGTACTATATTCCTACTCTTCGGCAAATCTAAATCTTCCAAAATAAAAATTTACTAAAACAATTAGTTTCAAAGAATGTCCTTGTGTGTGGGCAAGTCATTGTATTTGACTGTCTATATGTTTGTGCATGAATGTCAATCAGTAGAGTTTAGCATATTATCCACAATTCTGAGCAATAGTGACAACAGTTTTTACTTTAATGTTTCTATTATACTTTGGCTTTTTTTAATGTGTTTCTAAACCCACATCTTATATGTGTATATTGTTATAATTCACATGATCTTCACTTTTATGTTTATGTTCATAAATATAAAATTCAGTGTTTTAATTGACAACTTGTTTGAGCATTAAAGACACTTCTGTCTAGGGATATGAGCCAATGGGAAGTCAGAGTGTTTACATAGTTGCTTCTATTTCTTAAAGTTATTAGGAACCATTGTTTCAATAGCTCTATCCCAGAGGCTGTAGTGCTCAATGTTACTTCTGCTGGGAGCAGCACAGGATAGGTCAGGTTGCTGTCTTTCAGCAGCAGTAAAGGAACATTAGATCCAAGGACTCAGATCTCTCTAGAGACTCCAGACCTCACAGATCGTAAAGTCACCAAAATGGCATATCTCTTGCTTGATGAAAAATAGCTTGGCATCATTTTTCTGTAGTGACATGAATAGAAAGAATAAGAAGATTTGTGAAAGCAGAAGTGGCTATTTAGTAAAATGAGAAATGTGCGTACTGCAAAGCTTTGCTGCTCAGCAAGTTCATTTTGGTGTTTCTTGCAAGGAAGAATAAGAACAAAGGTATTAAATTTCCAAATGTTGAACTTATTTATTTATCAATAACATCAACCACACATAGTTTTTATATCTCTACACTAATCTGGCGTGATAGGAAGAAGCTACCGATCTGTTTTTCATGTCTAAATAATTCCAAAATGACTCAATATTTTCTGTTTGTATTCCCAGATTTTCTCAGTCAATTCCCCTGTCTTTTAGGCTGTGTATATAAGAGAGCAAGCCAACTAGTAAATTCAGAGAAAAAAATATTCATCAGCTTTATTATTGGGTGTTGTTTTGATAAAATGACTCTCTGATTGATGATGGTTCTTGTTCCAAATTATTGAGGAACTGCATAGACACAGCCTTTTATTCTGCCAAAGAGCACTTTGGGGAATTTTTTTTTTAATTGACTTGAATGATTTGCCAATGTTGACAATGTTGAAAATTTGCTCATCATGTGAAGCTTCTAGATACTGATGGAAAAATTCACTCCAATCATCCTAATATTTAGAAATACCCTGACAATATATTGACTTTTTAACCTTATATTCAATAATTTTACATTGGTTGTATATTCACATATTCTTATATAAATGCTTAGACAAAATATAGCTGTGAAGTAAACTAATTTTTTAATCCAGAATAATCAAACATTTTTAATATGTAGAAATTATAGTAAAAATAAAATGCACCATCACGTATTAAATTCTAGTGACGTGATAAAAGCAATCACTATACCAGGAAAGGATAGTTATTCCTAATAGTTGGTCATCAGATCTAAATAGATTACTAACAAAAATATTAAGATTAGCAGCTTTTTATTTCTGATTTTATACACATATTTCTTCAGAAGATAATAAAATCAAAGATAGTAAGATTTATCTTCATTTACTTTTTAAGGAAAAGTAATTCTTTCGTGAAAAACATCTCTGAAGAAATATTAACTTATTTCCTGAGGATATGTGAGGCAGTTTTTATTATTGCTTTTTTCATTTCCTCCTCTTGGCTTATGGGCTCTAGAATCTGATCCTTACCACTTACAGTCTTGAAATTTGAGACTGCCGAGATATTATTTCTTATCTACATTCCCTGAAGGTACTAACTGCTGAGTTTTGTGGGACAGCGCTTTACCAATGGGGTCTTCCACAGGGTGCTCTGTGGGAACTGCCTATTCTCCCTAATTTAGTGGAGCAACTGCAATAAAACTTTTGGGGATAGAAATAAAAGAGAAGAGACAGAATGGAAATTTCCTAGACTTTGCTAGCTGTAGAATATTTTAACCAGGACATTTTTTCAGGGATATCTGGTTCTTAGGGGTATAAATTCTCTGGTAGGAGTCTGTGGAAAATGTTTCTACAGTAGCAAAGATTTATATTAACAGGGTCTGGAACAGAGGCAACAAAATGTTCTCTCTTTCTCACTCTCTCCTTTTTGTTTGTCCCAAGTGTAATCTTCAGTTAGAATTCTTGCTCCCAACTACACCCCACTGTTTGTTTTGAGAATGGGTTTAGTGAAAATCTAATGTTTTTGCTTGCCTGTTTTACTACTGAAGAGGCTTTTGTAGGATAATGTATTTGGGGGAAGAAACTTAATATAAACTATTAGTTTCATGTAAGCAAGGCAAATTTCTTTATTATCTGCAGGTATTAATCTTTGCCATCTCAAAGTCCATAATGATTTTTGCCAGAAATTGTTCTCTGCAAATAAAAATGCATCATGCCAAAGACCTTGTACAGTCATGCCTAAGGAGCTCAAATGCAACTGTCTCAGTTCTGGCTCCTTGGGAATATGAGTAAGAGGTGAAACAAAGGATGATCCACTTTGTTAACCAAAGACTGAAAATATACTGAATCTTTTGAAAAATACCAAATGCCATTAAAATTTCTGAGAATATACAATGGGAATTTATATAGTCTTGTTTTCAAAGTAATGTACATTTTCTGCATGTGTTTAGAAAATATAGAAAGGGAAAAAGAAGAAACCAGTAAAAATCTCCCAGAGATAATATTAACATTTTTGACCTTAATATTTTTTTAAAAATGAAACTCTTTAGTAGTTTTTATATGTATATATATAGACTCCAGAAAAAAAATCTTTGGCTAACTTTTTATTTTTGAAGTAAATCAAATATTCTTGTTTGTTCCATTATTTCTGAGTTGTTACTATTTTAAGAAATGTATCTTATTTGTTTCTCTTAAAGGTGAATTTTTAGAGAAGAAACTATACTTAATTTTTCAAATACATTATTTCTTTGAAATTGGAATTTTGAATCTCTCCAATCATAATCAGAGCTGAGAAGACAAAGGTCTCTGATATTTATCTTCTTAATAGGAAGACAAATGATGGAGCAAATTAACAATTATTGAATGAAATACAAACACTGCCTAAATATTCTTTATTTAAAATTATTCCATAAGCTTTAATAGTTTTTTAAAAATACCATTAAAAATCTGAGACTTAGCTGGCTGATCCAAGACATCAGCTTATTTACCAACAATATCTTGATAGAACTGACTCAAGACTTCTACTCCCTTTTCTCTTGGGAAAGGTGAAAGGGAGGTGGGAGGAGAGGCAAAGGGCAGTGAAGTCCAGCACTTTGGTCTAGTTATCATCAGGTTTCTCACTGACCACAGATTGAACTTCTAATGCAGCCAACTCTCTCAAAAGACTTGTTTTTGGTCACAAAGGGAAATGAAGTGAGGGTGCATGAGTCACCGCACATTTTTTAAAGTTACAAGCAAAACAATTTTCCTAAGGGATGAGCAGTAGTGTCATCTTCATCTTGGAAGAACATACCTTAAATAATTGAAAGAGATGAAGAAACTATAAGAGATGATGCAGCATTTAAATTTAACCAAGTGTTCTAGCTGATTCCTCTATTTTAGTTAGGACTATTGCAGCAAAGCAGCAGAAGTTCTGGAGTTTACTGGAAACATCTTGAGAAATCCAGCTGTCAAGGGCTGCTTGAAGCTTTTGTACCCAGAGCACAGCTGCTAGCTGTCACCTTGAAGCAGTAGTTTCTACTGTGGAATTAGTTGAAAGAAGATATTGCTTTGAGACTAGGGCCAGAAAGTTCCCCTCAAAAAATGTGCAAAATTTGAGTCAAAGAGAAATAGAATTTATTGGAAATGCTTCATCAAAGTGCTTGGTGAACTAAGCCAAGTTGCTCCCTTCATTTTTCTGAACAAATAGCCCCAAGGGAGAGGTGGTCTTGTAGAGTTTAAGAAGGTATTTTTCTAATCAGGTTCAGAATATGCTGCTCACTGCAGTTAATGATTAGTAGCTTCCTATTAATAAGCTGATTATCTGCTTTAGTTTGTGGAATTATTTGTGCATTATTATTGTATATAACAACTACTAAAAAGTAATGAAATTGTCAGTATCATGAATTGACTAGTAAAAAGTGGATTAGAAAAATGAAGATTGTTTATGTATAAAAGAAAATAATGTAACCAAAAGAAAATTGAGCTCAAAAGTGTCTTGTTCAAGAAAATGTGGAATGTTTCCTAAGTTAGCAAAAAATACATGTTATTTTTCATTTTCCATTGACCTAGAAAAATGAAAGATACCATATCACAAGAAAGGAAAAATAACAGAATAGATGAAAACCCTTGGTAATATAAACATTTTTATTTTAATACCACTAAATTCTTTAAAGGGGAGGAAAACAAAGCTGATTTTTCCATCCTATCACATAGGGTCTCCGAGACTATTGTTTATATTTTTGAAAAATTGAAAACTATTTTTCTAATATATTTAGTAAAATTATGCTTAAATTTAATAATGAGGATGCATCTTTTCCCCTACAAGACAGCTGTTAGCTATTACAATAATTGACTTTGAACTTCAATCTTTAAAACATGTGCAAGTATTTATATATCTGCAACTTGAGAAAAATGTTTTCCTAACACTATTTAACAAAAATTCTTAATCTCTCCTTTATTTTCATATTATTGTAACATTTCAAGTACTTCTTAACTGGTCAGCTTCTAATAATATTGACTGTGTCCAGCCATATCTGAGGTAGCTTTAGTCAAAGCTGAACACTAAGCATTTACCTGTTTATTTTGAGGGGCACATTTTTTGTATAGTTTCAATTATTCACAAATAATTATGAAGTGTTATGTTATCAATTGAAATTTGGCTTTTTATATGAAACAAATTCTTTAAATTTCATAATAATCTTAATTTGACTAGAATGTCAACAGAAATCATCCATTAGAATTGTTCTTTGTATCATGTGTGGTTTATAGTTTATTATTTTACACTTTCTTTCTTTCTTTTTTTTTTTCTTTTACTGGGGATTGAACAACTTAGGGGCACTTGACCACTGAGCAGCATCTCCACCGCTAGTCCCTGTTTTGAATTTTACTTAGAGACAGAGTCTCACTGAGTTGCTTAGCACCTTGCTTTTGCTGAGGCTGGCTTTGAACTAGTGATCCTCCTGTTTCAGCCTCCCACCCACTGGGATTACAGGCATGTGCCACTGTGCCTAGCTATTTCACTCATTTCTTAAGCATTCTAGTATGTCTATGTGGAGTAAGACAGCATGGTAGGAGGCAGGCTCACAGAGGCAACAAGAAACAGTGCTTGTCCCTGAGCAGTTAGAAATAAATCATAGTGATACTGCATGATATACAATAAGTATTTGTAGAGGGTGTCAGAAGAGGGGATACAGCAAGGTTTAGTGGAGTTTGGGTAAAGAAGTGAGAACACATTTCTGAGAGGAGATGACATAGTCTGATATTTAAAGATTGAGTACAACTACTTGTCTTGTGGTTAAAGGTCAAACAAGTTAATCTTTCTTTGATAGAAGAGGCATTTACACATGTGTTCTGATTAGATCTGCTGCCCTTTCTTAGATTCTCCTATGGATTAGTCTTCTTACTAATCTTTGATCACACAATTGCAAAGTTGGCAGTATTTTGTCCCTCACCTATCCCTGTAGTTCTCCAGTTTGAGTGTATCTCTGGATTACAAGAATTAATTGTAAATACAGACTGCTGTTTCTCACCCCACAGTTTCTGATTCAGTAGGTCAGGAGTGGAGACCAACAATTGCAGGTTTAATAGGTCTACAGATAATATGGATGGTACTGGCCTGTCTTAGTTTGGGTTGCTATCCCAAATGTCATCAACTTTTAGGTGGCTTATACTCGACCAAAATTGATTTATAATAGCCCTGGAAGTTGAGGCCTGAGATCAGGGGGCCAGCTGTATTGAGTTCTTGCTGAGTACCCACTTTCTAGCTTACAGATACCATGATCTGCTGTTTCCTTACATGTTAAAAAAAGAACTGGTAAGTTCTCTGGTCTCCTCTTATTAGAATACACATTGCATATGTGAGACTCCACTCTCATGACCTAATTACCCCCAAATGCCTGCATCCAAATACCATCACACCATGATTAGGGTTTCAATATATGAATTTGGGGGGATACAAATATTTAGTACATAATATTGTTCATAAGCTGTATTTGATTATCAAAATCAGCTGGGAATTTATTTAAAACTATGGACTTATGGAGCTTATTCTTGAATATTCAAATTTAGTAGAACCTGAATGAGAATATTCTGTATTTTATATATCTCCCCAATTGATTCTGATTATCAGTGAGGTTTGGGATTAATTGATGTTGTCTGGTTCTCTTTTCACAAATAAAACTGAGATGTAGAAAAGTTAAGAGAATTCATAAAAAATATACCACTCACAAGGAGAAAGGCAAGTTCTCTTTCCCATCTTTTAAACAACGATAATTCATTCTCTGCTGACTCGAATCAATTCTCTCATCCTAACATTTAATAATCTTTTAAATTTCTTCTTGTACCCTCTTCAGTGTTGTACATAACTATGTCAGCCACAGATTAATGAACATGACAAAAATATCTATAACATGGGGGATGGATAGGTTCAGATGAGACTAAAACTCAGTCTGCTCTTTCAAGGATCTTCCAGATTTGGAGCAGATATCACATTCCTACACATGCAGAAATATACATCCCCACACAATTGTAACAGGAGACAGATTTATACTAAGTGCTATTGAAACAGTACAAAATATCAGAGGAGCTTGAGCATGATGAAATATTTATATGATCTATTTGCCAGACAATGTGCTTAATTTTAGGAATGCAAAAACAGTGTTAACATTTAATTTTCCAGCTAAGGAAAGCATAACATGCTATGCAATACACAACTGGCTATATGGTAACATCACCAAATCTATGAAAATGACATGAGCAAAATGCTAGCAAAAGATTGAAGTGGGAGTGATTGATTCAGCTGGAATGTGTGAAAATGGTGATTCATTTGTGGGGTTTGTTTACATTTGAATACTGTTTTCCCTTTCCTCTCCTCTTGATTTGCCTTTATGTTGCCAATATGAGGAGGAGGCCAAGAAAAAACACAAAGATAAACCTGTAGGATGGATGTTTTCAGAAATAGGTAACAGACTTATATGGCTAGAACACATAGCATATGAAATCAGAATAGTATTCATGGATGTTAATGTGAACTGGGCTTTGTAGTAGGCATAGAATATGGTAAATAATATTCAAATTTTAGTATGTTATTGATTATAATATCTCTTTAAAATTCTTATTTCTTAACTAGAGAAGTTTTGTCTATTCTCCAGATTCAAATGAAGGCCCTTAAAAGTTCCTACATTAGTGTTTGTCACTTTTTCTGAGCATCAATTATCACTGATGTTTAAAAAAAAATACAGAAGCCCTGTATACTCTTGGAAGGTTTTGATTTTGGAGATGTCTATTTCAAGAGGTGCAATGGTAGGATTTGTAACTGGTGGTGTTCTTGGCTTATTCAAGCCCCCCAAATACTGAGACCTAGGATATAAAATTGCCGAATTGAATGTTTATCTGCAATCTAAGTGACTGAGGTCTCTTCATAAATTTTCTTTATATGAGAAATATAGTTTCAGTGTATAATATACTTGCTCTGAGATCCTAATAGTTCAATTAGAAAATAATTTCCTACAAAAACGCTTCAGGGACAAGAAAACCCAATTTGTCTATTTATCCACTCAAGTTCATGCACATGCTTTGATCAAGAAATGCCATATTGGGCTGGGATTGTGGCTCGGTTGCAGAATGCATGCCTCACATGTGTGAGGCACTGGGTTCAATCCTCAGCACCACATATAAATAAATAAATAAATAAATAAGTAAATAAACAAATAAAAATATTGGGAAAAAAAAGAAATATCATCTTAAGCACCAGAGGTGGAAAAACATGCTAAGATATAGTACTTGTTTGAACTGTAACAAAACAAGACTTTCAAATGCATGCATGACTTTTTTGTCAATATTATCCTTACATAGCTTTAAGATGAATTTTAGCTCATCAATTAAATTGAACTACATTGTTCAAATTGCATAGATGTTATTAAAAACCTCAAGGAATCATTGTTTAATGTATTCCTGTTGGATAATGAAAAGTTAGTGATCACTGAGTATTGCTACAGTTCCTAATTCTGTCTTTTGGTAGTCACATAAGTCATACAGCTTTGTGTGGGTGTGTAATGTGGTTAGACCAGTTGATGACTTGTTTTTCTTTGACCATTTAGTAAGCATGTTTAATGAATAAGGTTTGAATTATTTGTATGCACTCACAGGCCATAATGAATTCATCATTTCAAAATACAAAAAAATATTTTTATTTTTGAGACATGATGTTCTGAAGAGTCAAATCCCATAGCTGTCTTTTTAATTACATTTTACTGGATTGGAACTTTATTATTAGGCATTCCATTAGCTCAATACTCAAGCTCACTGCAGATGTGACTAAGAAACTGTGGTTTCTCATGGACAAAAGATGTGACCTTGGAGAGAAAAGCAGAAGATAGCCATGATACAATGACATTTAAAAATATTTCACAATTAATTTTTTTCTGAGTACTACAGATTTACTCCCCACCTCTCCAGTCCTTTTTTCTTAAATATTTTTTAGTTAATGGACCTTTATTTAATTTACTTATATGCAATGCTGAGAATTGAACGCAGTACCTCACACAGGCTAGGCAGGCACTCTACCACTGAACCACAACACCAGCCTCCCTTCCAGTCCTTTGATGAGAGAATTTTGAACAAAGATAATACATAGGTCTAATATTTGGGGATTCTAGTATAGAAAATAGAGTAAAAAATGATTCTAAAGCTTAGTGTTCATATTCTGTATCATGTGTGAGAATCATTTCCTTAATGTTTGTCTTCCTATGTGAAAAGATTATAATATGTATATCAGATATCATAATCCAATATCATGTTTTTTTGTTTTTTTGTATTGGTTGTTCAAAACATTACAAAGCTCTTGACATATCATATTTCATACATTAGATTTAAGTGGGTTATGAACTCCCATTTTTACTCCAAATGCAGATTGCAGAATCACATCAGTTACACATCCACATTTTTACATAATGCCCTATTAGTAACTGTTGTATTCTGCTACCTTTCCTATCCTCTACTATCCCCCCTCCCCTACCCTCCCATCTTCTCTCTCTACCCCATCTACTATAATTCATTTCTCTCCTTGTTTTTTTCCCATTCCTCTCACAACCTCTTATATGTAATTTTGTATAACAATGAGGGTCTCCTTCCATTTCCATGCAATTTCCCTTTTCTCTCCCTTTCCCTCCCACCTCATGTCTCTGTTTAATGTTAATCTTTTCCTCCTGCTCTTCCTCCCTGCTCTGTTCTTAGTTGCTCTCATTATATCAAAGAAGACATTTGGCTTTTGTTTTTTAGGCATTGGCGAGCTTCACTTAGCATAATCTGCTCTAGTGCCATCCATTTCCCTGCAAATTCCATGATTTTGTCATTTTTTAGTGCTGTGTAATACTCCATTGTGTATAAATGCCACATTTTTTTTTTTATCCATTCATCTATTGAAGGGCATCTGGTTTGGTTCCACAGTCTAGCTATTGTGAATTGTGCTGCTATGAACATCGATGTGGCAGTATCCCTGTAGTACGCTCTTTTAAGGTCTTCAGGGAATAGTCCGAGAAGGGCAATAGCTGGGTCAAATGGTGGTTCCATTCCCAGCTTTCCCAGGAATCTCCACACTGCTTTCCAAATTGGCCTCACCAATTTGCAGTCCCACCAGCAATGTACAAGTGTACCCTTTTCCCCACATCCTCGCCAGCACTTATTGTTGTTTGACTTCGTAATGGCTGCCAATCTTACTGGAGTGAGGTGGTATCTTAGGGTGGTTTTGATTTGCATTTCTCTGACTGCTAGAGATGGTGAGCATTTTTTCATGTACTTGTTGATTGATTGTATGTCCTCCTCTGAGAAATGTCTGTTCAGGTCCTTGGCCCATTTGTTGATTGGGTTATTTGTTATCTTATTGTTTAATTTTTTGAGTTCTTTGTATACTCTGGGTATTAGGGCTGTATCTGAAGTGTGAGGAGTAAAAATTTGTTCCCATGATGTAGGCTCCCTATTTACCTCTCTTACTGTTTCTCTTGCTGAGAAAAAACTTTTTAGTTTAAGCAAGTCCCATTTGTTGATTCTTGTTATTAACTCTTGTGCTATGGGTGTCCTATTGAGGAATTTGGAGCCTGCCTCCACAATATGTAGATCAGAGCCAACTTTTTCTTCTATCAGACGCAGAATCTCTGATTTGATATCAAGCTCCTTGATCCATTTTGAGTTAACTTTTGTGCATGTCGAGAGAAAGGGATTCAGTTTCATTTTGTTGCATATGGATTTCCAGTTTTCCCAGCACCATTTGTTGAAGATGCTATCCTTCCTCCATTGAATGCTTTTAGCCCCTTTATCAAATATAAGATAGTTTTAAAATTAGGTTTAGGTTTTAAAATTAGGTTTAGGTTATCATTTACACTTTAAAATGAACAGGTAGCTAGGCATGGAGGTACATACTGATAATTGGTGACTCAGGAGGCTGTGGCAGGAGGATCACAAGTTTGGGGTCAGTGTCAGCAACTTGATGAATTCCTAAGCAATATACCTTTAGTGAGACAAAAATATTGTCTCACTAAACAACTTGGTGAGACCCTGTCTAAAAGTAAAAAACAAAAAGGACTGAGGATGTAACTCAGTGATTAATAGCCCCTGGGTCCTATCCCCAGTGCCAATAATAATACTAATAATAAGTTAAAAATAAAATTAACAGGTAAAACGTAGAGACCCTAAGATGTTTTATAGAGTAATAATAATGACAATATTGTAATGTAAACTCAAAATGCTACCTAATAAGTGCATGTTGATAGATTGGAAAATAATGAAAAATCCTATTCCAGTATCCTATTCAAGTAATTTATTAAGAAGATCTAATTTGATTCTTGTCATACTCTAAAGTAAATATCTCTATCTTTGTTTTACAAATTAAGGATTTGAAGTAAAGATTAGATAATTTATCATAAAAAAATTGGTATTTGAACCTAAGCCATAGATTCCAGGATCTGAGCTCAAATGTCATACTATACACGAAAAAGGTCAGTGCTGCCACTATGTGACACTGAGTGTTTGTAGGTATTTTACTTGTTCCCAAGACAGTTAATTTGCTCAAGTATAAAAATAAATGTGTTTAAATAGAAAGAAATAAAATATATTACCTCTGAATTTTGAATATAGTGAAGAAAGCATTGAACTTAGAATCTTAACAATTCCCAACTCCAGACCCATCCTCGGCTAGGCCTGTGGTTCTCTAACTCTGCACCCCAGCACCCTTGGACAAGGCAGTACCACAAAGGAACTGGCACTTCAACATTTTTTTTTAAATGAACCTTGAAGTTCTTTGGATTTGCACAAACTTCTAGCTCAAGATAATACATTGTTTTCACATTAGCTCGCCCTACATTCTCTTCAATTACATCATATATTTTTAAAATTTTATATACTTTTAAAATTTGTTTTTATTAGTTATACATGACAATAGAATACATTTTGATATATATTTTTGTGGAGCTGTTTTCAGTAGTTGTAATAAATGCAAGTAGCATTTGATAAATCAAGGAGAAACAGGAAATTAGGAATACAATCATTTCAAGGTTTGGGAAATCTTATAGAGCCTAGCAAGAGCATGTATCCTGTTACTCAGTAATTTTAGGCTGAGTATGGTGATCCTTGTCTGCATCCCAGCAATTTGAAAGGCTGAGGCAGGAGGATCACAAGCTTGAGGCCAGCCTTAGGAACTTAGCAAGACCTTGTCTCAAAATAAAAAATAAAAAAAGTGGGTTCAGTGGTAAAGTGCCCCTGGGTTCAATCCTCAGTAGCCCCCTACCAAAAGTAATTGGGGCTAAGAATGTGGTAAAGATATTATCATTATTATTTTTTTTGAGGGGTAGCAGGGATTGAACTCAGGGCACTCGATTACTGAGCCACATCCCCAGCCCTATTTTGTGCTTTATTTAGAGACAGGGTCTCACTGAGTTGCTTAGTACCTCGCCTTTTCTGAGGCTGGCTTTGAATTTTCCATCCTCCTGTCTCAACCTCTAGAGCCACTAGGATTACAGGTGTGCACCACTGCTCCTGTCGATACTGTTGTTTTTAACTTAAATGTATAATTTTACTTAAATGGTTATCAAGTTGTAGAACATAAATAATTTTAAATAAACTTTTAAAAACTTGGTGTTATTTGCATCCCCCCACTATTTTTTTTTTTTTTTTGGTACTAGGAACATCACTAAAAACTTACTGAGAACCCAAGAATTCTGTGAACAGAGAAAGTTCAGGAACCTCTGGAACAGAAATTTGGCTTTGGGGTATATTGAGGCATTATTTTCTTAGCTTCAGATTTTACAACTGAGAAATAAATGGGCCAGAGGAAATAGTCTTGAATTCTAATTTAATTTTACAAGTTAGCGATTCTATGACAAAGCAGAGGATGATTTAGGGAGCTACCAAATTTGTATCCCACTCAGCTATTATACTTAAGCACAATCTTACCTTGGGAAAACATAAAATGTGGCCGACCTATTTAATAATCTTCAACTATATTTTAAGCCAAATCTTTGAACAAATTAACTGTTACATTTAAATGAGCTACTCATTTAAAAATATGCCTCACCTGTGTCTTTATATGGCTTCTGTTTTTTTGTTTTTTGTCTGTTTGGTTTTATTTTTGATATTCAGGTGTTTCTTCCACTTGTAAACACATTCAATTAGAAAACTCCTAGAGTAAATGTAAATCTGCACTTCTTAAATATTGGAAAATCTAGAGTGTCTAAACTACCTTAAAAAAATGACACATGAAAGTTTCAAGTAAAAAACAAGTAGCATACTGTTTTCAATAAAAATTCTGGCTAATAACTATACCACAATTGCATTCTTATTTATTGCCAACTTACACAGGAATATGCTCATTTAGAAAATCTTGGAATATGCGCTTATAAAAATAATAGTTGTTATGTGGAAAGGTAGTAGGACCTAATTAAGGATCTACCTAGTAATTTCCAATAGATTCTTTATTTGAGGCACAAAAGTGTTTGCCTAGTTGGTATGTTTTGGGGAGCATTTTTGGCTAAAAATATAGGACAAAAATAGGAGTTATGCTACATCTAGATGATTAGCACATCTGATGTTATTGGCAATACATAAAATAAAGAAAATTGCAAAGTAGTCATGAGATATTCATATCCTTAGGTTAGTGGGTTTAGAAATACAGAAAGAAATTTTGCATTTTAGGTAACTGAGGAAGAGCTAATGGCTCTGTGAATGGACTGTGAGCCCTTGCATTAGAATAAACTGGATATTTGTCGAATTAAAATAAACAAAACCAAAAACTACAATAACAACAACAAACCCCAAAAGTGCCAACTATCAATTTAATCCTGTAGTAAAAGGCATGCATGGAAACAAGCGATTCACATCCTTTTAGGTTCTGCCTTTTACAGCATCTGAAGCCATCCTCACTCCTTGGCTTGTGGCCCCCTTCCCTTTTGAAAACTAACTGTCCTGTCATTCCAACCTCGGCTCCTACAGTCACATCTGCTTTTCTGATTCTTTTTGTTTTTTATTTTTTATTATTTCTTACATACATGACAATAGTGGAGTGCATTACATTCATAATTTTTTGCATTACAATTCTTAATACACCTTTATACTACAATTTAATAATAACTTTTTAACAAGAAGTGTCTTATGTTACGATCACTTTGTGCATTTCCTACATATAAGTCTAGATTTGTTCTTGCTTTCTCCTGTCCTCCCTGTATAATCTCTGTCCCAGGATCCTTGGGATTTTGCATAATATGATAGAAAATTTTAGTCCTTAGAGAAGTCATTTAGAAGCTATGGATGATGATCATCATGTGATTAATGGCTTAAGAGATCATAAATTCCACATAATATATCAGAATATGAATCTAGGCTTTCAAACTCTATCTTCCGTGCAACTCCCCTTCTCCCTCTTTTTCCCTCCACCTCTTTTCCCTATTTAGTGGTAGTCTTCTTCTCATGCTCTTCCTCCCTATCCCATTTTGGGATGCATCTATTTTATTTTATTTTTTTTATTGGTTGTTCAAAACATTACAAAGCTCATGACATATCATCTTTCATACATTTGATTCAAGTGGGTTATGAACTCCCATTTTTACCCCAAATACAGATTGCAGAATCACATCGGTTACACATCCACATTTTTACATAATGCCTTATTAGTGACTGTTGTATTCTGCTACCTTTCCTATCCCCTACTATCCCCCCTCCTCTTACCTCCCATCTTCCCTCTCTACCCCATCTGCTGTTATTCAATTCTCTCCCTTGTTTTTTTTTTCTTTTTCCCCTTTCCCCTCACAAACTCTTATATGTAATTTTGCGTAACAATGAGGGTCTCTTTCCATTTCCATATAATTTCCCTTCTCTCTCCCTTTCCCTCCCACCACTTGTCTCTGTTTAATGTTAGTCTTTTCCTCATATATTTGGTATTTGTTTTTTAAGGATTGGCTAGCTTCACTTAGCATAATCTGCTCTAATGCCATCCATTTCCCTGCAAATTCCATGATTTTGTCGTTTTTTAGTGCTGCGTAATACTCCAGTGTGTATAAATGCCACATTTTTTTTATCCATTCATCTATTGAAGGGCATCTAGGTTGATTCCAGAGTCTTTTGCCTCCCTCTTTTATGTATAAGAACCTCTGTGATTTCCTTGGCCCCACTGACATCCGAACAGTCCCTTTTTTTCATGTAAAGTAACACCTTGGTGGGGGGTATTATTTTGCCTATCATATTAAGGTATGCTCTGTTTCACAAATAATGGATTTTAGAAAGTTTTATGAATATTTAATGAAAGACTAAAATTCAGTAGACTATCTTCCTTTATTTGACAAAGAATTCAGGTTTATCTTTGGAAGAATAATTGTATACCATTCACTCATCAATGCTTAGCATAAGTTTATTTAAATTTGGTTATCAGCCACAGCAAGAAAATGAACTTAGAGATATATAGTGTAAAATTTGAAAATTGTTTTTAAATATAAAGTTTGTGTTAGATGAGGGAGACTCCTTGAAGAATTTTTAGGAGCCGGTTTATGGCCCCTTTTGGGCTATAATATTAGGAAGTTTGGATCTTATTCTAAATTTGATGGGAATGTACTCCAAACATAAAACAGAAACAGGTTAATGACTCTGAATCAATGGATTCCTGTTGTTTGACCCCCTTTCTCCCTGTTCCTCATCACTTTATTTCCTAGTTGTTTATTTCAGGGCCTAACCCAATACAGAATACGAAGTCCTTGAATTTCTTATTGTTTATCTCTGTGTTTCCTGTTCCTGGATCCCTGCTGACCTAGTCCTGGATCCCTATTGACATGTGCGTGTGTGGTTCTTTTTTTTTTTTTTTTTTTTTTTTTTTTTAAGGTGTAAGTAGACAGGACTTGTTGGTTGTAGGTTTGAGTAGAAGAGATTAAGAAAGAAGAGTTGAAAGTAACAGGCATTTTTCCCTCCTGGGACAAGTGTGTAGAAAATGTTAAATATACCATAGTTGAAGAAAATATTCAAGGCAGCTAAATGCAATTTGGGGAGACAGAAAAAATAAGTTTGGTTTGAAATATGCAGATTAGGATGGCTGGGAAACACCCAAGGTGGAAATGTCAGATTGCCCTTAGAAGAGGGCTCCTGTAGGGACTCTTGCCCCACACAACACCAGTTCCATAGATTTAATATGTATACTGCCAAAGAAATCACAGAGGTGACACACACTCACAGGATCTTGCTTGTACCCTGTTCCTAGCCTTGGCACTACTCCAGGGCTTCATTTTAATCTGTATTAACTGTCTTTTTTGGCATGTCCTTAAACTTTTCTTTATTAGGATGATGATTTAATGTTACATTTATCTTATCTCAGAACTTTATGCATTTTATGTGACATTTTAGTTAATTGTTTGTATTTCAATTTCCAGCTTGTTCTTCTCATTTTCTGCTAGTTAAAAACTTGTATTTTCTCTTTTATTGTTGTTCTAGAAAAAGTAAATAGCATGCAAGTGTATGGCAGGTACCAGAGAGGAATACTGTAGAAATTCCCACGCCCTGAAAAACTTGGCCTTTCTCATCACCACTACCACCAATTGGCCTTATTCAGTGCTCTTGGCCTCCTAGTTCTCGTCCTGGTAACACAGAATACAAACTATCATGCCAATGTTGCATTTTGTGTCTCAAGTTTTCTAAATAACAGCAGATGTTTTGCTGAATTGTCTGCCTCCAACCCCACCAAATGCATATGTTGAAGCCCTAACCCCTACTGTCCTTGTGTTTGGACATAGGGCCTTTAGAGATGTAATTAAGGTTAAATAAGGTTAAATTAAGGCCCTAAAGCACCATAACTGTTAGCCTTGAAGGAGGTATCAGGGAAGTGCACATACTGAACAAAGGCCATGTGAGGACACGGCGAGAAGTTGGCCATCTGCAAGCCAAAGACAGGACCTCAGGAGAAGACAAACTTGCTGACACCTTAGTCAGCAAGAGACTTCCAGACTCCAGGATTGTGAGAAAATAATCTTTGTTGTTTAAGCCACCTGGTCTGTGGGATTTTGTTACAAAATGAGTGGACTAATATCCTGGATTTCTCAACTATCACTGCTATTCATCAGGCTTGCTATCATACACACACACACACACACACACACACACACACACACACATACATACACAGCTTCCTTTCCTAACCTAATGGACAGAATTAGACATGGGGTTCTGTCTCCTAGTAGAAAAAATAGGGTAGTATACTCAAAGGAGCTGAAAAGGGTTTGGGTAGCACTGTTCACATATACCACATGTCCCTTTCTGGTTGAGTCTCTTAACAGATTACACTGCTTCTTTTCCATATTGCCTCTCTAATACTTGGTGCTGCAGTCGACTTGCACCACATTTGGTTTCACTTTGTCTCTTTCTAGAGGGTGAGTTGTTCAAAACTGGCTATTCAGTACTATTTTACACGGGTGACAATCTAGTAAGCCTATTGTATTTCTCATGAGTTCATATTCAGAAGATTAAAATTATAATTACTACAAGAAGAAATTACACTTAATAAAGATATGGATAACTTCATATAGAAATGTATACACACATATAGAAACACACACACACACACACACTCACACACACACACACACACACACACTTATATTTCCTTGTTCTGAGAGCTGAAATGGACTAAAAGAAATGAATCTTCAGTAGCAACAAGGACAACTAGTGCCAAGTTCTTGGATTTTAATACCATCGTCTAATAAGTCAAATCTCCCTGGAGAAGTGACAGATTCTAGAACTGGAGCAGGAAACCTACAAGATGAGCATGAGCATACTGTAGTGTCAGAAATTAAGAAAGTGCTAAAAAAGAGAAAAAGAGAAGGAGGGGAGAAAGGAGGGCAGAAGGAAGGAGAGAACTGACAGTCATTAGAGAATGTCAAAGGAACACAAGTGAAAGAGATATTGCTAGCCAAGCTGGAACAAGCTGAGTTACAAAAAGAGAATAGTATTGGATTATGCTCAAAGTATACCATGAAGAACCATGGCTCTTTGGTGATGTAAATAAATGAACAAATTAATACATGGGTGAAAAATAGAAATTCCAACAAACTTCAATGAATTATGTTGGTCAGTACTCCATCCTAAAGGAAGAGGAGCATAAGTCCTCATCCTTAAGTGTGGGGTGCACATATTGACTTTATTACAAAGAATACAGTATGGGGAAAGGGAAAAAATACTGTCTTTGTGGTAGAGTAACCTGACAATTACAACTTCAGGCAGGAAAACAAGGTTGTTGTCAACAGTTGCAAATTATATTGATGGTATGTGGCTTTTTGTGGAGGAGGAGCCGGATGTTGAACTTAGGGGCACTAAGGGAACTCAGGGCCACTAAGGCATATCCCAAGCCTATTTTGTATTTTATTTAGAGACAGAGTCTCACTGAGTTGCTTAGCTCCTCACTTTTGCTGAGGTTGGCTTTGAACTTGCAATCCTCCTGCCTCCTGAGCCTCTGGGATTACAGGCATGGCATGTGGCTTTGATGTGATGTGAAGAAAATAACAGTCTACCTCTGTGATTAGATTACTTAAAACCCATAACCACAGTCTAATCATGAGAGAAAAATGAGGAGCATCTTATAATATATCTGTTCAGAACTCCTCAAAACTGTCAAGACCATCAAAAACAAGGAAAGTTTATGAAACTGTCAGGCCAAGAGGAGACTAAGGAAACATAACAACCAGATCTAATGTGTAATTCTGAATAGGATCCTGGAACAGAAAAAAGTCACTTGGTAAAAATTAAGGGAATCTAAGTAATCAATAGATTTTAGTTAACAATAATTTAATATTACTGGCATACTGATTGTAACAAAAATAATATCTTAATGTAAGATGTTAATAATAGGGGAAATTGGGCTTTCTATGCTATCTGCTCACATTTTTTCTTTGCATGGAATTTATTCTTTAACCTGTTCATTAATAGTAAAATCGTAATTGAGAGAGAAGTTTTCAGTGAAAGGTGTTTTTAAAAATCTTAGCTCAGGTTATATCTGCCTATCTTAAGTGAATAATAATCTTCTAGAATGTTGCTAGAGGAGACACTTTTGTTGTAAAACAAAATTCCATATATTCAAAGCTTTAAAACCATCTTTTTTCTTGTCATATAGCAAACTGATGTTGGCATAGATAAGAATGGATGAAATACCTAAATCTTGTATAACGTTAAGAAGTATGATTTTTAGATACCTGGCACATATAAGAGGAGCTTTTTTTCTTTTAATGCTGATTTAGCAAACTTTAAGGTGAATGTGATGTGTCATAGAAATTTTGTGGGATGTGTGTGTGTGTGTGTGTGTGTGTGTGTGTGTGTGTTTAATTTTTTTTTGCCAAGGTGCATGCAAAGTTTTTGGATATCTGGTGTCAGTTTGATGTCTTCTGAATTTTATATATATTCTATATACCATCAGTTTACGTAATTTTGGAGATCTGACACTAGTATTGGCAATGTTTCTACTATAGCTTACTCATAAAAAATAAATCTCAACAAGCAATAAATGTATTCACTGGGGTCACTTATGAGCTAGTTGTGTAACTTAAATGGGGAAAACAAAAACACCTGGCTAAAGTAATCTATGAGCAGAATCTGCTGTCAAACAGCAGCCAAGCATTCTCAATGTCCCTCAGAACATGTAATTTAAAAGGCATTTTGCCAGAAACTGTGGTCATATATATTTGGAAAAATATAGACTTAACTAAATTATATGAGAAATTATTATGGTTTGGATCTCAAATATACTCCCCAAAGTCTCATGGGTTGGAGGCTTTGTCCCCAAAACAGCAATGTTCAGAGGTGGAGCTCTTACTTCATCAGTGAATTAATCTGATTTAATAATTTTAATGGACTATTAGTAGATGATGGAAACTGTAGAAGGTGGGACCTGGTTTGTGGGAGTAGGTCTCTGGGTGTATGCCCTGCAAGGTATTTCTTGTGCCAACCCCTTCCTTCCTATCACCCTCTTCCTGGCTGCCATGAACTAAGCAGCTTTTCTCAATCACCCTCTTTTGCTATGGGGTTCTGCTTCATCTCAGGCCTAAGGCAATGGAGTCAGCTGACCATGGACTGACCTCTTAAACTGTAAGGCAAAATAAACTTTTCCTCCTTTAAGTTGTTTATGGCTTACATTTTAGTCACGACAATGAAAAACCAAATAACAGATTTCGAAAACTTCTCATAAAATACTTATATATTTTGAGATTCCTCAAGTTTTCATAATTTTCCTAGATCTTCTAAAGTATAAAACTCATGTTCAATGAAGACTTGTACTAATAAACAAGTTTCTATGGAATTCCACCTAGGAACCTTGGATAGGTAAATGTTTCTCACAGTCTGGTTTTGTGACTGATATCATTGGCATTACTTGGGAAATTGTTAGTAATATAAATTCCTAGACCTCCTGTGTTGAAACTCTTGGATTGAGGCCCAGAGATCTGTTTTAACAAGTGTTCCAGGTGTTTCTGATGCTTGCTAAAGCTGGGATACCATTAGTGTAGGAGGGCTTCAAGTCTCGAAATTAGAGACTGCTGTTATTGATTGCTTAATATATTACAATGATTGTTCTCCTTTCAGGAACTGGTATCTTCAAATAAGTTGAGAGCCATTCATCTTGACCTTAAAAGTAGCTAGAAGTGGCTTGTTAGTAGTTGAATTTGGATCAGTATGATACATTGGTTAATAAGTCCGAGTTGAAGCAGAAGAGTTGTTTGATATGAGTATCTGAATTCTGTTCAGTGTAGAATGAGGAGGAGCTTCTGTTTCTTTAGGTAGGACACGAGAATAAAATGCCATTATGAAAAGAGAAATAGAAATATGTTATTACAGAAACAGCTTCATTTTAAGGCCTCAATTTACTCAATTACTATCATAAAAATGTAATAGATTGGTGGTGTGAAGTCCTTGCAGTTAGGCAACACATATAGAACACAGTTTGCATCTCAGATTTCTTTTGAGAAAGTTATTCTCTGTGCTTCAGTTTCCTATCTGTGAAGTGGAGATAATAATAGTACCTATCTCATAGAGTGCTATAAAGGTGAAATAAATGAGTTGACATTTTAAAAACCTAAAAACAGTGTGTAAGTTCTGTGTAAATATTAATGAAAACCAAATATGAATAATTTTGATTTCAATCTTATATCTGTGATCATATGAGTGTTATTATTGGCTATTATAATGAAAGTTAAATTTTTGTATCTTATAATATTTTAATGTATATTATACTAAAACTGCTGAGGAAATAATACAAGTGCATGTTTTAATCTGAGGGCCTCCTTCATTCACTTATTTATTCATTTTTACATAAACTTATATTAAGTGCTAATCATTTAAAATCAGTTTTCTTGATTTCAAAATAGCACTTGGTTGGCTTTTTAAAAAATTATTTAATTTGGTGTAAACAATGCAACAACTTGATTTTCTACTAGTTATGCTAGTTTATTATTACATAACATGCTTTGCTATTTTTCCATTATTTCCTAGATAGCTATGTTTCAATATTTACTAATGACAAGTGTCTATTGATTTTTAAGAAATGGAGTTGAAAAAAATGGAGTAGAATGATGATGAATTATAATTTAATTACAAATAAGTTTGTTAAATACTAATTTGAGAGAAAACACATTCTTATCAGAAGCTAAACTTTAAAAGGTGCTTGGAGATGTAAAATAAATTTATTCATGGATTTCATTAAAAAATTGTTTATACATTCAATACTTAGCCAATCATCTCTTAAAATCTGTTTTTAGAAGCAGGACTGAAAAATGATCTTAAATTGAAGGTGAAAGAAGAACTAAACGATACACAGAATTTGTATATACTTTTAATTTAATTTCAGTCTTAATAATATTAAATTGGAATATACATATTTGCATATAAATGAACTAACTTTATATGCAATGTCAAATACATTTACTCAACGAATGGTTAAATCAGAGTAATACAGCTATAACACCAAAGAAAGAATGAAGTATAGTACCTTTAAATTTCTGTTTTTATTTTTGGAGCTTGACTAATGAGTAATTACTTATGCATTGCCTAGAATAATCAATCTATTCATATTACTTATTTTGACTATTTTATATTTCCTTTGCCATGCCACTTAATCAGCATTCCTTTCTTCTTTCTTTAAATGAGTTTTTATTTTCTAAACACATATTCTGGTTCCCCCACTGTCCATCAGCAGCAATATACTCTTATTTTTTTAGAACTCAATAGTAAAGCAGCTTTTCTTTGTATAATTTCTTTTTGGAGTTCTATTTCTGTTCATTGGTATAAATGTGACTTGTGACAGTTTTGTCCAGTTTTGACTTTTGTGTTTATATATTTTTTTTAAATGTTTGCTACTTGTGATCAGATCTGGAGAGTTCTATGTTAATTTTTCATGTCTGGATGCTGTGTTCTCAACAATCTCTAAAAATATCAGAGTGATTAGCATTTCTCAGAATACTGTCTTACAGTGTTACCTAGTTGTTTCAGGGGTGCTTGCCTTACCTCCAACTATGGTGTTAGGCTTCAAGGTAAGCTGTAGAATTTTGCAGAATGAATGAACTACTTAGTTTTCTTTTTCTTTTTTTTTTTTTTGAACCACAGATGAAATATAAGAGAATAGATTTTGGCAGTCAGCATATTTTTGTTAAACTAACAAAGTGTTGAACAATGTCAAATGTCAACTATGTACCAACTAACTGCTTTGTACATACTAACTCATTTGATTTTTATACACAATCATCTATGATTTTGAAATCCTAGTTTTCGGTATAACCTATGCAAATGCTCCTCAGAGCATCAATATTTTGTAATATGGTGATAACGATAGTCTTATTAAGGTGTGTTTTTTTGCACATAATAATTATTTTCCTCTATATTATAGATTTTCCTACAAACTATTAGATATATAAGTGGGTATTATGTATCTTTTTAACACCTCTAAATCTTTCATTTATGCAAGGTCTGAGAAAGACTGCTGATTGGCTTAATGGATCTCAGGGATGATTAGGGCAAGGAACAGAACAATCTAGTTTGAAAATTCCAAAAATATTAGTGAGCTAATGAGAAATCCAAAAGTGGTTTTGCAAAGGAAGTACTGCCAGCACCTGTGTTAGGGAAAAGGCCAAAATGTCTTTAAAAATTTCAGAATTTTAAGGTTAATTGTGTAATGTGAATATTGATTTTATTCTATAAATTAAAAAATGATTTTGCTTCTGAAACAACTTAATACCTGCTCTCTGAACTATGATGCCTCTCTGTTTCTGGAGGACCCTGCAAGAATATGGGGGTTGAATCTTAGGTAAAGGAGGGGTCTGGTTCTTGGTCATCATCTCTTGGTATTGACATTTGCAAAGACTGCTACATTTTCATCTGGTCTTTGCTCAGTTGCTGTTATTCCCATTTTTTCTGCATTAAAGGCTATTAAATTAATAGCCTTTAATTAATATTAACTGCCATGCGCATACTGTTCTTGGTGACTGAAGAAACTGCACTTTGCTGCTTCTTTGAAGCATAGTACCATGCATTGGGAATGCGCGAGACTGTATTCAAAGGGGTTTATACAAGAAACAAAACACACATTCAAATTAGTGCACTTTGGGGGAAATTTTATTATACAGAGACTAATAACGAAGATATGGGTAAATGTAAGGACACCACAGTGGATGGTGCAGATACATGAACTCAGCAGCAGACCCACAACATGAGAGAGAAAGTGGCCTAAATGACCTAGAAGAACAGACAATTTAGAACTGAGACCTGACTTGGGAGAAGTCTTGACCATTCAAGGAACACAGTCAACCTAAGGTGACTTTTCAGGGTGGAATTTAGAGAAATAACCAGTTGTTATGGTTTGGATATGAGGTGTCCCCCAAAAGCTCACGTGTGAGATAATGCAGGAAGTTTCAGAGGAGAAATCTTAATCCAATCAGTGAATTAATCCCTAATGGGATTAACAGAGTGGCAACTAGAGGCAGGTGAGCTGTGGCTGGAGGAGGTGGTTAATTGGAAGCGTGGCTATGGGGTTTTTATTTTGTGTCTGGAGCCAGAGTCTCGCTCTCTCTGCTTCTTGATCACCACAATGTGAGCTGCTTTCCTCTGCCACCCTCTTCTGCCATGATGTTCAGCCACACCTTGAGCCTCAAAGAAGAGAGCCAGCCTTTTCTGCACTAAGATCTCTGAAACTGTGAGTCCTCAAGTAAACTTTTCCTCCCCTAAAGTTGTGCTGGTCAGATGCTTTAGTTACAATAGAGAAAAAACTGACTACAACACCACTCTTTTACTCTACCTTGTTTTTGTGGTTCCAATTGGTCAAACCCCACTGGAGCTAGCAAGAAAGGAGCAGAGTGGAAAGAGGAGGTTAGTGAATCTGCAGGGATGAAGATTTCTGGCAAGAGAACAAATGTATCCGGCCATTTCTTTTTCACTGAATGCAAGGTTTTTTTCTTTTTGTTTGCTTGTTTGTTTTGCTGTATTTAACTATTTTTCCTGGAAAAAATTATCATTTGTCTCCCTTTAGATTCTTTTTTTTATTACTAGTTGTTCAAAACATTACATAGCTCTTGACATATCATATTTCATATATTTGATTCAAGTGGGTTATGAACTCCCATTTTTCCCGTATACTGATTGCAGAATCACATCGGTTCCACATCCACATTTTTACATACTGCCATACTAGTGACTGTTGTATTCTGCTGCCTTTCCTATCCTCTACTATCCCCCCTCCCCACCCCTCCCCTCCCATCTTCTCTTTCTACCCCATCTACAATAATTCATTTCTCTCCCTTGTTTTTTTTTCCCCTTTCCCCTCACTTCCTCCTATATGTAATTTTGTATAATGATGACTATCTGAGGTTTGCCCTCTGGTACTAGCATGTCAATAGTGATTCCTATTATCTTAAGGTCCAACAAATATCTAAAGCACTTCCACTTTGCTCTTCTGACTTTCTTCACTCCCTCTCTAAATGTTTTCATTTTTAATAATTTCTGGTCATTCACATCTGATGATCATTAAGTAAACATCTAGATTTTCCAGATGAATATATTAAAATGACACCTTAGGACAAGACAGGGTTGGACAAAACAAACCCAGAGTGGTGACAGAGGTGGGGATGCTAATAGAGGCTTTGTGGGAAGCAGGGCCTTCAAATTAAAACATCTGAGGACCATCAGTCTTTGGTCTGGTGTTTATATAACTATCTGAATTTAGGATTCACATACTACCTACATAGAATCTGCAATGAGTTTAAGCAAGTATGTTTTTCTTCATTCTTATTTTCTATCAGTCTTTTTTTCCAAATGACCTCTTCTTTGGGGGCCAAATCATATGTTGTCTATGTGTAGAACCCAGAAAAAAATTTGTGGAAACCTTTCAATACTTCAATGTATAATAGTAAAAAGCAAATGAAATCTCTAGCAATCAACAACAGAGGAACATGACTACTGAAAATTCAAACAATTCAAGAATGAAGGTTCACACTATTTCGATGATTAAAGAAAGTATTCCAGCTTATTTCCTGCTGGAGGATGAAAGACACGTGAATGAGTAGAGGAAGAAGAAAATAAACATCATCTGCAGCTTTGCCTTGTTGCAAACTAGTTACAATGTGCTTCATAGCACACACCAGTGAAATGCAAGTGGTGACCACTGTATTCTTTGTCTCTCTTCCTGATCCCAGGGGAAAACTTTAATATTTTTCCATCAAATATGTTTTCTGTAGGTTGTTTTATGAAAGTCTTTATCAGGTTAAGTAAGTTCCCTTTTAATGCTAGTTTTCTTAGAGTTTTTGCAATGAATGGGTATGAAGTCTTTATTGAATACTTTTGCTTGTGAATACCAGGATGATCATACACCTTTCATTTAAAAAAAATGTTTATATGGTGAATTATATTGAGTAATTTTTGAGTGTCAATCCCATCCTGCATTCTTGCATTGCTGAGCTAATTCTTACATGATCAGAGAATATGTTCTTTTTATATATATCACTGTTTTCAATTTGCTAATCTTTTGTTAGCATTTTAGTGTTTATCTTCATATGAGATATGGGTTGGAGATTTTTCTTTCTAACGAGGACCTTATCATTTTGGGGTATCAATGCTATGATAGTTTCATAAGAAAATATGGGAATTGTTGTATTTTTTTCTATTTTTGAAGATATTATATAAGAGTGTTGTTAGTTTTTCCCTTATCTGAAAGAATTGTATGCCCAAATTCACAATTGATACCATCTAGGTCTATGGCTTTTTTGTGTATTTTTTTTTGTATATGTGTTCTGTTTGTAAATGCTTGTGTGTCTTTATATTTAAGATCTGTCACTTGCACATGGCATATAGTTTCATCTTAATCTAGTCTGAAAATATTGACATTCTATGTTAGACATTTAGTCCATTTGCATTTAACACAATTATTGATATGGATGAGTTATTTATATATTATAGCAGAATACATTACATTTCTTATTATACATACACAGCACAATTTTTCATATCTATGGCTATATACACAGTATATTCACACCAATTCCTGTCTTTATACCTGTATTTTGGATAATGATGATCATCACATTCTACCATCACTAATAACCCCATGCCCCCTCCCTTTCCCTACAACCCCTCTGCCCTATCTAGAGTTTGTCTCTTCCTCCCATGCTCTCTCTCCTTATCCCACTATGAATCAGCCTCCTTATATCAAAGATAACACTCAGCATTTTTTGTGGGTGGGTTAGCTAACTTTACTTAGCATTATATTCTCTAACTCCATCCATTTACCTGCACATACCATGATTTTATTCTCTTTTACTGCTGAGTAATATTCCATTGTGTATATATGCCAAATTTTGCTTATCCATTCATCTACTGAAGGGCATCTAGGTTGGTTCTACAATTTAGCTATTGTGAATTGTTCTGCTATAAACATTGATGTGGCTGTGTCCATGTAGTATGCTGTTTTTAAGTCCTTTGGGTATGAACCAAGGAGAGGGATAACTGGGTCAAATGGTGGTTCCATTCTCAATTTTTCCAAGAAATCTCCATACTGCTTTCCATATTGACTTCAGTTTTTATCTAATCATTTTGATTTTTTCCCTTCTATTTGACCCACCTGTTTTGTGGTGTTTTCTCTGCTTTGTTTCTTTTTTTTTTTGTATTAATGAAATATAATTAATTTTTCTTACTATATTAATATAACATAGTAAACATCTATCTTTGCCTCACAGAAGTATAGTATAAATGATCACATTTCAATTTCAACAGTTGTTAAAACTCAAGAATACCTTAAATATTTTTACTTGAATTCTGTTCTTTGCACTATCAAAGCACACAGTTTATCTCTATATGTATTTTAGAGTACTTTAGACATTACTCTTACATTTTATTAATCAGTCAGTTAGTTAACCCACACATTTATGCCTCTTACTTTCTATCATTTCTTCTTATAATTATGTGTTTCTCTTTGCAATGATTTTACTTCTTCCTGATGAACTTCCTTTAATATATCTTTTAATGTATATCAACAACAGACAAATTTTGTTAGTTTTATTCTTCTGAAAATGTCTGTTTTCATTTCTCAGGTTTTTTTATACTGGATATATAATTCAATATGTCACTAATTTTGTTTCTGAACACAAAGAGGGGATTTCATTGTTTCTGTTTAAAAGTCACTTGTAATCTCCCCCTGCGCTTTATAAGTCCTTTTCTTTGTTTGTTTTTATCCCCTAGTATTATTAGGATACCATTTTATTGGTTCTCCATGATGCAATTTGGGTATATTCCATTCATCTATTTTCTGGTTTACTAATCTTTTTGTTTTTTTTGTCATCTAATCTGCTGTTAAATGAATATTTTGTGTTTTTAATTTATTTTTTTGTTGCAGAATTTACTATTTTAAATGTTGTTCAATTATTAATATTTTGCCTTTCCCATTGTTTTTCTCACTTTTAAAATCAAATTAACTACAACTGTTTTGAAAGTTGAATAAGTACAGTTTTATTTATTTATTGGTACTAGGAATTGAACCCAGGGGCACTTTGCCACTGAGCCACAACTTCACCCCTTTTTATTTTTTATTTTGAGACAGGATCTCACTAAGTTGCTGAGGCTGACTTTGAATAAGTACAAATTTAACAAAGAACATGAAATTCATAATTTCATAACCTAGCAATAATCAGGAAATCACTGTTCATATTCTAATCATCAGGAGAAAGATCATTTACAAGAGTGAACATATTTTATACATCCATATCTTGGACATATTGCCTGTACAGATTTGTGTGAAATTTATACTCTTCCATTTTCCCCACTAAAATAAAAAAATTATTCATATGTAAAAATACAGTTATATATGTATATATAAAATCACACACACGCACACACACACACACACACACACACACACACACACACCTTCATAGAGCAAAGGAAATCACAGAAAACCTCTGGTAAAATTTAGGAAAATAACTTGCTTTCTTTAAAGAGTGTTTTTATAAGTGCATTATAGTTGTACATATTAGTGCAGTTCATTATGACATATTCATAAATACATATAACAGCTTTCTCCACTTTAATTATGACTTTTAAAAACAGTCGTTGATAACTGTCCCCAATATCTTAAGTAACTATAAGTCTGGTTTTATTACATGAATTATTTTCTTGATGTTTAGTCCTGTGATCTGCTTTTTTGATATAATTATCATTATTTATTAGATACAACATTACATATAGGAAAATGCAGGTGATATTAAGCCAATAGTGAGGAACCATCGCCTCCACTGGGCACTTGGTGGATACTAAAGTCACTTCTAGTTCCTCTCTTCATATAGGGCATACTGCTCTAGAACCTGCACCTGATATTGTAGTTAATCTTTGTTTTCTCAACACCAAGAGATTTCAAGAAATTCTGATCTCTATTGTCAAGATTTTCTGCTTTGATTTCAACTTAGATTCACAATTCACTAAATATCTTTAAGGAGACACTGGCCTTGTATTGGAGACATTGGAAGTGTCCAATTCTGTTATTCCCATTTCAAATGTCTCACACGTCTGTTTCCCTAGGCCTTGCACAGCAGCCTCCTCCTCTCAGGGAATAAGTCTAGATTTTCAGACTCTAGCAGCACTCAGAAACTGCAGGTGGCTCCATAGAAAAAGTAGATGCAATGGTCAGTGTACTATCCCTGCCTCACCTCCCAGAACTATTATTTATATTGTTCTGTTGTTCTGTTCAAAGTGGCCTTTACCTCAAAAGTATCTTTGCCTTCTCAGAATGGGGAAAAAAGAAAACTCTGAAATTTGTTTGATTATCAGATGTTTTATGTTAATTCTTTATCTTTCCATCCTGTACCACTTCAATTCTGGCAAATATTTTGTAGGAAAAATACCTTACCATGGAGATCCATTAAATCCCTAATTTTGTAACTTTTGGTATTTTTCATGAACATCAAAAGTTTTTCTGTTTATTCTCCATCTTTCTCTTTAAGGGGCTAAATTTACATGCTCAGATAGTAACTGTACCCCAAATTGACATGTGTTCTCATTTGATCACCTAAGTATGCTTTTCTCTCTGAATTAATTATTAATTCCTCCACTGTTCAAAGCTTCTACTACTTTAAGCTGTTGATTTTCATTTTCATTCAGCTTTCAGTTGTTATCTGTTGCTAGTGTGAGTCTTTAACAAACTACTCCATTGAACTGAGCAGTAGCATTTTTCTTAATTGGATTTACATTTTCCCCAAAGTAGGAAAACTTAGCATCTGTGAATCTGGAATTTTCTGAAATTAATGTTTTCTATTGCTGGGCATGACAATCTTTGTGATCTTATTATTTCATCAGCCTCTATGTGCCCTCTCGTTCTCAAAGAGTAGCATCAGTTCCACATAGAAAGAACATTCATTCCATTCCAAGACCCCAAAAGTATCAATCCACTACCATATAAATGATAAGTTACAGTATAAGTTCAAAATCTCACCCAAATATCATCATTTCCAATGAACCAAATCTCATCCTCTATATCATATAAATTGAGTGTGGGTGAAGCTCTAGTTATAATCCTTTCTTTTTTTAATTTTTTTTATTGGTTGTTCAAAACATTACAAAGCTCTTGACATATCATATTTCATACATTAGATTCAAGTGTGTTATGAACTCCCAATTTTTACCCCAAATACAGATTGCAGAATCACATCAGTTATACATCCACAATTTTACATAATGCCCTATTAGTAACTGTTGTATTCTGCTACCTTTCCTATCCTCTACTATCCCCCCTTCCCTCCCCTCCCATCTTCTCTCTCTACCCCATCTACTGTAATTCATTTCTCTCCTTGTTTTTTTTCCCATTCCCCTCACAACCTCTTATATGTAATTTTGTATAGCAATGAGGGAGAACTTCATTGCTATAATCTTTTCTAGGGTAAAGTTTTTCTCTATTTGAAGACGTATAAAACAAGAAAGCATTAACTTTTCCCAAAGGACAATGATGAGACATGCATAGCTAACAGTTCTAGAACTCACATTGAATATCCTTCCAGTCACATGCAGCACAACTAGAAATCAATAATAAGAAAAACTTTGGAAATCACAACAACAGGTGAAAAATCAAACAACTTAATTTCAAAGAACCAGTGGATCAAGAAAAAAATCAAGCAGGAGGTGGCTGAGGGGATGAGTCTTTGTGTGGATGAATATACTGATCTTCTGAGCCTTCTGTGTCAGCAGAAAAAGTCTTCATATTTTGGGGTTTCTCTTCAGAGAAATAACACATTACCTGTTCTTAGCATCTTTTGCAGTCTTGATGGGTTAAGAATTTTTCCAAATTATTGAGTTCAGTTTCCTTTTTGCTTAAGTTTTTCCCCAAATCTATCTCTTTCCTCTTGTGTTTTATTATTTGCAGCAAGAAAAACCTAAGCTGGTACTTCAACACTTTTCTTGGAATCTCTTCAGTGAAATAGACACGTTCATCTCTTCCATGTTCTGATTCCCACATGACTGTGAGAAATAATTCAGTTAAATTTTCCTGTCTGTACATAGCAAAGATCCCCTTTCCACCAGTTCTAATAACCTGTTCTTTATTTTCTTCTCAGCTTTCACCAGCTGTATTTTTAATGTTCATATTTTTACTGACAGTTTGTTTGTTCTCTAAAATGATATAGGTTTTCTCTACCACACTCCTCACTTCATTCTGAGTCTTCACCAGAAATGTCAGTGTGTTCAAAGCAACTAGTTTATCCCACATGTCCTTCAAAATTTTCCCAGACTATATCCATTACTCATTTCCAAAGCTACATCTACATATTAAAGTATTTGTGACAATAGAACCCCACTTTTAGTATCAAAATCTACATTAGTTTTCTGTTGCTTTGGCAAAAAATTATAACAAATTTAGTGGTTTATTATTTACAGGTCAGAAGTCGAAAACAAAACAAAAAAACGAAAAACCAGCACAGGTTTATTATTCATAGGTAAGCAGAGTTGGATTCCTTTTGAAAGTTTTTGGAGAGAATGTTTCCTGGTCCTTTCCAACTTCCAGGGGGCCAGTTGCATTTCTTGTTTCCCAACACCTTCCTCTGTCTTCAAACCTGGAATCCTGGACTCTTTTAATCTCAGGGCTCTGATTTTTCTTTCTTAACTAATCTCCTTTTCTGATTCTAATTGTTCCTCTTATTCACAAGGGCTTCTGTGGTTACATTATGCCTATAAGAATAGTCCAAGATGATCCTCCCATCTCAAGATCCTTAACTGAGTCACATCTGCCTTTTGCCATGTCACATAACATATTTACAGGTTCTGGGGATTAGGATGTGGACATCTTTGAATGGCCTTTATTATAACACATGTATCTATTTTGAGTCATAAATTTCAAACCCTAAATTGCTTAAGATTTTGCATTTTTAAATTTAAAATTCTTTTTTTATCACTTAAATTATTATTTATGTTTGGAAGCATTAAATTCTATATTCACCCTTTCTTTTCTTAGCATTTGTGCTGTATGTAGCCTCCCTTCCTTTAGGCAGAAGTGGTAGAATGCTCTATTTGTTGGGAGGGTCATAATGGGCTTGGGGATTGGACATAACTTTTTTGATTCCTCAACTTATCCCACCACATTTGCACTTCCTAATCTTCTGTCTAAAATACTCTTTTCCTTTTATAATGAATAAGTTAAAAAACTTCTTTAGGACATTGTTAGTTAAATTAATAGAATAACATAGCAGGAGACTTCTATTGCATTAAATAAACCAAAAAGAAAAATGTTTTCATTAAAAGGTAATATCAGTACCCGAGAATAATAAACTGTCAGGGCAATAAAATCCTCATTGCATAATGTTTTTTTGAGGGCATCTCTAAGCAACTTTATATTTAAAGAATAAAATTTTTAGTTGAAGTTTCCTCCAACCTGTGGTGGCACTGGTTAATGGCCCCAACATTTTCCTTGTTTTTTAGCACGAACAATTGGTAAAGATGCAGTGACATTCTTGCACAGTCAGATTATTTCTGGACCTCCCCCTTTTCAACAGACAAAATTACTTTTTTTTTTCTAAAGTAAACTCCCTGGAAGCAAAATGAAAATAGAATTTTTACTTCTTTCCACAATCAAATGATCTAGAGAGATTGCTTTTGAATAACTTTAAGGAGAAATCAACCACGTAAGGCTGTGTAGGAAAACAGAAACAAAACCAAATGTATTTTAAGCCTTAAAGACCTTATGGAATTTGTCAAAATGAGGAAACAGATATGTAAAGCCTGTGGTGTTTTTGACCATGGAACTCGGGGGGATTTTGTGGATGGTCCCAGAGACTGCTACAAAGAAAAGAGCCAAGCAGGCAAGTGTTCAATGAGTGTTCTGTTTTATCTGATTTATGTGTTGGTTCTGGATGCCCCTTGTTTGAATAAGAATTTTTTTATCAATAACAGTTGGATAGATATTGCATCAAATAATTTGACCCAAGTCCTAGTAAGTGAGGGCCAGGGTGAGGACTGGATCCTAGTCATTTCATTCCTTTGTTTAAATCCCTTCAGTGGCTCCCTGTCAACTTCAGAATAGAATCAGTACTCTTTACCACAGCCTGCACATTATTGGTGACCTGACCCTTGCCCATCTATCTCTTCAGCTTATTTCTTGCTCTAGAGTCTTCTAAATTCCCCAAGTTGTGTATCTGGAGAGTTCCTCCCTGTCCTGTCACTTGGCAATCTTCATAACTTCTCTGTGATAGTATTCACCCTAAACATATTCTATCCAGTCACTTAAATCACCTTAAACCCTCTAAATTTACCTCTGCTGCTATCTTGATTGGAGATTGATATTATTTTGGAAGGCAAAATGATGCATCAACCTTGATCTATGTAACAAAATACAAAATATTTGTCATTGTAGGGTTTTTCTATTTGAACAAGTTTGTACAACATTATCATACTCCATCTGAAGCAATGCATCTCGACACTGAGGTTCTATACCTAGGCTTTTTTTGTTGTTGTTGTTGTTACTGGGGATTGAACTCGGGGGCACTCCACCACTGAGCCACATCCCCAGCCCTATTTTGTATTTTATTTAGAGACAGGGTCATCACTGAGGTGCTTAGTGCCTCACTATTACTGAGGATGGCTTTGAGCTTATTAGAAATTGCATGTTATCAATACTTCTAAAACCTTATTGACTATGATCCATTTGAATGAAGTAGACAATTGGTTACTTCCCTTCCATTGTCTTATTTTCCAGGCAAAAAGAACTTGATGACACAGAATTGAATACAATAAAAAATGACACAAGGCAAATGATCAATGAAAGAGTAACCTGACAGTAATTCTACAATAAGTAACAGCAATTTATAACTTCCAGCGATGAAAAAAAATAATTAATAATTCACTGAGTGTTATCCAGGATGCAGGCGGTCAGCAGCCCCGTAGGTTCGTAAGCATTCAGTTTTAGCTCCACAATGGGACAAAGCACATTGCTAAGGTGTGCTCTCCTTGGCTTTGAGGACTGGGAAGATCAACACGGTCCCTGCTTCAGACTCTAGATTAAACCCACCTACTTATCAATTTACATTTTAACATTGACTGAATAAAGTCCAAGAATGTTTACCTGCTCATTTGATTTATAAGAAAAATGCTGTATAAATATTTATAGATATTTATAATTAACATACATATATAAATTAAATTTTGTAATTTCAAAATTACACATATTGCAACATAGTATGTATAGATCAAACTATTGAATAGACTTGGTAATACTTTATTCCCTTAACACTAGAAAACTGTCTAGATGTATTATTAAATTTTCTTTCCTTCTTCATCCTTTCTTTTTCGTCCTTTTCCTTATCTTTACTTCATTTCCTAGTTTTTTTTTAAGAAAATGACACTGCTTGATTTTGTCCACTACACATTATTTTAATTTGCCACAACCATAATTCATGTGAGCAACACGTAGAATGCTACTCTTAATGGTGAGGAAAAGCAGCTTCTGAATGTGGTTCATAAAACTGGTGAAAATCCTTTGCCAAGACACATTCCTTAGAGAAATTGTCTGTTCTTTTTCCTCAAGAATTCCTCCCAAAGAATGCTAATCTTAATGTATGCCAAGACACACTGACAAGTTCATACCTGGGCTCAGAAGAATAAATCTAATTAGTGTGCATGAAGAATATCCCAATGCAGGAATTATCATAACTAAATAAACATAGTAAAACAAATTTATTGGCTTCCCTTTTGAAAAGCTTTTCAAACAATTGACTTGTGTGGAAACTTGTTTTATAATGTATTAAAATTTCATAAGGGAATACTTTGTTTAGATCCTAAATAAAGACTTTCATAAAATTTAGAAGTTTGCATGTTAACATAATGCTATAATAAATAGAAAATATGCATCTCATAGCAATGTCTTAAGTAAACTATTATCTTGGTATTTAAAATTTTTTTTCATAGTTGTATTTAAAATACTTAGCTTAATTTCCATGAATATTTGTATGCTTTTTGTAGTATTTAATTTAATGTTTTTATTGTTTGTGAACTTTAGTACTGAAAAATCTAAACTAAATTAGAATGTGTAAGCAAATATTTTCCGTGAAGCTTGTATTCAGTGAATTAAATCATATCAAGTTTTTTTCAGCTATCTTCTTCAAACTCTGTACATAAAGAATCTAAAAAATTGGAGAGTTTTCCAAAACTGGAGAGTTTTCAGTTTTTTCTCCAGTTATTTTAAGAGCTTCGATATTTTTGGGGAAAGGAAATTTTAATTGTACATTATATTATTATATATATTAACAATTATATAAAACTGTTATATACTAATAAAACAAATTTAAAAATACTAAAAAGTTTTTTAAAGAAAAAGAGCATTGTTGATTTTTGAATATGTCATATGCAAAAAGTTGAATGGAAAATCAGATGGCATAAGTAATTGAACATGAATCAAAAGCTAAATGACTAAAACAGGTTATTCTTCTATTCTTCAGCTTGTCTTCACCATCTGTTGGACTATTGGCAGCTATGGTTCTGCTTCATAGTTAATAATCTTAACCAACAAGGCATTAGCTGCCATTTGATGAAGGTTTTACAGATAGAAATAACCTATAATAATCTTGTTTTATGGGGTCAGTCTGGGCCAGACATCTTGAGGAATAGTCAAGGTAGGTAGAAACATGGGACTTCTTATTTACTTCCTCACCTGACTTTACAGAGCAATATGACTTCTTATTTCAATTTCATGACAAGTGTCTTTCATGTTAAAATAACAATAACATAAACAATAAACAATAACATAAACAATAACAAAACTCTACCCCTCTTTTCATCTTTTCCTGTAGAATACTTTTCAAAGAGATCCTGTTCCAATGCAATGTCTTACACATTGCAGAGGCTAAATAATACATGTGGTATGAATGATTTAGATTAGGGTTAATTAGGGATGAGGAAGTTTTCTGAGCATAGAAACTACTGTGGAGGGAGGGTCTAGAGATAAATATCAAGAGCTCTGAGTCCTGGGTCTGACCTGCCACTAACCCTCTCTGTGTATAGAGACATGCACATAAATTTCTGTGTCTAAATGGTTTAAAAAATTCTAAGTGTCTCATTTTTGAGGTTCTAAATTTTTTAGAAAACAAATTTTATATCTATTAGAATATTTGTAATGTGCAAATCAATTGGATTTGTAGAAACAACTTCTTTTCTGTATTGAATAATTTCTGTGGTTACAATGGTGGGAGTTGGGTGGATAATACTGGAAAATTGCTGAAGTGACTGCCTTTGAAGCAGTTTGGCAAATATCTTAATGATACAAGGCACAAAACCCCATAAAACTAATAACAGAGGACTTAAAGTTTAATCATAGACTTTTAAACTCAAATGCCAAAATATTCCTTTAAAGGAAATATACTTGAATTTAGTAGAAGGGATAATTGGAGATAGTGACAATGTCAAAATCAACTTTAAATACTAACCAATTGGATGGAAACTATCCTTGGAAAAATCCAACTTGTTTACTGGAACTAAGAGAAGGCTGATGTATGTGATAATATTTACTTTCAGATAAATATTTGAATAGTTATTTAAAAATTCATACGTTAATAAAAAAACACAGGATGTTTGCTCAATTATTATATTTTCCGAGATTATATTAAGATTTCCAAGATTTTTGTCTTTGATATTTCCAATTTTTTTTTCTGTAATTTCTAAATCTGACACAAAGAGTAATACAATAGAAGACTAGATAAAACTTACATACCCCAGAGACCATGAGTTTGAGAAGAAGCATAGCTGTGAATATATATACATAAAACTCGAATTTGTTGTTACTAAGAGAAAATAATTAAAATACATTTTTATTGCCTTTGTTATATATCTTTATTTTTTCACTATTTTCTTCTTATGGAATTAGTTATCAAAAATGAAACCATCATACAAATGTTTGTGATAAAATGAGAGAGCCTCTTCTAACTCCAACAATTGGAGAAGATCTATCTAAGCACATTAGCAGATTCATGTATACTCCTCTTGATATTTCCTTCTGTGTATATATCAATAATGCAGTGCATGACTTGATCATTGAAATTCTGGGTCATGGGAAGAGATGATAGACAATAATTCAGGGTAGCTGAAGAAATCTGAGTAGTGCATAAAATTAACTGCTTATAAAAACAAAACACAAAACTCAGCTAATATATTCTATCTTTAAAATATTTTAATGGTTTTCATAATAGTAAATGCTTAGTTCACATGGACTATTATGTGAAGTTATTATTTCTAAATGCCTAATCTTTTTAACCATTACCATCACTCTGTGAAAAAGATACTGGTAATTATCTCCTCTTTTATTTGTATTTCATGTCCAGAGGGAAAGGTCACCTAGTCCATGGTAGCTAGAAGGCACAGAGCCTACCTGCACATTCACCGGTCACAGAGTCCAGAGCTTCTTTGCTCTCAGGCTGTAGATCCTTTTGTCAATCTACAGTGCTCATTAGTTCATCATTCTGTTTCCTGGAGAATGGATTCAAAATTCATTTTATTATCCATCATGTTTCTGATTATTTTCCAACCATATTTGCTCACTTGAATCTCTGATGCTTTATTGTGCTCCAATAACCAAACTGCTCAGTGATTTAATATATTCCCTGGTCAGCTAGCTTTTGTTTCTCATGTATTTCATATGTGCCTCCTGTATCAATCTATAGCAAATGTACTGACCCTAGAGGGGCAGCCCAGTTACCAACCAATTACTAAGCATTCTTCTTTGGTCATCTTCATGGAAATGAATTTTCCTCCCATACTCCTATAGTACTTTTTCTTTTTTATCGTACTTACCACATATTACCTAATTTCAGGTTAACTTTTAGAAGCTTCATCCATATGCTAGTCCAGATTCAAGCTTTTTGCAAATTCATCTCCAAAATCACCTGTTGTTCTACTTTACATATAATGTGCTTGATAGCATCTTGTTGAATTCTATTTCCTGCCTGTATGGTGGTGAGTACATTAGGAGCAGAGGATTTGAAATTATTATTATTATTATTAAGATTATTCAATCTTGCATTATAGTGTATTTTATAATATATGAGGAAAATTGAGTAAAGGCAGAATTAAAGTTATATTAGGAACATTTTTCCTGTAGATGTTTATGACCATGAAAAGACCATATTAGCCCGAGACACAATTTTTATTAGAGCTTAATAGTTATACATGCTTGTTGGGTTCATCCCAACAAACTCAAACATACTTGGAATTTGATTTCTGGGAAAAATTTTTATGGTCGCTAGTATCATAATTAAAAAATTAGGGAGAAACATGAGATGGCATTGTTTCCCTGCAATAATGTGCAGTGGAAGTAAGCAGGATACAGAGACTGAATGCTGATTGCATCAGCTAGATATCAAGGCAGGTTGTACAGAGACCAGGAGCACTGTCCTGGCCATTTTGAATCAGAATGAAACATGTGCTCTCAACAGTATGACATGTGACCTGATTAACTTGGGAAAGTTCAGGATGGTCTCATATCAGGTAACATCAATAGCATAAAACACTTCCAAATGTAGGGCTTGAATTTTAAGATCATAGCATTTAGAGTCAGCTAGGCCTTGGGCAACAGCTCTGATTTGATGATAAGACCAAGAGAAAATTTAGTACAGTCAGGTCAATCCAGTTGGATGTCTGTTCTATGAGATGCAGTTCTAGAAATGGAGCATTTTAAAAGTGATACAGATTTTATCCTTGCCCTTAATGTGAGTCAGGAATATGTACTGATAAATTTAAAGCAAAAGAGTCATGATAAAGGCAGGCACATCTTATTATAGGATTGAATAGCTGAAATATGGTGCCAGCTTTGGGAGAGTGGGAGGCAGTTCTCAAGAAACACCCCCTGGGGGAGCTGGCACTTGAATTGGATCTTGAAGTATTCACAGAAAGCAAAGAAGGGGAGTAGGGAAGGACAGGAAGAATAAGGAAGGATAGGAAGGGGTATGGGCCACATAAAGACATGACACAGAATCATACTTTGGGAAAGTAGAATAAATTCTGTGTGACTGAAATATAACATGCAGTATAGGGAGGATTTAATGGAGGGTCTGAGTATGGTGATGGCTATGACTAGTTTGATATGCTGATAGACCCATATGACACACTTGTGGTTTGGGGGAAAACTTAAATTTTTTAGCTCTTTGCATTATTCATCTGCTTTTTAAAGACATCTAAAAGTTTGTCCCTTGTTTTATTTAAGACTTAGAGTGTCTATTAAACCTTTCCCTTAAATAAGCAATACTACTTGACTTATATTCGCCCTTCTAAAGAATGCAATTCTTCATATTTTGAAGTCTTTAACCCTTTAAACAAAGACATTTTGTGGTTTGAATATACAGTGTCCTATAAAAGCTCAAGTGTGAGAACACAAAAATGTTCTGAAATAAAATGTTTAGATTAAAAGAACTGCAACCTAATCAGTGGATTCATCCACTTGAATGGATTAATTGGGTGGTAACTGTAGGCACACAGAAAAAGTATATCCCTGGTCACATGCCTTTAGGGTTTATATTTTGTCCTTAGTGGAGTTCTCTCTGCTTTCTAGATAATTATGAACTAGCAAATTTCCTCTGTCACACCATTTCACCATGTGGTATGATGATCTGTCTCACATCAGGCTTAGAGTTATGGAGCTGGTAAATTCTGAAACAATGAGCCAAAGTGAATTTGTCATCCTCTAATTTGTTTTTGTGAGTTATATTGGTCACAGTGACACAAAAGTAGACTAATGCAGAAATTGGTACTGGGAGTGGGGCAATTACTGTGACTAACTTGATCATCTGGTTCAGAAGCATTTAGAACTGGTTTGTATTAATATTTTGGGAAAAAATGGAGATACAGACCAGAGAGGACTTATAATGTTGTAAGCAGAGCTGGATGGCTTATTTTAGGGGAAATTAAAAAGACCAGAATGCCAACAGGACTGTAGACTGAGCTCATGAGGAAAAGGAGACTCTATTGGAAATTGGACTAGAGGCCATTCACGTTACATTTTTACAAGGAAGTGGTCTAAATTTTATCCATGTCCTAAGACTTTCTTTGAAGCTGAATTTTAAGGTGATGAACTAAATAATCTGGCAGAGAAAGTCTCAAGGAAACATTATATTCAGGCAATTGCATGGCTATTGCTGGAAGCTTTTAGCCAAGTTACTGTGGTAATCAGGAGAAGATATCAAATTGGAAAGATTTTAATAGCTTGAAATTTGGCTAAAAAGGTGAATGTAAAACTGTAGCTGAGGACATAGTGGTTATTGAAGAGATTGTCGCCACTAAAGAGATGCTAAGTACTTTATACAGAGCACTGTGGAAAATGACTTGAAAGCATCTAAGGAATTGGCAGGATATCATTCATTTCAAGCTCAAGGGTGTAAAAGTAAAAATTCCTTGGAGAAGGCTATGGGGGTACCTCACTTACACTGAGGGTATTGGAAAGTTGTTTCACCATGTCAGCTGCTCTGGTACTCAGAGGCTGCTGCATTCATAGTCTCAGAAAGCCTGAATACTGTTTCAAATGGCAACAGACCTTGGCATCATTCATATGGTGCTGACTTTATAGGAATGCAGAATCCTGAAGTTAGCAGGAACATGGAGATGTCCACCAAGATTTCAAAGGAAGACCTGTCAAGGCCAGGTGAAATGTAGCAAGGTTAGAATATGTGCAGGCAACCCCTGAGTGGGCAATATATGAACTAGGGCAAAGGAATCTGAAGTTTCAATGGAGATCCCTGAGATTAAAACATGCCAATAACATAGAAGGTCTGCCAAGGAAACCTGCAGAAACAAGCCAAGAGAGAGGCTGTGTGGGCTACAACCAGCAAGGCCATAGGGGCAGAGCTACATAAGCCCTTTGGAGAGAAAAATCACATTGTTGTGTGTCCCAGATGGTGGATATGAAACTACATAACTTGTTTGCCCATCTGGGTTTTAGTTTTTGGTTCTATGCCTTCTTTCTATGCTTCTATTTCTCCCTTTTGGAATAAAAATTTTACTCTGTGCCATTATACATTGAATATATGTAACTTGCTATTGATCTTTACATGGGAAAACATCCCAGAGTTAAAGTAGGTAAAACTATCTTATTAGCAACTTTTGTGATTTTTTATGCATAGAAACCTCCAAAGACTCCATTGAATGATTTGTTCATATAATATGATATACTAAATTGCCTGGATAAAAGGTATTATATGAAAAACTCAATAGCCATTCTGTTTATAAAACACCAATCAATTAAAAAATGCAACAAGGAGTTTCCATTCACATTAATACTAAAAAATGTACCTGGAACAAATTTGGCAAGATATATGGAGAACCTATTTGAAGAAAGCTTTAAAATCCTTTCAGGCCTATAAAAAAATGGAACTGAATAAATGAAAGACATACCCAGTAGTTACCTAGAAAAAACTCCATGCCATAAATATATTACTTCTTTCTAAAAATGTATGCATGAGTCTCTTTATCACATCATAACAGACATTAACCCAACACCATTTTCAAATGTCCTCTGTTTTTATTGTGTCTTAGAGGCTGGGAAAGCTAAACATCTCTTTTTTATCCTTTTTGAAAGTGAGCAGGTGATACTTTTCTGTTGATATCTAAACAATAGTTAGATAGGATGCCTGTGCTGTGGGCTTATGTTGCAGGCATGAGAAAAGGGTTATGAGACTTGAGAGCCATTGGCTTAACATCTAAGGGCTGTTGAACAAGGCCAGCAGCCATCTTCCAGACTTGAGAGCAAAGGAAACAAACTTTGAGTACCACAAATGCTCTTCTGTTAGGTTAAATACAAATTTTCCCAACTGAATTAATGCCAATAGGAGCTTTTTTAAACCAAATGCAAACCATAAAATTAACATATGAAAATAACATGTAAAAATTTTGAGGGAAATTTTGAAAAACAAGAAATACTATTTCCACAAGTAGAACATAAAACTCTAGAAATTAATACTGTTAAGAGTATACAGACCTTTAACATGGTAGAAAAAAGAAGTAATTAAAAAATTATAATACATGGAAATATGTACATGGAAATATGCTTAAGTACATGGAAATATGCTTCATTCATCATTTGAAAAAATAAAATTAATAAGATTGTAATTTTACCCATTAGTTTATAAAAAATTATGATGTATGTATACATATCCTTAGGGGTAGAAGAATTTATATATATATATATATATATAAATTTTTTGGTTTTTGTTTGTTTTTTGGTGAGCATATAAAAATAGCACAGTATCTACAAGAGATAAATTTTGGCAATATTTACCAGGAGTAAAATTTAATTATTCAATTTCTAATATTTTCCTCAAATATATGCTTTCAACCCATAAAATAACATACACACAACTGTGAATATATATGCACATTTGTACATATGTATACACACATACACACATATTTATAGTGTAACAAAGTGTCACAGATTGTTCAGAATGGCTTGATTTTTCTCTGGGTTACGCAAGAGGCAGTAGATTTTCAGAGTGGATTTGAACCCAAGAAGATCCAATTACAAACCAGTAATTGGAGAAAGGCAATCCTCAGCATCCCCTCAAGTCAGCATTTATTCTAATGTAAACTATTTGAGATGAAATGTTTCTGATTATTATGGCCACCTGAATTTTATGAGATTTTTCCAATATGATTGTTGAAAAGATTGAGGAAAAATCCATTTTGAAAGAAGGCTCCCAGACAAATATATAAATGAATATCTAAAAATTGAGGCATCAGAAATGAACAACCTTAAAATCATCTCTGCCTAAACATTCCTTAGAAAACATTCTGGTATCCTGGGACTACATATAGTTCAGTTTCAATACTTTTAAATAAAATAACATTTTTGTATGTATATCTTTCTCTACTGAAAATCACAAGTAGGAAAAGGCTATTTATGTCTTATTTTCTGGAAAACTTTAATTTTTTATTGTGTTTTGTTAAATGCCCCCCTCTTCTAAATTCTTCATATTTCCTTCTTTCAGGATTGCCTTTACTATTTACTCATGCAATGGCACATAGGCACTGATGGATGAAGAAATAAATACTATTTTCTAATCAACCATCTCTCAGCAGGAATGCGGCCATGACAACAGTGCTTGGAAGGAACAGTCCCCTTTATCAGTAAAGTAGCAGGACCTCTTTGGTCTTTATGGTGGCCCTATCCTAGAGGTATCATGTTTCAATTCCAAATTTCTCAGTTTTAAAATTGAAATCTGATTGTTTTGCTAGTTTTAAAATAAATATCACCAAGGCACTATGAATGTGTATAGGAAAGCGTGTATGTCTGCCTATGTGATGGAGAGATCCAGGACTTCCTTTTAACAATAACAACATAAAACCACTGCTGGTTGAACACGGAGCACTGTAGATGTTGACATAAATTATGATATTAATGTAATTTGCTAGAAATGACTTGGCAACAAGTTTGGGAGAAAGCATATTTTTAAGAAAAGCTAAGAATAAATATATCATTTTATACTCATCATTTTGGAATGTGTAGAAATTCAGAAAGTGAATAATTTATAGTCATCTTTCGTATGAAGAAGTAGAACAAAAATGGATTCTTTATGTTCCTTAATATGAGAGAAATAAGATAAAAATAATGTAGCTATTCTCTTCAGAAATACTTGTGCATTTAAGAATAACTAATATATTTTCTATCCAGTAGAGAGCAGTCAAAGTCCATGATGCTGGATTTATTAATCCAGGTCTCAGAGTTACAGGCTCTAGACTTTTAACACTGAACCATCTCATCAGGTCATAGCTGGGTAAGGATATGCTAGAAAATTGGCTCTGTGTACTGTCTTCTGTATGGTATTCCTGCTCATACCTGTAATTTATATTAAATGAGGTATTTATACATAAATTTATGTGAAAGCTTATTTGGACACAAAGGTATATGACCATCTTGTGCTCAATTACCATTCTTTAAGAAATCTGCAGACATACAAACTATGGTATTAGATGGAGTTGTTAATATAGTGATGAATGCAAAGCATGGCAGCAGGAAAGTTTCACTTCCATGGAAAAGAATAGCTTAAATGCCACAAGATAGGCAAGACTTATAACTAACCAGTAGCTAATGTGTGACATGGGAATGTTAGCAAAATACAATAATTGTTGACTGATAGAAAAATCAAGGAAAAATTAAATTAGTAATAACTAAGAGAATATTGTCTAAAAGAATATATATGAAGGCACCAAACTCCAAATTGCATCTTCATGATCTTTTTTCTTTGTTTTAAATGGCAACAATATTTGTACGTATATATGTACTGTATGATATATATTTATATATGTATCTCTCTGTAAATCTTCATATCTATGTCTATATATAGTATGATAATCAAGTCAGGGTAAAAGCACTTCTATCTCCTCAAAAATAATAATTTTTGTGTACTGAGAACTTTAGTGCTTTTCTTTTTTCATAGATTGTTGTAGACAATAGCTACCCTATTATTCTACAGAAAACCAGAATTAATCTGTCCTTTGTCCCTCCCCTAACTTGTTTTAGTCCATAACCCGTATCCCCTTTCTATTTTACATGAATCACTGTTCTACTCTGTTCTTTTATGAGATTAACTTTTTATTTTTCTCAAATGAGCGAGAACATGAGGCATTTGTCTTTCTGTGCTTATTTCACTTGACAAGATGAGCTTTAGTTCCACCATCTTGCTTCAAATGACAAGATTTTTTTCTTTTTATGTCCAATTAATATTCCACTGTTTATATATATATATATATACATATAAATCTCACATTTTTTGGTAATTCAGCCATTGATGTACCACTGGGTTGGTTCCATATCTTGCAAATAGTGCTGCAGTGAACATGGGCATACAGGTATTTGTTTGATTAAATTATTTCATTTCATTTGGCTATATATCCAATTGTGGGCACTGGATCATATGAAAGATCTACCCTTAGTTTTTAAGGGACTCTCCATACTGTTCCATAGTGGCTATATTAATTTACATTTCTACCGATAGTAGATGGTAGAAAGTCAAAACTTCCCTTTGATTCACATCTTTGCTAGCACTTGTTATATTTAGTTTTTTTTAAATAGCCATTTTTTACTAAGTTGAAATAATATCTAATTGTTTTTTTTATCAGCAACATTTTTTTTTGTGTCAGTTAAACGTAATAGTGGGGCTCAATAGAGCATATTCATAAATGCATATAACATAATTTGCTCCATTTTGTTCCCCAGCACTTCTCATTTCCCTCTTTTCCTCTCTTCCCATAGTTTCCTTTCTCTATTCAATTGGTTTTCCTTCTATTTATTTTTTTTAATTGGTGCATTATAAATACACATAAAAATGAGATTCATTGATATATTCATACATGCACATAACAGTTCGGTTGATTTCATTCCACAGTTCCTGCCCTTTCCTACTCCTCCTCCCTTCCTACTCAATCTCCTGCCTTTACTCTATTACTCCCCCTTCTATTTTCATGAGATCCCCTTGTTTTTATTCCTTCTTTCTTTCTAGCTTCTGCACACAAGAGAAAGCATTTGACCCTTGACTTTTTTGTGTCTGGCTTGTTTTAGTTAGCATGATGTTTTCCAGTTCCATCCATTTACCACAAATGACATAATTTCATTATTTTTTATAGCTGAGTAGAACTCCACTGTGAATATATTCTTTATCCATCCATCTGTTGATAGACAAGTAGGCTGGTTTCATAACTTGGCTTTTATGAATTGTGCTGCTATAACACTGGAATGCAGGTTTCACTACTGTATGCTGATTTTAGCTCTTTTATATAAATATGAAGAAACGGGATAGCTGAGTCAATTGGAGATTCCATTCCTAGTTTTGTGAGGAATCTCATATTGATTTCTGCAGTGATTGTACTAATTTTCAGTCCCACCAACAGTGGATAAGTATTTCCTTTTCTCCTCATCCTCACCAGCATTTATCTTTATATATATTCTTGATGCTTGCCATTCTAACTGGGGTGAGCTGAAATACCAGTGTAATTTTGATTTGCATTTTCCTGATTATTATGGATTTTGAATATATGCTCACATATTTATTGACCATTTTCATTTTTTGTTTTGAGAAATACTGTTTTAGTTCATTTACCTACTTATTGTAGTTTTAATTTTAATTTCTCTGATAATTATTGATATTGAGCATTTTTTTATATATTTGTGGACCACTGATATGTTTAAAGAAATGTCTACACAGAGCTTTAATCAATTTTTATATAGAATTATTTGGCATGTTGAGTTTGAGTTCCTTATGTATTCTGTAAAATTAATTTCTCATCAGATATATAATTTACAAATATTTTCTCTCATTCTGTAGTTTCTTCCTTCACTGTTGATGGTTTCCTTTGCTGTGCATGAGCTTCTTAGTTTAATATGATCCCATTTGTATGTTTTTACTTTTACTGCCTGTGCTTTTGGAATTCTAGCCAAAAAATCATTGCCCATAGCAATGCCCTGAAATTTCCCCCCTATATTTTCCTATAGCAATTTTATGGTTTCAGGTCTTTCATTTAGGTTTTTGATCTATTTTATATTGACTTTTGTGTACAGCAGTAGAAGGGATCTATTTTCATTCTTCTGCATGTGTGTATTCAGTTTTGTTTTCTTTTGTTCTTTCAAAGTGCCAGAGGAGATTAAAATATGGAAAGCTATTATTAGTTATACAACCAGAGGACATATCTTCCTTTTTTTTAGATATCTATGTTTTTGATTCATATAGCATGGAATTTTTGAGGGCAGATCACTTCTTTTCTGGTACAGCATGTTATCAGAAAATGCTGTGTACTGCACAAATGAGAAACTATGATTAGTACATAGAAATAGGGCAAATCTGGTCCTAAGAACCAGGATCAGAATCAGTGGCAAAAAAAGGGGGGTTTTGAGTGATTTTTAGCTCTTTATCACTCTAGAAATCTCCATTAGCTCTTCAACCTACTGTTTGATTTGGATAATGAATTTCCCTCTGATTTTATTTAAAATATTATGCATATGCAGCATCAAAACAACTCAGCTAGCCACTCTTTTCATTCTGACTGCTTCTCTAAGCTTTTTCTAGAGATAAATATGTATGAGGATAGAAGTGATGACAGAGTTCAATAGGCAAGACCGTGTTCTGAAACTCAAGTAGGAGATTAGATTTGGGGTTGGGGGAGATCACCCTATCTAAAAGGAGAACAAACACAAGGTTTTGATATGAGATAATTTGTTCTAGGCCAAGTGAGGGACCTGAGGAACTATTCTCAGATGAGGGCTGGAGCCAAAAGAAATTTAATGGAGGCTGGGTTATAGGATTTGGTATATGAGAATATGTGCCATGATGAGGGGAAACTATGAAAAATGATTTCACATTTTCTGGTCTATAAAGGAAGCCATTTGTGGAAGAGAAAGGAAAATCCAACTATAAACATGTAGAGGTCTAAGTGGTCTTCTCTTATTTTAGATGGACATTCTTTAGATAGTTTTAAATGTGGGTTGACATTTAGGTCAGAGATTATAGTTGGAGGCACATATTTAAATATAGTTGAAAGGTAACACTCTGTCTTTATCTTCTTTCCTACAACCATATTTCCAATTCTTTGTTCCTTTGACAAAAAACAATGTGGGTTGGGATTTTTGCCATTACTTTTAGTTCAAACTATTGCAGCATCTTAACATTAATGATGCATCTCTTTCCTAAGACTTGTGCACCTGGACAGGCATATGCCCGCAGATGATTCAAGGAGGCATAGGCTGTAGTATTATTTCTGCCCCTAGAAGTTTCTTCAAAACCTCATGGCAAGTTTGACTGATTCTAGAAATTTGAGGGCAAATTACCTGGAAAAAAGAAAGGAAAAAAAAAACCATATCAAAATAAATATTTTTTTGTACATTGTATGGGCAAAGCAACCACATAAATAAAATATTTTATGATTTTTTTTAGCAGGAATGTATGCTGTCATCCAGAATATATTTAATATTTTCTGGGAGTCTATATATAAATGATAAAAACCGTTTATTTTTTCCAGAAAATATTTGATGACCTTTATTTTGATCTCTAGGAAAAGAATGGTAGGGAAATCATGGAAAATAAATAGATAAAAATCCAAATATACAGCAAAATACATACTAACCAATAAATTTAAGGTGATTTTTAGGTAGAGTTATGAGTACGGAACATAACACGTAAGGCGGAGTAACATAATAGAGGGTTTCAGGATGTTGGGTTTAAGTTGGAAGGGGTAGTCAATAGATGAGTGAATTTAAATTGAGAGCTGAAAGACAAGAATGTGCTAGCAATGTGAGGACATGGTGTCAGCATTCCAGTGAGAGAGAAAAGAAAGTGCTAAGACTCCGAGGTAGAGACAAATTTGGCAATTCAAGGAGCATAAAGAAGGACAATGTGACTAAAGTTTAGAAGGAGGAAGAAAAAGGATGGAGATGTGGTTGGAGAAGTAGCTGGAGAAAAGTCAGATAGGAACTTGTGGGCTAAGAAAGCCATGATTATATTCCCAATGCAGTGGGAATTTATGTAGAAGAGTAAGATATTATGGTAATTCTCATTAATTATCCTTTTAGCAATAATGTTGTTTTCAGCATGCATGAATCTGTTTCCATTTGAAAAAGTTAAACAGCTTTTATGTTCTAAGATTTTTGTGTTAGTGTATCCTAACATATGGTCAAAAATATATACACTCTAGTGTATTAAAAATATGCAGGAAATATAATAGGTTCACATTGTTCCTCATAGTCAATACAAGCTTGTGCTTCACTGCATGTTTTGTTGACCTAGTGAGGCTGTGAGGGAGATTGTTCACCTTTGCCAGGCAGAGCCATAACATAAAGACAGAGACAGGTCAACATAAACATGGTTTCATGGAGTGATGTGTTCTTGACTAATCTCTGTCACACATCCAAAGTCATAAAATGGGTGTTTTAAAAACTATGACCTGCACTCAAATGTGAATTAAAATATGCTTTTAAAACTGGCACTGGAAACCCGTAGGACTATTTTAAGTGTTGGGAAAATAGTTCAGTATTTTCATTTGATCTCCCTTCAGTTAAATGGACTCTAAAATGATTTCCACAAATGATTTGGCAGGGCCTTCTATTTAACAATCAAAAACATTCTGCTCATAGCAAAACAGTTTTTCCTTCTATGTTGGATTGGAGCTGACATCTTCCAATTTGAATTTTGGGACTAATGCTTTTCCATTCAAAAAACAAACGCTATGTGCTGAGACTGTATTCTGTTTGGAAGCATAAAGGATTTTGCATGTTTGGGGCTATGATGGGGGCATATGGGGTTCTTGATTCTTGAAGGTTCTACTCCAAAGCCTCTTTGAACAGGAAGGTGTTTGAGTGGGAAAACTGATCTTCTCAGAGACAGGAAATTATGCGGCTCAAATCTCAGGAGCTGTGTTTCTGGAGGTTCCCTGCTTGAACCTGAGGTGAAAGGATTAAAAGAAAAAAATGACCATGTTTTAGCATCTTACTCTATTCCCAGAAATTTACTCTAAATGGAACTCTGACCATTGAGAGTACAATTAGTCAAGAAATACTTTTTAAGTAATGCTTCTTAAACTTGATCTTCTAAATTAGTTTTGTTTTATATATATTTGTACATGTATATTTTCATACATATGCATATGTATAGTCAATTCCTGTTATTTGTGATAGTTACGTTCTATAAAATTGCCAGAAACACAGGATTAGTGAATGTTGAACCATTGTGCTGGGGACGAACACAGGATTAGGTTCTAAGGGGTTTCTGATTAAGATGTGTTCATCAAATGATCAGTACCAGACCTTGTTTTACATGCTTTTCTGTTTAGATAGCATATTTAATGTTTATTAGTGATTCATTATTACTGAATTCAGAGCCAGAAGCATTAAATTCATAATTGAATGAAACATGTCTGGCACATGTAGTTCTCTCTAAGGCACTTCACAGCCTTCTTGCCCCTAGGAACTGTACCTAGCACTTCAGAACAATTTTGGGAGACTATTTTAAAAAGCAGAATCACCAAAAAGAGTCCCCAATGAACAAAAAGGTGGCACTAAAAAGACCATGATAAAGGACACTTATTTACACCAGGAGGGCTAAAATGAGAAGGCAAAGCATGGTATTGTTCAACATTTGCTGGAAACACACCTGTGGGGAGAGACAATTTTTTTGACTCTGCACATGTCTATAAATGATGGTGTAAGTCCTCCTCATATTGCTTTTCCAGTTAAATTATATATTAGGGAGTAGGCAAATTCACAAATACTGATTCTAGGAGTAGTGAGGATTGATTGTGTATACAAAGATATATACATACAAATATAAGTTTCACTATTGTATTCAGTTTACCATTAGTTCTAGTAGGAAAAAATACTCATTTTTTGCTTTCTCTGAATTATTTTCTAAGAGTGATATAATGAGAAAGATTGTTGTAAAAGTATATTCTGAATACTTTTTTATTTTTTGCTTTGAAACTGACATTTTATTCTTTATAATCAAAGTGAAAAGCATCAAATGATCTATGTAAGAATAGTCAGAAAGTGTCAGTTCCCATCTGCAAATGTACAAAGCAAGCCATTCTTCCCTCCCCCTCCCCATAACCTGGGAGAGTAATTCAGAAATATATCAAGTAGATTTTCCAGCAGAAAATGGGAACATATTGGTTTTCAATCCCATTCATACAATTGAAATATAACACCATTGAAGACAGCTTGTTTTTTAACTTAGTGGTTATTTTCCCTCTTAAAATAGGAATATGATTTCATTCTCTATAAATCAATAAAAACTTGAGTTGTTTTCTTTAAAATGTTTTTTATAAAGGAAATTACATCATAATAGTAGTCTTCAGATAAATAAGAACTACCCATTCCCTAATGTCAGCATATAAACCACAAATTGAATATCAAGATCTTAAATTGTTATTTTCATTTAATTTAAGTTATGGGGAAAGTTCAGAATGATCCAACACCCCTCACAAAAAATAATAAAAATAAAAATAAACCCAGAAAATGATATGCTTAATTATGTTTTATCAGTATAACTCATGAGAAAATTCTTAGGTAGAAATAAATTTGTAGAAATGTGATTTTTGACATGAATATTTGTAAATTAACATCAACAAAAGAGCATAATGGCAAAATATAGATCATGTTACCTGGGAATGGCTGTAACCTTGTGGGACCACCTGAGTAGTGCCAGCAGATGAAGCATGGTGGGCGTGCTGAAAAGAAAGCTGGGTTGACTGTCGGGGTCCTGGATTCCAGGCCCACTGTGCTGCTGATGAGTCATATATATTTAGATTAAACATGTTGCTCTCAGGTTTGGGGCACTTGGTTTGAAGACTCAAAAATAAAATGTAAAATTCAGCTAAGATGATTTTCAATCTTTCTCAGCCCTAAAGTTTTCTGAGGCTACAGCACAAAACACCTATACTAGGCATCCATTTATTTGAATTTCAGAATATTTCACAAGAGTTGATTGTGAGCAGAAAAGACTAACAGGGTAATCCTAAAACAAACAACTATAACTGTGACAACCATATAATTATCACAGTATGGAGTATTTTGAGAATAAAAGGGGATCCTAAAATAATTAAACATATTAGCTTTATATTAATTGACAAATTGTGTTATATTGGTGAATCTATATAGTAATTCTTTAAAAAATTGTGATGAAAACAAATTTTTAAATAATTTTTATGCATGAAGGCAATGCAAAATAATTTTCATATAGCTTATCTTAATTTTAAAAATAACAAAGTAGAAAATTTATTCTTGGTCCGTATTGAAGAACTTGAATCATTTTAAAAAAATCATATTCCTCTTTAACACTGTGTCACTGGTATTTTTCCAAAGAATATATTTCTTATTGCAGTATGGCATTATTATTATTAGTTTTCCATGAAATTATGTTCAGTATTATTTTTCTAAAAATATTTGACTCTGCTCTAGATAGTCTTAATGGAGAAAATATTTTCTCTGTAGATGTTGGTTACCTGGAAAGTTCAGGGCACATTCTTGCTAATTAAAAAGCACTTTCATTTGTAATTTTTAAAACTAAAATTTGAAAATAGTCCAGTCCAAATATTTTCATTGGTACTGATTTTTTAAATTTTAAATGTTTACTGAGCAACTTTGACAAATATTCTTATAAGAAAAATAAATTGGTTATTATTTATATTCCTTTTAACTTTTGTTAAATTTAGATGCTACAAAATTATAAAAGTATGCATGCGTCCAGTTGAATATAGAAATTGTATTTTAATGACTCCTCTTTCATGCCAAGATACTTCAAAGAGAACTATAAAATTTCAGATTTTTGTAAACTTTGAGTTGTCATGATATATTTGCTGCAGTTCGTCCAATGTTTTTGTAGGGATAAATGTTGATGTCTTCCCCACTGAAAACTCAATTCTCAACAAATGCAGTAGATTGAAAGCTTTAACTGCTATATTTTAATACTCCTCTATAATTTGATTAAATTAATGCATAATAATAAATAATTTGATTAAAGATTTTCAACTAATTTTGAAACCAATGTATTAGAAATATAAAGGACTCATTTATGAGATATTTCATCTGAGTTATAGGATAATTATGCTGATTTCCAAGATAATTCTTCAAAGTTACAAACATTTTAAAGTCTGATTGATGACAAGTAACATTGAGTGGAAGTGATTCTTTGCCACTCTGAAGAAATTATTTTAAATTCACCAACTGCTTTGTCACAAAATTTTGAGACACACTCTTTGCAAATATACTAAAAACTGTGAATTTTGACAACTGGAACTTCTATTTAGATAGGATATTTCAACTTGTTTGATCACAATTGTGAATTATGTGTGTACTGCAATTAACTCCAAATATATTTCTGCCATTTTTACAAAAGAGTATTCTTCACCAAAAGTGTCCACAAAGTTACCTATTTTCAATGGAACTGGTGGCTTCTATCTATTCTGTCAAGTCCACTGGTCATACTCTGTCCTCCTCCTGCTTGAGTGTTCAAGTGTTTGAACACAACTGAACAACCTGTCCACTTTCATATCTTACTACCTGTGCAAATTATGAAAACCTTATATTCCTCAGCATGTTCATTTGCAAAATAAAGACAACACTAATTTTTTGCTCAGATGTTGTGAGAATTAAAGAGGATAACCACACTAATATTCTTTCAGAAATGATTTTGCTTATACTCTTGCCTCTCCAAAATCTATTTTATGAAAAGTAGAAGGCATATGTTTTTTAAAGTGTGTATCATGTCAGAACCACACTCTATCCCCCATTGCGTCATTTACTTACCCCAAGAATGAAATATCTGGCCCCATTTCAGACTGTGGTCTCCTTCATTCCTTATGCTCCCATCACACTGATCTTTTTCTGCTAGGAATGTTTGCATTTTTTTGCTGTATAACACACTTCTCCAAAATTTAGGGATTTAAAACAAAAATTTATCTTATGTTTGCAAGTTGGGATTTCCAGTAGAGCTTGGCTAAATGCTCCTTTTGTTGTATATGGCATATTCAAATGGCCTCTGCACTGGGGGCTCCAAAGTACCTTTTATGTTCAGGTCCCCCAGTGGATTGGCAGAAGGACTGTAGTCACTGGGGCTTCTCTTTACTTGTGTCTCCCATATTCTCAGGCCCTCTTCTTATGGTCTCTCCAGAAGGAGTAATGAAGGTTATATGTTAGAAAACCAAGCAGAAACTGCCAGTCCTCTGAGAGATTAACCTGGAACTGGCCCAGCCTCACCTCTAATATACTTTATTGGTCAAAGCAGTTGCAAGCCCATTTAGACTAAAGGGGAGGGTAAACAGATATCACCTCACAATGGGAATAAGGTCTAACAATTTGCCACCTTCTTTAATTTACCATAGAAGTATTCCAAGATCATTCCTGCTAAGTACCTTTCAGACTTGTCCCTGCCTCCAGGACTCATGACCCCCAATTTTTCCGTGGCTGAATTCTCCAAATCTCAGCTCAATAATCACCTCCTCATTACAGAAAAAATTTTCTAACTTCCATGTCTAACTGTACTTCCCCTCAACATTACATGTAATATATAATCTGTTTTCTTTTCTTCTGAAAATACCTTATGATCTGCTGCCTTCCACTGGAACATCAACCTCGTAAGAGCAGAAACTCTGTATTGCCAACCCTGTGGTTCTAGAGCCCAGAATGGTGCTTGACAGAATTTGTTCTGTAAAACTTTTCTGAGTGAATAAATTATTTATGAATATGTAATCTGTCTATAGAAACAAAGAAATGTATAATTATCTTAAATATAGTTTTGTTATTATAGTGTATGCAAATTTTCTGAGTATAAGATGCTTATATATACCCATATTTATATATGACATTCTTTTTATTTAAATCTATTTCCTATTGATTAAAGATAAAATGGACATAATAGGTGGGAAGCTAATATTTTTACAGTTATATAATGGTACATTTTTCTCTATTAACATATTGACATGAGATGGCTAGGATTGTGGCTCAGTGGTAGAGTGCTTGCTTGGCACTTGTGAGGCAGTGGGTTTGATCCTCAGCACCACATAAAAATAAATAATAAAATAAATTTATTAAAAAATATTGACAGGAATTTATTTGGATGACGCTTGTGTTCAAAATTACTTCTTGCTTGGAAGGAAAGGAAGAGCTTTTGGGAAAATTATACAAATTTTAAGTGTCTTTTCAGAAGTAATGCTATAAATTTTAAAGTGTCTTAAAATTAATGTTACCTATACATACTGGTTTTCAAATTTTTCCTTGCTGTGTTAAAGAATACTTACTAGTATCAGGGAAAAAATAAGTTATTTAGTACAATAAGTAGTTCTAAAAAAGCAGTATGTACTAAATAAAAGACATGGGAAATGTGGCTTCATGTTTCTTCAATATTAACAAGCATCTGATGTTTTCTGAGAAAATAAATTTAGATTTTACAGAAACAATAAAATGCCGGGAAGGTGTTTTGAATTGCTTATTTTGTTATGCATTTGATTTCACCTTCCTTTTTTACACCCAACACATTTCAAAATTTTATAAACAACCAAGTAATAACTTTAAGTTTATAAATAGGAATGTATTCAAGACCAAAGACTAGTGAGCAGAGGATAAATCATCTTTTATTTTATAATATAGCCAAAGCTGTGGCAAATCACTAATCTTTTGTTAAAGAAATGAACTTGTTTTTTTTTTTTTTAATGATTCCTCTAGAGGCTATTACAGCTCTTATTCAACACTTATTCAATTTAAATGCTAATAATACACTGCCTTGCAAATGAGACTCTTAAACTTAGTTCAACTTACTAGATATTAATTTAGTTGAATAATTATTTACTACATCATTTTGTTCACAGTGTTTTCTTTCACAGGTTTATGCTGGCTTATTAAAGTGAGATACTGAACCAGCCTTGATTGGAATCATATGCACAATTACATTAATGTATTTGAAGCTTTAATTAACTCTTACCCTCTAATTTTGTGAATTTTTCTGATTCATATCATTTTTATTTTGACCTTCTCATTCAGCTCTTTTTCTTCCTTTATCTCCCCTTTTTACTTGGTTGATAACTTGTCTTTTTGAGTAAGTTATCTTGATGTTTAACTTTAGAGTTAACATTAAACCTTCCATTTTTGGTGAGTCGGTCAGACAGATTTGAAATATGACATAAAACATTCCCCAAAAAGAGATGAGCTCGTTAGTGTCATTCAAGTACATGCTAGACATATAGTCAGGCAACAGTTTCTTTTGGCTTAATGAGAAAAACAACCTGGCACTTGGTTTTAAGTAAAGTAAAATTTGCAGGATAACATCTCCATAAATGCTGTACTAGTTGGCTGAGGAAAATATAACATGTGTTAAACCATTTCTGTTTTTAGATCCAGGTTAGCAAAATGTTTTTGCAATTAGACATAAATGGGCTCCATTTTTTCTATAATTAATTTGCTTGCACATTATAAAATTATTGAAACTAATAGTCATTTCTAGTGAAATCATAAATTTAATAGAAAGTGTGACCACAATTGTGCAAAATTCTTATTGCCTGGGAAAGAGGAAAGAAAGAACTAATATTTTGAGCACATACTATGAACAAACACTGAGGTAAATAATTTCTCACACATCAATAATATTATTTTATTTACTACAACATTGGAATTAGTAGTTCATAGTTCACATAAAGAAATGTCAAGTAACTTGCCTAAACCCCAGAAGTGGGAATTAGCCAAGGGAAATCTTAAGCTTTAGTCTCCTCAGTTCTGAAGTTGGGAAATTTTCTTATAAAACCAGATACTTCCTATTTACTTTATATATGATGCACTGTTTTATTATATTGTGCATGAGTGTTCATGCAATTACTTATCATGGATTATATCAGAAATTCAGGTGAGTTTCATGTAAGAATAAATTACATGATTTTTTTAAAGAGAAGAGAGAATTTTTTAATATTTAATTTTCAGTTTTCGGTGGACACAACATCTTTATTTTATTTTATGTGGTGCTGAGGATTGAACCCAGTGCCCCATGCATGCCAGGCAAGCACGTTACCGCTTGAGCCACATCCCCAGCCCATGAATTTTTTAATGCAGGTATGATAGTGTTCTTCAAAGTTATGTCTATAGTGCTCAGAAATTAAGGGCAATTTTACAATGGTACTAAAAAAAACTGTAAAAATGATATTAAATTGCAGAGAAACAATTATCAATTTGCATGTTGTAGTATTGTACAGACAACCTGAAATTAGTTTTTAAGCTGAAGGAAACTATTTCTCTTAATATAGAAAATAACATAGCTCATGTCTAAGTAGCATTTGCTAAATCATGAGTTTAGGCAAGATGATTTAAGAAAAGTGTATAATTCTGCAATTAGTGAGGCCAGATCACTTACAAAAAAAGATTCTTCTAGCTAAAGCTGAGTTCTTTTAAGTACTGGGTCAGCCAGGTCTTGGACAGACTTTTCTGCTCTTGAGTTAATTGATATGAGGTAATTGATTTCCTAGCCAGAAGCCAAGATTATTTCCAAGATAGAACAAAGGCTTATGGTCTCTTTCAAACTAATTTAAATCAGGGTTATAACTTTCCAGTGCACTAAAGATTGCAAGCTTTGTGTTTTTATGCTAGGTCTGTAACTATCCTCATACATATACCTAAAATACCCACATCTTTCCCGTATCTAAGTATCATCATCTCTAAAACACTACATTTCTCTAAGCAACATCTTTCTGATCTTTAAAACTATTGAATGTAAAATTGCTGAGGAAGCCATTTGGGATAATTGCATAAAAATGAAAAATAGGGAGGAGAAGAGGAGAGAGGGGGAGGAGAGAAGGGGAGAATGTAACAGGTATGTGTCAAGAGATTTAAATATGAAACTGGGGATTTTTCTATCAAAACAAGGATTTACATATTACACAAAAATGTTATCTTTCTATGAATTTCGAATATTTTGCTGTTTTTAGCAGCCATCATCAGAATATAAGCTAATTGGATTACGTGGCTTAAAATTCATTAAAAATATTGGGAGCAGGAGGTAGGGAATGTAGAATTCTGTTATAGGAGTAGTACCTGGTATTAATCAAAACCCTGATTTTTTTCAACTCAACTTCACAGACAAGTCCTGAATAATTCTCTTTATTCTCTAGGTTAGATTGAACCCTGACCCAGAGAGTTGCCCTAATCCAATTGGGATAAGATATAAATGCAACCTGGGCTTTGAAGGGCACTCTGTAAGCACAAAGGCATGTTGTGTTTGAAGCATCAGGACCAGAAATTACTTGAATCTGATTTTCAGGTGTACAAGAGGCCAATGTAATATGAGGATTACAAGAAATGGAAAATGTGAGATGTGCTGCAGAATCTTGGATGGACTTGAGCATGTGATGGATGTATGGAGAAGAGCAGCCAAGGAGCTGTTAAGTGAGGACTGGAGCCACAGCCCAAATCTTGGCAGTCAAGGGAAAACATCAGCAGATTTGGAAAATATTAAACAAATCACAATAAAAAGGTAACTCTGGGGATGAGATTTCACTGATAACCAGTGATAAGCTGGATTACACAGGTTCTGAAGCTCTAAAGAATATAAAGGAAAATATCAGAAAATCTGTTATTTAAATATAGTATAAATAATAAATTTGTCTTTTAAAATTATAATTTTCTATTTAGAAGAGACTTCACCATTTCCCTACTAAAAATCATTTTTCTTGGTTCATGCTTGTCTACTAAAATAAAATGAACTCTTTCATAAGCAACTATAAGCTTTCTAGGTATACTCTATTTAACTACTACTCCACCCACTCTCTCTCTCTCTCTTTTTTTTTTGAGAGAGAGAGAGAGAGATTTTTAATATTTATTATTTTTTTTAGTTTTTGGCAGACACGACATCTTTGTTTGTATGCTTGCTGAGGATCGAACCCTGGCTGCACGCATGCCAGGCGAGTGCCCTACCTCTTTAGCTACATCCCCAGCTCCCCCACCCACTCTCCATCATCTTTCACAATATTTTCTGTAAAAAACCTTCCTTTGTCAATCACCTCCCTACTCTCCCTTGCTTACAGAATTTCCTTTATTTTTTTATATTTTTTATTTTTTTTTAAAGAGAGAGAGAGAGAGAGAGAATTTTTTTTAATTTATCTTTTTAGTTTTTGGTGGGCACAACATCTTTGTTTGTATGTGGTGCTGAGGATCGAACCCGGGCCGCACACATGCCAGGAAAGTGCGCTACTGCTTGAGCCACATCTCCAGCCCCAGAATTTCCTTTATTTTTAATCTTCTTTATTTTTGTGTAAATACTACTCCCTACTTGAGATTTCTTGCATAAACTCTTCCTTGATTCTTCCCCCCAAAATCACCTTACCTCTTTTGTTCAACTGCAAGACTATAGTTTCTGATTGTAGCAGCTTAGGAGTGATCTCCATACATTTCCTACTGACAGACTTGTATAGTTGTCAGTTTCTCCAAATGGCCTATATTTTGCTTAAAACATAAATTGTCTTGTTTATCTCTGTGTTCTCAAATGCTTAACAAGCATGTCTCTCTAATTCTGCTTCAGTTGATGTGGAAGGCTTTTGGTTTAGGAGATGACAATTTAAATTAAAAGAACAAGAGCCTATGGTTACTATTATGGCTTTGATTTGTCATGCTGTAATCTCAGCATGTGGTAAAGTATTAAGCATGCATGGTGATATCAATGTTTCCAAAACCTTAGAAGACAGAATGAGGCATATGTGGAATTTGAAAAAATTATCTCAACCTTTTTCTTGATATTTTCTTTAATAAAAATGGTCATTCTAAACATCAAAAGAGCTGAAAATACAGGTTGACAGTGTTATACCTGTGTGCATTTCTACCTTGATCATGAATTTTGAAAAGATATTAATCTTTTCAAAATTCAATTTCCTGAGCTATTGATTAAAGGTGTTACAGCTCAGTTTTACACTCCCATAATTCTATTTCATTCAAACTAATATAAATAGTAATTTAAGATTTATATTCATCTTCTTGGTTTGTATGTTGTATATGTATTCATGTTTAAGAGACATTCCTGTTCAAAGGGGCTTGGCGAGGAAGAGTCATGGCCTAGACACTGGAAGCTGACAGTTAGGCACCACCTAATAATCAAAGAACAAAGATCATCCCTCAGCCCTCAAAGCACTGACTAAAATGATGTTTGAGGTACCCAAGGTGGGTGAGGGAAAATGCTTTTGGCTGGCATTGAGGGAAGCCTAGTTGTTCCATATCTTAGCGCAGGCTGCAGTAACAAATACCATCGAATGGGTGGCCTAAATGACAGATATTTACTTATCACAGTTCTAGAGGCCAGGAGTCCAAGATCAAGGTTCTAGTGAGTTAATTTCCTGGTAAAGCCTCTCCTCTTGACATGGCTTCCCTCTTGTTGTGTCCTCACAAGGAGGGGGCACATTCAAGACCTCATCTAAACCTAGTTTATTAATCAGCTTTGTGTGCTATGACTAAAATACAGAAAAAAACAAAAAAAAAGTTTATTTTGGCTCATGATTTCAGAGGTCATGGTCAGCGAGTTCCACTGCTCTGGGCCCAAGGCAAGGAAGAACATCATGGCAGAAGGGCATGCAACAAACAAACAAAACAAATACTCTCTGCTCATGGCAGCCAGAAAGGAGGCAAATACACAGTGACCTCTTTCTTCCAGCCATACCCCGCCTGCCTGGTTATCACCCAATAGTCCGTTTACATCATTAATCCATCAAATGGATTATTTCACTGATGAGGTTACAGCCTTCCCAACCCTATCATTTCCTAAAAACCTCACTTCTAGACCTTGCTTCATTGAAGACGGTGCTTTTGATACATGAACTTTTGGGGGAAACTTTCCATATCCAAATCATAAAACCCAATGACTTCCCAGACTCCCAAGTTACACTGAGTTACCATTACATTGAGGGTAAGGGCTTCAACATATGAATTTGGGAAAAAGCACAAACATTCTATCATAATATTCCATGATTACTTCCTTCAGATGAATGTAATAATCCTAGACTATAATTAAGACAAATAAAAGCCAAGCCACTGAAGATGTTTCCTGGGAAGTGTAGAGCTGCTATGTCTGTCACACAGACACAGTGAAGATGGCTAAAGCAAGTACATTCTTTACTGGGCCAGTCCCTAACTATACTGGAGTTGGTTGCTTGAGGACAGGAACCAGTGAATCAATAGACCAGGTGGGAACATGAAGGCAAACTGTGATCCTAAAATTCCCTAGTCACCTTCTCCACTTGAACCAGAAAAGGACAAGAAGAAAGTGGCTCATGTCTTAAACAGGTGTGCAGCATCAGTGAGCAAAGCAAAAAAACAAAGACAAAAACCCTTATTTTACTAATTTTTTAATCTACTCATTGGACTTTTCCCCTGGTTTCATTAATTTTTTTGTTAGTGTTTAGAGAAAATTAATGATAAAACACCATAAAGATGATTTTAAAGATGCTTCCAGCTTTAATTTTCTTTATTTTCAAAATACAAATATAACAATAGGAGTGAAAATAGAACAGGTAGGCTTCTGTTAACATAATTAAATTTACTACAGCTCTGAAATTTGTCTTTAGGAAAGAGAAGATTAATGAAAGGTGAAGTTAAAGTCAGGCTATGTGCAAAAGAGGAATCCTTTACAAATTTCATTCTTATAGCTTATATTACTTTATTTTTATATTCAGCAACATATTTGTATTTAGAATATGAATTTTAAAAGGCTATTTTTTTCAAAAAAGAAAATCTCTGATTTATGTCTTTGGAACATGAAAGACAACTCTGGAGGAGAAAAGCCTGAATGATATACCTTGCTTATGGTGTGGATGCTCCTAAAACTTAAGAAAAATAATCAGATTTCTAGGAGATTAAAGACTTAAGAAATACCCACTTACCCCCATAACAATATAATGTCATTGTTTTTATTCTTGGTCCCAGGTTTAACTTGATTTATGATTACCATTTGTTAAAGACCTTGGATGTCCTGCCTGGACTCCCAGAAGTTGTTTCCGTTTTTCTATAGTCAGCATGTAAAGTGTTATTTAAAGCCTATATTTTGCTGTTAAATATTACCCAGTGGTTTCTGTTCTAAGGTCAAATTTCAACCCAACTCCTTAGACTTCCAGACCTGGAAACCTTTTAGCAAGCTCTATTTCTGTTTCCTCCTCCTGAAAAAGTTGTCTCTGCAGACAGAGGTTTGGCATCTGTCTACCTTCCTCACATATTATATATTACTTATGGAACCTCTGGAAACCTGAAGTGCCTGGCACTGGATATTTAATGTTTCTCTGTTCATGAAGTGAAAATGTAGAAATGGAGGCTTGAAATAATGCATTTTAAATGTTCAGTGAATTCATTGCTGAACTTCAGAATCAACTTTGAAACTTGTTCTATAGTGCATTTCAATGTATGTTTTGGAATGATCAGATTTATTTTCTGGTGATCCTAATTCTTTTTTCTAGGTATGATATGATCCTTTATTTTTAGTCACATTAGGTCAAAATTCAGTTTATTATTGCTTATGTTGGCCATGTGCACTTCAGTGTGTGATTATATCATGTTCTGTATACTGCATTGCTGACATGGTTTGGTAACCTGAGGGTAGGCACTGGAAAAACCAATCATGTCTGTATTTGAAAGAAATATTAAAAATTATTTCAAAGGTTACATGCAGTTTTAAAAAGTACAATACTATTTGAATGCTTCCTATTTTCAATAAGCTTTGCTATATTTACATTTTATTTATCTTCAGAATCCTCTACATAAAAAATAACTTAATGTTGCTATGAGTCTTATTTTAGGGGAAAGGAAAAATGTACAGATAAGTAATTCTGTTTTTCTGTTTCCTTTTTCTCAAGGCCACTACCTACTCAAGAGTATAGGTAATACTGAAATCTCCACCTCTTTTTCTGATTTATTATATTTATTTACACTGTTACAGTAGAAACATGGTTAGTAAAATGACTAAATAAAAAACATTTCTGGCTTAATTTTCACATGTATAAAAATAATACCAGTGGATTGTGTGAATATGTGTACCATTTTGTAATAATCTTAAACTGTAATTTATACCCAATTTTAGTACTGTTTTCTTATTTTTCTCTTGTTTCAATTGTGCCAATTCAAGCTGTGTGAATTACTGTAAACCTTATTTGGGGTCACTCAGATTTGCTGTTTTCAAATTTATGTATTCCAACTATTTTGTTTTAGATTTGTTTATTCAGTTATCTTTATTATATCTTCTTCCTTTCCTCATATTTGTTCTATAACTCCCTGCATTTTTCTTAATAATAACAACAATATGGGTATGGGTTTGATTCTGAGAAAAACTTTGACCCTATATCCCTTTTATATATAAAGCTTTTAAGTTTTTTTTTTTAAATAACCTAAAACTGCAGCATTACTTCTTATTTCTTCCAAAACTCCTTTGAATAAATTTATTTTTATTTTTGAAAATTTATTTTGTTAGTGCTTCATAGTTCATTGTACTTTTTAAAAAATTTGTTCTCTATACTGTCATTCCATTTTTACTGATATTTCTTGTATTTCTGAATTTTTTCCCCAATTTTAGCACTATGTTGTAAGCAAATTAATAGATTTTATATGTAACACTATTTTGAAAACTTCATCCTTCTTTTTCTTTTTTTTTTTATTAGCTACACATGACATTACAATGATCTTGGCAATTCATACATTTGAATCAATTGGGGTATAATTTCTCATTTTTCTGATCATCCTTATTTTTCTAAATTATTATTATTAGCTATTCTTCTTGAGGTTATTTTGTTCATTGTATGTTTTCTTCCTGGTTAGCCTCATTTTCAAACAACTTACTTTACATGTGGCTATTTTTTTATTAATTTTATTTTTTAAATATATGACAGCGGAATGCATTATTCTTATTACACATATAGAGCACAATATTTTCATATCTCTCTTTGTATATTAAGTATGTTTACATCATTTCATGTCTTCATACATGTACCTTGGATAATGATATCTATCACATTCCACCATCATTTCTAACCCCCTGCCTCTCTCTTCCCCTCCCACCCCTCTGCTCTATCTAGAGTTCCTCTATTCCTCCAAAAAAACCCCCAAATGCCTAATGTTTTCTCTGATATAAGGTGTCTGACCCATAAGGGGAGAGGGAGGGGGAGCATAGAGGGAATAAATGTGGCTATTTTAAAAACCTTATTTTTAGATTTTGTTTTGTTTTTGATTTTGTTTTGTTCTGGTGGATTCAAGGAAAGAGTCTTTGTCTTTTGGTAGAAAAATTAAAACGTTTGTTCATGATGTGCTAACAGATTTATTGGTTTTATTTTATTTTTAAATTACAAATAATAATTGCATATATTTATGAGGTGCAATGTGATGTTTCACTACCTGCAGCTCTTTGAGGAGTATTTTCAGCATGTGTCCATTGGTAGAATATTTCCTTAATTCTTACATATCTGATGTTTCTCTTTTGCTTTAGCAATGAAAAATAGAATTTCTTAGTAAAAAGAAAAAAATATTATTCATTAATAAAATTTTCCACTGAAAACTCTAGTCTTTGGTATATCAATTTCAATTTTTACGAAATAAAGAAAAAACATGAAGCAGGCTTTATTTTTTAAAAAACTTAATTATTTTTACTGGCTCATAAAAAATATAAAAATTATACATATTAGTGGGGTACTATTTAATATGTTGATAAAGATATGCATTATATAATGTTTAGATCAGATTTAAAAATATCTGTCACCTTAAACATTATGTGTGCAGTCGCACATCAGAACTTCTTGACTCTAACTGAAACTTCATTTCCATTGATTAACCCTTCCTTGCACCTTTCTCTACCCTATTCTCCCTGGCCTATGCTAAACACCACTCTCCTCTCAACTTCAAGGAGATCAATGTTTTTATATTCTAAATATGAGTGAGACAATGTGGTGCTTCTCTTTCTGTGCCAGGGTTACTTCAATTAACATAATGATCTCCAGTTTCATCTGTGTTGTCACAAATGTCAGGATTTTATTCTTTTACATAGCAAAATGGTGCTCTACACACAATACATACTGTATGTATTTACATATAGTATATACTGTATTTTCTTTATCATTATTATTGTTATAAGTACATATTAATTGTACAAATTAATGGGTTTCATTGTGATATTTCTATACATGCATATAGCATGCCTTGATTATATTCACACTTCATTCTATCTTCTGTTTTCCTCCCCTCTCCCTCAAGATCCCTTCCCAACCCTAATAGTCTCTTACTTTGGGGTCACCCTTTTTCTTTTTTTTAATAACCACATTCCACAACAAAATGAAGATACAATCTATAAAATGGAAGAAAATATTTGCAAAATATATGCAGCTAAGAAGTTAGTACCCAGATTCAGGAAACTGAAGATAGTTATCTTTCTATGTCTGGATGATTTTGATTAACAGGCTGTCCTTCAGTTGCATCCATTTTCCTGCAGATGACATGATTTCATTCTTCTTTATAGTTGAATAATATTCTAGTGTTCTTGTGTACATGTGTGTGTGTTTTTCTTTATCCATTTATCCATTGACATACCTAGGCTGATTTCCCATCTTTGCTATTGTGAGTAATGCTACAATAAACATGTAGATGAAAGTATCACTTTTGTATTCTGACTTTGATTTCTTCAGCCATACCTGGGAGTAGCATGGCTGAACCATATGGTTGCTCTATTTTTTAATTTTTTGAGGAATATCCTTACTGTTTTCCATAATGCATGCACTAATTTTTATTTCCAAAAATAGTGTTGAAGATATCCTTTTCACTATACATTTACTGCGCTTCTATCTTATTCTTTTTGATATATTTTTTTATCTTTTAGATACTAGCTATTTTATGTGGAATGAAGTTACCTCTTATTGTAGATTTGATCTTCATTTCCCTAATAATTAGTGATGTTTTTCATATATCTCTTGGCCATGTACAGAAATGTCTTTTAGATATGTCTTTTGAGAGATGTCTGTTAGATATGTTGCTCAATTTTTAAATCAGGATTTTTTTCCTACTGATTTTTTTAGTTTCCTATAAGATCTAGGTAAAAACTTCTTAGCTGCTTATATTTTCAAATATTTTTTCTTCCATTTTGTAGAATGCCTCTTCATTCTGTTGATTGTTTTCTTTGCTGTGCAGTTTTTTTTTAGTTTGATACAATCTACTTTTCTATTTTTATTGTTTACTGTGCTTTGGAGATCTTATCCAAAGAATTCTTGCCCATTCCAATGTCTTCAAACTTTTCCCTAATGTTATTTTTTTTGGATGATTTTATAGTTTCAGATCTTACACTTAAGTTTTCAATCCACTTAGAGATTATTTTTGTAACTGGTGAAATTGAAATATAGTTTCTTTTTTTTTCTTAATTTTCCCAGTACCATTTACTGAAAAGACTTTTTTCTCAAATGCATGTTCTTAGCATTTTTGTCAAAGATCAGTTGATGATTACAGCTTTCTAGTATATCTATATATATATCTTGTGCGTGTGTATGTGTGCATTTATGTGTATGTATTTAAATTGTTGTAGATGGACACAATACATTTATTTTATTTATTTATTTTTATGTGGTGCAGTGCTGAGGATTGAAATATGTGCCTCATATGTGCTAGGCAAGTACTTTACCACTAAGCTACAGCCCCAGCCCCTTCACAGTATATTTTGAAGTTAGGTAGTGTTATGTCTACTACTTTGCTCTTCTTTCTCAATATTGCCTTGGTTAGTTAGGATGCTTCTGTTCCATACAATTTTTAGAATTATTTTTTTTCTAGTGTCGTGAAGAATGTCATTGGTATTTTGATAGATATTTCATTGAATCTGTGAATTGCTTTAGGTATTTATTTTAATGGTATTGATTCTTCTAGTCCATGAACATGAGATATGTTTTCATTTTTTGTATTTTTAAATTTTCTTTCATCATTATTTTATAATTTTCATTGTAGAGATCTCTCACCTCATTAAAGTTTCCTTTTGTTATCATTTTTGCAGCTGTTATAAATGGGATTGTTTTCTTGATTCCTATTCCATATCATTTGCTTTTGGTATTAAGTAAAACTACTGATTTTGTATTGTGCAACTTTGATGAATTCATTTATTATTTCTAATAGGTTTTTTTTTTGGTGGATTCTTCAGGGTTTTATATACATAAGATCAGCTCATCAGCAGTGATAATAAGACTTCATTTTTCCTAATTTGGATAAAATTCCCCCCAAATAACTAACAGTTTGCATTTTTCTGGTGACTGAATTTCTTATGTTCCTAGAAATAATAAAATTCACTGGGTTAAAAGACCTAAAACCTTTGAGCCCTAACTCTATGTTAGTGAATCAAATCATTCTTATTTTATACTAAAGAAAACAAACACAAGTCAAAAGGGAGGAAAGTGCATAATTAAGCCAAATTACATACAGTCAGGTTATATTTAGTACAAGCCTAAAAGTGTATTAATTTAGACCAATAAGAGTAATACCTGGGAAGAAGAAAGAAGCAAAACATGTGAATTTTTGTACATGACTCATTTGTACGATATTGAGTAAAAGGTATTAAATCATATGTGTTGAGATGTATGCCTGGTACCAAATATATAAACTTTTCCTCTTGAAATTAATGCAGTCAAAAGAGAAACACCCACAATACTCATAAACAGTTTTTTAAAAAATGTCTTGTCCGAATGATAACCAGGGTTATTCCCCAAAGGAAAGACCATGGTCAGTTCTGAACTGGAAGGTCATTGATCTCAAGGACACTTCCAATATATCTGAAGTTTATGCAGAAGTTTCACTCCTTAAATGAAATATTGCTCTGATGAAGTTCAAAACTTCAAAACTGAAACCAGGAATGTTTGTTCTTTACTGATTTAATTAATACAATACCATCACTGAGGAATTGGGTTACACAAATAGAGAATATGTTTTCTTTTTTTGTTGAAAACAAATTGTACCCAAGTTTCAAAAGGCAGAGAGGGTAGAGAGAGCACTAGTGTTCACCATATGAAACCACAAATAAAATAATGAAAAAGTTTGTTTTGCAGTAACTTTTTGCTGGATTTATTTTTATTATAAAAATTTGACAATTATAAGAAAACATTTATTGGAACTATTGGTACAAGGAGAAAATGTCTCAGTTATGTGTTTAGTAGTGAAAAAGAGCTCAACTGAATGTGAATTGTATGAACTTGTATAAACCAAAAGATGGGAATACTGATTGACACATTCCATCCTCTTCAAAGTGTGGATGGAATTATATAAATAATGGTCAAATTAAAAATTTAAGTTTGTGTTATTCAGTTTTTCATTGCTGTGACTATAGTAACTGACAAGAACAATTTAAAAGAGAAGGAGTTTATTTTGACTCATGGTTTCAGTGCATTTACTACATGGGCCTGAGGCAGAACCTCATGGCAGAAGGGTTTGAGAGAAGAAATCTTGTCAGCCAGGGCAGCTGGCAAACAGAGAGGCAGTGGGAAGAAGGGTCCAGGGGCAGATAGAGTCCTCAAAGGCATGCCCCCCAGTGACCTGCTTCCTCAAGCCATGCCTCACCTCTTGATAATTTTCACCATGATCCAGTAAATCCACTCAAATTATAAATCCATCAGATAGATTAATCCACTAATGAAGTCAGAGTCCTCATGGTCATATCATTGCCTAAAAGACCCATCTCTGAATCTTTCTGCCTTGGGGACCATATTTCAACAAATGAGCTTTTTGTGGGGGGCATTCTAGATCCAAAAGATAATTAAGTCACTCTTTTTTTTTTCTTGTTAAGTATCATGCCCAATTAATTAGTCCACACTTACAAGACACATGAGCATTTATATGTCCTCCATTCTCCCTATTCAGACTCTTCCTCAAAAGTGGGTCAGTGCTTCAGTGCTTTGATATATCAGTGGTCTTCTGTTCTGACCGTGCCATCTTCAGACTTGAAAAGCTTTGTAAGCATATTGAAAATTGTGCCACCATCCACTTGCATTTAAAAATTTTAAAAAGAAGATTATGCATTAGAATGCCTGTTCTGGGGCCTGTCATGGATATTAAAAAAAAAAATTCCATGAAGCTATAATGTAGAGCAACTGACCTACTGAGAACAACTAACATTTAGGAAAGAATCAAATATCTTCTAGAAAAAGGAAAAAGAATAAATGTATGAAGTAATATTATAAATATTCATTTCAGCTCTAGCTATTATTACTTTTATTAATACTACCATCACCATGATATTACTATTTTTTTAATTTAGAGAAGTTGAAGGGATATTGAGTCATATGATGTTTATTTTTATATTTTCTTTAATTCTCAACCAGCTTTCTTCTATCAGATAATAAATTTGAAAAAAGTCTTTGCATATATTTATATTATACTGTATTTTATGACACAATATGATATTTATTGTATGTGGTAAGAGTAGTATGCTTATAGTATCATCGTAATACAGAAGTTAATCTGGTTTCAAGGGGTTAGAAGTGAGGTTGAATGAATGCTATGGAAATAAAAGAGGGCATTTGAGTTGTACTTTACTCATGTAAAGACCATTTCATGGCTTCCTGACTTTTTTAGAAAATATGAGAAAAATAGATACCATTTTAGTGGGATCTACTTACCTTATGAAGATCAGCAATATAAAAATGAGTCAATGATTAATACAATTTTCACTTTGAGAAATAAAGGCTTATATTGGAAAAATAACTTGCAATTAGGAAATTACAGCTTAAGTTTACAAAATATGGTTTTAACATAAGAGATTTTTTAAATTTCAATACATATTTTTGTACTTATAAATGTATCATTAAAATATTATTTGCACATCTATACAAACTGTAGAAGAAATTAGTCTAATTACTGATTAAGAATAGATATAAGTGCCAGATTCTACAATGTATTTTCATTTATGTTTTGACTTTTAGAAATCTATTCAGTGTTTTTATTGGAGTATATTAGTTTTAAAAAGACATCCATTTACTTCAAATCAGAGAGAATTATAAAAGTATTACAACTGCAGAATTACAGAATAATTGAATGAAGTGTATGTTGCCTGAATTGGTACATTGTTATGAGAGAGGTTTAAAACTATCTTTGATGGTATTAGGTTTAAATCTCATTCAAACGTTGTGAATATAGGTGTTCACTTAAAATTTCTTGCCAGTCTTGTCACCATTACATGAAAATTTTTTATGTTATATCAAGGTTTTTAGATCCAAGCCCAGCAGATAGTAAGCACTGAAGTCATATTTTCTTTATTCTTTATTTTTGTCTTCTGAGACTTTAGAAGGGCTTCCTGGTACCATTTTTTTTATTGGTTGCTCAAAACATTACAATGATCTTGAAATATCATATTTCATACATTTGATTCAAGTGGGCTATGAATTGTTATTTTTACCACATGTACAGATTGCAGGATCACATTGGTTATACATCCACATTTATACATACTGCCATACTAGTGTCTGTTGTATTCTGCTGCCCTTCCTATCCCCTTCCTATGCCACCTCCCCTCCCCTCCCCTCCCATCATCTCTCTCTACCCCATCTATTCATTTATCTATTTTTTTTGTTTTTTTTTTCCTTTCCCCTCACTCACATCCTTTTCTATGTAATTTTGTATAACAAGGAGGGTCTCCTTCCATCTTCCATGCAATTTCCCTTCTTTCTCCCCTTCCCTCCCACCTCTCGTCCCTGATCAATGGTGATCTTCTTCTCATGCTCTTCTTCCCTGCTCTGTTTTGAGTTGCCCTCCTTATATCAAAGAAGAAATTCGGCATTTGTTTTTTAGGGATTGGCTAACTTCACTCATAATCTGCTCTAATGCCATCCATTTCCCTGCAAATGCCATGATTTTGTTATTTTTTAGTGCTGAGTAATATTCCATTGTGTACAAATGCCACATTGTTTTTATCCATTCATTTATTGATGGACATCTAGGTTGGTTCCACATTCTAGCTATTGTGAATTGTGCTGCTATGAACACTGATGTAGCTGTATCCCTATAGTATGCTCTTTTTAAGTCTTTGGGGAATAGTCCAAGAAGGGGGAATAGCTGGGTCAAATGGTGGTTCCATTCCCAGCTTTCCAAGGAATCTCCAAACTGCTTTCCAAATTGACTGCACCAATTTGCAGTCCCACCAGCAATGTACAAGTGTACCCTTTCCCCCACATCCTGGCCAGCACTTGTTGTTTGACTTCATAATGGCTGCCAATCTTACTGGAGTGAGATGGTATCTTAGAGTGGTTTTAATTTGCATTTCTCTGATTGCTAGAGATGGTGAGCATTTTTTCGTGTTTTTGTTGATTGATTGTATATCCTTCTCTGAGAAGTGTCTGTTCAGATCCTTGGCCCATTTGTTGATTGGGTTATTTGTTTTCTTATTGTTTAATTTTTTGAGTTGTTTGTATACTCTGGATATTAGGGCTCTATCTGAACTGTGAGGAGTAAAAATTTGTTCCCAGGATATAGGCTTCCTATTTACCTCTCTTATTGTTTCTTGTGCTGAGAAAAAACTTTTTAGTTTGAGTAAGTCCCATTTGTTAATTCTTGATTTTAACTCTTGTGCTATAGGTGTCATATTAAGGAATTTGGAGCCTGACCCCATGAGATGGAGAATAGAGCCCACTTTTTTTTCTATCAGACTCAGAGTTTCTGGTTTGATCCCTAGCTCCTTGATCCATTTTGAGTTAACTTTTTTGCATGGCGAAAGAAAGGGATTCAGTTTCATTTTGTTGAATATGGATTTCCAGTTTTCCCAACACCATTTGTTGAAGGTGCTATCCTTTCTCCATTGCATGCTTTTAGCACCTTTGTCTAATATAAGATAGTTGTAATTTTGTGGATTGGTCTCTGTATCCTCTATTCTGTACCATTGGTCTACCTGCCTGTTTTGATACCAGTACCATGCTGTTTTTGTTACTATTGTTCTGTAGTATAGTTTAAAGTCTGACATCGCTATACTGCCTGTTTCACTCTTCCTGCTTAGAATTGCTTTTGCTATTCTGTGTCTTTTATTTTTCCAGATGAATTTCATGATTGTTTTATCTATTTCTGTGAGAAATGCTGTTGGGATTTTGATTGGCATTGCATGAAACCTATAGAGTACTTTTGGTAATATCGCCATTTTAATGTTAGTTCTGTCTATCCATGAACAAGGTATTTCCATCTTCTAAGGTCTTCTTCTATTTCTCTCTTTAGGGTTCTGTAGTTTTCATTGTATAGGTCTTTCACCTCTTTTGTTAGGTTGATTCCTAAGTATTTTATTTTTTTTTTTTGAGGATATTGTGAATGGGGTGGTTGTCCTCATTTTCATTTCCGAGGATTTGTCACTGATATACAGGAATGCCTTTGATTTATGCATGTTGATTTTATATCCTGCCACTTTGCTGAATTCATTTACTAGCTCTAGAAATTTCTTGGATATGCTAGGTATAGGATCATGTCACAAATAGTGCTAATTTAAGTTCTTCATGCTTTTATAATGTTGAGGTAAGTTCCTGTTATCCCTAGTTTTTCTAGTGTTTTGAACATAAAGGGATGGTATATTTCGTCGAATGCTTTTTCTGTGTCTATTGAGATGATCATATGGTTCTTATCTTTAAGCCTATTTGTATTTTATTTTTTACATTGTCAAGATTGGACAATTATCTAGTATATATTACATGGAAAAGGAAATCCATTAAATCTTAAGAATATTTCCATTCTGCGTATGTCATGATGTTAAAAAAATAGACCAACAAAGTTTCATGCATAATAACGATAGTCTTTCAGAACCGGAACATTTCGTCACTAAAAATCTCCTGTCAAGAAACCTCAGAATATTCAATATGAGATGTACATATGTCCCTAAGATCTGAACACTGACACTGAGGCCAATCAGGTCAATCAAGTCAAGACAGCCAATCTTATTGGCTACTCATGTCAGGTAGGTGGTCTGACATTATTTTCTATTAAACTCATGTTTCTGGGCTGGGGATGTGGCTCAAGCGGTAGCGTGCTCACCTGGCATGCATGTGCCCCAGGTTCCATCCTCAGCACCACATACCACATTCTCCGCCGAGAACTAAAAAATAAATATTAAAAAGTTCTCTCTCTCTCTCTCTCTCTCTCTCTCTCTCTCTCTCTATCTCTCCCACTCTCTCTAACAAAACAAAACAAAACAAAACAAAAGAAAAAAGAGCCTCATGTTTCCACTGACTTCTTTGTGTACACACAGATGTTCATCCTCTGCCTACATGAATTTATATAGTCAACATGCAATTCAGGTGTTGCTTGCTTCTTTAATCTTGTAAATGAGGAAAACTACTCACAATACTTATGATACTATGATTTTGTAATTCCATTTCACTGAGTAGTGTCTTTTTTACCCTTTCTTTTCTTTCCCTTTTGGTACTGGAGATTGATCCCAGGTGTGATTTTCCACCGGACTATTTCCTCAGTCCTTTTACTTTTTATTTTTCAGACAGGGTCTCACTAAGTTGTGAAGGTTAGCTTTGAACTTGTGATCCTTCTGTCTTGGTCTCCCAAGTGGCTGGGATTAGAGGTGTGAGCCTCTGTACCTGGCATTTCATTTTATTTCACTGGCTCAGTGGTTTGTTTTCCAATTACCCCCCTTTTCCTCATCAATATTTGCCTTCAGTATATAATCTTTCCTTCACTTTGTCCTATTTCATCTAATGCAGTTACATTGAACAAAGTAGGATCATGATAAAAACAAAAGTTCCAAGAGGTGTGTGGTGCACAACTATAATAACAGCTACTCAGGAGACTGAAGCAGGAGGATCAGAAGTTTGAGGCCAGCCTCAGGAATTTAAAGAGACCCTGACTCAGAAAATGAAAAAGGTTGGTGATGTAGCTCAGTGGTAGAATGCTCCTGAGTTTAATCCCTAGTACCTAAAAAGTAAAGAAAATAACAGAGAAAACACAAGAATTTCTCTTGGGGAATCACAGAAACCCTAAGTTCCACATGTTAAAAACTAAATTCATCAAGGAGAATCCAGCCTGTATTCCCCATTTAAGGACACCCAATTCCAAGACCAAAAACCCAGAAGGCTTCCTACTTTCCTTCTTTTGGTCTCTGTCCTTCCTGCTGCAAAGTCTTATCTGCTGGGCCTCATAAAGACCAGTTGGATTGGGGCAGTTTTCTCTGTCCTCACTTCTGCTACCTCTGTTTGGTCCCAATGAAATTTTGAATTCTCTTACTGAAGAACTGTTCCCTCTTCACTGTTCTCCTTGCATACAGTCCTGCTCACCTTCCCACCCTTCTCCACTTCCAGTCCGAACAATGTTTTATATTCAGATCCAGCAAAAATCAGTTTTTGCTTGAAAGCCTTATTGCCGTCTCACTAGGTATGTACATGATAATGCCTCAAATCCCTGACATGCTTTTTGTGGCCTTTCATTGTCTAGATTCTGTTTATGTCATCAGCACAGTATCATAACACCCCTTCTCTAACTCTTACTTCAGTGACACTGAATGATTCCTGAGCCTGTAACATGACCTTTGTGTTTGGCCCTTAGGTTTTTGCGTATTGTGTCCCCTCTCACTGGAACATCCTTTCATCCCTCTCCTCTCCTGGCCAACTTGTATATCTAGGTTCCCTATAGATGACACAGCCTTCCTGAACATCCTCTTAAATATCTTTCCAAAGATAATGTTGTAGTTACTTCTCAGAATACCTACATCATGCTGACGTGATCTCTATATCTATTTTACCTTGAACTGTGCATTTCTCACAGAGATTATATCTTATTTGCTGCTTATCCTCAATACCTGTTACAGATAGTGACATTGCCTTGTATCTGTTTGCTAAGTGGATGAATGACAAGTCCTTTGTCATAGATTCCTTGATTCTCTCAGCGTAATTGCAGTAGAGCAGATGACTATCTCATAGGGTGATATAAGTATCATTTTTTAAAAGGAATGATGAAATACATAACATCTTTGAGCTGCTCTTAGGGTTTGGAGAGAAGTACATTTACTGCCATTGAGCATTTGGAAGTAGACTTTATGACATCAGCTTTGTCTAACCCTTTTGAAGCTACCAGTCTTCATCTATCACTTTCAAGAATTTCCACACAACTAAAAAAACTCTTTTCTATATGCTTTAATTCTCCAGTTGCCTCAATTGGAGAAAAAATATTGTTTCTTGTATTTTGGGCAGTATATATGATGATATTCATAGTTATTCTAAGGCATGTTACATTAGGATAAACTTGTTTCAACTATTTAAATTTAAATCCAAAAACTCATTTGTTTTCTCTCAGAAATCTATTTGAAAGGTTTCTACAATCCAGTTATTAAAAAAATCTTTCCAAATGCAAATATTGTCCTCTAATGCCCTAATTAACCTCTACAAACTGTATTTGTATTCCCTCTGCAGTGATTTCAAAATCTCCATGGTCACTGGAATGTTTATATATCACTGGGAGAGCTGGGTTCTACTGAAAGGTTTGGATTTTTTGTCTAAGTTTTGCTTATCCAATTCTTCCATGGTACTGTATCCGTTGTTAAAAGCAAACATTTTCGTTTCTATACTTTATTCTTTGTTCTTTAAGATTTGTTCTACTTGTTTTCTAAGAGAAAATCATTACTGTTTGAGGGAATTTTGATTGAATTTCCCACATTTAAAAATCACTCTGAAAATCATATTGTCAGAGTAAAATTTGGCATAGAAATCAGCACAATAAGACTTTTAACATCTATGAGTCCTGCTCCTTCATTGGTTAGATCAACTCTGACTGACCACAAGAATAATGGATGTCCAACTGCTTTCTCTTGAAGCCCCAGCTACACACACCAGCCTCAGGTCTAGTGACAGGAAGAAGCCTGGCCTGGGCAAGCTCCTTCCCAAACTCACACTCAACCTAAGTAGTTTTACTTTTATTTGCTGTATATGTTGAACAGCTGAGTAAAGACTTCATTTGGGGAAAAAATTAATGGAATACTTTGCTACAAAATATTTTAAGATCTTTTACCTTAGAGCCTGGGTAAGGCTTAGAGAAGACAGATAGAATATAAAGCTCCCTAAGGACCCCATTCCTTTTGGTTATATCTCCAATATGGCCTATTTGATGTATAGTTGGCTAGCTTATCAACATGTGCATCATACTCAGAATCTCTAGGACAATTCCCATATATTATAAATGGACCCAAGGCTCATGCATTGCAATAATTGTCCAGTGTGTGCCTTTGAAACCTCTGTCAAACCTAAGGCTGAGGAAGGCTGGTTTTCTTCATTGAGCATTCTGAAAGATTGTGTGTGTGTGTGTGTGTGTGTGTGTGTGTGCGCACGCGCGTGCATGTGTGTGTGTGTGTGTGTGTGTGTGTGAGAGAGAGAGAGAGAGAGACAGAGAGAGAGACAGAGAGAGAGACAGAGACAGAGACAGAGAGATAACCTCAAATAAGCCTGACTTGGAGATTATTCTGTTTTTCTGTACATTGTTAATATCCACTAAAATTTTTAGATATCTAAAATATGCAAGTACATGGCAGAAGCAAATCAGACCTTGTGTATTTCTGTTTCTTTCCAACAGTGCTCCTGCGGTGTTGTCACTGGAGGAGGACATTGCTTCGATTGCATATGACCATCATCCCTTCTCCAGTCTAGAGTTAGTGGTACTATTACTTCTGGGAAAATGGCCTTGCTGTACTGCATGGATTCCAGGGAAAAGGGTATCAATACAGCCCTCTGGAAACTCATGGACACTGAGTCACATGACCCTGTTAGCCAAACAAAACTACTACAATGGGATTTGTGCTTCATTTAGAAAGAAATAAGTGCTCTTCTCTTAGACTAGTGAGATGAGGTGAGGCTGGATAATTGCACACCTTTCTTCGTCGCCTGTAAGCTTGCTCAGCTTTCATCTGTGTGATAGAAGGATTGATTTATATATGCTCATGCTAGTATGCTAAGGTGGCAAGGAGTCTATCTCCCTGGCAGGATGCCTGTAGTACGACTCTACCCAGGAAAAAGGCAGTCTCTACAGAGAATTTTATTTTGAGATGTTTTCAGTTTTACTTTTCCCATTTCCAAACAGTGCCATCTCTTCTTGCTTAAGGAAAAGTTTGGAAACTAAAAGTAAAGTTTTATGACAGATTGCTCAGCAATCTCTTCTGTGGTTGGAATAAAAACAAACATGTATTTAGTAGTTTTTTACCTTTTAACTCTTTCTTGTTTGCAATATACAAATTATTCCAGTATGCAATCTACAAATGTTCACTGTAAAACATATGCTTTTCCTGTAAATTGTTTTCTTGTACTGATGACATGGGTCTATCTTATAAGCTTCTGCATTAAAAAGAATTAAACCAATGATCCATTTAAGTCATTATTAATTATGCTACCTCCATGTTTCTTCTCCTGTGAAAATATGAGCATGACTGTCCTTAAAGTGGAATTCGTTTTCTTTTATACTTCTATAAGTTAGTTTCTATCTTCACAAATAATGTGTACTAGACAGACTCCTTTTCACTCCCTGACAAGTAGAGTGGAAAAGATAAACTGGAATTAAGGATCACAATAACGTCTCTGCTATCACTTTGGTCCTTATTGCTCAACTGAGTCCTACTCCTCTTAGTACTTAAAAGAGTTCTATGGTTGAAAACAAAGCATCATTTTATCAGAGGACATTTCATTAATAATACAAATGAGCAAAGTTTGAAAATTTCTTTATTCTAATTTGTTTTTATTCTTAGTACTGAGAATTGAACACTGAGCCTTTTCCTGGGTAGGCAAGCATTTTACCGGCCAGCTACATGCATCCCAAGTCCTGAGAGTTTCTTTATTCTAAAGACACAATGGAAATACATAATTCCAATGTATAACTTCCCTAAATTTTGTTTGCTTCTCTGTTGTTACAAGGGTAAACTTTCATAACCACACTACCTGTGGCTACAAAACCTGGATTGTACTTTATTCTGAATTGCTCCACCCCTGCAATAATTGTCTACCTGCCAGCCTAAGGGATACTGAAAGGTGAAGCTAAAATGCATATTTAAGTCATATATCATGTCAAAGGATTTTAGATTTATATGTGACATTGAAATCTATATCTCAGCTTTTGCGTGTGATCTAGATTGAGAAGTTGTAACATTTCTCTCCTACTGGCAAAGATTTCCCTGGGGAATTTATTTATTTTTTGTTTGTTTGTATTAGGTGTATCAATCATAAAGAATTATGCTTATAGGTTAGCAAATAATTTAACTTCTTATTATAAGTTGATATAACACATGTTTGGAACAGAGTTCTGAAGGTATGGTAATGCCCAAAAATGCTTGTAAATTATTTCCCTTGTTAATTTTTCCATGCAAATATTTATTAAGTATACTTATTTAAGAGAAACAACAATCAAAAAAAAAGTACACATTCAGAAATACAGTGTTCAACCCCCTGGGCTGCAGGTGTTTTCCAGTCCCAAAGAAGGAACTTTGAGGATTCAACAGATAGGGGTTGGATATTTTATGACTCACGTGCTCCTTGGTGGTGGCAAGCCAGGATACAATAGAGGGCTGCACAGCATGTACAAGCAGGGGAATATATGGGATAGGCTGCTTGCTCACTGCAGAGGTGAAGTTCTTCAGAAGTTTTATGAGTACATTCTTCTACTTTATAACCAAGGTCACTCTGCTTTATTTCTCACCTGAAGAGAAAGGAAGCAGCCAGTTACTCCTCTCCATTTTCTTCCTTCTCACATTCTTTGGAGTCCTTACCTCACTGCCAGGACAATAGCCTTCCTAGGTACTGACTAGTGTTTACCCCACACAGAGATAGGAACTACAGGTAAAGGTAGAGCCAGCTCCTCACAATAAGAATAAGGATTCTTGCCAGATGTGGAGGCCTATACCTGTAATCCCAGCAATTGAGGTTGAAGCAGGAGGATCTCAAGTTCAAGGCCAGCCTAGGAAGAAGGTCCTGTCTGAAAATAAAAGCTAAAAAAAAAAAAAATCTGGAAATATAGCTCATTGGCCAAATGCCCCTGGGTTCACCCACAGTACTAGGAAAAAAAATTAGGGATTCTCACAAATCATGTAATTAAAAGAAGAAATAATAAATCTTTTTTTAAAAGTATATATTCTGATGTTTAATTGACACAACTAATTGTACATACTTATGAGACACAGGTGATATTTCAAGATGTGTGTAAAAATATATCATGATTATATCAATTTAATTGGCATATTACCTCAGATATTTATCTGTTTCTATGCTTAGAATATTCGAAATCTTCTATTAGTTATTTGTAATATTTAATTGCTGTCAAACATAGTTATTTCACTATGCTATAGAACATTAGAAGATACTCCTCTCATCCAACTGCACCCCTGTACTTCTCATCAACCCTTCTTCTTCTACTCCCTTCCCAGGCTCTGATTACCATAGTTCTAATCTCCAAGGAAGTAAACATCTTATCTTTGACGCCCAATATTAAAATGAGGTTGTGGTTATTGAAAACTTAACTGCTATATATTTTGAGGTACTCACATGTTACAGCAATTTAAATTTCCACAAATTCATTAAATACTTCCAGGGTAAATGGAGTGGCTACAGAAGAATCCCCCCTACACACACACCCAAAGCTATGCCTAGTTTTCATTAACAAATAAGAACTACTCAAATATCATCAAATATTCTTACCAGTACTATACATTGCTTATTTAAAAGTCATTGCAGTCCTATAATTATCATTATGATCACATACATTGTGTTCAAAGGGTGTACATTTTTCTAGCTCTCTAGACAAATATGCAGAGCAGCATTTAGGTTACACAATGAAAACTTCTTGAATGTACAAAACGGAGTAAAATGTGAACAAATACCAAGAATATTTTTAGCTTTGGATAAGAAAATTTTGAATTGAGAGAAAAAGGCAATAGTATTAATGTCTATATTATTTTCTGAAGTGAGGACATCTCTGTGGTCTAAATGCATCTTACTAGGCAAATTGGAGTTAAAGTTTGCATCCGGAAGAGGCAAAGTGTGAAATGCAAAAAAAAAAAAAAAAAAAAGTTTGATCTAGTCCATTAACTACATTAATAATAATAAGAAACTCTGCTTATCAGATAACCTATACCACAAGTATTTGATGAGTACAAACCATATGCCGGGCCCATTTTTGAATATTTTGTATTTGTTCAAAAAATGACTTAATTTCCAAAAATCATACCATAGGCTAAGATATAAAATTTCAGCAGATGGAGTTCGGCTGCACTTGAAATTGCATCCGGGTTTATTTTGAGAATGACTTGTAAGTCTTAAGTGGCCACATGTGTGATGCATTTTATTTTGTCGCTTTACTGTTATTAAAAAGCTTGCATGTTCAATACCGGAAGTAAGTTAATAATCTCCTTGAAAGATACAGGTATTTGGCAGAAATGCAAGACAACTTTTTACAAAGAAGAGAGGTGAAACTAGTATTTGCATATTGTGGCCCCTACAATGATTGAATAAAGGAGGTTTGAAGACTTTTGAAAGACACTAGGGAAAAAAAGCAAATGAGCAATACATAGAGCCTGGGTCCCTGACCTGTTACCAAAAACCTTGGGCCTTGTCCCTGATGGCCATGCAATAATGAGGAGAAAGTTTTGAGATCGAGGCAAAAGGAGGTTTATTGCTTTGCCAGCAAAGGGGAAACACAGGGGACTCCTGTGCCAGAAGATTTGATTCTGCCCATCAGGGAAAACAGAGGGTTTTTAAGGACACTATTCAAAGGCTCCACTCCAGGTGTGCCCTGACCAGGGGTTCCCAGGTGCATGCTGATGGTGTGTTATGATTAGCTAGTTTATCTGGGAGATCATCACTTCCTAGTTCTTCTGGTGACTTCTCCTTCCTGTGGAGAACAGATCACTCAAGGTAATCTTGTTCCCTGCCCCCAGGTTAGGGAGGGAGACAGGGAGAAGGGGAAAAGAAAAACATCTCCCTTTTAAAAGAAGCAGCCAGGGTTATATTCAAAAGGTGAAGTGGACCAGTGCTTCCACCAATCAACTTCACCATCCAAATTGAATTGTCAAGTGTGTTTATGTCCAGCTGAATATTTCTGGAAAAAAAATTAGTTTTCTTTTTCATCAGGTCTTGACCCCCAAACTGTCAAGTTCCTTAGACAGAGTAAGCGCCTGGGTCCTTGATCCACTTAGGGTGCATATGACCACTCTTTATGCAGTCAGTACCTTTATGACTGCATTGACTGCCTAGGAGACAATAGAATGAGAATCCTAGAAATGAGTGGACCTAGAACCACTCCTCATTTGCCTTTTGGCCTTCGATGTTCCCAGAGCGAGTTGTTGAACTGGGCACGATATTTGTTGGTAAAAGGCAGTTGTGGCTATTTTTTTCCCCAACCCATCTCCAACTCTCTCCTTGTCCCCCCCCCCCCGCCCCCGTCCTTGCCTAGCCCTCACCAATCCTAAACTTTCCAGTGACACCGAGACCCATCGATCATCAACTTGGGTCAAACCATGCACCCCTCGCATGGAGCTAGACGGGCAGAAGACACCTCCCAGACCGGGCACTCTGGAGCACAGCGCCCCAAATCCACAGCTTCCTCTGCAGGTGAACAGCCTCGCATTGGAGAGTATAGACTACTGAAAACCCTGGGCAAGGGGACCTTCGCCAAAGTCATGCTGGCCCGTCACGTCCTCACAGGTCAAGAAGTGGCAATCAAGATCATCGATAAGAGACATCTGAAGCCACAGGTCCTCCAAATGATGTACAGAGAGGTGAGAATCCTCAAGATGTTAGACCACCCACACATCCTGAAGCTCTATGAAGCTCTGGACTGCGAAAAAGCACTCTGTTTGGTCCTGGAGTACGCCAGTGGAGGGGGAGTTTTGGACCATCTGGCCAACAAAGGAAGACTGCAGGAAGAGGAGGCAAGATCTATGTTCCGGCAGATTGTGTCTGCAGTCCAATATTGTCACCAAAAGCAGGTCGCCCACCGAGACCTGAAGGCGGACAATCTGTTATTAGACGCAGAGATGAACATCAAGCTAGCCGATTTTGGACTCAGCAACCAGTTTACACTTGGGTGTAAACTCAACACGTTTTGCGGCAGTCCGCCCTACGCAGCTCCAGAGCTCTTCCAGCGCATAGAGTACGAGGGGCCCGAAGTCGATGTGTGGAGTCTTGGCGTGGTTCTGTACACCCTAGTCACCGGGTCGCTTCCTTTTGTGGGGGCCAATGTGAGAGAACTTAGAGACAGAGTGCTACGAGGTAGATACCGAATCCCTCTGTACATGTCAACAGAGTGTGAAAATCTGCTGAAACGCTTCCTGGTGCTCAATCCGACTAAGAGAAGCACCCTGGCCGAAATTATGGGAGACAGGTGGATCAACAGAGGCCTTGATGTCCTCCAACCCTTGGTTGGTCCAGAGGTGGCCATCTCCCACAGAAACATCTCGTTGGCTGAGCTGCAGCCAAGCAGGGTCCTCAGAAAGAGCACCAGCTGGCCTCCTCACCGCAAAGTGCAGCGAAGCGTTTCCACTCAGAAGCAGACACGGTCCCTGGACCATGCTGGAACTGGGCCATATCCGACCAGCACTGCCCAGAGTCACCTCAGAGAACATCAAATGGCCTCCCAGAAATCCGGCGGCAGTGCTGTGGGAGGAAAGGGAATTTCTCCAGCCAGGCCCCTACCTGGGATCACCACCAGTCCCAAGGAGCTGGAGACTCCTGAATTCAAGAAAATGCCTGCTGCCTACAAGAGCAGCACACCATCTGGAGGGAAGACACTGTGGAGTAAGAACATTTGCCGCAAAACAACGAAAGCAGACACACGTTCAGTGAGCCGGAATGGGCAGAACAACAGCACCTTCCCTGCCCAGAGCCCTCCAGTGACTTCAACCCACAGTGTCCCAAGTACCTCCACCCGGGGCTGCACCTGCTTCCCCAGAGCCAGTGCCCTTCGTCGAATGTTCCACCGCCAGCCCCGGGAATCCCAAACTGCAACACACGAAGGTCCTCTTGCCTCACCCAGCTGCGTCCATCCAGCTGAAGCATTGCCCCAGACTCAAAGAAGAGGCACCACTGGTGTTTTTCCGAAGTTTACATCGAAAATCACAAGGAGGCCTCCAACTGAGTCTGGGAAGACCCCGAGATACAAGTCATCATGTTCAAGTCATCATGTCACTGCTGAGCAGAGAAAGGACAACCAACAAGCAAAACCTCGCTCCCTGCACTTCACCTGGAGCATGAAAATCACTAGTGCCATGGACCCCAGTGACATCATGAGGGAAATCCGAAAGGTGCTAGATGCCAACAACTGCCAATACATGCACAAGACGCCCTTTCTGCTCTTCTGCATCCATGGAGATGGGTACACCGAGAAACTGCTGCAGTGGGAGATCGAGGTATGTAAACTTCCCAGACTGGCTTTGAACGGGGTCCGCATCAAGCCCCGATCAGGGAAATCGAAGGCTTTTAAAATCATGGCTTCAAAAATTGCCAGTGAGCTCCAACTGGAAGCCAGTCATTAGGATATAAATTAACAGCAACTTGAAGTGTTTTCCTCAACACTGATGGACATATAGAATAACATCTAGGCAGTTGTTGGGAGCAGTGACTAAATTAGGGGGTTCTTTAATTGTCCCGGGAGGTGATGCCACTCCTGGGAATTCTCGATGCAAGGCGCTGGTCAAGACTGCCCAGTTTCTTGGGTGAAGACCTGTTCCACCTGTACCACCCAGGGAGCTATTCAGTTCTTGAGCTTGTGGTTCAGGTGGCAGGGCTCAGCGGTGGAACATTATGGGCACAAGCTGCCACTCATAATTGGACTGGTCATACATATGACCTTGGTTTTGATGGCTTTGCACAAATTTTCTCACAAAAACACCTTTTAAGTATGAAACTTAAATAACAAACGTGTTGAGCTGGCTCCTGACCGTTGCACTCTACCAGAGTGTAATCGACACCCAGTTCCAGCTCTTTCACCCCTTGGATTTCTGACTTTTCTCATCCCCCATGGCCTCTCATCTGGTTTCCTCAATTAACCACCCTGCAGGTGGCAGCAGATGGAACCCAAACAGGCTATCACACTGTGGAGTGCAATGACCACAAGCCTTCTCAGTGTGATCAATGAAAGGGGTTTGGGGAGAAAGTTTGTGCAAAGCAAGCAAAACAGGGTCATAAATAGGGGCAACCTGATTATGGTGACCAGCTTGCTTTGATAAACTTCTAACTCCCACACCTGGCATCCAAACCTCATGGTCAAGAAGTGAAGGACTCCATGAGTGTCACAGAACCTCTGTTTCAACAGATCGTTCCCATAGCAACTGGGAAGTCTCAAGGGGCGCTTTCCCACTGAGAGTTCCCAAGACAGCCTTTGGCTTATCACAGAACATTTCAAAAACACTAATCCACTGCTTCAGAGAGGCTTTGTCATTTCCATCTTCCATCTTCCATCTTCCATCTTGTACATCAGACCTGAAAATCTGAGGTGAAGAACACCACACCTGGGAGTGGAAGCTGGCCTTTACTATGAATGCCCTAAAGTCATGAGACACCGAAATAGAAAAAAAGAGAGAAAGTCGCATTTGAGACATGCCAATTCCTAACAGCACAGAGCTCCATCAATGGCTTTCATTTCAGAGGTACTCCTTCTCTCCTTACATGCTCTCCATTGAATGATCCCAAGACAGCCATTGCCTCTGTCACAGACCTGTGAAGAACTCTAATGCACTTGCTGCTTCAGACAGTCATTGTTGTTTCCATCTTCCATCTTCTACATCATGACAGTAAAATCTGAGGAGAGGAACCTCAGGAGTGGGAGTGGAAGCTGCACTTTACTATGAATGCCCTAAAATCATGGGACACCAGAAAAGTAAGAAATAAAGAGCCATTTAAGACCTGCAAATTCCTAACCCTACAATGATGCACTAAAAGCTTTCATTTCAGAGGTAATCCATCTCTCCTAACAGATTCTCCATGGAATATTTCCAAGATAGCCATTGCCTCTGTCACACCATTCGAGAACCCTAATCCATTGCTGCTTCATACTAGCATAGTGGTTTCCATCTTCCATCTTCTACATCCTGACAGTGAAATCTGGAAAAAAAGAACACCATGACTGGGGTGGAAACTGCCTCTCCTATGAAATACCTAAATTCATGGAACCCCGAAATAGAAAGAAACACGCACTTGAGACCTGCAAATACTTAACAGTTCAGTGCTCCATTAATGGGTTTCATTTCAGAGGTAATCCCTCTCTCTTCACATGCTCTCCATGTCATGTGCTCAAGACAGCCATTGCCTCTGTCACAGAATATTTCAAGAACCCTAATCCAGTTGCTGATTCAGAAAGTCATTGTCATTTCCACCTTCCATCTTCTACATCATGACAATAAAATCTAAGGAAAAGAACACCAAACTGGGAGTGGAAGCTGCACTTTATTATGAAATCCCTAAAATCATGGGATACCAGAAACCTAAGAAATAAAGAGCCATTTAAGACCTGAAAATTCCTAACACTATGCTGCAGTCCGGCTTCAGCAAAATAAGCAGGGGGCGGGGGGTGACGAATGACTTGTGTACCTTGATGCAGCAGGAGTGAGAGCCGTTTATTGTAGGATCTGAGCGATATTTATACATTTTACACAGCTTATCTAATTAGCATAAAATAGATACAGCAGTCAACCAATAAGGAATCTCCACACTTAATGGCTCGCTTTTGTTACTTCACAAACCACTCCCTCTGGCATTTGGCCAGGCGCCATCCAGACTTGTTTACAGACTCTAACATTTCTCTGGCAAAATAACAGGTGCCAATCTGACTTGTTTACAGACCTTAACAACACTACATTGATGCATTAAAGGCTTTCACTTCAGAGGTTATCCATCTCTCCTAACAGGCTCTCCATTGAATGTTTCCAAGACAGCCATTGCCTCTGTCACACATCATTTCAAGAACCCTAATCCAGTTACTGCTTCAGACAGGCCTTGTCATTTCCATCTTCCAACTTCTACATTATGAAAGGAAAATCTGAGGAATAGAATACCTCCACTGGAAGTGGAAGCTTCCCATACTATGAATGCCCAAAAATCATGGAACACTGAAAAAGAAAGACCCACTTGAGACATGCAAATTCCTAACAGATCAGTGCTCCATAAGTGGCTTTCAGTTCAGAGGTAATCCATCTCTCCTGATACACTCTCCATTTAATGTGCTCAAGAGAGCCATTGCCTCTGTCACAGAACATTTCAAGAACCCTAATCCAGATGCTGCTTCAGAAGTCATTGTTGAATTCACCTTCCATCTTCTACATCATGACTGTAAAATCTGAGGAAAAGAACACTATGCCTGGGAGTTGAAGCTGGCCTTTACTGTGAATGCCCTAATGTTATGCGACCCGGAAAACAAAAGAAAGACCTGCTTGAGACATGTAATTTTCTAACAGTTCAGTGCTCCATCAATGGCTTTAACTTCAGAGGTAATCCATTCTTCCTAACTTGCTCTCCCTTCAATGTGCCCAAGACAGCCATTGCCTCTGTCACAGAACATTTCAAGATCCCTAATGCAATTGCTGCTTCAGATAGGCATTGTCATTTCCATCTTCCATCTTCTACATCATGACAGTGCAATCTGAGGAAAAGAACACCACGCCTGGGAGTGGAAGCTGCACTTTATTATGAAATCCCTAAAATCATGGGATACCAGAAAAGTAATAAATAAAGAGCCATGTAAGACCTGAAAATTCCTAACACTACATTGATGCATTAAAGGCTTTCATTTCAGTGGCGATCCATCTCTCCTAACAGGCTCTCCATTGAATGTTTCCAAGACAGCCATTGCCTCTGTCACAGATCATTTCAAGAACCCTAATGCAGTTACTGCTTCAGACAGGCATTGTTATTTCCATCCTCCAACTTCTACATCATAACAGTAACATCTGAGGAAAAGAACACCACGGCCTGGGAGTGGAAGCTGGCCTGTACTATGAATGCCCTAAAGTCATGGGACAACGAAAAAGAAAGACCCATTTGAGATTTGCAAATTCCTAACACTACAGTGCTCCATCAATGGCTTTCAGTTCAGAGGTAATCCATCTCTCTCCACATGCTCTCCATGGGATGTGCCCAAGACAGCCATTGCCTCTTCACATGCTCTCCATGTCATGTGCCCAAGACAGCCACTGCCTCTGTCACTGAACATTTCAAGAACCCTAATCCAGTTGCTGCTTCACACAGTCATTGTCATTTCCATCTTCCATCTTCTACATCATGACAATAAAATCTGAGGAAAAGGACACCACGCCTGGGAGTGGAAGCCGCACGTTATTATGAAATCCCTAAAATCATGGGATACCAGAAAAGTAAGAAATAAAGAGCCATTTAAGACCTGAAAATTCCTAACACTACATTGATGCATTAAAGGCGTTCATTTCAGAGGCGATCCATCTCTCCTAACAGGCTCACCATTGAATGTTTCCAAGACAGCCATTGCCTCTGTCACACATCATTTCAAGAACCCCTAATCCAGTTACTGCTTCAGACAGGCATTGTTATTTCCATCCTCCAACTTCTACATCATGACAATAAAATCTGAGGAATAGAATGCCTCCACTGGAAGTGGAAGCTTCCCATACTATAAATGCCCCAAAATCATGGAACACTGAAAAAGAAAGACCCACTTGAGACATGCAAATTCCTAACAGATCAGTGCTTCATAAGTGGCTTTCAGTTCAGAGGTAATCCATCTCTCCTGATACACTCTCCATTTAATGTGCTCAAGAGAGCCATTGCCTCTGTCACAGAACATTTCAAGAACCCTAATCCAGATGCTGCTTCAGAAGTCATTGTCGATTTCACCTTCCATCTTCTACATCATGACTGCAAAATCTAAGGAAAAGAACACTATGCCTGGGAGTTGAAGCTGGCCTTTACTGTGAATGCCCTAATGTTATGCGACCCGGAAAACAAAAGAAAGAAAGACCTGCTTGAGACATGTAATTTTCTAACAGTTCAGTGCTCCATCAATGGCTTTAACTTCAGAGGTAATCCATCCTTCCTAACTTGCTCTCCCTTCAATGTGCCCAAGACAGCCACTGCCTTTGTCACTGAACATTTCAAGAACCCTAATGCAATTGCTGCTTCAGATAGGCATTGTCATTTCCATCTTCCATCTTCTACCTCATGACAGTAAAATCTGAGAAAAGGAACACCACGCCTGGGAGTGGAAGCTGGCCTGTACTATGAATGCCCTAAAGTCTTGGGACAACGAAAAAGAAAGACCCATTTGAGACCTGCAAATTCCTAACACTACAGTGCTCCATCAATGGCTTTCAGTTCAGAGGTAATCCATCTCTCTTCACATGTTCTCCATGGGATGTGCCCAAGACAGCCATTGCCTCTGTCACAGAACATTTCAAGAACCCTCATCCAGTTGCTGCTTCAGAAGTCATTGTTGTTTCCACCTTCCATCTTCTACATCATGACCTGAAAACCTGAGGAAAGAACACCATGCCTGGGAGTGGAAGCTGGCCTTTACCTAAAAGTCATGGGATCCTGAAAAAGAAAGTATGACCCATTGGAGACCTGAAAATACCTAACAGTTCAGTGCTCCATCAATGCCTTTCAGTTTAGAGGTAATATGTCTCTTCTAACATGCTCTCCATTTCATGTTCCCAAGATAGCCATTGCCTCTGTCACAGAAGTTTTTAAGAACACTAACCCAGCTGCTGCTTCAAACAGTCATTGTCATTTCCATCTTCCATCTTCTACAGCATGACAGTAAAATTTTGGGGGGAAATACTCCAAACCTGGGACTGCATTCTGGCCTGTACTCTGAATGCCCTGAAGTCATGGAACCCCCAGAAGAAAGAAAGACCCATTGGAGACCTGCCAATTCCTAAGAGTTCAGTGCACCTTCATTGGCTGTCACTTCTGAGGTCATACATCTCTACTAACATGATCTTCATCTAATGTTTCCAAGACAACCAATGACTGTCACAGAACTTCTCAGAACCCTAATCCAGTTGCTGTTCCACACAGGCATTGTCGTTTCCTTCTTCCATCTCCTATATCATGACACTGAAATCTCAGGAAAAGAACACCATGCCTGGGAGTGGATGTCGGCCTTTACTATGAAAGACCTAAATCAGAGAAGAAAAGAAAGACCTGCTTGAGACCTGCCAATTCCTAACACTTCAGTGCTCTGTAATTGGCTATCACTTCTGAGGTAATCTCTTAACATGCTCTCCATTTACTGTTCCCAAGATAGCATTGCCTCTGTCACAGAACATTTCCAGAACCCTAATCCACTTGCTCCTTCAGACAGGCATTGTCGTGTTTCCATCTTCCATCTTCTACATCATGACAGTGCAATCTGAGGAAAAGAACACCAAGCCTGGGAGTGGAAACTGGCCTGTACTGTGAATGCCCTGAAGTCATGGGACCCTGAGAAAGAGTGAAGGACCCTTGTAAGACATACAATTCCCAACAGTTCATTGCTGCAAAAATGGCTTTCAGTTCTGAGGTAATCCTTCTCTCTTAATATTCTCTCCATTTACTATTCCCAAGACAGCCATTGCCTCTGTAACAGAACATTTCAAGGACCCTAATCTGGTTTCTATTTCAGACAGGCATTGTCCTTTCCTTCTTCCCCATCTTCTACAACATGAGAGTGAAATCCGAGGTAAATAACACCTCGCCTGGGAATAGAAGCTGGCCTGTACTATAAATGCCCTACAGTCATGGGACCCGAAAAAGAAAGAAAGACCTGTTTGAGTCATGCAAATTCCTAACTGTTCTGTGCTCCATAAATGGTTTTCAGTTCAGAGGTAATCGATCTCTCCTAACATGTTTTTCATTTAATGTTTCCAAGACAGCCATTGCCTCTGTAACAGAACATATCAAGAACCCCAATCCATAACACATGGAGTGCATGTGACCTTCAGCAAAGTTTCTCATTCAATGTATTTTGAGTGATCCTTTCACAAGTGTACTGGTCTCCTTTGACTTCTAGGAACACAATAGTGCATTTTAAAGGTATGTTCTTTTGATTGACACAATCTCTGTTCACACACATTCATACCATTGTCATGACCGCAGCCAAGCACTGTGATGATTTGGTAGCTATATTTTAAACTTTAGGTGACATAGCATACAAGATTTCTATCATTTTGTTCCTAAGTTCTTATATTTGAGCATTAAATAGTACTCATGATTTTATTTTTTGTTCCATCAATCAAAAACACTCATTTTTTAATGCTATGCTTTATAACATACAGATATTAGTACTTTTGACTCTTCTGAGTTCTTTCAACAAATTCTGTTATTTGTATTTTATTTTTTACATTGTCAAGATTGGACAATTATCTAGTATATATTACATGGAAAAGGAAATCCATTAAATCTTAAGAATATTTCCATTCTGCGTATGTCATGATGTTAAAAAAATAGACCAACAAAGTTTCATGCATAATAACGATAGTCTTTCAGAACCGGAACATTTCGTCACTAAAAATCTCCTGTCAAGAAACCTCAGAATATTCAATATGAGATGTACATATGTCCCTAAGATCTGAACACTGACACTGAGGCCAATCAGGTCAATCAAGTCAAGACAGCCAATCTTATTGGCTACTCATGTCAGGTAGGTGGTCTGACATTATTTTCTATTAAACTCATGTTTCTGGGCTGGGGATGTGGCTCAAGCGGTAGCGTGCTCACCTGGCATGCATGTGCCCCAGGTTCCATCCTCAGCACCACATACCACATTCTCCGCCGAGAACTAAAAAATAAATATTAAAAAGTTCTCTCTCTCTCTCTCTCTCTCTCTCTCTCTCTCTCTCTCTCTATCTCTCCCACTCTCTCTAACAAAACAAAACAAAACAAAACAAAAGAAAAAAGAGCCTCATGTTTCCACTGACTTCTTTGTGTACACACAGATGTTCATCCTCTGCCTACATGAATTTATATAGTCAACATGCAATTCAGGTGTTGCTTGCTTCTTTAATCTTGTAAATGAGGAAAACTACTCACAATACTTATGATACTATGATTTTGTAATTCCATTTCACTGAGTAGTGTCTTTTTTACCCTTTCTTTTCTTTCCCTTTTGGTACTGGAGATTGATCCCAGGTGTGATTTTCCACCGGACTATTTCCTCAGTCCTTTTACTTTTTATTTTTCAGACAGGGTCTCACTAAGTTGTGAAGGTTAGCTTTGAACTTGTGATCCTTCTGTCTTGGTCTCCCAAGTGGCTGGGATTAGAGGTGTGAGCCTCTGTACCTGGCATTTCATTTTATTTCACTGGCTCAGTGGTTTGTTTTCCAATTACCCCCCTTTTCCTCATCAATATTTGCCTTCAGTATATAATCTTTCCTTCACTTTGTCCTATTTCATCTAATGCAGTTACATTGAACAAAGTAGGATCATGATAAAAACAAAAGTTCCAAGAGGTGTGTGGTGCACAACTATAATAACAGCTACTCAGGAGACTGAAGCAGGAGGATCAGAAGTTTGAGGCCAGCCTCAGGAATTTAAAGAGACCCTGACTCAGAAAATGAAAAAGGTTGGTGATGTAGCTCAGTGGTAGAATGCTCCTGAGTTTAATCCCTAGTACCTAAAAAGTAAAGAAAATAACAGAGAAAACACAAGAATTTCTCTTGGGGAATCACAGAAACCCTAAGTTCCACATGTTAAAAACTAAATTCATCAAGGAGAATCCAGCCTGTATTCCCCATTTAAGGACACCCAATTCCAAGACCAAAAACCCAGAAGGCTTCCTACTTTCCTTCTTTTGGTCTCTGTCCTTCCTGCTGCAAAGTCTTATCTGCTGGGCCTCATAAAGACCAGTTGGATTGGGGCAGTTTTCTCTGTCCTCACTTCTGCTACCTCTGTTTGGTCCCAATGAAATTTTGAATTCTCTTACTGAAGAACTGTTCCCTCTTCACTGTTCTCCTTGCATACAGTCCTGCTCACCTTCCCACCCTTCTCCACTTCCAGTCCGAACAATGTTTTATATTCAGATCCAGCAAAAATCAGTTTTTGCTTGAAAGCCTTATTGCCGTCTCACTAGGTATGTACATGATAATGCCTCAAATCCCTGACATGCTTTTTGTGGCCTTTCATTGTCTAGATTCTGTTTATGTCATCAGCACAGTATCATAACACCCCTTCTCTAACTCTTACTTCAGTGACACTGAATGATTCCTGAGCCTGTAACATGACCTTTGTGTTTGGCCCTTAGGTTTTTGCGTATTGTGTCCCCTCTCACTGGAACATCCTTTCATCCCTCTCCTCTCCTGGCCAACTTGTATATCTAGGTTCCCTATAGATGACACAGCCTTCCTGAACATCCTCTTAAATATCTTTCCAAAGATAATGTTGTAGTTACTTCTCAGAATACCTACATCATGCTGACGTGATCTCTATATCTATTTTACCTTGAACTGTGCATTTCTCACAGAGATTATATCTTATTTGCTGCTTATCCTCAATACCTGTTACAGATAGTGACATTGCCTTGTATCTGTTTGCTAAGTGGATGAATGACAAGTCCTTTGTCATAGATTCCTTGATTCTCTCAGCGTAATTGCAGTAGAGCAGATGACTATCTCATAGGGTGATATAAGTATCATTTTTTAAAAGGAATGATGAAATACATAACATCTTTGAGCTGCTCTTAGGGTTTGGAGAGAAGTACATTTACTGCCATTGAGCATTTGGAAGTAGACTTTATGACATCAGCTTTGTCTAACCCTTTTGAAGCTACCAGTCTTCATCTATCACTTTCAAGAATTTCCACACAACTAAAAAAACTCTTTTCTATATGCTTTAATTCTCCAGTTGCCTCAATTGGAGAAAAAATATTGTTTCTTGTATTTTGGGCAGTATATATGATGATATTCATAGTTATTCTAAGGCATGTTACATTAGGATAAACTTGTTTCAACTATTTAAATTTAAATCCAAAAACTCATTTGTTTTCTCTCAGAAATCTATTTGAAAGGTTTCTACAATCCAGTTATTAAAAAAATCTTTCCAAATGCAAATATTGTCCTCTAATGCCCTAATTAACCTCTACAAACTGTATTTGTATTCCCTCTGCAGTGATTTCAAAATCTCCATGGTCACTGGAATGTTTATATATCACTGGGAGAGCTGGGTTCTACTGAAAGGTTTGGATTTTTTGTCTAAGTTTTGCTTATCCAATTCTTCCATGGTACTGTATCCGTTGTTAAAAGCAAACATTTTCGTTTCTATACTTTATTCTTTGTTCTTTAAGATTTGTTCTACTTGTTTTCTAAGAGAAAATCATTACTGTTTGAGGGAATTTTGATTGAATTTCCCACATTTAAAAATCACTCTGAAAATCATATTGTCAGAGTAAAATTTGGCATAGAAATCAGCACAATAAGACTTTTAACATCTATGAGTCCTGCTCCTTCATTGGTTAGATCAACTCTGACTGACCACAAGAATAATGGATGTCCAACTGCTTTCTCTTGAAGCCCCAGCTACACACACCAGCCTCAGGTCTAGTGACAGGAAGAAGCCTGGCCTGGGCAAGCTCCTTCCCAAACTCACACTCAACCTAAGTAGTTTTACTTTTATTTGCTGTATATGTTGAACAGCTGAGTAAAGACTTCATTTGGGGAAAAAATTAATGGAATACTTTGCTACAAAATATTTTAAGATCTTTTACCTTAGAGCCTGGGTAAGGCTTAGAGAAGACAGATAGAATATAAAGCTCCCTAAGGACCCCATTCCTTTTGGTTATATCTCCAATATGGCCTATTTGATGTATAGTTGGCTAGCTTATCAACATGTGCATCATACTCAGAATCTCTAGGACAATTCCCATATATTATAAATGGACCCAAGGCTCATGCATTGCAATAATTGTCCAGTGTGTGCCTTTGAAACCTCTGTCAAACCTAAGGCTGAGGAAGGCTGGTTTTCTTCATTGAGCATTCTGAAAGATTGTGTGTGTGTGTGTGTGTGTGTGTGTGTGTGCGCACGCGCGTGCATGTGTGTGTGTGTGTGTGTGTGTGTGTGAGAGAGAGAGAGAGAGAGACAGAGAGAGAGACAGAGAGAGAGACAGAGACAGAGACAGAGAGATAACCTCAAATAAGCCTGACTTGGAGATTATTCTGTTTTTCTGTACATTGTTAATATCCACTAAAATTTTTAGATATCTAAAATATGCAAGTACATGGCAGAAGCAAATCAGACCTTGTGTATTTCTGTTTCTTTCCAACAGTGCTCCTGCGGTGTTGTCACTGGAGGAGGACATTGCTTCGATTGCATATGACCATCATCCCTTCTCCAGTCTAGAGTTAGTGGTACTATTACTTCTGGGAAAATGGCCTTGCTGTACTGCATGGATTCCAGGGAAAAGGGTATCAATACAGCCCTCTGGAAACTCATGGACACTGAGTCACATGACCCTGTTAGCCAAACAAAACTACTACAATGGGATTTGTGCTTCATTTAGAAAGAAATAAGTGCTCTTCTCTTAGACTAGTGAGATGAGGTGAGGCTGGATAATTGCACACCTTTCTTCGTCGCCTGTAAGCTTGCTCAGCTTTCATCTGTGTGATAGAAGGATTGATTTATATATGCTCATGCTAGTATGCTAAGGTGGCAAGGAGTCTATCTCCCTGGCAGGATGCCTGTAGTACGACTCTACCCAGGAAAAAGGCAGTCTCTACAGAGAATTTTATTTTGAGATGTTTTCAGTTTTACTTTTCCCATTTCCAAACAGTGCCATCTCTTCTTGCTTAAGGAAAAGTTTGGAAACTAAAAGTAAAGTTTTATGACAGATTGCTCAGCAATCTCTTCTGTGGTTGGAATAAAAACAAACATGTATTTAGTAGTTTTTTACCTTTTAACTCTTTCTTGTTTGCAATATACAAATTATTCCAGTATGCAATCTACAAATGTTCACTGTAAAACATATGCTTTTCCTGTAAATTGTTTTCTTGTACTGATGACATGGGTCTATCTTATAAGCTTCTGCATTAAAAAGAATTAAACCAATGATCCATTTAAGTCATTATTAATTATGCTACCTCCATGTTTCTTCTCCTGTGAAAATATGAGCATGACTGTCCTTAAAGTGGAATTCGTTTTCTTTTATACTTCTATAAGTTAGTTTCTATCTTCACAAATAATGTGTACTAGACAGACTCCTTTTCACTCCCTGACAAGTAGAGTGGAAAAGATAAACTGGAATTAAGGATCACAATAACGTCTCTGCTATCACTTTGGTCCTTATTGCTCAACTGAGTCCTACTCCTCTTAGTACTTAAAAGAGTTCTATGGTTGAAAACAAAGCATCATTTTATCAGAGGACATTTCATTAATAATACAAATGAGCAAAGTTTGAAAATTTCTTTATTCTAATTTGTTTTTATTCTTAGTACTGAGAATTGAACACTGAGCCTTTTCCTGGGTAGGCAAGCATTTTACCGGCCAGCTACATGCATCCCAAGTCCTGAGAGTTTCTTTATTCTAAAGACACAATGGAAATACATAATTCCAATGTATAACTTCCCTAAATTTTGTTTGCTTCTCTGTTGTTACAAGGGTAAACTTTCATAAGCACACTACCTGTGGCTACAAAACCTGGATTGTACTTTATTCTGAATTGCTCCACCCCTGCAATAATTGTCTACCTGCCAGCCTAAGGGATACTGAAAGGTGAAGCTAAAATGCATATTTAAGTCATATATCATGTCAAAGGATTTTAGATTTATATGTGACATTGAAATCTATATCTCAGCTTTTGCGTGTGATCTAGATTGAGAAGTTGTAACATTTCTCTCCTACTGGCAAAGATTTCCCTGGGGAATTTATTTATTTTTTGTTTGTTTGTATTAGGTGTATCAATCATAAAGAATTATGCTTATAGGTTAGCAAATAATTTAACTTCTTATTATAAGTTGATATAACACATGTTTGGAACAGAGTTCTGAAGGTATGGTAATGCCCAAAAATGCTTGTAAATTATTTCCCTTGTTAATTTTTCCATGCAAATATTTATTAAGTATACTTATTTAAGAGAAACAACAATCAAAAAAAAAGTACACATTCAGAAATACAGTGTTCAACCCCCTGGGCTGCAGGTGTTTTCCAGTCCCAAAGAAGGAACTTTGAGGATTCAACAGATAGGGGTTGGATATTTTATGACTCACGTGCTCCTTGGTGGTGGCAAGCCAGGATACAATACAGGGCTGCACAGCATGTACAAGCAGGGGAATATATGGGATAGGCTGCTTGCTCACTGCAGAGGTGAAGTTCTTCAGAAGTTTTATGAGTACATTCTTCTACTTTATAACCAAGGTCACTCTGCTTTATTCCTCACCTGAAGAGAAAGGAAGCAGCCAGTTACTCCTCTCCATTTTCTTCCTTCTCACATTCTTTGGAGTCCTTACCTCACTGCCAGGACAATAGCCTTCCTAGGTACTGACTAGTGTTTACCCCACACAGAGATAGGAACTACAGGTAAAGGTAGAGCCAGCTCCTCACAATAAGAATAAGGATTCTTGCCAGATGTGGAGGCCTATACCTGTAATCCCAGCAATTGAGGTTGAAGCAGGAGGATCTCAAGTTCAAGGCCAGCCTAGGAAGAAGGTCCTGTCTGAAAATAAAAGCTAAAAAAAAAAAAAATCTGGAAATATAGCTCATTGGCCAAATGCCCCTGGGTTCACCCACAGTACTAGGAAAAAAAATTAGGGATTCTCACAAATCATGTAATTAAAAGAAGAAATAATAAATCTTTTTTTAAAAGTATATATTCTGATGTTTAATTGACACAACTAATTGTACATACTTATGAGACACAGGTGATATTTCAAGATGTGTGTAAAAATATATCATGATTATATCAATTTAATTGGCATATTACCTCAGATATTTATCTGTTTCTATGCTTAGAATATTCGAAATCTTCTATTAGTTATTTGTAATATTTAATTGCTGTCAAACATAGTTATTTCACTATGCTATAGAACATTAGAAGATACTCCTCTCATCCAACTGCACCCCTGTACTTCTCATCAACCCTTCTTCTTCTACTCCCTTCCCAGGCTCTGATTACCATAGTTCTAATCTCCAAGGAAGTAAACATCTTATCTTTGACGCCCAATATTAAAATGAGGTTGTGGTTATTGAAAACTTAACTGCTATATATTTTGAGGTACTCACATGTTACAGCAATTTAAATTTCCACAAATTCATTAAATACTTCCAGGGTAAATGGAGTGGCTACAGAAGAATCCCCCCTACACACACACCCAAAGCTATGCCTAGTTTTCATTAACAAATAAGAACTACTCAAATATCATCAAATATTCTTACCAGTACTATACATTGCTTATTTAAAAGTCATTGCAGTCCTATAATTATCATTATGATCACATACATTGTGTTCAAAGGGTGTACATTTTTCTAGCTCTCTAGACAAATATGCAGAGCAGCATTTAGGTTACACAATGAAAACTTCTTGAATGTACAAAACGGAGTAAAATGTGAACAAATACCAAGAATATTTTTAGCTTTGGATAAGAAAATTTTGAATTGAGAGAAAAAGGCAATAGTATTAATGTCTATATTATTTTCTGAAGTGAGGACATCTCTGTGGTCTAAATGCATCTTACTAGGCAAATTGGAGTTAAAGTTTGCATCCGGAAGAGGCAAAGTGTGAAATGCAAAAAAAAAAAAAAAAAAAAGTTTGATCTAGTCCATTAACTACATTAATAATAATAAGAAACTCTGCTTATCAGATAACCTATACCACAAGTATTTGATGAGTACAAACCATATGCCGGGCCCATTTTTGAATATTTTGTATTTGTTCAAAAAATGACTTAATTTCCAAAAATCATACCATAGGCTAAGATATAAAATTTCAGCAGATGGAGTTCGGCTGCACTTGAAATTGCATCCGGGTTTATTTTGAGAATGACTTGTAAGTCTTAAGTGGCCACATGTGTGATGCATTTTATTTTGTCGCTTTACTGTTATTAAAAAGCTTGCATGTTCAATACCGGAAGTAAGTTAATAATCTCCTTGAAAGATACAGGTATTTGGCAGAAATGCAAGACAACTTTTTACAAAGAAGAGAGGTGAAACTAGTATTTGCATATTGTGGCCCCTACAATGATTGAATAAAGGAGGTTTGAAGACTTTTGAAAGACACTAGGGAAAAAAAGCAAATGAGCAATACATAGAGCCTGGGTCCCTGACCTGTTACCAAAAACCTTGGGCCTTGTCCCTGATGGCCATGCAATAATGAGGAGAAAGTTTTGAGATCGAGGCAAAAGGAGGTTTATTGCTTTGCCAGCAAAGGGGAAACACAGGGGACTCCTGTGCCAGAAGATTTGATTCTGCCCATCAGGGAAAACAGAGGGTTTTTAAGGACACTATTCAAAGGCTCCACTCCAGGTGTGCCCTGACCAGGGGTTCCCAGGTGCATGCTGATGGTGTGTTATGATTAGCTAGTTTATCTGGGAGATCATCACTTCCTAGTTCTTCTGGTGACTTCTCCTTCCTGTGGAGAACAGATCACTCAAGGTAATCTTGTTCCCTGCCCCCAGGTTAGGGAGGGAGACAGGGAGAAGGGGAAAAGAAAAACATCTCCCTTTTAAAAGAAGCAGCCAGGGTTATATTCAAAAGGTGAAGTGGACCAGTGCTTCCACCAATCAACTTCACCATCCAAATTGAATTGTCAAGTGTGTTTATGTCCAGCTGAATATTTCTGGAAAAAAAATTAGTTTTCTTTTTCATCAGGTCTTGACCCCCAAACTGTCAAGTTCCTTAGACAGAGTAAGCGCCTGGGTCCTTGATCCACTTAGGGTGCATATGACCACTCTTTATGCAGTCAGTACCTTTATGACTGCATTGACTGCCTAGGAGACAATAGAATGAGAATCCTAGAAATGAGTGGACCTAGAACCACTCCTCATTTGCCTTTTGGCCTTCGATGTTCCCAGAGCGAGTTGTTGAACTGGGCACGATATTTGTTGGTAAAAGGCAGTTGTGGCTATTTTTTTCCCCAACCCATCTCCAACTCTCTCCTTGTCCCCCCCCCCCCGCCCCCGTCCTTGCCTAGCCCTCACCAATCCTAAACTTTCCAGTGACACCGAGACCCATCGATCATCAACTTGGGTCAAACCATGCACCCCTCGCATGGAGCTAGACGGGCAGAAGACACCTCCCAGACCGGGCACTCTGGAGCACAGCGCCCCAAATCCACAGCTTCCTCTGCAGGTGAACAGCCTCGCATTGGAGAGTATAGACTACTGAAAACCCTGGGCAAGGGGACCTTCGCCAAAGTCATGCTGGCCCGTCACGTCCTCACAGGTCAAGAAGTGGCAATCAAGATCATCGATAAGAGACATCTGAAGCCACAGGTCCTCCAAATGATGTACAGAGAGGTGAGAATCCTCAAGATGTTAGACCACCCACACATCCTGAAGCTCTATGAAGCTCTGGACTGCGAAAAAGCACTCTGTTTGGTCCTGGAGTACGCCAGTGGAGGGGGAGTTTTGGACCATCTGGCCAACAAAGGAAGACTGCAGGAAGAGGAGGCAAGATCTATGTTCCGGCAGATTGTGTCTGCAGTCCAATATTGTCACCAAAAGCAGGTCGCCCACCGAGACCTGAAGGCGGACAATCTGTTATTAGACGCAGAGATGAACATCAAGCTAGCCGATTTTGGACTCAGCAACCAGTTTACACTTGGGTGTAAACTCAACACGTTTTGCGGCAGTCCGCCCTACGCAGCTCCAGAGCTCTTCCAGCGCATAGAGTACGAGGGGCCCGAAGTCGATGTGTGGAGTCTTGGCGTGGTTCTGTACACCCTAGTCACCGGGTCGCTTCCTTTTGTGGGGGCCAATGTGAGAGAACTTAGAGACAGAGTGCTACGAGGTAGATACCGAATCCCTCTGTACATGTCAACAGAGTGTGAAAATCTGCTGAAACGCTTCCTGGTGCTCAATCCGACTAAGAGAAGCACCCTGGCCGAAATTATGGGAGACAGGTGGATCAACAGAGGCCTTGATGTCCTCCAACCCTTGGTTGGTCCAGAGGTGGCCATCTCCCACAGAAACATCTCGTTGGCTGAGCTGCAGCCAAGCAGGGTCCTCAGAAAGAGCACCAGCTGGCCTCCTCACCGCAAAGTGCAGCGAAGCGTTTCCACTCAGAAGCAGACACGGTCCCTGGACCATGCTGGAACTGGGCCATATCCGACCAGCACTGCCCAGAGTCACCTCAGAGAACATCAAATGGCCTCCCAGAAATCCGGCGGCAGTGCTGTGGGAGGAAAGGGAATTTCTCCAGCCAGGCCCCTACCTGGGATCACCACCAGTCCCAAGGAGCTGGAGACTCCTGAATTCAAGAAAATGCCTGCTGCCTACAAGAGCAGCACACCATCTGGAGGGAAGACACTGTGGAGTAAGAACATTTGCCGCAAAACAACGAAAGCAGACACACGTTCAGTGAGCCGGAATGGGCAGAACAACAGCACCTTCCCTGCCCAGAGCCCTCCAGTGACTTCAACCCACAGTGTCCCAAGTACCTCCACCCGGGGCTGCACCTGCTTCCCCAGAGCCAGTGCCCTTCGTCGAATGTTCCACCGCCAGCCCCGGGAATCCCAAACTGCAACACACGAAGGTCCTCTTGCCTCACCCAGCTGCGTCCATCCAGCTGAAGCATTGCCCCAGACTCAAAGAAGAGGCACCACTGGTGTTTTTCCGAAGTTTACATCGAAAATCACAAGGAGGCCTCCAACTGAGTCTGGGAAGACCCCGAGATACAAGTCATCATGTTCAAGTCATCATGTCACTGCTGAGCAGAGAAAGGACAACCAACAAGCAAAACCTCGCTCCCTGCACTTCACCTGGAGCATGAAAATCACTAGTGCCATGGACCCCAGTGACATCATGAGGGAAATCCGAAAGGTGCTAGATGCCAACAACTGCCAATACATGCACAAGACGCCCTTTCTGCTCTTCTGCATCCATGGAGATGGGTACACCGAGAAACTGCTGCAGTGGGAGATCGAGGTATGTAAACTTCCCAGACTGGCTTTGAACGGGGTCCGCATCAAGCCCCGATCAGGGAAATCGAAGGCTTTTAAAATCATGGCTTCAAAAATTGCCAGTGAGCTCCAACTGGAAGCCAGTCATTAGGATATAAATTAACAGCAACTTGAAGTGTTTTCCTCAACACTGATGGACATATAGAATAACATCTAGGCAGTTGTTGGGAGCAGTGACTAAATTAGGGGGTTCTTTAATTGTCCCGGGAGGTGATGCCACTCCTGGGAATTCTCGATGCAAGGCGCTGGTCAAGACTGCCCAGTTTCTTGGGTGAAGACCTGTTCCACCTGTACCACCCAGGGAGCTATTCAGTTCTTGAGCTTGTGGTTCAGGTGGCAGGGCTCAGCGGTGGAACATTATGGGCACAAGCTGCCACTCATAATTGGACTGGTCATACATATGACCTTGGTTTTGATGGCTTTGCACAAATTTTCTCACAAAAACACCTTTTAAGTATGAAACTTAAATAACAAACGTGTTGAGCTGGCTCCTGACCGTTGCACTCTACCAGAGTGTAATCGACACCCAGTTCCAGCTCTTTCACCCCTTGGATTTCTGACTTTTCTCATCCCCCATGGCCTCTCATCTGGTTTCCTCAATTAACCACCCTGCAGGTGGCAGCAGATGGAACCCAAACAGGCTATCACACTGTGGAGTGCAATGACCACAAGCCTTCTCAGTGTGATCAATGAAAGGGGTTTGGGGAGAAAGTTTGTGCAAAGCAAGCAAAACAGGGTCATAAATAGGGGCAACCTGATTATGGTGACCAGCTTGCTTTGATAAACTTCTAACTCCCACACCTGGCATCCAAACCTCATGGTCAAGAAGTGAAGGACTCCATGAGTGTCACAGAACCTCTGTTTCAACAGATCGTTCCCATAGCAACTGGGAAGTCTCAAGGGGCGCTTTCCCACTGAGAGTTCCCAAGACAGCCTTTGGCTTATCACAGAACATTTCAAAAACACTAATCCACTGCTTCAGAGAGGCTTTGTCATTTCCATCTTCCATCTTCCATCTTCCATCTTGTACATCAGACCTGAAAATCTGAGGTGAAGAACACCACACCTGGGAGTGGAAGCTGGCCTTTACTATGAATGCCCTAAAGTCATGAGACACCGAAATAGAAAAAAAGAGAGAAAGTCGCATTTGAGACATGCCAATTCCTAACAGCACAGAGCTCCATCAATGGCTTTCATTTCAGAGGTACTCCTTCTCTCCTTACATGCTCTCCATTGAATGATCCCAAGACAGCCATTGCCTCTGTCACAGACCTGTGAAGAACTCTAATGCACTTGCTGCTTCAGACAGTCATTGTTGTTTCCATCTTCCATCTTCTACATCATGACAGTAAAATCTGAGGAGAGGAACCTCAGGAGTGGGAGTGGAAGCTGCACTTTACTATGAATGCCCTAAAATCATGGGACACCAGAAAAGTAAGAAATAAAGAGCCATTTAAGACCTGCAAATTCCTAACCCTACAATGATGCACTAAAAGCTTTCATTTCAGAGGTAATCCATCTCTCCTAACAGATTCTCCATGGAATATTTCCAAGATAGCCATTGCCTCTGTCACACCATTCGAGAACCCTAATCCATTGCTGCTTCATACTAGCATAGTGGTTTCCATCTTCCATCTTCTACATCCTGACAGTGAAATCTGGAAAAAAAGAACACCATGACTGGGGTGGAAACTGCCTCTCCTATGAAATACCTAAATTCATGGAACCCCGAAATAGAAAGAAACACGCACTTGAGACCTGCAAATACTTAACAGTTCAGTGCTCCATTAATGGGTTTCATTTCAGAGGTAATCCCTCTCTCTTCACATGCTCTCCATGTCATGTGCTCAAGACAGCCATTGCCTCTGTCACAGAATATTTCAAGAACCCTAATCCAGTTGCTGATTCAGAAAGTCATTGTCATTTCCACCTTCCATCTTCTACATCATGACAATAAAATCTAAGGAAAAGAACACCAAACTGGGAGTGGAAGCTGCACTTTATTATGAAATCCCTAAAATCATGGGATACCAGAAACCTAAGAAATAAAGAGCCATTTAAGACCTGAAAATTCCTAACACTATGCTGCAGTCCGGCTTCAGCAAAATAAGCAGGGGGCGGGGGGTGACGAATGACTTGTGTACCTTGATGCAGCAGGAGTGAGAGCCGTTTATTGTAGGATCTGAGCGATATTTATACATTTTACACAGCTTATCTAATTAGCATAAAATAGATACAGCAGTCAACCAATAAGGAATCTCCACACTTAATGGCTCGCTTTTGTTACTTCACAAACCACTCCCTCTGGCATTTGGCCAGGCGCCATCCAGACTTGTTTACAGACTCTAACATTTCTCTGGCAAAATAACAGGTGCCAATCTGACTTGTTTACAGACCTTAACAACACTACATTGATGCATTAAAGGCTTTCACTTCAGAGGTTATCCATCTCTCCTAACAGGCTCTCCATTGAATGTTTCCAAGACAGCCATTGCCTCTGTCACACATCATTTCAAGAACCCTAATCCAGTTACTGCTTCAGACAGGCCTTGTCATTTCCATCTTCCAACTTCTACATTATGAAAGGAAAATCTGAGGAATAGAATACCTCCACTGGAAGTGGAAGCTTCCCATACTATGAATGCCCAAAAATCATGGAACACTGAAAAAGAAAGACCCACTTGAGACATGCAAATTCCTAACAGATCAGTGCTCCATAAGTGGCTTTCAGTTCAGAGGTAATCCATCTCTCCTGATACACTCTCCATTTAATGTGCTCAAGAGAGCCATTGCCTCTGTCACAGAACATTTCAAGAACCCTAATCCAGATGCTGCTTCAGAAGTCATTGTTGAATTCACCTTCCATCTTCTACATCATGACTGTAAAATCTGAGGAAAAGAACACTATGCCTGGGAGTTGAAGCTGGCCTTTACTGTGAATGCCCTAATGTTATGCGACCCGGAAAACAAAAGAAAGACCTGCTTGAGACATGTAATTTTCTAACAGTTCAGTGCTCCATCAATGGCTTTAACTTCAGAGGTAATCCATTCTTCCTAACTTGCTCTCCCTTCAATGTGCCCAAGACAGCCATTGCCTCTGTCACAGAACATTTCAAGATCCCTAATGCAATTGCTGCTTCAGATAGGCATTGTCATTTCCATCTTCCATCTTCTACATCATGACAGTGCAATCTGAGGAAAAGAACACCACGCCTGGGAGTGGAAGCTGCACTTTATTATGAAATCCCTAAAATCATGGGATACCAGAAAAGTAATAAATAAAGAGCCATGTAAGACCTGAAAATTCCTAACACTACATTGATGCATTAAAGGCTTTCATTTCAGTGGCGATCCATCTCTCCTAACAGGCTCTCCATTGAATGTTTCCAAGACAGCCATTGCCTCTGTCACAGATCATTTCAAGAACCCTAATGCAGTTACTGCTTCAGACAGGCATTGTTATTTCCATCCTCCAACTTCTACATCATAACAGTAACATCTGAGGAAAAGAACACCACAGCCTGGGAGTGGAAGCTGGCCTGTACTATGAATGCCCTAAAGTCATGGGACAACGAAAAAGAAAGACCCATTTGAGATTTGCAAATTCCTAACACTACAGTGCTCCATCAATGGCTTTCAGTTCAGAGGTAATCCATCTCTCTTCACATGCTCTCCATGGGATGTGCCCAAGACAGCCATTGCCTCTTCACATGCTCTCCATGTCATGTGCCCAAGACAGCCACTGCCTCTGTCACTGAACATTTCAAGAACCCTAATCCAGTTGCTGCTTCACACAGTCATTGTCATTTCCATCTTCCATCTTCTACATCATGACAATAAAATCTGAGGAAAAGGACACCACGCCTGGGAGTGGAAGCCGCACGTTATTATGAAATCCCTAAAATCATGGGATACCAGAAAAGTAAGAAATAAAGAGCCATTTAAGACCTGAAAATTCCTAACACTACATTGATGCATTAAAGGCGTTCATTTCAGAGGCGATCCATCTCTCCTAACAGGCTCACCATTGAATGTTTCCAAGACAGCCATTGCCTCTGTCACACATCATTTCAAGAACCCCTAATCCAGTTACTGCTTCAGACAGGCATTGTTATTTCCATCCTCCAACTTCTACATCATGACAATAAAATCTGAGGAATAGAATGCCTCCACTGGAAGTGGAAGCTTCCCATACTATAAATGCCCCAAAATCATGGAACACTGAAAAAGAAAGACCCACTTGAGACATGCAAATTCCTAACAGATCAGTGCTTCATAAGTGGCTTTCAGTTCAGAGGTAATCCATCTCTCCTGATACACTCTCCATTTAATGTGCTCAAGAGAGCCATTGCCTCTGTCACAGAACATTTCAAGAACCCTAATCCAGATGCTGCTTCAGAAGTCATTGTCGATTTCACCTTCCATCTTCTACATCATGACTGCAAAATCTAAGGAAAAGAACACTATGCCTGGGAGTTGAAGCTGGCCTTTACTGTGAATGCCCTAATGTTATGCGACCCGGAAAACAAAAGAAAGAAAGACCTGCTTGAGACATGTAATTTTCTAACAGTTCAGTGCTCCATCAATGGCTTTAACTTCAGAGGTAATCCATCCTTCCTAACTTGCTCTCCCTTCAATGTGCCCAAGACAGCCACTGCCTTTGTCACTGAACATTTCAAGAACCCTAATGCAATTGCTGCTTCAGATAGGCATTGTCATTTCCATCTTCCATCTTCTACCTCATGACAGTAAAATCTGAGAAAAGGAACACCACGCCTGGGAGTGGAAGCTGGCCTGTACTATGAATGCCCTAAAGTCTTGGGACAACGAAAAAGAAAGACCCATTTGAGACCTGCAAATTCCTAACACTACAGTGCTCCATCAATGGCTTTCAGTTCAGAGGTAATCCATCTCTCTTCACATGTTCTCCATGGGATGTGCCCAAGACAGCCATTGCCTCTGTCACAGAACATTTCAAGAACCCTCATCCAGTTGCTGCTTCAGAAGTCATTGTTGTTTCCACCTTCCATCTTCTACATCATGACCTGAAAACCTGAGGAAAGAACACCATGCCTGGGAGTGGAAGCTGGCCTTTACCTAAAAGTCATGGGATCCTGAAAAAGAAAGTATGACCCATTGGAGACCTGAAAATACCTAACAGTTCAGTGCTCCATCAATGCCTTTCAGTTTAGAGGTAATATGTCTCTTCTAACATGCTCTCCATTTCATGTTCCCAAGATAGCCATTGCCTCTGTCACAGAAGTTTTTAAGAACACTAACCCAGCTGCTGCTTCAAACAGTCATTGTCATTTCCATCTTCCATCTTCTACAGCATGACAGTAAAATTTTGGGGGGAAATACTCCAAACCTGGGACTGCATTCTGGCCTGTACTCTGAATGCCCTGAAGTCATGGAACCCCCAGAAGAAAGAAAGACCCATTGGAGACCTGCCAATTCCTAAGAGTTCAGTGCACCTTCATTGGCTGTCACTTCTGAGGTCATACATCTCTACTAACATGATCTTCATCTAATGTTTCCAAGACAACCAATGACTGTCACAGAACTTCTCAGAACCCTAATCCAGTTGCTGTTCCACACAGGCATTGTCGTTTCCTTCTTCCATCTCCTATATCATGACACTGAAATCTCAGGAAAAGAACACCATGCCTGGGAGTGGATGTCGGCCTTTACTATGAAAGACCTAAATCAGAGAAGAAAAGAAAGACCTGCTTGAGACCTGCCAATTCCTAACACTTCAGTGCTCTGTAATTGGCTATCACTTCTGAGGTAATCTCTTAACATGCTCTCCATTTACTGTTCCCAAGATAGCATTGCCTCTGTCACAGAACATTTCCAGAACCCTAATCCACTTGCTCCTTCAGACAGGCATTGTCGTGTTTCCATCTTCCATCTTCTACATCATGACAGTGCAATCTGAGGAAAAGAACACCAAGCCTGGGAGTGGAAACTGGCCTGTACTGTGAATGCCCTGAAGTCATGGGACCCTGAGAAAGAGTGAAGGACCCTTGTAAGACATACAATTCCCAACAGTTCATTGCTGCAAAAATGGCTTTCAGTTCTGAGGTAATCCTTCTCTCTTAATATTCTCTCCATTTACTATTCCCAAGACAGCCATTGCCTCTGTAACAGAACATTTCAAGGACCCTAATCTGGTTTCTATTTCAGACAGGCATTGTCCTTTCCTTCTTCCCCATCTTCTACAACATGAGAGTGAAATCCGAGGTAAATAACACCTCGCCTGGGAATAGAAGCTGGCCTGTACTATAAATGCCCTACAGTCATGGGACCCGAAAAAGAAAGAAAGACCTGTTTGAGTCATGCAAATTCCTAACTGTTCTGTGCTCCATAAATGGTTTTCAGTTCAGAGGTAATCGATCTCTCCTAACATGTTTTTCATTTAATGTTTCCAAGACAGCCATTGCCTCTGTAACAGAACATATCAAGAACCCCAATCCATAACACATGGAGTGCATGTGACCTTCAGCAAAGTTTCTCATTCAATGTATTTTGAGTGATCCTTTCACAAGTGTACTGGTCTCCTTTGACTTCTAGGAACACAATAGTGCATTTTAAAGGTATGTTCTTTTGATTGACACAATCTCTGTTCACACACATTCATACCATTGTCATGACCGCAGCCAAGCACTGTGATGATTTGGTAGCTATATTTTAAACTTTAGGTGACATAGCATACAAGATTTCTATCATTTTGTTCCTAAGTTCTTATATTTGAGCATTAAATAGTACTCATGATTTTATTTTTTGTTCCATCAATCAAAAACACTCATTTTTTAATGCTATGCTTTATAACATACAGATATTAGTACTTTTGACTCTTCTTCTGAGTTCTTTCAACAAATTCTGTTATTTGTATTTTATTTTTTACATTGTCAAGATTGGACAATTATCTAGTATATATTACATGGAAAAGGAAATCCATTAAATCTTAAGAATATTTCCATTCTGCGTATGTCATGATGTTAAAAAAATAGACCAACAAAGTTTCATGCATAATAACGATAGTCTTTCAGAACCGGAACATTTCGTCACTAAAAATCTCCTGTCAAGAAACCTCAGAATATTCAATATGAGATGTACATATGTCCCTAAGATCTGAACACTGACACTGAGGCCAATCAGGTCAATCAAGTCAAGACAGCCAATCTTATTGGCTACTCATGTCAGGTAGGTGGTCTGACATTATTTTCTATTAAACTCATGTTTCTGGGCTGGGGATGTGGCTCAAGCGGTAGCGTGCTCACCTGGCATGCATGTGCCCCAGGTTCCATCCTCAGCACCACATACCACATTCTCCGCCGAGAACTAAAGAATAAATATTAAAAAGTTCTCTCTCTCTCTCTCTCTCTCTCTCTCTCTCTCTCTCTCTATCTATCTCTCCCACTCTCTCTAACAAAACAAAACAAAACAAAAGAAAAAAGAGCCTCATGTTTCCACTGACTTCTTTGTGTACACACAGATGTTCATCCTCTGCCTACATGAATTTATATAGTCAACATGCAATTCCGGTGTTGCTTGCTTCTTTAATCTTGTAAATGAGGAAAACTACTCACAATACTTATGATACTATGATTTTGTAATTCCATTTCACTGAGTAGTGTCTTTTTTACCCTTTCTTTTCTTTCCCTTTTGGTACTGGAGATTGATCCCAGGTGTGATTTTCCACCGGACTATTTCCTCAGTCCTTTTACTTTTTATTTTTCAGACAGGGTCTCACTAAGTTGTGAAGGTTAGCTTTGAACTTGTGATCCTTCTGTCTTGGTCTCCCAAGTGGCTGGGATTAGAGGTGTGAGCCTCTGTACCTGGCATTTCATTTTATTTCACTGGCTCAGTGGTTTGTTTTCCAATTACCCCCCTTTTCCTCATCAATATTTGCCTTCAGTATATAATCTTTCCTTCACTTTGTCCTATTTCATCTAATGCAGTTACATTGAACAAAGTAGGATCATGATAAAAACAAAAGTTCCAAGAGGTGTGTGGTGCACAACTATAATAACAGCTACTCAGGAGACTGAAGCAGGAGGATCAGAAGTTTGAGGCCAGCCTCAGGAATTTAAAGAGACCCTGACTCAGAAAATGAAAAAGGTTGGTGATGTAGCTCAGTGGTAGAATGCTCCTGAGTTTAATCCCTAGTACCTAAAAAGTAAAGAAAATAACAGAGAAAACACAAGAATTTCTCTTGGGGAATCACAGAAACCCTAAGTTCCACATGTTAAAAACTAAATTCATCAAGGAGAATCCAGCCTGTATTCCCCATTTAAGGACACCCAATTCCAAGACCAAAAACCCAGAAGGCTTCCTACTTTCCTTCTTTTGGTCTCTGTCCTTCCTGCTGCAAAGTCTTATCTGCTGGGCCTCATAAAGACCAGTTGGATTGGGGCAGTTTTCTCTGTCCTCACTTCTGCTACCTCTGTTTGGTCCCAATGAAATTTTGAATTCTCTTACTGAAGAACTGTTCCCTCTTCACTGTTCTCCTTGCATACAGTCCTGCTCACCTTCCCACCCTTCTCCACTTCCAGTCCGAACAATGTTTTATATTCAGATCCAGCAAAAATCAGTTTTTGCTTGAAAGCCTTATTGCCGTCTCACTAGGTATGTACATGATAATGCCTCAAATCCCTGACATGCTTTTTGTGGCCTTTCATTGTCTAGATTCTGTTTATGTCATCAGCACAGTATCATAACACCCCTTCTCTAACTCTTACTTCAGTGACACTGAATGATTCCTGAGCCTGTAACATGACCTTTGTGTTTGGCCCTTAGGTTTTTGCGTATTGTGTCCCCTCTCACTGGAACATCCTTTCATCCCTCTCCTCTCCTGGCCAACTTGTATATCTAGGTTCCCTATAGATGACACAGCCTTCCTGAACATCCTCTTAAATATCTTTCCAAAGATAATGTTGTAGTTACTTCTCAGAATACCTACATCATGCTGACGTGATCTCTATATCTATTTTACCTTGAACTGTGCATTTCTCACAGAGATTATATCTTATTTGCTGCTTATCCTCAATACCTGTTACAGATAGTGACATTGCCTTGTATCTGTTTGCTAAGTGGATGAATGACAAGTCCTTTGTCATAGATTCCTTGATTCTCTCAGCGTAATTGCAGTAGAGCAGATGACTATCTCATAGGGTGATATAAGTATCATTTTTTAAAAGGAATGATGAAATACATAACATCTTTGAGCTGCTCTTAGGGTTTGGAGAGAAGTACATTTACTGCCATTGAGCATTTGGAAGTAGACTTTATGACATCAGCTTTGTCTAACCCTTTTGAAGCTACCAGTCTTCATCTATCACTTTCAAGAATTTCCACACAACTAAAAAAACTCTTTTCTATATGCTTTAATTCTCCAGTTGCCTCAATTGGAGAAAAAATATTGTTTCTTGTATTTTGGGCAGTATATATGATGATATTCATAGTTATTCTAAGGCATGTTACATTAGGATAAACTTGTTTCAACTATTTAAATTTAAATCCAAAAACTCATTTGTTTTCTCTCAGAAATCTATTTGAAAGGTTTCTACAATCCAGTTATTAAAAAAATCTTTCCAAATGCAAATATTGTCCTCTAATGCCCTAATTAACCTCTACAAACTGTATTTGTATTCCCTCTGCAGTGATTTCAAAATCTCCATGGTCACTGGAATGTTTATATATCACTGGGAGAGCTGGGTTCTACTGAAAGGTTTGGATTTTTTGTCTAAGTTTTGCTTATCCAATTCTTCCATGGTACTGTATCCGTTGTTAAAAGCAAACATTTTCGTTTCTATACTTTATTCTTTGTTCTTTAAGATTTGTTCTACTTGTTTTCTAAGAGAAAATCATTACTGTTTGAGGGAATTTTGATTGAATTTCCCACATTTAAAAATCACTCTGAAAATCATATTGTCAGAGTAAAATTTGGCATAGAAATCAGCACAATAAGACTTTTAACATCTATGAGTCCTGCTCCTTCATTGGTTAGATCAACTCTGACTGACCACAAGAATAATGGATGTCCAACTGCTTTCTCTTGAAGCCCCAGCTACACACACCAGCCTCAGGTCTAGTGACAGGAAGAAGCCTGGCCTGGGCAAGCTCCTTCCCAAACTCACACTCAACCTAAGTAGTTTTACTTTTATTTGCTGTATATGTTGAACAGCTGAGTAAAGACTTCATTTGGGGAAAAAATTAATGGAATACTTTGCTACAAAATATTTTAAGATCTTTTACCTTAGAGCCTGGGTAAGGCTTAGAGAAGACAGATAGAATATAAAGCTCCCTAAGGACCCCATTCCTTTTGGTTATATCTCCAATATGGCCTATTTGATGTATAGTTGGCTAGCTTATCAACATGTGCATCATACTCAGAATCTCTAGGACAATTCCCATATATTATAAATGGACCCAAGGCTCATGCATTGCAATAATTGTCCAGTGTGTGCCTTTGAAACCTCTGTCAAACCTAAGGCTGAGGAAGGCTGGTTTTCTTCATTGAGCATTCTGAAAGATTGTGTGTGTGTGTGTGTGTGTGTGTGTGTGTGTGCGCACGCGCGTGCATGTGTGTGTGTGTGTGTGTGTGTGTGTGAGAGAGAGAGAGAGAGAGACAGAGAGAGAGACAGAGAGAGAGACAGAGACAGAGACAGAGAGATAACCTCAAATAAGCCTGACTTGGAGATTATTCTGTTTTTCTGTACATTGTTAATATCCACTAAAATTTTTAGATATCTAAAATATGCAAGTACATGGCAGAAGCAAATCAGACCTTGTGTATTTCTGTTTCTTTCCAACAGTGCTCCTGCGGTGTTGTCACTGGAGGAGGACATTGCTTCGATTGCATATGACCATCATCCCTTCTCCAGTCTAGAGTTAGTGGTACTATTACTTCTGGGAAAATGGCCTTGCTGTACTGCATGGATTCCAGGGAAAAGGGTATCAATACAGCCCTCTGGAAACTCATGGACACTGAGTCACATGACCCTGTTAGCCAAACAAAACTACTACAATGGGATTTGTGCTTCATTTAGAAAGAAATAAGTGCTCTTCTCTTAGACTAGTGAGATGAGGTGAGGCTGGATAATTGCACACCTTTCTTCGTCGCCTGTAAGCTTGCTCAGCTTTCATCTGTGTGATAGAAGGATTGATTTATATATGCTCATGCTAGTATGCTAAGGTGGCAAGGAGTCTATCTCCCTGGCAGGATGCCTGTAGTACGACTCTACCCAGGAAAAAGGCAGTCTCTACAGAGAATTTTATTTTGAGATGTTTTCAGTTTTACTTTTCCCATTTCCAAACAGTGCCATCTCTTCTTGCTTAAGGAAAAGTTTGGAAACTAAAAGTAAAGTTTTATGACAGATTGCTCAGCAATCTCTTCTGTGGTTGGAATAAAAACAAACATGTATTTAGTAGTTTTTTACCTTTTAACTCTTTCTTGTTTGCAATATACAAATTATTCCAGTATGCAATCTACAAATGTTCACTGTAAAACATATGCTTTTCCTGTAAATTGTTTTCTTGTACTGATGACATGGGTCTATCTTATAAGCTTCTGCATTAAAAAGAATTAAACCAATGATCCATTTAAGTCATTATTAATTATGCTACCTCCATGTTTCTTCTCCTGTGAAAATATGAGCATGACTGTCCTTAAAGTGGAATTCGTTTTCTTTTATACTTCTATAAGTTAGTTTCTATCTTCACAAATAATGTGTACTAGACAGACTCCTTTTCACTCCCTGACAAGTAGAGTGGAAAAGATAAACTGGAATTAAGGATCACAATAACGTCTCTGCTATCACTTTGGTCCTTATTGCTCAACTGAGTCCTACTCCTCTTAGTACTTAAAAGAGTTCTATGGTTGAAAACAAAGCATCATTTTATCAGAGGACATTTCATTAATAATACAAATGAGCAAAGTTTGAAAATTTCTTTATTCTAATTTGTTTTTATTCTTAGTACTGAGAATTGAACACTGAGCCTTTTCCTGGGTAGGCAAGCATTTTACCGGCCAGCTACATGCATCCCAAGTCCTGAGAGTTTCTTTATTCTAAAGACACAATGGAAATACATAATTCCAATGTATAACTTCCCTAAATTTTGTTTGCTTCTCTGTTGTTACAAGGGTAAACTTTCATAAGCACACTACCTGTGGCTACAAAACCTGGATTGTACTTTATTCTGAATTGCTCCACCCCTGCAATAATTGTCTACCTGCCAGCCTAAGGGATACTGAAAGGTGAAGCTAAAATGCATATTTAAGTCATATATCATGTCAAAGGATTTTAGATTTATATGTGACATTGAAATCTATATCTCAGCTTTTGCGTGTGATCTAGATTGAGAAGTTGTAACATTTCTCTCCTACTGGCAAAGATTTCCCTGGGGAATTTATTTATTTTTTGTTTGTTTGTATTAGGTGTATCAATCATAAAGAATTATGCTTATAGGTTAGCAAATAATTTAACTTCTTATTATAAGTTGATATAACACATGTTTGGAACAGAGTTCTGAAGGTATGGTAATGCCCAAAAATGCTTGTAAATTATTTCCCTTGTTAATTTTTCCATGCAAATATTTATTAAGTATACTTATTTAAGAGAAACAACAATCAAAAAAAAAGTACACATTCAGAAATACAGTGTTCAACCCCCTGGGCTGCAGGTGTTTTCCAGTCCCAAAGAAGGAACTTTGAGGATTCAACAGATAGGGGTTGGATATTTTATGACTCACGTGCTCCTTGGTGGTGGCAAGCCAGGATACAATACAGGGCTGCACAGCATGTACAAGCAGGGGAATATATGGGATAGGCTGCTTGCTCACTGCAGAGGTGAAGTTCTTCAGAAGTTTTATGAGTACATTCTTCTACTTTATAACCAAGGTCACTCTGCTTTATTCCTCACCTGAAGAGAAAGGAAGCAGCCAGTTACTCCTCTCCATTTTCTTCCTTCTCACATTCTTTGGAGTCCTTACCTCACTGCCAGGACAATAGCCTTCCTAGGTACTGACTAGTGTTTACCCCACACAGAGATAGGAACTACAGGTAAAGGTAGAGCCAGCTCCTCACAATAAGAATAAGGATTCTTGCCAGATGTGGAGGCCTATACCTGTAATCCCAGCAATTGAGGTTGAAGCAGGAGGATCTCAAGTTCAAGGCCAGCCTAGGAAGAAGGTCCTGTCTGAAAATAAAAGCTAAAAAAAAAAAAAATCTGGAAATATAGCTCATTGGCCAAATGCCCCTGGGTTCACCCACAGTACTAGGAAAAAAAATTAGGGATTCTCACAAATCATGTAATTAAAAGAAGAAATAATAAATCTTTTTTTAAAAGTATATATTCTGATGTTTAATTGACACAACTAATTGTACATACTTATGAGACACAGGTGATATTTCAAGATGTGTGTAAAAATATATCATGATTATATCAATTTAATTGGCATATTACCTCAGATATTTATCTGTTTCTATGCTTAGAATATTCGAAATCTTCTATTAGTTATTTGTAATATTTAATTGCTGTCAAACATAGTTATTTCACTATGCTATAGAACATTAGAAGATACTCCTCTCATCCAACTGCACCCCTGTACTTCTCATCAACCCTTCTTCTTCTACTCCCTTCCCAGGCTCTGATTACCATAGTTCTAATCTCCAAGGAAGTAAACATCTTATCTTTGACGCCCAATATTAAAATGAGGTTGTGGTTATTGAAAACTTAACTGCTATATATTTTGAGGTACTCACATGTTACAGCAATTTAAATTTCCACAAATTCATTAAATACTTCCAGGGTAAATGGAGTGGCTACAGAAGAATCCCCCCTACACACACACCCAAAGCTATGCCTAGTTTTCATTAACAAATAAGAACTACTCAAATATCATCAAATATTCTTACCAGTACTATACATTGCTTATTTAAAAGTCATTGCAGTCCTATAATTATCATTATGATCACATACATTGTGTTCAAAGGGTGTACATTTTTCTAGCTCTCTAGACAAATATGCAGAGCAGCATTTAGGTTACACAATGAAAACTTCTTGAATGTACAAAACGCAGTAAAATGTGAACAAATACCAAGAATATTTTTAGCTTTGGATAAGAAAATTTTGAATTGAGAGAAAAAGGCAATAGTATTAATGTCTATATTATTTTCTGAAGTGAGGACATCTCTGTGGTCTAAATGCATCTTACTAGGCAAATTGGAGTTAAAGTTTGCATCCGGAAGAGGCAAAGTGTGAAATGCAAAAAAAAAAAAAAAAAAAAAAAAAAAAAAAGTTTGATCTAGTCCATTAACTACATTAATAATAATAAGAAACTCTGCTTATCAGATAACCTATCTGATAACTTCGTGGATCATTAAAATTATGTGAGAAGCTTATCTGCAAATTGGGTTTTGAGGTTTTTACTCTTTATGGAGGGAAAATGCATCATTTATTCCCAGTGAATTCAAAACCATTTCTTCTTTGTAATTCTAGATCAGGTTTTACATTTGGCTTTTGCTGAGAGGACTTATTGTGCCTTGGGGGCGTGGGCAATTTAGAGAGGGCAAATTTACCTTTGTTCATTCTAACTGTCCTTCCCAATCTCTTTCCAGTTTTGGGGTGTTATGGTGGTGAAGATGGAAAATGCATCTCCACTTCTCCACTTCCTTGAGTCAGGAGCTGAATATCCTTATTCATATCTTTCATCCATTTTTCTCCTAAAACCCAAACTCCCATTTCATTGGTATATTGGCTTTAAGGAGTTTTTGAGGAAACATGGTGATTAACAGTGAATGTTTGAAAGTTTCACTTTCCATGGTTGTTTTCAGCTATGAGAACATATGTAATCTCAAGTCAGTCTCTAAATAGTGCCATCAGAATGAAAAGTACAGAGGCTGCATGGTTAAAGGGAGCATGGGAGAAAGGGTCTTGGTTTGTCCTGTTATTTTCGTGTGTGTGTGTGTGTGTGTGTGTGTGTGTGTGTGTATTGGAGACAGTTTGGTAGGTGACTCCAGAGTTGTGGTACTCTGTTCCAAGATGAGGTGGGTAGGTGTCCACTTGGTAGGGAACATGGATGCTCTACTTCCTGAGATTGATACTTGGAAACATTCCCCTTAGAGAGGGGTGGGCAGGGCTGGCTGTAACTCTCAATTGTAGCTTTTTCCCCTCTTTTTGTTTTCACTCCTGAATGCAGTTACAAAGATGCCCACTCACATACTGATGTTGCTACTCCCAGAGCTGGAAATGCTGCAGTGGTTTTCTTTGGAGTGTGAGATATTCTAGGTTACTTAGTGTTTCTTCCATACCATTTTTATAGCTTTATTTGATAAAACTAAATCCTTTTATAATTAGAGAAAAGTAACTTCTATTAAAGATAAAATAACATGAAATAATATGTACCACAAGATCTGTTCCTCTCATGATATATCATTGATATAGGTGTAAGTTAGCTCAAGAACAGTCTTCTGAATCAGGCCTTGTAATTTGGAAATTCTTCTGTAAGTCATTGTAAATAAGAAGAAGAAACTGAAGGGTCAAATGAATGGAGATGAATCAGAAGTAGCCAACATTTCCCAGGCCTTTTGATGCTGATTTTACTCACTTTAACTTTATCTATGGAGGGACATGATTAGCTAATTAGGTAAACTGTACTTTGACAAAGTGGCATAATGATGAGAAGTGTCTCTAGCAGGCAGTAGCAGGTAGCCATGTACCCTGAGGGGGCAATGTGACTGGAAGGCATAAAGACAGGGAACTCTCATGTACCCTAAGGGAACAGTGAGGAAACTGAATGGATGGCCTCCTTCAGCTGAGGTGGTCTGTGCACACCAAGCCTTGTCTCTCCTGATGAAGTGTGTTTGGGGATCCTAGGAGGTTGTGGATCTCTGTACCAGGTGGCTTCTACTGGATTATTCATAAAGTTGAATAATCGAGTGCTTAGAGGAGCCTGTTGTGTCTGTTGACTTTGATGATTGACCAAAACTACTTCTGTGGATTGAACAGTGACTGTTTCAATGCATTTCATTGAATTTACTTTCCAGGATTTTGAACAGTGACTGTTTCAATGCATTTCATTGAATTTACTTTCCAGGATTTTTCAAATTTTAAATTTATTTAAAGATTATTTAAAGATTATTTTTCAAACAAGCATTTGAGTGATAGTAAGCTTCTCAATCATGTTTAGGTGAAAAGGTGGCTTCCATACCTCCCATTCAAAGAAGCCTGATGGCTGAATTATTGTGATACAGCATCTAATGTATTATAATAAAAACCTCTCTCTTCCGTAGATCAGTTTTCCCACTGAGAACATCAAGTGAAGCACAGCATAATGTACTGACATTTATCAAACTGGATGGGGAAAGTTTCAAACATTGGTTTTTACCATGACCAAGTTTAAAAAAGAAATAACATTTTTAAATGGAAAAATTATCTTTAATTTTATTTTCTCAGGGAATCATGGGGTGTATATTTTTTAAATAATATTCTATGAATTTGAACTTGTCTTATCACCATGTTTTTTGCAGGTAAAGTGATAAAGTGGGACATTTTGAGGGAAACTTTGACTAATTCAGAGAGCAAAATGTTGCTGAAATGCGTGTTTTGAGAAATCTAGGGCTTCATAAGAAAATTACAAGGTGGTGGCCTGAACTAGGTCTTTTCTGTGCTGCTCCAATCACCTTACATGTCTTCTGTCATTTGGCTTCACGAATCAATATAAATAAGCTGAAAAAGAAGTGTCTTTACAGCATATATCACATAGCCTGGAGATAACAGTTATCAGAGTAGAAATAGTTTTAAGATCTGAGGTTTCAAGGTCTGTACATGTGTTTTTCTATGTATGTTTGTTTGGTTTTTTAAGTACCAAAATAATTTTATCTTTAAAAACTTAGTTCTTAATTTATATTAATGGCATTTTAGGAATTATTACAGCAAAAAATATTTTTAAAGACATCTAAAAGTTTTTATTTTTCCTCTTAAATTTTTAGTAAGAGCTGGGCACAGTGGTGCATGGCTATAATCCAGGGGCCTTTGAAGCTGAGTTAGGAGGATTTCAAGTTCAAAGCCAGTCTCAGCAAAAGCAGGGTGCTAAGTAACTCAGTGAAACTCTGATTCTAATAAAATACACAATAGGGCTGGAGATGATGGTTCAGTGGTCCAGTGCCCCTGAGTTCAATACCTGGTATCCCCCAAAAATATTTTGGTAAGAGTTTTTTAAGAATGTGCTATAATAAGCATACAGATTACTCTTTATTGAAATGTAATTAAAATACTTCATACATGAATTTCTTTTCATAGTGAGAGGTACCAAACTGGGTACAAAGTTAAGGTTCTTTTAGTTGCCTACTTTATGAACATCATTTTGATAATGTTGTCTCTGGGGTCAGTAAGAGGTTACATAGAAGTCAAAATGCCACACATAAGCTCTTTATGATAATTTAAAATGGACACATTTTAATTTTGACACTATAGAAAATAATATCCCCTCCAACTTCCTGCCTTTGAGGGGCTTAGTTGGTGTCTAACTGTCACTGTTTACATCTGCTATTTTTGCAACAAAGAATTGCCTGAACCCTAAGAAATGTTTCTTTTTGAAAAGAATTAAAGTCATCCACCATGAAAATATTGTCATTTAATTTGTGAAGCAATTCTGTGATAAGAATTTGAAAAAGAAAAGATAAATTTTATATTTACAATGTCTCTTGATCAAATTACCTATGGGTAGATATCAATGAGGATTTGTTACACAGTTCCTTTCTGTCTCTCTCTTATTAACTTTGCCCTATTTTTCTTTCTTATTTCATCTTTCTATTTTTCTTCTTCAACTTTCTTTATGACAAGTCTAGACATATTTCCCTTCTCATCCTGAGTCAAAATTTTAAAGATGTGCTGAAATTGAAGGTGGTCAGAAGAAACACAAAAGCTGGAGTAAAGGGGAAGTTATTAGCCATGACAAGATGCACCCACAGCTGGTTTTAGAGCTGGACTAGATTTAGCTTTACCATGTGGTTACCTATATCTGGAGTACATGTAACTCCAGTCTGAAAGTTAGTTTAGTCTCTGCATTTATAGAATCAGCTGTGATGACCTGAAGAAAACTTGTAGGACATACACAAGGAAGCTGGAAGGAAGATGCCTTTGGGCCCCAGGGTGGTCTCAGGAGGTGGTGGTAGAAATCTTCCTGTTGTCCCTGCTGGCCATCTGGTGTACTAGTCACTGTGCCTGGGCTTGACCTCATCAATTCTCAAGTTGGCAACATGTGGGAAATGATAGGTGAGATGAACTGAAATGTGTTTCTGAGCAGAAGCTTATTTTAGAAATTAAAGACTGGGATTTGTTCTCTACAACAGAGAGCAGCTGAGCATGCTTCCTACTATGGTTTTGTCAGTCACCATAAGCTGCTACTTACTCTCTCTCTATGGCAACGTAAATCACCACTATACATCACTGGAGATTGATCCCAGGGGCACTTGTACCTTAAGCTACATTCTCAGCCTTTTTATTTTGAGACAGCTTCTCATTAAGTTTCATGGAGTCTCACTAATTTGTTGAGGCTGGCCTCAAATTTGTGATACTCCTGCCTCAGCTTCCAAAGTTGATGGGATTACAAATATGTTCCTTTACCCTGACTTATAAAATTGCATTATTTGATAAACATTTTACTTTCAGTATGTCCTTGAGCACAAATACATTGAAAAAATTCCATGTGGATATTAAAAGTTAAGGGCTAAATTTCTGGAAGTCAAGAAAGTTGATGATTGTGTAGCTTGTCTACTGGTATTTATATTCACCGTGGGGCTTGAATTGATGATACTCCTGATCACATGACAACCAGAAAACATGGATACTCTGAACAAACATTGGTACCTTCTCAAAATGTTAGACATTTTTAAACATAAAGGTATTGGTTTAATTCATGCAGTTCCAGAATGTGAATTTATGCATTTATTCTTGAGATATAGCATTTCATTGAGATCAAATAAGTTGTCCTGTTCTAATTTCATTTTTGTTTCTGAATTTTTATGACCACATGTATTCCTGTTATTGAATTTTATTTCATCAGTAAAGAAATAGCTTCATGTTTAAAGGATGTTTGAAATGTGATGGTTTCTTAACAATGGCATTATACTAAGGATCAGTCAAAACAGAAGAAATAAAATTTAGAAATTATCTAAAATAATTTATATTTTTTCTTTCAAGACATGAAGACAAATACATCTAGAATTTCACTCTGTTAAGATGAGACATTATTAATTATAGTACTCAAAATTGGCATGCTGACTGGAGTGAGATGAAATCTTAATTTTGATTTGCATTTCTCTAATTGCTAGAGATGTTGAACACCATTTTATATATTTGTTGACTGATTGTATTTCTTTTTCTGTAAAGTGTTTGTTCAGTTCCTCTTCCCATTTACTGCTTGGATGATGGTGGTGATAATGATGATGATGATGATGATTTTTGGTGTTAAGTGTTTATAGTTCTCCTCATGTCCTGGAGATTAATGCTCTATCTGAGGCACATGTGGTGAAGATAGTCTCCCATTCTATAGGCTCTCTTTTCACTTTATTGATTGTTTCCTTTGCTGAGAAGCAGCTTTCTAGGTTGAATTCATCAGGTTTATTGATTCTTGATTTTACTCCTTATACTTTAGGAGTCTTGTTAAGGAAATCAGTTCCTAAGCCTACGTGGTAAAGATTTTGGGCTACTTTTTCTTCTATTGGGCATAGGGTCTCTGTTCTAGTGCTTGAGTCTTTGATCCACTTTGAGTTGAATTTTGTGCAGAGTGAGATGGAGTTCCAGTTTTCCCAGCACCATTTGTTGAAGAGGCTATCTTTTCTCCAATAAATGTTTTTGGTGCCTTTGTCTAGAACAAGATAACTCTATTTATGTGAGTTTTTCTCTGGGTCTTCTATTCTGTACCGCTGGTCTCCATGTCTGTTTTGGTGCCAATACCATGCCACTTTTGTTACTATGGCTCTGTAGTACAGTTTAAGGTCTGGTATTGTGGTGCCTCCTACTTCAATTTTCTTGCTAAGGATTGCTTTGTCTATTCTGGGTCTCTTATTTTTACAAACAAATTTCACAATTGTTTTTTCTATTTAATAAAAAATGTCATTGGGATTTTAATAGAAAGTATATTAAATCTGTGTAATGCTTTTGGTAGTGTGGCCATTTTGACAATATTAATTCTGCCTATCCCAAAGCATGGGAGATCTTTACATCTTCTAAGGTCTCCTTCAATTTTTTTCTTTAGCAGTCTATAGTTTTTATTGTAGAGGTCTTGGCAAGGATTTGGGGATTTAGGTACACTCATATATTGCTGGTGGAACTGGGAGTTTGGGCAACCATTATGGAAAGCAGTATGGAGATTTTTCAGAAAACTTGGAGCGGATGCACCATTTGACCCAGCTATCCCATTCCTTGGTTTATACCCAAAGGACTTAAAATTAGCTTACTACAGTGACACCACCACATCAATGTTGATAGTAGCTCTATTCACAATAGCCAAACTATGGAACCTAGATGCCCTTCTACAGATGAATGGATGAAGAAAATGTGGTAGGAATGATGGTGGAATGAGTTAGACATCATTACCCTAAGTACACATTTGAGGACATGAAAGGTGTGAAAATACTTTGTGTACAATCAGTGACTTGAAAAATTGTGTTTCATATGTGTGATATGAAATGAAATGCATTCTGCCATCATGTATAACCAATTAGAATAAATAAATGATTTAATCAAAAAGAAAATGTGTACATACACAATGGAATACTACTCAGCCTTAGAGCAATGAAATGATGTCATTTGCAGGTAAATGGATGGAGCTGCAGAATCTCATGCTAAGCTAAAGAAGCCAATCCAAAAAACCAAAGGCTGAAGGTTTTCTCTGACATGTGAGTGCTAACGCACGATAAGGAGATGGGGGCTAGGGAAGAATAAATGTACTTGAGTTTATACAGAGGGAAGGGAAGGGACGGGAGGGGATATGGTGTAAGAAGGGTAATAGAATAAATTGGATATAATTACTGTATGTGCATATATGATTACATGAATGTCATGATACTACTTTGTGTACAAGCAGAAGAGTAAGAGTTGTACTCCATTTATGTATGATGGATCAAAACTTATTCTACTGTCATGTATATCTATTAGAGCAAATAAAAAAAGATGAGACATTTGAGAGTATTATGATTGCTTTATGAAATTGGTGAAAACATTTAAGATTTCAGATAAATTTAGTTGTTATTGTGATAAGGATAAGGAGGCCCATTTTGGTGAGCTGTGGCATAATGGTAAAAGCAATTTTCTTGCTAAATTAAGAAATCCATTATCAGACATGAACTTGAGATTGGCATTTCTGAACACATAGCTCATAACTGCATCCAAATAAACTGCAATAGTCAACCCATGAAATTAATAGATGTGAAAAATATCAAATACTTTGACATCTAAATAAAGTAATCAAAGTATTAAATATACTTCAGCACCTTTTTTATTCTCATTTTGATTTTATCAGATTTTACAAATATTTGAGACTTATAAAAACTTTGTGAATCCTCTTTGAAAATAATCTCAAATATTTTGGAAATGAGCCTGGCAATTCATTATTGCATTTTGCCTAAAACCAGTTGGAAATCTTATATCAAAATATCCAATCAGTTGAATGTTTAAAAAGGTCATCTTTTGAATCTCTTTAGCAAATTTGGATTATTGAACACTAAGCTTACAAACAAAATCTCTACCTACCAAAATCAAGGGACCAATTCAACAAATGAATGATGTGTCCATAAGCTCTCTAGTCTTAAATTTGGAAATTCTGAAATTGTTGTTTGGAATCTTGAATGTGAAAAAACTTGTAATGGACATTTTTATTTATTTATTTATTTATTTATTGGCTTCTCAAAACATTACAATGATCTTGACATATTTCATACATTTGATTCAAGTGGGGTATGATTTCTTATTTTTACCACGTATACAGATTGCAGGATCACATTGGTTATACATCCACATTTATACATACTGCCATACTAGAATCTGTTGTATTCTTCTACCTTTCCTATCCCCTGCCTATTCCCCCTTCCCTCCACTCCCCTCCCATCTTCTCTCTCTAACCTGTCTACTGTAATTCATTTCTCTTTTTATTTTTTCCCCTTTCTCCTCACACACTCTTCTATGTAATTTTGTATAACAATGAGGGTCTCCTTCCATCTTCCATGCAATTCCCCTTCTCTCTCCCTTTCCCTCCCACCTCTCATCCCTGCTTAATGGTGATCTTCTTCTTATGCTCTTCCTCCCTGCTCTGTTTTGAGTTGCCCTCCTTATATCAAAGAAGACACTCGGCATTTGTTTTTTAGGGATTGGCTAACTTCACTCAGCATAATCTGCTCTAATGCCATCCATTTCCCTGCAAATGCCATGATTTTGTTAATTTTTAGTGCTGAGTAATATTCCATTGTGTACAAATACCAATTTTTTTTTTTTATCCATCTATTGACAGACATCTAGGTTGGTTCCACATTCTAGCTATTGTGAATTGTGCTGCTATGAACATTGATGTAGCTGTATCCCTATAGTATGCTCTTTTTAGGTCTTTGGGGAATTGTCCGAGAAGGGGAATAGCTGGGTCGAATGGTGGTTCTATTCCCAGCTATCCAAGGAATCTCCATACTGCTTTCCAAATTGGCTGCACCAATTTGCAGTCCCAGCAGCAATATACAAGTGTACCCTTTTCCCCACATCCTCGCCAGCACTTGCTGTTGGACTTCATAATGGCTGCCATTCTTACTGGAGTGAGATGGTATCTTAGAGTGGTTTTAATTTGCATTTCTCTGACTGCTAGAGATGGTGAGCATTTTTTCATGTACTTGTTGATTGATTGTATGTCCTTCTCTGAGAAGTGTCTATTCAGATCCTTGGCCCATTTGTTGATTGGGTTATTTGTTTTCTTATTGTTTAATTTTTTGAGTTCTTTGTATACTCTGGGTATTAGGGCTGTATCTGAAGTGTGAGGAATAAAAATTTGTTCCCAGGATGTAGGCTCCCTATTTACCTCTCTTATTGTTTCTCTTGCTGAGAAAAAAACTTTTTAGTTTGAGTAAGTCCCATTTGTTGATTCTTGATTTTAACTCTTGTGCTATGGGTGTCCTATTAAGGAATTTGGAGCCCGACCCCACGAGATGGAGAGTAGAGCGAACTTTTCCTGGTACCATTTTATCTTACAGTTGTGGTCTGCTTAAGGAAGAGATACAATGACACTTCTTTTCGTGTGACTCACCAAGTTGAGATTCATAATCCAAACAGATTCATAATCAAAACACTGGCAAAACATCTTTTAGGTTTGGTTTGCACTCTGGAAGTGTTGCTCATGCAAGTTCTGTCTGTGCTGGTCATTAATATCATGGCTACGATTTTAAGTTATAGTCAAGTTCAAACATACACTTAAACCCATCTCTAAAATAGTGATTTAATTTATGACATTATGATAAATACAACAGAAGAGATTCATACAACATGACTGATCCATTTTGTAGAACCAATAGGTATGCATTAATTAGTATTAAATTTTAGGAATAATTATAAATAGAGTAACAAATATGTTTAAAATATGTTTATAAAAAATAAACATAGAGTGAGGTTCTGATATAAATTTATAACTCTTCCATTTCACAATTGCTCTGTTTCAGTATAACGGTGAATTTTGTTTTCTTTCTTGAATGATTGCAGCTTTGCTTCTTCATTCTTCTCAGTTGGTTTGTTTTGTATCTCACACTATTTTTCCTCTTCTCATGGCTGTGCTGACATCATTTCTTTCTTCCTTTTTTTTTTTTTTTTGGTACCAGAAATTGAGCTCAGGGATGCTTAATCACTGAAATACATACATCCCCAGGCTTTTTTTTTTTTTTTTTTACTTTGAGACAAGGCCTCACTAAGTTGTTGAGGCTGCTTTGAACTTGCAATCCTCTAGCCTCACCCTCCCCAGTCACTAGGATTTCAGGCATGCACCACCACACCTATCTCTTTTTATTATTTTTTTTCTAGTTTTATTGAAGTATAATTGACCCCCAAAAGTTATGTATATTTTTACATGGTGCTGGGATGGAATTCAGAGTATTGTATATGCTAAGCACACAGTCTACCCCTGAGTTCCACTTATAGCCACTTATTTATCTTGCATAAGTGAAATTTTGTACCCTGTGATCATCTCCCTATTTTCTCTTTTTCCTGTCCTTTCCTTTTGCTCCTCCCCCCTTTTTTTTATTTATCTAGCTCTCAAGTCTGCTAAGTCATTGAGTATCCATTTTGTGACCACTGTTTATAGAATTCACCCACAGTAAAGGAAAGATTCTAAAGGTCTGAGGGAGAGGAAAGGTGAGAAAAGAATGAAATATTTATTTCAGACATGCCCAATAGATGAACAAATTTAATTATACATGATTACCTAATTATGAATCTTTTAATGGCTGTTTTTGTCACATTTTGGATTAATCTCAACTAAAATTTTGTTTTAAAAAATAGGAAATATATAGAAAAAGTAAAACCAAAGTTTTGAGAATTTCTCATATTTTAAAAAGTTATCTACACAAATATTTGTTTTCTTACAATGTGAATAAAATAGATTTTTGTTGTGTACACACTATGATTTTGTTTATTGGACAAACATAGCAATGAAAAAGTTTATACATCAGAAGGTTGTGTTTATTTCCCTAAATTGACTCCATCAAGCCCTGTCCTGTATTTATGTGGAGGCAAATAACTCTTGAAATATGTAAAGTTCAATCAATAGGGAATTTAAAAATACCCAAGGTAGATAAATGCTAACATTTATTATATATCTGATATGCACATGATAACATTTTTAAAACATGTATTTATTAAAACAAATCCTCAGGGCTGGGATTGTGGCTCAGTGGTAGAGCGTGTGCCTAGAATGTGCTGGGCCCTGGGTTCGATTCTCAGAACCACATAAAAATAAATGAATGGAATAAAGGTATTGTGTCCAACTACAACTAAAAAATAAATATTAAAAAAGGAAAGGAACAATACTTATTAGACAAAGCAAAGTTAGTAATATTTTTAAGATCTTTAGAGATGATGAAAATCATGCTTTGTTCTTTGTGATATACATTGTCCTTAGAAAAACAAGCAAATACAGTGTTATTTATGCAGGAAAGAGGAGGTGACGGGAACAGCACAACTACCTAGCTGGTATTTTTCTTAGAGTTGATCCTAGAAATAGACAAAAAATTCAGAGTTTCCATCAGAGGAAATGGTGAAACTCTATACAAAATAAATGTTACATTGGTTTCCATTTTCTACCAGTTCTACCATTTCTGGTTTTCTATACTATACTCCATTCATGATCTATATTAAGGGTATTAAAAACACAATCTTGTATTTCACTTATGGGTTATCTCATTTACACAAAAATACCAATTCCTTAATCTGATATTTTAAATGCCAAATCAGTCCTTACTGATGGAATCCTTGGCTAATGTAAAAAATTGCTTCATAAATTCATACAAAGTACTTGTATTTTCCATTGCAATGTAATTTTACCCAAAAAGGATGATGTATTTATTCTTTTGTGCATTCCACTGGTTATTACACAGCTCTGTGTCTGTTTCCATCTTATTTTGATTCTCAATCATTAAATATATACAAGATTAAAGTTTTAAAACATGCTTTGTTTTTTCTCTACACAAAATATCCTTTTTTGCTTTAAAATTAGCCATGTATTTTTAAATGGTTTGAGTCATCGCAAAAAAATTTTTTTTTCATTCATTGATTCTACAAATATTTATTAAGCTTTTTCTAGTTACCAGAATAGCATTAGATACTGGCAAGAGAGTTGTTACCCCAGAGCCCATCCTTCAGTCCGACATGGCTTTTAGGATTTAACTAATTCTAAGAATTCTGAATATTGGAAAGTACCCTTGCTCTCTATCTCAGTCTACCAAACCAGGGACATGAAAACCTTTTCACAATCTTTTTAAGTCCTATTTCCATCTTGATAAAGAATAAATATAAAATAGGATGCAGACCTTTCTGCCTCCCAGCTGAAAGACTTGGTACATTCTCAGAAAATCATGTATTTATCAGTTAAGTCTTCTTTAATTTCTACAATTCTATAATAGAGAGAATATGACCATTTTAATATTTTGAATGTGAGCAGAAAAAGCATGTGAGAAAGAAGAAATGATGGCAAATAGTGTTAGTAATTTATAACTTAGAAATCTTCTCAGTAACTCATTCTGTGACATTATGACACTGTCATTGCTGTCATTTTCATATTTCAAATGCTGATTTTCTTTCTTTTAGTATCTAATGACACTTTATATTTTTCCACATGGTTTGTAGATATTTTCTTCTCATCCTTATCCCTTTGGACTTTGTTTAACAAAGCAATCTCATCAGGACAAATACAAATTAGGATGGGTCTTGTACAAGTTTCCCTCTCTCTACAGGTTGAATTAGAAGCAAGTTCATTTTCCTCTGTAAGTATGACAGGGTGCAATGTTCTAACAATGCTTCTTAGCCTGTGAAACTTAGTGGCCCTTTACTCCCATTCCTTTCAGTCCGACACAGTTTTGAGGCTTAGTGTTAAAAAGAATCATCTGAACCACTTTAAATGCTTGTTGCATATCTGCAGGAATTTGGCTCCTTCTCTTCTAGTAATAGAAGATCCAGTTCTTCTGTCAGCACCTACTGTTCTTTAGACAGTATGCTAAGTAGAAGAATTAGCAAAGTTCCTTCTTATAAGGAGCTCTAAAGAGATTTTTAAACAACCATAACATACAGTGGAAAGTGGTATCACAAAAGAGTCAGAAAAAAATGCTATGGGAGTTCCCAGATGGAAGAAAGGGTGCTTTGCTAGGTGATTATTGGTGTGATGATGTTGAACTAAAAGTATGGAAAAGATGCAGATGCTTAAAATTGAAGAGGAAGAGAATTTCAGCCTTCATAATGTAGTATGAGGAAAAAGATCAACTCTTCCATTTTTGTTGGAGTCTATTAAGTTAATTAAGTATAACTATTTTAAATATTGTCAGTAATAGGTGACTTAGGCCACTAATTAAACTGTTGTCTCAACTTCAATCTCACTGTCTGTACTTGCTTTCTGATACTGGAAGTCTGTCCCTAAATTCTGCCAATAGTGGGTGCAAGGTCAGTCTCTAAGCCTGGAGGAGGGGGAAGGAACTTTCCTGGGTGCTTACTTTCTAGCTACTTGCCATTCCTAAGAGCTGCATCCTAGTATGTGGCAATTCCTTCGGAGGCTATAGCAGAATCCAGTTTGCAATTTGTTCCATACCCCAGAACTGATCTTATCCTTTTATCTTAGAGATAAGAGATAGTTGATGTTCAACTCTGAGTTTCCAGTCACAAGCACATAGGCTCTTCTCTGGCCTTAGAGACCTAACTTCACCTAAGCTTGTTAGCTGACTTCACATACACTGCCAGGTGTCCCAGGGCCACTCCTTGGACCTGTTACCGTTGTTCCCCCAGCGGGTAGTAGGTACGACCTACTCCTAGTTGCTACCTCTATGACCTTTTGCTGTTCTTTCTTTTAATCTCTCAGCTAACTAAATAATAGCCTAATTATAAGTTATATCAATCATGATATAGTTTCTGCCTTCTGACTAAATACTGACTGATGCAATGAATGAATTATATGTAAACTGCAATATTGGTGAAAATCCCTGCATCATAAAAATGTTCTTCAAAGTTCCATCACAATGAATAAATTTTTATTTATTTCTGTAATTTAAAAATGTTAGAACACATCAAGGAAATGAAAACACAGGTCCTTATAATGGTTCAGTATTTATTAAAACTCATAGTTTATAAAATGTATTCCAAGAATTAGAAATGTATTAATTTTCCAGAAATGAATATTAGAAAAGAGCACAACGGGCTCTGATTAATCATTTTAAACTGTGTTCAATTTTTTTTTTTCACAAATCTTCCTCTATCCTCCTTCAACTTTACCACCACATCCCTTGTTTAAGTTATTGCTTGAATCTTGTTGTCTTTGGGAGGACATATGCATTCATCTAGCAATAGACCAAATGGAGGAGAGTCACCCTTATCTCATGTTCCCAGCTCTATCACTGCACTGGAGGTTTCTAGGTGGTGAGCAGATCTGCCCATAGGACTGCCTAGAACAGAAACTGCACATATGCTTTGGAGATTTTTTTTCTGGGTCAAAGTATTTCCCACATAATATACATATGTATTCTTAATTATACATTTCAATTGCTATGTGCTGTTAACTCTAGCTTGATCTAGACTGAAAAAAAAAATTGAACTCAACAAAGAACTCATCTGCTAAGTTTCAGTCTTTCAAAATGATCTAAATAAATGTTTTCAAAGCTGGAAAAGCTTCTGATGATTTACTTATGCATTCTTTATTTTGTTTAGTCTCCTTAGAAAAGCCAAAGACACTGACATTTGTGTTGCTAAAAGCTCTCAATGTTTAACAAGTTGCTTCTAATTGTTTCTCTGAACTGAAGCAGGGCAAGGCATTCGTAGGTATTTAGGCTAATAATTTCTGAAAATGCTGCATAATTAAACATGGTAGAACATTTTTATTTCTGTTTTTAGAAGAAATGCTTTCAGTTTTTCTCTTTAGTATGATGTTGGCCTTAGGTTTGTCATATATAGACTTTAGAATGTTGAGGTAAGTTCCTTTGGAAGTGCTTGATTGGAAAATATACTCATTGATTCAGGAGACAGATGAGAAAAAATGTAAAAGCATTAATAACCTTTAATTTAATAACCTTATTAAATAAGATTCTTTTGTCAATCTGAAAGTATTAATACCTTCTAATAATTCTGTCTTTCTAACAAAAGCACTTTATATCCTTAAATAAGTACTAATTTTGAGATAACTTATGATATGGGGGCAGAGATATTTGCAGAAAAATTTCCATTACAGAGTCAGAGAGATAGAAAAGAGGCCATTTGTATAGAACAAACAGGTATGTTAACAACTATTAAATTAATACACCCAGTCCTGAAATTCCATTAACTGCTATTTATTGGGATGATGCTTCTTGGCCAACACTATCTTTGTAAAGAAATATAGACTCTAATGGTGATGCTCTGTGACACGAAGCTGTTCCAGGAAATCTGCAGTGAATGGTTTGGAATGAATTAATGAATTTATGTGTCTACTATCCATTTCTCCTGAGGCAAAATTAAGTTTCATAAATCTTATTTTCCTGATGACACCTCTCTGATATAATTTAGCATTAATGCTTGAAATTTTTTGTAGACTTCACAGATTAGTCTTCCAATTTTCAAATAAGTTTATACAAACATAGAAATAATCATTCCAAATGAGAAACGCTAATGATTCTTTGCTTTCAGAAGAAAATATTTTAAATTATTTACATAATAATGATGGATTCAAGTTATATTTTAGTGGTTAAAACTTTCAAGAGATTTTTCCAAAAAGAATAGCCAAGACATGATTAGCAATATTCCAGAAAATTATCTTAAAACATTTATGTGTTTTAAAATATACAGTTATATGTTTTAAAATACCATTTAACCATGAGAACATGTTCTAGGAAATTTGTCTTCAGGTGATTTTGCATGGTGACCTCATGGAATATATTTACAAAAACTAAAATGGCTACAATGTTACTAGGCAATATAACCTTATGGAAGCACTGCTGCATATGTGGACTACCATTGACTATAATGATGCTATATGGTGCATGACTGTATAAAAATGCTGTTATTATAATTTTCCATGGTTTGCTGAAATCCAAGAACATACTAATTATTAGTAATATAGTCTATGCTATATAATAATTTTCTTCAGTTAGTAAAAAAAATAATACAAGAACCAGATTTTATTTTACTTTTAGAGGTTTTATGATGAAAAAAAAGTAAAAGTAATCATTTTCATACAGGTTTTCCTTGAAATGTTTTTGTTAAAGGAGGCAAATAGATCCCATAAACTATGATTTCTGGCATATTAAGGTCAATAAAAAAAATGAAAGATTCTGGATATGTTGATAATTGCTAAGCTTTTAAAACTTTAACTTCGTAGATAATCTAGAAATAAACAAATTATTCCAGTAGTGTCTGGTAAAATGTTTACTTGGCACAGCCAATGGGTAACAACAACACTGCAAACAGAGATTGTTGCATGGGTACAAAAAATAGGAACCATGGCACAGTCACTCATAGAAAGCATATGGAAATGTGGAGAAAGGTTTATCCTCAAATAAACAAATTACAGCAAGAGAAAAAGAGGATGCCTTTAGAAAAATGCATTGGTGGTAAAGCTTTATTAAGTACAAGAAAAGACTGAAGATTTAAGTGTTAATCTAAAACATTCTTTAGTGTTAAGTGGACAGAAATATCCCTCATGAAAAGTGACTCATATATGTTTACTCTTTGCCAAATATTGTTTTAAATGCTTTACGTTGAAGCTTCATAACTTCTTTTTTAAAATTTTTCTTTTTCTTTTTTCTTTGTATTTAAAAGTGACAGTAGAATCTATTTTGATATATCTATATAAACATGGAACATATCTTATTCTAATTAGGGTTCCATTCTTGCAAATGTATACAATGTTGAGATTCACCGTGGTGTATATGTACACAGGAAATATAAGTCAGATTCATTGTACTGCCTGTCCTATTCCTATCCTCCGTCCCTTTCCTTCATTTCCCTTTGTCTAGTCTACTGAATTTCTATCTCCCACCTCCGCCCCTTTGAGGGTTAGCATCCACATATGAGAGAGGACATTTGATATTTGTTTTGGGGGGGATTGGCTTGTTTGGGTGGATTGGCTTAATGTGATAGTCTACAGATTCATCTACTTACCAGTAAATGTCATAAGGTCACTCTTCTTCATGGCTGAGTAAAATTCCATTTTGTATACATACCACAAATACCACAATTTCTTTATCTGTCCATCTGTTAATGGATATCTAGGTTAGTTCCATAGCTTAGCTATTGTGAATTGTGCTGCTATGAACATTGATGTCCCTGTAATATACTGGTTTTAACTCCTTTGGATATATACCAAGGAGTGGTCTAACTGGTTGAATGGTGGTTCCATTCCAATTTTTTGAAGACTCTCCATACTACTTTCAAGTGTGGTTGCACTAATTTGCAGTCCCACTAACAAGTATGAGTGTACGCTTTTCCCCACATCCTTACCAACATTGATTGTTGCTTATTTTCTTGATAATTGCCATACTGATTGGAATGAGGTGATTGTGAGTGTAGTTTTAATTTGCATTTCTCTCATAGCTAGAGATGTTGAACATTTTTTCATATATTTGTTGACTGTTCATATTTCTTCTCTTGAGAAGTGTCTGTTTAGTTCCTCTACCTATTTATTGATTGAGCTGTTTTCTTGTTAAGTTTTTTGAGTTCTTTCCATATCCTGGAAATTAATGTCTTAACGTGTGGGTAGCAAAGATTTTCTCCCATTCCATAGGCTCTCTCATCACACTCTTGACTATGAAGAAGTTTTTTAGTTTGATGCCATCCTATTTATTAATTATTCATTTTTACTTCTTTTTCTCCTGGTAGGTGCTGGGTTTCTGGTCTAATACTTAGGTCTTTGACCCACTTTGAGTTGAATTTTGTGCAGGCTGAGAGGGGTTATATTTCATTCCACCACATGTGAATTTCCAGTTTTCCCATACACCACCATTTGTGTATGTTTATGGCGCCTTTGTCTAGTATGAGATAACTGTATTTGTGTGGGTTTGTCTCAGTGTCTTCTATTCTATTCCATTTATCTTCATGCCTATTTTGGTGCCAATCCTATGCTGTTTTGGTTACTATAGCTCTGTTTCATCCATCTATCTACCTATCTATCTATCTATCTATCTATCTATCTATCTATATGTGGTGCTGAGAATCTAACCCAGGGCCTCATACGTGCCAGGCAAGCCCTCTACTACTGAGCCACAACTCTAGCCCCATGGTATAATTTAAGTCTTACAAAGACAGTGCACCCTTCCAATGACACTTGGCCTGCTGAATTATTTGTACTTCAGATATTTTACATTTCTTACTGGTCAAACTAGGTCCCATTTGAGTCTTTAGTGAACAAAACCACTGATGTTATAAAATCAATACTAGGTTACTAGTATTTAAAAATCCTTAACATTTTAATATGGAAAGTTATTGATCCCCACATCTTCAATTAAAAAAAATTTTAAAAACAAGCAAATTCCAATCACACATTGTGTCCAGAAGGATTGGCAAGTTTTGACAACCAACATTAAAGTTGCCCACAATTCATAAGTTTGGCATTTTGCAGAAAATATAAAATTTCTACTGTTTTATTCCAATTCTTTTGGCAAAATGTAGCTTCCATTCTTTAAAGCAATTATCTTTGCAAACATTGCTTGCAAAAGGCATGTAGAAATTAATAGAAATGACACACAGGCTACATTGTTCACATAACTGAAGTGACTGTGGTAGAATTGTTACTGACTATTAACAAGTATATTTTTAAAAAGTTTAACCACATGCAGGCAGCTAGATTTTTCAACTTTATCCTTTCATGCCTCTCAAAGTTCACTTTACAAAAATCTACAAAGAAATAGACCTGAATTAAATAATTTTTAAAGACACTCTAGTACCATCAAAGTATGTATATATTCTTTATAAGAGAACTATAAATATATTAAAGAAAAATTATTTTGAAAGTGAATTTACATTCGTGTGAGCACTTTTTTCTTAATGATTTTATTGAAGTAAATATATTTAACATGAATTTTTATTTTAATCCTTTGTAACTGTCTAGTTCAGTGGCATTAATTACATTCAAATGTTTTATAACCAACATCACTATATACACCTAAAAGTTTGTTATCATCCCCACCAAAACATCCATACCCATTGAACAATAAGTTCCCTCCCTACCCCAAGTCCTGGGAATCCTTTCTGTACTTTCTGTCTCTATAAATTTGCCTATTCTAGTTTCCTCATATAAATGGGATCATCTAAGAATTGTGCTTCTCTTTTGCTATGACCAGTGATATACAAATAAATTAGTTCTTGCTTTTCAATTGCTTTGGGTATATACCTAGGAGTAGAACTACTAAATGTAGTAAGCCATTGTTGTAAATTGTGGCCGCCATTAGAAGATGGCGCCGGCTTCCACTGTGGCCTGTGATAAATCAAATTCCTTTGTGGAGAGTTGGCACGCTATCTCTTGCCACCCTATAAGAAAGACCCACGCGGCGGCTTAAGATTGGTACGTGGGAGGCTTTATTAGGCTGTGCTTGGGCCCTCAAAGAGAGAGAAGAAGAAAGAAAAGGGAGTCACTAAAAGATACTTAAATCAAGGCCTGAATAAACTGCTGAAAGAAGATTCCTGAGTTGCGTCTTCCTTGCGGGCAAGGGGTCGCGACAACTAAACAGACGACAATTTTTGTTCAATTTTGAGAGACCCTCTTACTATTTTTCTTAGCAGCTACACCATGTTACATTCCCATTCACAATGCTCAGGGATCCAAGATTTTTTATACTCTCACCAGCTCTTGTCATTTTCCATTTTTTAAAAAATCATTGTCATTCTAGTAGGTCTGAAGTGGTATCTTATGGGTTTTATTTGCATTTCACTAATTACTGATAATGTTGAACATCTTTTCAAGTGCATATTGGCCATTTGTAATCTTCTTTGAAGAAAGGTGTATCAAGTCTGCTGCCCATTTTTCAGCTGGTTGTTTGGTATTTTATTGCTGTGTTGGTTGTAGTTGTTGAGTAGATGAGTTCTATATATATTATGAATTTCAATTTTTTATTAGATATATATTTTGCAAATATTTTCTTGCATTCAATAAGCTGACATTTTGCTTTCTTGATAGTATCCTTTGATGTACTAAAGTTTTTAATTTTGAAAAAGTCCAATTTATTTATTTTTGCTCTCTGTGCAATTGGTGTTATATCCATGAAGCTTTTGCAAAATTTGAAGTCATGTTGTTTTTCTCCAGTGATTTCTTCTAAGAGTTCACCAGTAATTTTGTATATGGTATAAATTTTTGCATATGGCTATCTGATTCCCCCAATATCATCTGTTGAAAAGACAATCCTTTCCCCATTGAGTAGACTTAGCATCTTGTCAAAATCAATTTACCATATGTATGAGGGTTAGCATAAAGCTAGGCTCACTATTCTATTCCACTGTTTTATGTGCATGCTCGTATGTTATATCATACTATTTTACTAGCTGTAGCTTTGTAGTAATTTTCAAAGTTAAGAAATGTAAGTCCTCCAGTTTCCTTTTTCTTTTTTAAGATGTGGTATGGGGCACACTTTGCAAATTCATATCAACTTGAGGATTAGCTGGCTTTCCATTTCTATGAAAAAAAGAATTTTGGTAGGCCTTGCATTCAATCTGTACATCACTATGGACAATATTGACTTCTTAACTATGTATTTTTCCCTATCCATGCACATAGATGTCTTTCTATACATTTTATTCTTCAGTTTCTTCAGCAATTATTTTGTAGTTTTCAGTGTACCCATCTTTTATCTCCTTGGTTAGATTTATTCCTAAGTGTTTAATCCTTTTAGGTGCTGTTGTAAATACAGTTGCTTTTCTGATTTGCTTTTTAGATTGTTCATTGGTGCTATAAAGAAATAAATTTTTTTTAAATTTTATTCACATGTGTAAATTCTTTAAGATTGTTTCTATATAAGATCTTATCCTTTGTAATCACTGATCTGTTCTGCAAGCCTGGGATTTCTTCATTTCTGGAATATCATATAAATGGAATAATAGCATATAATCTTTTGTGATTGGATTTTTTATTTCACATAATGTCCTTGAAATCTAAGTTCTTGTAAATGTTGGTGGTTCATTCCTTTTAATTAGTGAATTTTTATTACATGATTATACCACAGTCTATTTACTCATTCATATATGGAAGAATATTTTCCTTGTTTTCAGTGTTTTGCTATTACAGGTAAACCTGAAATATTTAATCAAGTGTAGGTTTTCATATGAATATAAGTATAATTGATAGGTTATATGAGATGTGTATGTTTAGCCTTATAAGAAACTGCAAAACAGATGTCCAGAGTATATGTATTATTTTACATCCTCAGTAGCAATGTATGAAAGATCCAGTTGCCCCTTTGTACTTCATATAGCTATTATTTCTATTTTAGCTACTGTAGTTGGGAAGCATTAGTACCTCAAACTGGCTTGAATTTATAGTTCTCTAATGGCTAATGATATTGATCATCTTTTCATGTGCTGATTTGTCATTATTTTTTTCTCTTTGATGAAGGGTCTGTTAAAGTATTTTGACATTTTCTAATTGGATTGTTTAGTTTTCTACCATTTAATTTAAAGAGTTCCTCATATAAGTCCTTTGTCAGATATACTTGTAGATATTTTCTCTATGACTTGTCTTTTAATAGTTTTTAGAGATCTTTCAGAAAGAAAAAAAAGGTTTTAATTCTTTTGTTTGGATAAAGTTTATTTTTTTCTTTTCTTGTGTATAATTCTTTAGTTGTTTAAGGACAGTGATGTTTATATCTAAGAACACTGTCTAGTCCTAAGTCATGAATATTTTCATCTGTGGGGTTTTTTCTATGTTTTATAGCTTTAATTTTTAAAGTGAGATCTATGCTCCATTTTAAGTTAATTTTTTACAGGGTGTGAGGTATACATCTAGTTTTATTTGTTTATTTTGATTTGGTTTTGCTTGTGGCATTCCAGTTGTTCTGACGTGATTTGTTGGAAAGACTATCCTTTCTTCATTGAGCTATTCTTGCATCTGTGTTAAAAATCAAAATTGGAGTACCTTTTCTGTTCCATTGATCTTTGTATCTATTCCATCCCATATCTCACATTGTTTGTTACTGTAACCAAATATAAATGGTATTGTTTTTACTTTGGGTCCCCAATTATTCCTTGATAGTATGTAGAAATACAATTAACCTTTGTGGATTGACTTTTATATCATGTGACCTGGATAAAGTCACTCATTAGTTCTAGGAGGATTTTATATGTTTTGCATATTTTTTGATAGCTTCCTTGGAATTTTCCACATAATTACATCACCTGCATATCGGAGGTTTTCATTCTTTATTTCTAATCTGTATGTATTGGATTTCCTTTTTTTGCCATACTAAACATATAAGGATTTCTAGTACTATGTTGAATTGCAGTGGTGACAATGAATGTCTTCTCTTTCACCAGATTTTAGGGGAAAATATTCAGTTTTACACCATTAAGTGTGATACTATCTGTAGGTTGTGTTTTTAGATTCCCTTTATCTGATTAAAAATTTCCTTTAATTCCTGTTTTATTGAGGGTTTTTATTATGTATGAGTGTTGAATTTTGTCACGTTTTTCCTCCATCAGTTGATTTTATTCTTTGGAAATTTATTCTTTAAAAATTTATGTGGTGATTACATTGATAGATTTTCAATTATTGAAGCAGCCTTATATTCTGAAATAATCACCACTTAGTCATGTTGTATGATTTATTTAATATTTAGTGTGATTTACTAATGTTTTGTTTAGGATTTTGTGTTTATGCTCAAGAGAGATATTGTTTATAGTTCTCTTTACTTGCTCTCTTTTTATTTAGTTTTAGCATTAGGATAATGCTGACCACATAAATGTGTTGGGAAATGTTCTCCCTTCTATTTTTGGGGGGAAATGATTGTATAGAATTAATTTTATTTTTCTCTTAAATAAAATTTTTGTAGAATGCACCAGTACAACAATATGGACCTGGAGTTTTCTGATTTTGAAGGTTTTAACTAAAATTTGAATTTAATGTATACAGGATGAGTGTGTTTGGGTACTTTGCATTTTTTAAGAAATCAATCTTTTTCATCTCAATTGTTGAATTTGTGGGTATCGAGTTGTTTGTAGTATTTCCTAATTTCTAATATTTGCAGGGTCTAAAGAGATACTTCCTATTTATTTCCTGATATTACTGATTTTTGTCTTTCCCTTTTTTCTTTCCTTCTTTTTTTTGCTATTTATTCTTTTTTAAAAGCAAACTTTTAGTTTATTGGTTTTTTCTGTTGTTTTTTCTGGTTTCAATTTAACTGACTTAATTCTTACATTATCTTTTCCTCTGCTTTAAATTGATTTTGTTCTTCAGTTTTTAGTTTAATGAGGAGAAAGTCTACATTACATATTAGAAACATCCTTTTTGTGATGTAAGCACGTAGTTTCATAAATTTTTTTCAGTTTCCTACTTTAGCTTCATTTCATAGATTTTGATAGATTGAATTTTAATTTTTATTCAGTTGAAAAAAGAATCTAGTTTTCTTTCAGATTTCCTCTTTGACCCATATATTGTTTAGAAGTATGTTTACTTATAAGTCTTTAGAAATTTTTTCTCATGCTTTTGTTCCACAGGCCTTTGAAACATTACTTCTTTTTACCTATTCTTTTTCTCTTTAAAATAAAGAGAGAAATTAAAAATGAATTATAAATGATTCTGTTAATAGATTGGATCACTTTGATTGGTTGATATTAAATTTGTATCATCTTTATTCTGTTCTTGAGACTATACCAGTAATTATTTTTATTTACTTATTTTTTATCTCAACATTTGCCATTTTGTTTATTTATCTTCCATGTATTTGATTAGACTCTCTTTTTTAATTTGTTTTATATGGGTTGTGATAGCTTATTGGAGGATTTTTATGAAAGCTGTTTTAACATCATTGTTATATAATTCCAACATCTGTGCCATCTCAGTATGAATGTCCATTCATTGTCTTTCATTCTAGTTGAGATTTTTCTGGTTCTTGAAACAATAGGTATTATACTTAGGATATGTTGAATATCTTGTTATGATTCTCTGAATCTTATTTAGTTTTTCTGTTTTATCAAGCAGTCAACCAGTTCTAAATCAGAGTACACTTTGTAGCCCATTTTGAGAGGTATTATGATTGGAGTGTCAATTTAGTTTTCTGGGTCTTTTCTGTGCTATAGTGTGGTTGCTCTGTTTCTGTGCTACTGGGAATCCAATTTGAAACTTGGGTAATATTACACAGCATGGTTCAATTCTCAAATCATTTGATACATTGATTTTGGTCAATATCTCCCAATATTTCAAATGCACAGATTTAAAAGATCTGCTTCTTCATCTTTCTGTTCTCCATGGTTCTGTTCCATTCTCTAGTTCAGAGGAGCTAGTGTATTGTGCCATCTATTTGCTCTTGTTCACTTAACTACAGCTGAGATGTGAGAACTCCATGTCACTGTCCTCACAGAGGCCAGAGGATTGGCATGGCATGTGGTCACAGTACTGTAGGGTAGATGTGGTCAAAAGGCTGTGCCCTAAGGGGTTTCCAGCACCAGATGGTGAAGGGAGTTACCTCTGCTGTCAATACTGCAGGATGGGGATGGTTGACCAGATGTCACCCCCCATCTCCATGGCACCTAGAGGTAATGGGCATATTTGCAGAGCAGATTTCTGCAGAGCTGACTTCTTTCTAGTCCTTTGGCCAGAGAAAGAAAGAGGGCTTTTGCTTTTCTTAGGTCTTTTTGAAATGTGCCCATTGGTATTTCTGACTGTAGGATGCTCCAGTATTGTTCTTCGTTTTCTGAAATCTAATTAGTCAACCTTGTTTTCTTCTACCTTTCACTGCTTTCTCATAGCTACTCTATGTATTTTGTTATAATTAATGAGAGCAATAGGGTAGAAGGTGCTTATTCCATCTTGTTTAGAATCATGAAACTATGTTTTTTTCCTACTTCTATTTTACTTTTCCTTTCACTGTCCAGTGCTTCTTTTCTTGACTAGCTGCTATTTTTCTTTAAGATTAAGTTGAAGTTCATATCCTAATGATGGCTTCCTGATGCTCCTAGGCTGTTGCCTATGCTTAGTCTTGCCAGCAATATTATTCTTCTCTCTCATTTTATTTACCTCATTATTTGTTTGTGTGTCTATTTTTCTGATAATTCTGTGAACTCCTTCAGGGAGCTATACACTGTAACCTTAGTACCTAAGTTTCTGGCACATGGTAGAAATTCAATAAAAACATTTTTGAGTAAATGAATAGGAGGGAGAAAAAGCTGTGCATCCCTAGTTCCTCCAATTCAATAATTCAAATATTTCTAATTTTCTGCCTGTTATATTCCAGATATCCTTCCTGGTACTGGGTAGACACAGAGGTGATGGTCATAAGAAATTCTCACTTTTATACAGCATAAATTTCTGGAGGGGAGATGAAAAATAGTATTAAGTAGATATATGAGCTTTATAATTCATAATGAAAGTTATCCGCACTAAAGAAATGAAGACAGGAAGGTCGGCCTGGAGAGGAGGTCACTTTAGATTGAATGTTGGGAAAATCCTACTGAGAAGTAGACACTTGAGTTGAGACAGGGATTTTTAAAAGGCACAACTAAAAACATTTTGGGATACAGTTCCAGGCAGAGGAAACAGTAAGTGCTAAGGATTGCACGACTTAGTTTAATTAGAGTTTTTCACACAGTTCCAGCTATCAGGCAGTATACTGCCTTGATAGAATAAATTAATAATCTCTAAAGGTGTCAACATGTAGCTCCCAGGGCCCCCAGAATAGTGTCTTCATATAGTAGGTGCTCATACCATAAGAAATTGCAAATGGAATTTTTTTAAACTAATTTAGAAACTTTTGTATTATTAGCTGTTTATTTCTTATGCCAAATTTCCTTGAATTATCTTGTTTCTGAATTTCAATACTATTATGGGATTATTTTACTGTTGTAATTTATGTACCCATCAGTATCTAGTGGTGCCTAAGCACACATTTTGGTCAGAGAGTTTTGTTTTTTTTATATATTTCACTTATGCTTGGATATCTAACATCTAGGAAAATGATAACCAAATACAAGGTTTTTACTGAAGATAAGATGGCTGGACCATATAGCTTAATTTTACTGAACTGTATGTCCCTACAATTATAGGAAAATTAGTCCTTTCTACATTTTATGTGTTCACAAATCCTCAAATACATGTATAAGGCTTATTTCTACATATAAAATATTAACTCTGCTTTAACATAGTACTTTTAATGTTAAAGTTACTTTGAAGATGTGTTGATTTTCTTAAGAGCATATAATACTTTCTGTGTTAGTAAAATTGAAATTATTTCTACTCTCCTCCAAAATTTCTATTATTCTGATATTAATTTTTTAATTGTTTTCCTTATTTTTAAAAAGCTGCTTAACAAATAACTGAAATGATACTGTCCTAAATGTTATTTTTATAACAAAGAAAAGATTGTTACCACACTTAGTATTGTTAAGTTTTATTTTTTGAAATCTTCATTGTTTATCAGAATTCAAAATAAATTTCCCTCTTTATCTTCTACTTAAAGTCTTTTTTATTGTTTATAATCACATAGACAGTGCATTATGCACTGACATTCCATTATGTAAGTGGAATTCTCAGAACATTTTTGGCATGAGAGTGAGGTACAGTAGATCATGGACTTTGGAGTTGAAAATACTTGTGGTTGACTCCTAGATCTAGTTAACCTCTTACAGACTTACTGTATAGGGACTGCTTACTGTTCACCTGCAGAGTTGTTGAAAAAAGTATATTCCACTGGATTGTTGAGATTGAAATATGATAATACTTTCCTGGTGGTGGTGGCCAGAGATAGATAGACCAGGCAAAAATGGCACCTCAGCTCCAACCAATCTCAAAACACAATTCCTGCTTAATATTTATCCCTTGTCCTTCTTTAAACATGAGAAAGAGTAGGGAAGAAGGCAGTACACACCAGACTGATTCCTATTCCATACCATTTTTTTCCCACTCTATTTTCTCATCTCCCAAAACAAAACAAAACAAAACAAACAAACAAACAAACAAACAAACCTAATCAGGAAGTGGAGATAGCAGATGTTCAGAGTCAGATGTGACATTGGCATTCTAAAGTTGGATGTAGTTTCATTAAAGTGAGTAGGAAATTCAAGAGTGAAAACTCAGTTTTGGTGTAATGATGGACTAGAAATAAATCCGTTTCATGTTTGTAGAGTGGTATGATCTTTAAGAGTGAGGGCCCTGGAGGTGGAATGATGATAATGGGATTCTGACTCCACCACCTCCAAACTATGTTGCTTTGAGTCTTAGTTTTCTTCATTTGTAAAGATGGTTTCTTTATAGACATGCTATGACTATTATAGAAACAGCATTGACAAGTGTTAAGAACAGTGCAAGGCACACAGTCAGTCCTCAGTAAATCACAGATCTGTCTAGCCATCATCATTACCATCACCATCACCATCACCATTTTCATTCTGCTGAGTTCAGAATAGTTAATATAACTGTTTTATTTGTTGGGTGAGTCTAGAATTTAAGAAACTCTGGTATACAGCATTATAGATACTTTAAGCCCATAAAATGATAAAGTAAAATTTTAAAGATTTGGAAGATCCTGAAAACCTTTACAATTACAATAGCTAGTAACTTTGGACTTAGGAAAAAATCATAAGAGCAAGAAAAACTGTGGTGAAGAGCAACTGAAGATAATATTTAAAAATACAGAGCCCTTAATAAGGACTATGCTATTGAGAAACTGGCTTTTGCTAGAGTACAAAGTCTCATCCATAGGAATATGCAGTGTAAAAGAATGTCAGATGGAATTTTTGTGTTCTTAAGTGAGCCAACAGTTGGGATTAGCCACCTCCTCCTAGATGTGGTCACAGAAGAACCAGCCCTGCTATGATAGACTTTACCACAGGTCTCTTTTCCCAGTCCTAACAAGAAGGGTAAATATTGGAACAAAGACACCTTTCCAGGTGTGAATTAATGGTGAGTAAGACTCACCCTAGCTTTCCCCTCACTCCTTATGGGAGAAGAAGTCATGGTCCAAGAGAATCTCTCACACACTCTGGATATGTGCTCTTGAAGCCCACTCCTCATAACCAAACATTCTAGAACTCTATTTGGAGCTAAGAGATACATGAGGAGGAACTTTTTGAGAGAAGTTAACAAGCGTGTCTGCAGATAACTGCATGAGTGAACCTAAAGAATGGATATTTCTGAGGGCAAAAGGCCTCTAAATAGCAGTAGAGAAACAGAGTGGGCAGAGAGTAGAGATATTTGTTCCTGGGAAGAAGACTGAAATACCACTTCAGGATTTCTGCAGGCTCAGAGAGGTGTTGAAGGGGCCTCAGAGCCTATTTGTGGTTTCAGTTAAAGGAGAAGGGAAGGCAGAAAAGGCAGGAACATGGGAGCCTGCCCAGAGCAGAATAGTGGGAGCTGCTCCATCCAGTGAGGCAGCTATAGGCATAGTTCTTCTTCTTAAGACTTTAACACTTTATTCATTAAGACTCTAGCTCTGGACACACTTGCTCTCTTTCTAAATCTTGAATGTGCCATCATCTGCCAAGACTTAGGGATTTTTTACTTGATATTTTTTTCTTTCTGGATTGATCTGGGCTTCGAACTTTCACAAGGCTTCCTGTTACTCAGAATGTCTAAGACAGCCTCCTCTGCTAGCATCACTTTTTAGCGAGCTCCCTAATATATTGTCTTTATTACATATATCACTATCTGTATTTATTTCTGGAGATCTTTTTTGTCTGTCTTCTTCTTGTGCTATGTTTCACAAAGTAGGGACATTACTTATCTCATTCACAGATGTAACACTACTTTTGGCAGTAACAGTTTTTTGACATATATTTTTGGAATAAATCACGATCATCTATCTTTTAGGACTAACTGCTGTTAATTTGTTGACCACTTATATAATCTAGTAAACTCAGACAAACATAAATCATTTTTGCATACATTTGAATTTGACTTTTCCAATATTTCTGTTAAATTTTATAAAATGTTCATCATTTTCAGCCTGTAGTCTCAGTTATGAAATTTTGATCTTGAAGGGATAATTTAGTACTTCCAATAAGTACTCTAAACTCCATCTGGATAGTAGCAAGACATATAATTAAAATATAAGATATTTAAATTTAGTCTCTTTAATGGCAACCTGTTCATTTGTAGCATTTGTGGCTTATTTGCAACTAGAGAATTTAATAAAACTGGATATTTCAACATTCCATTTATAAAAGAACAGCTATATTGTATTTGATGACTATTTTGATTCATCAGTTTAGCGAAACTTTTCAATTTTACTTTTAAAAAGTCATTATGTGATTCAAATTAGTACAGTAACAGGTAACTTAGTTCATATACATACATACATATATATATATAAAACAGGTGACTTAGTTCATATACATACATACATACATATATGTATATATACATATATATATATATATATATATATATATACATACATACACACACATATGTACATATGTAATTCCATAGGTTTGGAATTGACAACAGAGTACAGTTGATTCTTATTATTCATGATAGTTATGCTCTGTAAAGCAGCTTTGAAAACTGAATTACCAGATATTGAACCATTGTTTATAGTGGAAATACAGGGTTAGCTTCCCCTCATCAAAACATTTTTGTAAACCAATTAATTAATACATAGACTGGTTTGTGGATGTTTCTGTTTAAAGACACATGTAATACATATTGTTAATTCATTAACATTGAATACATGCCCAGCAGCACCATGACTCATGCCTGAACAATATCACCTAACACTTTTATTTTCACATCAATCTTCTTGTGCTTATGTTCACTAAACTTTAACCCTGTACTTTGGGTCTATTTTCAATAGAGAAATCACAAACAAAAACACAAAACTGAGGAAAGCACTAAATAGAAGGAAAAGGACATAGTTGCCTATAGTAAGAGAGCTAAAAAGAGAAGGCAAAGTATTACCTTGTTCATCTACAACTGGGAAAGCATGAGTCAGGTGACTCAGACTTTTCTCACTCTGCCATGTCTACAAGTGACTGTGCAAGTACTGAGCATATTGGTTTGTGGGTTAAAGATAAATTTTAGCAAGTAGGTGAAGTGGCTAATATGAAATCCATAAATAATGAAGACTATATTTGAGCCAAGTGTAGGATCCTGGATACCACTGAGAAATGAAGGGAAACATGAGAAAGTTAAAAGGAAAAGTTACTTTTTCCCTGTTAAATAAAATGATTTTAAATGAAATGCTCACAATTTGACCGTCACTCTTGACATGAGTGATCACATTTATAAAGCAAATATTAAAATAATTTCAATAAGTTAAGAACTAGAAGAGAGCCCTAGGAAGCCACAAACAAGGTGAGGGTACTGTTACGGTTGAATGTGAAGTGTCCCCTAAGAGCTCACATGTGAGATGATACAAGAAGGTTCAGTGGAGAAGTGATTGGGTTGTGAGAGTCTTAACCCAATCAGTGAAATAATGCCCTGATAGGGATTAACTGAATGGTAATTGAAGTGGTAGGGTGTGACTTTTGAGGTGTATACTTGTACCTGTCAAGTGGAGTCTCTCTTTCTACTTTCTGATTAACTTGTGAGCTGTTTCCTTCTGCTACACTCTTCTACTATGATGTCCTGCCTCACCTTGAGCCCCAAAGGATAAAGCCTGCTGTCTGTGGCTTGAGACCACTGAAACTGTAAGCCTCCAAATTAATTTTTCTTCTTCTATATTTGTCCTGGTTGGTTCTTTTAGTCACAGCAGCGAAATAGCTGACTAAAACAGGTACCATGTCAACTTTACTGTGTGAGGAAAAATATTCTTATTACAGTAGCGTTGGGGAAGGAAGTTCTGAGTTACTTGAGATTTCTACTGAATAATTATTATTGGTCAGTATCAATGAGAAAAGGTGAAACAGATCTTTTTGCCTTTTAAATAAAATGTTTTTAAAATAAAATATAAACTACAAATCAGAAAGGACAAATGTTCGGGAAGAAACTGTACAAACCAATGATACAAGCCTAAAGCCATCACTAAATAAAGAGACAAAAGTCACAATTTGTGGATACAGAAATTAACAAAAAGAGGCTCTGTTTGCTGATGACGAGAGAGCTTGGCATTCAATGTTAAATGTCATAACCTTTGTTTCTTTTTTCTTTTTGTGCTGGTTTCAGTTGGTACAGAATGCCATCTGTAGGAAATACCAATACACTTGACTAAAAATAGGACTCTGAAAAATGTTTTCTCTTGAATATGAACCTAAAATCAGCCAGTTATTTAGTAAACTGGTCAGGCTCTTAGAGTTACCTTCATTAGAGTTTCCTGCACAGTCTCTTCAAATGAAATGCTAATTTTTAAATTATTTATAAAAAGAATAGCAAAAACAATAAGTCATCTTTGGAAAAAAAAAGACCCCAAAAAATGACTTGTGAAAGCAACCAAAGCACTGTTGGGTCTCAACAAACTACTTAGCTCGTCTAGAAATGAGGGAGGAAATAACAAACACTCATGTTTACTGAATAATTACAAAATGCCAGGAACTGTTTCAGTTCCTATGACAGAGATGCCATTATTATTCTTATTCCAGGATGAGGAAACACATGCAGAAAGGGTAACCATCCCATCCTATCTTACACCTGTTAGGTGGCAGAGTTGGGATGGTACCTTCAACTCCAGAGCCCAAGCAACACGCCTCCATGCAGTGTGAAGTGCTCTTTGCAGGGATAGAAGGAGGAAAACAGTTTTACAAAGATGAGCACTACATGAGAGTTGTAAAACACAATGGTAGCAATTGTGGGCCCTGTTGAATTTGAGGAGAATATAGACTCATTCAAGTCTTAGAAGGATGAATAACCAAGGAGACATGATCAAATTGAGATTTGAAAGATGAATACTGACCAGCAAGGTGAAGTGGTGTGTGTGTGTGTGTGTGTGTGTGTGTGTGTGTGTGTGTGTGTGTATTTTACTCCTGACAAACTAAACCACTTGTGAAAATTTACTGGGCTGATAAAGAATCGAAAGGAAGCTAGTTTAGCCAAGTTCTAATGTGCAGGTCTCTGCTGTCAGGGACAGTGGTCTTTAATTTTCTTTGCTTACAGTGTCTTTGGTTTTGGTATTAGGGTCATGCTGGTCTCATAGAGTGAGTTAGGAAGTATTCCTTCTGCTTCTATCATCTGAAAGATATTTTAGAGAATTTGTAAAATTTCATTCTTAAACTTTTGGTAAATTACTGGCAAATCCACATAGGCCTTGTGTTTTATGTTTTGAAAGACTCTTACTTATTGAGTCAATTTCACTAGGAGATATAGGCCTATTCAGGTTATCTATTTCTTCTTATGAGTTTTAGTAGGGTATGTCTTTTAATAATTCATTTATTTTATCTAGGTCATCCAACATGTGGGAACACAGTTGTTCATAGCATTCCTTTAATATTCTTTTAATGCCTATGGGATCTGTGGTGATGTCCCCTCCTTCATTTTTAATATAGTAATTTGTATCCTCATTTTTCTTAGTTAATCAAGTTAGAGGCTTATTAATTTTTAAAATCTTTTCAAAGAACCAATTTTAGTTTTATTGATTTTCTCTCTTTTAAATTTTTGATTTCATTGAATTTTGCTCAATATTTATCTCTTTTCTTTCTCTTATTGTGGACTTAATTTGCTCTTCTTTCTCTAGTTTTCTAATAGCATCTTAGATTATTAATTTTTAATTTTTCTTCTTTTCTAACATTTATGCATTCAATGCTATAAATTTCCCTCTAAATCCTGATTCAGTGCATCCCACAATTTTTGATAAAATTATATAATCATTTCCATTTAAAATATTTTAAAATTTCTCTTAAGATTTTTTTGTCTTTTGTGTTATTCAGAAGTATGTTTTTCAATATTCATATATTTTAGGAAAATCCATTTCTCTTTTAATTCTAACTCAATTCTGTTATAGTAAGAGAGCAAACATTATATAATGTCTATTCTTTTAAAATTTTAATAGTATGTTTGATGGAATTAAATATTGTCTATATCAGTGATGGTCCATGTGAACTTGAGAAGAATGTATATTTTATTGCTGGATTAAGTAGTCTATAGATAGATATCCAGTTGATTGATACTGCTATTATGTTTAACTCTCTTTACCGACTTTTTTTTCCTGCTGTGTCTGTCAATTTCTGATAAAGGTGTGCTGAAGTCTCCAACTATGATTGTGGATTCATCAATTTCACCTGGCGGTTCTATCAGTTTTGTTTCACATAACTGGAAACTGTACTGTGAGCCTCATACACATTAAAGATCATTTTGGGAAAGCATGGGGGCACATACCTGTAATTCCAAAGGCTCAGGAGGCTGAGGGAGGAGACTCTCAAGTTCAAAGCTACCCTTAGCAACTTAGCAGGGCCCTAAGCAATAGATTTTGAGAGAGTGAGACCCTGTCTCAAAATAAAATATAAGAAGAGCTGGGGATGTGGTTCAGTGGTTAAACCCCTCTGAGTTTAATTCCCAGTACCAAAAAAAAAAAAAAAAAATTGTTATGTCTTCTTGGATAATTGGCCTCTTTATCACTACGTAATATCCCCTTTTCATTCCTGATAAATTTCTCTTGCTTTGCAGTTTGTTCTTCACAATTAGTATAGCTACTCTTGTTTATTCTTGATTTGTGTTATCCTGGCATACTTTCGCCACTAATTATCTTTTAATGTATATTTGTGTTTATATTTAAAGTAGTTTTCTTGCTGGGGATATAGCTCAGTGTTGGAATGCTTGCTTAGCATGTGCCATATTTTGGGTTTGATTGCCAGTACAAATAAATACGTAAATAAAGTGGGTTTCTTTCAGTTAGCATATAAGTGGATTTTTTTTTCTATCATCTACTGTGACAATCTGTCTTTTAAATGGTACACTTAGACAATTGGTGTTGAAGGTGATTATTGATAAAATTGGATTAATAACTTCCATATTTCTTACTGTCTTCTATTCATTGCCCTAATCTTCTGTTTTTGTCTTCTACTGTTTCCCTGATTTTTACAATTTTAAACATTTTATATGATTCCATGTTTTCTCCTTTCTTAGCAAATCAGTTATGCTTTTTTTCTTAAGTTTTTTAGTGGTTGTCTTAGAGTTTGCAGCACACATTGACAATTAATTCAAGTCTATTTCCAAATAACTATACAGCTTATCACCTCACAAGAGTCATGAGTACCTTATAATAGGAAAATAACTCCCAACTTCCTCTTTGTATCATTGGTGTCATTCATGTCATTCATACTGGTTCCTATAGTGGTTCCACTCTGCTCTGATAAGCCAGAGCTCCCTGTTTGCCTGTCTGTCTCTGATCTTGGGAGTAGCTGTTTGCCCTATATCCTTACCTCTTCTACAGATCCATGAAGGATTGCTAATTTTTTTTTTTGAATCTGTTAAGTTTTTAACTTGATGATAGGCAAGAATGCTAATTTTCAAGTTCCTTATATTTTCAGAAACTAGAAGGCTCTACTATGGGTTTTTCATGTTGGAATTGGGTAGGCTCAGTGACAATGCTGCTTGAATCTTGCAATCTCTTTATTTCTAAAACAAATGCACAGGACACTCTACATACTTTATAATTACCAAGTATTTTAGGCTCACATTCCAACTTGAATAAACTGGATGGCATTTGAGCCTTAAAAACAAAACAAAACAAAAAAGAGCTGTATGCCATTCAACTGAAAGCTAGTTCTTTTTTTGTTGTTGTTCATTTATTTTACTTTCCCTCTTGATTTCTATTTTTCAAATTCTAGTAATTATATAACTCACATAAATGGAATTGTATTAAGGACATATGAAAGCTTAGGAAAAGAAGTTCTAAGTTTTCATACACTGAAATGTTACATTAATTTCATTCAGAAGAAAACACCTGCAAAATTATACTGATTCATATTGACCTATCTCATATTTATTCATGAATATCCACCAAATAAGTTTTATGCCCTTCTTAATTAGAAGATTTCCTATTTGTTTGTAAGGACACTTTCAGGTTTAGCTAAATAGTTATCTTGTTTTCTATTCTTTGCTTCTGTCAATCCATCTACTATTAGAGTAAGAAAAAAAACAAGTTAATGTATTTATGAGAATAGACAATAGCTATATGCATGAGTTCAGGAAGGATTATACAGATACATTACCAGAAAACAAGATTGTCACTCAATAAATCAGTAATTGTTTTCTTTTTCTCTCTCTCTTTTTTTTACTTTTAATTACATGCACACATATTTTCTTCTACAAATGAGTTTAATTTCCAGCCACAGTATTTTTCATCAGCATGTTTATAAGCATGATTAATGCTGGGAGTTTCTTGATGAGATAAAAATAAAAATTCTGAATACTTTCTGCTTGTGATTTGGGGTTGTTGTTCACTGATAGCTTTAAGATGTAGTCTTTATAAATTTATGGTTTCAATTGGGAGTGTGGCTCAGTAACTCAAAACAGGAAGTTTGTACATAACTTTGAAATCAGTAAAATATGTGACCAAGTAAAGATTCATCTGAATTTTGGAGGGCTATGGCTGGTGTAGGATCCTGTAATGGTAAATTTTTCAAAAAGAACTTGGAGACAGGTTTTTCCCACCTTACCTGATAAATTAGTAGTAAGCAATGAAAGCCAATACAAAAGTCTATCATGTTTGTAAATGTTAATTTTATTGTTTTCTTTCTATTATTGTAGAGTTATATCTTAATTTTGGCACCTGCTTAAATAAAAACAATAATACATAAAACCATCATTCTTTCAAATGACACTGAAATACCATTCATGCAAATTTGGAGAAAACTCACCAGAAAATTTTAAAAGAAAAAAAAAAAGAGTAGTAAGAAATAGGACAAGAAGTAAAATTCAATAAGAAACTTAAAATGCTTGAATTGTTTTTTTGGAGTAATTGTAGCTTAGAATTATCATGGACAGTAAAAATAAAGAAAGAATTTCAAAATTGACAAAGCCTTTAATATAAATATGACCAAATGTGATTTTTGACAAGTGACTTATTCAGTATATTTAAAAGATATGTTCAAAAAACTGCTTAAGATATTTAATTATTTCTCTCAATTTCCAACTGTTTTCTCTTCCTATTAAATAATTGTAATGCTTAATATAAAAATGAAATAATATAGAGCACAACAGTTGAACAATAAACTATCATTTTGTGTCAATCTTATAATTCAATTATCTGTTATATACACTAATATAAATATACATGTGTAAGCACATGATAAATAGATGCACAAATCACAATCTTAAGTGGAAAGCCTAATTCATTAACCCAGGTAAAGTGAACTTACCCATATTACTTCTTCACTGATGGACAAATAATAAATGTCTACTATACTAGAAGATCTCTCTCATGTTTCCCAATAGGTACTATTTCCCTTTCTTCCAAAGATTACATGTTGCTTACTTTTAACATCACTGAAAACATACATTAGTTTAGCTTTATTCAGAATTGTGAAATATAATAATGTTAGGTACAGTGTTGCACATCTAGAATCCCAGCAGCTCTGGAGGCTGAGTCAGAATGATTATGAGTTCAAAGCCAGACTCAGCAACTTAGTGAGGCCTAAGCAACTCAGAGAGTCCCTGTCTCTAAATATATATATATAAAGAGGCTGGTTATGTGGCTCAGTAGATAAATGCCATGTTATATCCCTGGTACTAAAAAAAACAAAAAACAAAAATTTTAAAAAGTAAAAGGGAATATAATCATATCATCTATAGTCTTTTGTTTGGCCTTTGCTCAACATTATGTTTGAGAAATTAACCCATGTTGCTGATGTAGTTTTAATTTTTTTGGTCTGTATAATTCTATTTTATAGATATGCTGTATTTTTAAAACACCACTCTCCCTGCCATGTGTTTCTTTTGTTGTTTTTAGCAAATTACTATTTTAATTTTTTGTGTGTATTCTACTAGGGATGTAACCCATGACATGCCAAATGTTAGATATACTCCAGTCCCAGTTGCTCTCTTTTATAAGTATCTTTAGATGAACCTGTGTCTGTGTTTTTCCTTTTTTCTTTTTGTATATACATATTTAGAAATAGAATTGCTTTGCCATATATTTGTTCGCCTTAAGGAGATTTTTCCGAATTTATTTTTATGTTGGTATTAATTTACTTCTCTACTAGGAGTGTATGAGTGGACAATTGTTTCACATTCTCAACCATGTTTCATATTGTTAGTCTCTTTAATTTTGGTCATTCCTTGGATATTTAGTGGCATTATATGGTTTTAATTTTCATTTTCTTAATATTATGATATTTATTTTTATGATATTTTCTACTTTCCATCCTTATCCATTTACTATTTAGTTTTGAATATTTTCTACTGACATTTGTGTCATTCAGGAATAAAGTTCTTTTTAGCATGATCTCATCTCCCATGAAAACCATACATTGAGTCCTAATCTCAGTTTTTCTTTTTAGTTCAAGTATTTACAATTAATGTAGTAAATCACCTTATAATGTATATTAAATGAGATATATACATGTGTGTGTGTACACACATAGCACACACATTGTAGTTCTTTATTTCCCAAGTGAATATTTTTCACTGCTGAGGATCAAACCCAGGGTCTCATGCCTGCTAGGCATGTACTTGACCACTGAGTCATTTATGGTTCCTGCACCTCCAGGTAAAATTCTGAAAGTCTCTTCTCCTTGGGAAGTCATGAACTTTAATTTGAGCTCTGATTTCCTATTGAATTACTTAAAGTTCTTCTTAGCATCACAAACTTTAGGCTTCTGTTGATGAATTATTAAAGCATGGGGACAAAACCAGCATAGAATGTTGGGTTCCCACTGGCTTCTTCCTAACCTCTTGCCACCTCAAGTACTGTCTTAATGATTCTTTAACACTGTCAAACACATTTCAAAAGTCTTACTATATTGTTCTTTAGTCATTCTCAGATAAAGGTTTGATTTGACGGAAGCAATTCCACCATCTAGAAACAGAGGTGGTATTTTTATTTGAAAACACAACTTCTATATTGCTTTCTTTACTTCTATGCAGTACTTCTTCTTTGTCTTTTAAGATTACTTTTCTGGCTGGGGATGTAACTCTGTGGTAGAGTACTGGCCTTGCATATGTGAAGCACTGGATTCAATCCTCAGCACCACATAAAAGTAAATAAAGATATTATGTCCATCTACAACTAAAGAAATATTTTTTAAAAAAGATAACATTTCTATCTCAAAGACAAATAAGAAAAAACTAAAACAACCAGAGTGATAATACAGATTATATAAAAAGGAATAAGATTAAAAAGGTTTTGCAACAACAGAAATAGATCAAAAGATGGTTCATTCCATCTTTTGTAGTAGCGACTACAGTTGCATAACCAATTACCACAAGAGTCTTAAAATGCTCTTTTATTATGCTAACGGAGTCTGTGGGCCAGGAATTTGGACACCACCCAGTGGAAACTGCTTGTTTCTGCTCCAAAATGTCTGGATCCTCAACTGGGACAAAGAAACAACTGAGGATTCTGGGAAGCTTAGAACTGGAGTAGTTTAGAGCTGCCTTCACTCATGTAGGCATTGGTTAATTTCCACTGTTAACTGGGGCCTTGGTCGAGGCTCTGATAAGTGTATGAAGAAGTATGTCCTTGTAGCCTGTATTTCTCAAGATCTCTCCTGATAGTCAGGCTCCTTAACTGATCACTCAGAGCTTGAAAGTTTGTATGTCTAGGAACACATTAGAAGTTGCCCATGCTTTTTGACTTTGAATAAAAGTTATGCTGCTTTATTTTTGTCACAGTCAATTTGTTTCATGCACACAAACCTGAAAAATTTGGTGAGGGGAGGAGAGCAACATATAATCCATGTTACAGGATGGGAAGGTAAGGATATATTGTAGAAGAGATTGTGAGATGGAAGAAATTTTTATGGCAACCTTTGGAAAAACATTGTTTGCCCCAAATAATAATTCTAAGAGACAGAAGTATAACAATTGCAACCTAAAATATTTTTTTAAAAACCTTAATTCTTAAAAGTGAATATGAAGATATTTTATTCAAATTAAATCTGGAAAGCTTACATAAAATCCATATTGAAGGATATAAGATCTACTTTAGGAAATTGGATCCAATATAAAGTGAGTTACAGGAAGCATATTGAATACGAAATCAATAACTGTATGAGTAAAACAAAGAGCATGCAGTATAATTACAAAAGCTAATTATAATAACGAGGGTGAAAAGCAACAAGGCATTAAAACACTAGATAATACATTGAGGGAAACATGATGATCAGAGTTAAACTGTGCTCATTATTACAGGAGAGAAGTGACATTTGTTGTGTCTAAATTAGTGTTTAGGAGGCAGAGGAAAAGCACAGCCTATAAAAGTATAATATATGGCAAAAACTGCAAGATATCAGTTTTTAGGACAAATGAAGAGGAATTAATTTTATCAGGTAAAATGTAGCAAAAATAAATTACAAAATAAAATTTATAAGTGACATTATCTGAACATTAATGATACAGGAAAAATTTTAAAAATAAGGTGGAAAAGATAAGCCATGCAAATATTTACCAAAATACAAGGTTTCATTTTTTTTTAAAGAAGAAGAAAACCTGGTAAGAATGACAATAGGAACAATTCACAATAAAGGTAAAGCAGTTCTGAAAATGCAAATTATTGTGTTGAAAATAATACATACACACTAAATAGGAACTTAATATAAGTTGATATAGATGGTAGGAAAAGGCAGGCCTGGGGTTACTCAGAGTAGAGAAGCAGGAGAATAATAAGAATAGTAACACAAAAGACTTTAAAGCAATTGTATGATGATAAATATTCATTATTTTAAAATTCTGTTTTCTCTAATTGGTCTTAGCTCATGGTTTAAAAGTTAAAAGATTAAAGATATCTATTTCCTATAATGACCTTGCTAGTTTTCTTACACTAGGAGGACTTTCCCTGTATTATGTGTCAACAATACCTGAAGTAATTTTAACCACTGTGAGGAGGTGGGAATGGAGAGATCAGGTTTCTTTATGATCCTGTTGAACTTACTGAAACTACATTAATATGCGATCAAATTAGAATGATCTGAAAATCCTGTAACACATTAGTGCATAAGAAAAAAGAAACAGTCACAGATGACATGTAATTTCCATTGGATTGATACATTGCCCAGATTCACCATGGATTTATAGTTCTGGAAGGATGAACAATGGTTTCTCTTTCAACTAGCAAATAGCTTTTAAAGGAAAACTTCTAAATATAGCCTGTTTTTCATAAATTAAAAGATGTTAGCAACCCTTCTAATCCCAACCTTGCAGGGATATTCTTGAATAAATTTCTGTGGTATTCTTCCTTCCTTTGAAAACTGACAGACATCCTAAAAATACAGATGGTAGTAAAGATATAGACTATTACCTTGAATCATGCAAGAAAAGTCCAGCCTCTTTCTAGGAACTTTGTTCTTTTAATTCTAATCACTCTGAATAATACTTATTTAATCATGAGTGTTCTGCAAACATTCATTTAGCTTACAATATTTTAGTTCCAATTTTTTCTAATTGCTCTCAACAAATGTCAGCAGTATGAAATTCTTTTGACTCAACAATTTATTTAAATAGATCTTTACCATATTGCAATATTCTCAATATTCTTAATATTTTTAAAGATTAACACAAAAACTAGCAGCTTAAAATCATTTGTATTCACTCGTTGACTGTTTTCTTTAATGTGTCTATTATCTCTTTTCCCCAGTCAGCAGTATATTTTACTTCATTCTTATTTTTAGTAAAATCAATACTTGTTGGATGTATATTACCTTTTAATACAATTAATTTATTCTAGTAGATAATACATATGCATAATACTAATAAAACTAAAATCAGTGAAATGGAATTCAGTAAAAGGTAAGTCTACCACCACTTGTACACCAGTTGATCTATTTAATCATATATGATAGAAGTACACTACTGATTTCTTATCTATCTTTTGAGAGATATGTTAAGTGATTATAATTACATACATGCATTTAAATTTTAGCAAACAATTGTGTACTTTACATACTATTATAAAAATCTAGCTTTTTTCTTTTGATGACATATCTTGTTGAGTATTCCAAATTAGTGCAAACATAGCTGTCTTAGACTTTTTAACTTTGTCATAACTCTACATTTTCTTAAAAGACCCTCAATTATTAAATTTCAGTCTCTCAATGGGCATTTGGTTTGTTTTCCATCTTTTGATATTATAAACATTGATGAAAGAAGTATTTTTATACATAAATCTCTGCAAAATTTTTGAAATATAGTTGCAGGATACATTCTTAAAGATAAAAACTCTGGGTAGCAAAACTAAGCATTTGTGATAGATGGATTATGGATAGGTAGATGGATAGATAAATATAACCAAATTATACTTCATAGTGATTGATGATATCACTTTTTAAAGAAAAATGTTTCCTTTCAAGGACCAAAGATCTGAATAATTTACATCTGACTAGAAATATACTGTTTAAGAATATCATATGCAGGAAATCTGAAGATGGAGCCAGGCAGTGATCCTTGATGTCCCCACAAAACAGAAAGGAAGCAGTGAGGGAGCAGGATATCTGAGAGATGGGTGACAAGATAAATGCTCTAAGACCCAATATTACAAAGTCTGAGAACTGAAGAGGCTTGAAGATTGTTTACCACAATGGAAAATAAGCACAAGTCCCCAGATCAGGGTGAGGAAAGGGGGAAGGATAAGAGAGAAAGAGAAAGCGGTGGGGTGGCGGGGGAGCACAAAGAACATATAAGCTCACTTCCTTAATAACATTTTGGAAAGAAAGGCAGAGAAATTAAAGTATGATGGGAAGAGTAGTTTCCTTGAAGCAGATCCAGAATATAAAATCAAATTGTGCATAGAAAGCCCTTCTAGGTTCTATAGCCATTTTGTGGAGCCCATAGCTGAACAGTCACCCCTTAAATCAACCCACCTCCAGATAGCAAATTAACCTGGAGGGAGTACCCCTGCCAGTGGGTTCTCTTAAGAATCCACTGGAAAGAATGTATAGAGGGATCACTACTAGCCAAGAGTCACTGAAACCCCCTTCCCTTCACTGCAATCAAGAGGAACAGGGTGGAGCAGCGTTACCAAGGAAATGCTGGCAGAACTGAGCACCTGTCACAGGAAGCCAAGGAAGAGAAGGAGAGGAGCCCACAATTTACAGCAGAGAAAATGAGAACTTAGATTCAAATAGGAAGACAGATTTGGCCATAAGCAGATATAGAATTGCTGCCACTTGCGGACACTGGGAGGAGGCATAGCGGAAAGTTGCCTGAGTCCTAATGAAGCCTAGAGGGGTGTCCCCATAATTGCCACTGGCCACAGTCTGCAAGGGGCCATCCCATAGAAAAGGTGCCTGAATATCCAGTGGTATACAGAGATGGTCAACCAGATTGTGGTAGCAGCTGGTGGAAGGCCATGATGAGACGGTGCCTGAGTCCCCAGGAAGCTTAAAGGGAAGGTATCCAGACCTTTGCTACAGCCAGTGGGAGTTCAGTTAGTTCAGTCGCCTGGTTCCCAGGCAGTAGAGAGCAACAGCCCCAACCTGACTTAGCCACAGCCTGGCCCAGCTCCCAAACTGACCCTTGCCACAATGCCTGAGTGACAGGGCACTGTTTAGATACTGATTGGACCCTGCCTAAGTGTAGTCAGCAGAGGAACTTGGTACCTGCTATTCACAACCTGGGGCAGTGGAAACTGGAACCCAGGGGGAACCAGCTGAGTCTCTTTATTGAGTAATAAGGATGGTACCACCCTCTGTGTGCTGTGTGTGTAAGGGGAACGTTCTGCATTGTAAATCACCCATGGAGAATCTACAACCCCAGGACCTGTGCTTGCAGACAGCCCCAGGCTCCATACCACAATGAAAAAAAAAAAAAAATCCGTAGAGAAAAGTGGGTACAGGGTAACCCACAGCAATCACAGAAAAAGCCCAGAGCCCTGCATCCTGAATTCTTGCACATAATAGAAACAACCAATAAATATAACACTGCACCCTCTGAGCAGTCGGCCTCAGGCGCTTGGACTGGCAAACAACTGTGTGATGGGAGGTACCATAGCCAGTAGGGGAGTGGCTCCTGTGCCCCAGAAGCTCTGGAGGGATCCAAAGCCAAAAAATTAAAGACATCTTCTAAATGTTCCAAATCCTAATGAAATCCAAACCAAGATTCAATAAGAATATTCTCCACCTTGGCCTGGTTTACCATGAATAAATCTAGCATCAATTTTGATCATATATATGACTTTTTATTATAAGTATTGGTTGTTACCCTAATAACCTACCTGTACCTTCAACCCATTTGAATGCATTTCTTCTAATGGTTTAAAGCATAAATTGAAATCATTCTCCCTACATTTGTTTTCCTAGCCTAGTATATACTTACTCCTCTTACCCCCTATTTTCCCTTTTACATTATCTGCTACTACCTCTGATCCCTCCATCCATCTTTTATATCTGGTACATATTATTTTTTCTATCTTTTCTTTTTTTCTCTATTTTCCCAATCTTTCTTCTTTCCTCTTTCAGTCCTCATATAATGTTTAAGCAAACTTGGTATATTTAATAACTAATTTTTCAGCCTGTTCCAGAACTTTAACAAAGTTTATACATGAACTAGAGAACCGTGGAGAATGATATCAGCAAGTTTTTTTTGTTTTGTTTTTCCTTTTCATAAGGTCACTAGTACATGGATTGATTCTGAAGTGATTGTATTTAATAGGATTCAGTGGTTTCTCTCAAAGTGGTGTTAATACTGGGATCAGCAGAGTTCACACATTGAATTAAAGTATCAATACTGGGATATTCACCCACCCCCACAGTTCTTAACAGAAAGAAACTCATGAGAAGTTCCTTCCTTAAAAGAAGAAGCGATAGCCATCCCAGTAGATTAACTAATCTAATTTCACTCCTTATGTCTTTATGTCTTAATTTCACTCCTTATGTCTTTATGTCTTCTTTTAATTCATTGACTATTTTAATTATAAACTCTATTAACTTTTTCTCTTACTTTTCTTTCACTACAATGTTACATAGTTGTTGAAGTATTATTAGCTCTTCTGGGTGATTTTTTTCCCTTGATTTTTTGAAGTGTTTATATAAACACTATATAAAATTTTCTAGATCTTAGGAATGAGATGAAAATTCAAATACCAGAGATTTATAAAATTTCCAATATATAGAATCACATTATCTCTACTCAAAGATCTACTATAAATATATATAATATATATATTTATTTATCTATATAATTATAAAGAAAATGCCTAATATACAGAATAAAGATAGAATTTTAAATGCTGCAAGAGGAAAATGGCTGGGCACATGTAGAGGTAAACCAATTTAAATTTCAACTGATTTCTCAACCCAGACACTAAAAACCAGGAGGTCTTTGAGTAATGTATACAAAGCTCTGAAAAAAAAAGGGAGGTGGGTTGGTGTGCCAACCAAGATTACTATACCCAGCAAAATTATCCTTCAGAATCAAAAAGAAATGAAAACCTTTTATGATAAACAGAAACTAAGAGAATTCATAACCACAAGTCTGCACTACAAAACATACTCAATATAATTTTTCATGCAAAAGAAATGGAAAAAAAAGCATAAGGATGTATTACACTAGAAGAATAGTCAGTTAAAGAACTAAGACTGAATTAAACATCATAAATAAATCAAATGCCAGGAAACAGATATCATCTCTCTATAATAAAATAGAAATTAAACAGTCTAAACTTTTCTACTGAAAGACACAGATTGGCAGATTGGATAAAAATGAGACCCAACAATATGTTGTTTGCAAGACATACATCTTACAAAGACATTCACAGACTGAAGGTGATAGGATGAAAAAATATATACCATAAAAATTATACCCATGAACAAGTAGAGGTAGTTATTCTCATATCAGAGAAAGTGGACTTCAAGACAAAATTAATCAGTAGAGACTAAGAAGATCACTTCATATTGGTTAAGGGAATCATTCAACAAGAAGATTTAATAATGGTAAATATTTATGCTCCAAACAATGATGCATCTTTGTACATAAAATAAACATTTCTCGATATTAAGAATCAAATAGACCACAATACAATAATACTGTGTAATTTCAACATACCGTTCTTACCACTAGATAGATCATCCAGACACAAACTAAGACGAGATTCTTCAAATCTAAAAATACCACTAACCAAATGGACCTAACAGACATCCTTAGACTATTTCATCCATCAACGACTGAATTCACTTTCTTCTCAACAGCACATGAAACATTTAATAAAATAGATCATTCTAGGAAAACAAACAAATCTTAGCAAATACAAAGAGAGGAATAATTCCTTTCATTGTTTTGAATTTTGAATGGATAGGAGAAGAAATCATGGTAGAAAAAATTCTAAGAAACAAATGAGGATAAAGATACAACATATCAAAATCTCTGGGATAGTATGAAAGCAGTTCTAAGATGAAAGTTTATAACACTGAGTTCATACATTAAAACAATAGAAAGATAACAAAAAAAACTAATATTACATTACACCTCAAGGCCTTAAAAAAAGAAGAACAAACAAACAAAATCAGTAGAAGACATGAAAAGATTAAACTAAGAGCCAAAATCAATGAAACTGAGAACACCAAGGAACAATGAAACAGTTGGTTTTTGAAAGGATAAACAAGATTGATATACCTTTAGCCAAACCAAAATAAAGAAAGAAGTCTCAAATACATAAAATTAGTGATAAAAATGAAAACATCACTACAGACACTACTGAAATCCAGAGGATCATCCGAAACTTTTGAAAATTTATACTCTATTAAGCTAGAAAATCATTAGGATATGGGCAAATTTCTAAAGTCATATGACCTGTTTCTAAAGACATAGAACTATTAAGATATAAAAATTTAAACAGATCGGTATTAAGTAATTACAAAAGCCTTTCAACAAAGAAAAACCCAGGACCAAATGGATTCACAATTGATTTATACCAGTCAATTGAGTTCTACCACGTTAACAGTTCTACCACATGATAGTATGCCATGATCCAGTGTATTTCATCCCAGGGATGCAATATTGGTTCAACACACATAAATAAATAAATATAAGTTCTCACATGAGTAGAATTAAGGACAAGAATCACACTATTACCTTAATAAGTGCAGAAAAAGCATTTGACAAAGTACAGAATCTATTCATGTTTAAAACACTGGAGAAACGAGGGATAGAAAGAATTTACCTCAACACTGTAAAGGCAATAAATGACAAAACCAAGGTCAACATCATACTGAATGGAGAAAAACTGAAAGCATTTTCTCTCAAAACAGGAATAAGAAATGTATGTCCACTCTCACCACTACTATTCAACATATTCCTCAAAATCTTAGCCAGAGCAATCAGGCAAGAGAGGAAAGTTAAAGGGACAAAAATATGAAAATAAGAGCTCAAATTATCTGTTTAATGATGACATAATCCTATATATAGGAAATCTCCCCAAAAAACTCTACAAAAAGACTTCTAAAGCTGATAAACAAATCTAGCACAGTAACAAGATACATGATCAACATACACAGATCAATCTCTTTCCTATACTTTGATAATGGATCTTCCAAAAAATAAATTAGAAAAATTATTCTATTTACAATAATATCAAATAAATTAAAATACCTGAGAATAAACCTAGCCAAAGATGTTAAAGACCTGTATAATGAAAATTACAGAGTTGATTTTTCATTTGGGTTAGTTTTTTGTCACGATGGTGATGTAAGGGCTAAGTTCATTTCTTAAATTTATTTTGGCACATAGATATTGTTTCAGCACTCCTTGTTGAAAAGATTATCTTTTCCCCAATTGAATTTTGTTTGCACCTGTAATGAAAACCATCTGACTATGTATGTACATTTTCTGGAGAGGATGTAGCTAAATTGTCACATTAGCAGAAGACATAACATAATATGTAGGAAATCCTAAAGGATCCACCAAAGGGCTGTTACAACTAATAGATGAATCCAACAAATTTGTAAGATACAAAATCAACATACAAAAATCAGTAGTATTTCTATATACTAACAATGAACTTTTTGAAAAGGCAACTAATAAAACAATCTACAATAGTTTAAAAATAAATGAAGTAGATAAGTTTAACCAAGGAAATGAAAGACCTGAATAATAAAAAAGTATAAAATGATAAAAGAAGTTGAAGATAAAAAATGGAAAGATAACCTATGTTCTTGGATTGGAAGAATTACTATTGTTAAAATGTCTATGTTTCTCAAATTATTCCTAGATTCAATGCAATTCCTATAAAAATTCCACAAATGTTTCTTCATGTTATTGATAACCTTTGCTGAGAAGAAGTTTTAAGTTGAATCCATTCTATTTATTCTTGATTTTACTTCTTGTGCTTTAGGGGTCTTATTAAGAAAGTCAGGTCCTAAGCCAACATGGTGAAGATTTGGCCCTACTTTTTTTTCTATTAGGTTCAGGGTATCTGTTCTAATGCCTAAGTCTTTGATCCACTTTGAGTTCAGTTTTGTGCAAGGTGATGGGGATTTAATTTCATTTTGTTACACATGGATTTCCAATTTTCCCAGCACCATTTGTTGAAGAGGCTATCGTTTCTCCAATGAAAGTTTTTGGCGCCTTTACTAGTTTGAGATAACTGTATTTATGCAGGTTTGTTTCTGTGTCTATTATCCTGTACTATTGGTCTACATGTCTGTTTTGGTGCTAATACCATGCCATTTTGTTATTATAGTTCTATAGTATAGTATAAGTTCTGGTATTGTGATGCCTCCTGCTTCACTTTTAGATTGACACATTTTTAATTATGTTCTTTGCAAACATAATTATTCATTCTAACACAGCATAGATGGCCACTCATTTGCCTGTGTGAATAACCAATTCTGGCTACAAAAAAAGTAAGAGCAGCACTGAAGTGGATGTGACATCCTTCTTTAAATAGCTTCTGTCATTTGCCCCAGCTCACTATTCGCCATTTTTACTTATCAAAGTTTGATTTGATTTCCATCTTGATTAGACATGGAAGTTTCAGGATCTGTCCTGACACACTCTGCACAAGTCTTCCATCTTTCATGTGGGTCTCAACTGTCAGCTTAGGCAAAGAGAAATGGACCACAAACAGTGAAGAGGTCTGATACAGCAAAATAAATGCATTCGTATAGACAAAATGAATGTTGTGGACAATTTGTTCATTCTCTGTGGTGTAACATGTTGTTTGAGAGAAGGAGAAAAACATATATACATATAGAAGATAACAAGTTATAAAATTTTTGCTGGCCACTCTTAGAAAAAAAGGTGTTCATATGTAGACATAAATATGTATTCCTTAAATAAAATCTAAGAAATGGAAATTTAGAACATCAAATCTAGAAACGTCACAAAGTTTGTTGGGTATGGGAAAAAGAGCATTTCAGTGTATATGTTTTGTCTTGAAATCTAAATATTTAACATTCAGTTCTTTTCCCCAATAAAACCTAGGAGCATAATTATGCATTTGGGTTTTCCTTGACAGCCGAATCTGGGTTAATTTCTGTATCTCGTGGATGAACACTATTGCGTGTTCTGAAGCTTCCTCATCCATGTAAACACCAGCTATATAAACAGGAGGCTCAGCATCAATGGCACATGAAGATTTATATCCTCAGAAGGTCAGTGTTCTGAAAAACTATAAATTTGGCTTCCAAAACCCTAAGACCCAAATTTTGTAACACTAATATATTTTTACCAAAATTTCTTAACAAAGGGTAGAAGAGAAAGAAACATGAGAGTTTCCTACTTCATTCCCAGGTTTCAAAGCATATTTTTGGTATGACCCACAAATCTCTGAAGGCTCCTCAAAGGTCACAGACTGCCTGGCCAGAAAACCACTGGGGAATTCTACTGGGGAATTTCATTGTTTCTGAGAAGAAACTTGTTTTTAAGTTGCAAATAGTTTGCATTGTTGGGCCCATTTTCCAGGATATCCTTTATAGTTGTATTTTCTGAGTGATTTGAGTGTTCGTGTATGGAAGTCCATCTTGACTTCCTTACTTTTTTGGGGATAGGTTTCTGAGAGACATTGCAATATTCTGCAGTCTCAGTGGCTTGTTGATGAATGGAGCTGGGCTGACTTGACTCATACTCATTGTTCAGTATGAGGGACCGAACTATTACCAGGGAAAGGTTTAGCTCTGTATGACTCTGGTAAAGATTATTGCTTTGAACCACTTTCCACCTCAAAAGGGGTATGAGGAGTTTGAAAAAAAAAATCTCTAACATTCTTTTCATTTCCAAAATTATATTTTAGTAAGAACTGGGTAAATTTTAACATTCAGTTTAAAAATATAGAGAGACTTTATTTACATGAAGTATAAACATATTGAAATGTACCATAAATTTTGAATGTTAGTTTTGATTTAGATGCCATATATAGTCTCTGATTCTTTTTCTTTGTTCCTACACTATGAAACATTTAGTAGCTAAAAATGAGAATTGTTACCACTGTTTGTTTAGTCTACATGTCCAACTAGATTGCTATATATTTGGCTATTTTTTTTTTTTTTTTGGAAGTTGACTAATGAGGAGGTCACTCTTGTGAGGATATTTCCAAAAATTTTTATAAAATGAAATGTAATTATGGAAAATTCCATGTTTTACTGGAAAAAAACTAAGAAAATAAAGATAAATCTAAAATGTTTGCTGATGTCATAAAACACACAATCTGCTGTGTATCCTTATCTTAATTTACCCAAAAAAATAGAGAATTTTATAAATCTTTAGGGTCTTCTATTCTTTTGGTAAAGTTGTTTTCATGGTGAAAACCCATTTTCCCATAAATATATTTTCAGATTTTTTATTTTAATGTTTTCCAGAACATGTTCCTTATCATATAACAGTTATTCAGAAATTTTAAAAAGGAGCCTATATTTAAAAACTTTTAAACACTGATTTCAACAAAATTGGACAGGTTATGACAACACTCTACAGAACATTTACACACTAAGGTATGTTGTAACTATACACTGATATACATTATAAATATCAAAATAGGGGAAATGGCAAGAAGTGATATTCAGACATCCTGGACCATGGACCCTGTTGGTGAAAAGATGTACCTTTGAATGACACCTCTTATGTATTTAAATATTTGATCAAGAGAAATGTAAGTGGTTAAGAAGTTTCATCACTACTTAAACAATACATGTTCCTTCTACATTATGCATGTATTTATACAATATACAACATGTGCAGTATAGTAAGCTTCTTGTCATCAGTGAAGATCGAAACTTATTTCTTCTTTTTGAGAGAGATTAATTTTCAGGTATATTCAAAAATCTTTAGTATTTTGACAGCAACTGGTTACATGCATATATAAAAATTCTCTTTCTTTATGTTCTGCTAAAATTATGTCATGCTGTGAAGTGTGTTTCAGCAGATAAATCTATGATGCTGGCACCTACATAATTTCTGTGTTATAAATTTTAATCTGAGTTCCAAGTCTCTTTTTAAAGATTAATTTGGTTATGGTAATATTTCTGTATATATGACTTTGTACCTTGGACATCAACATATTTCATTGTACAGTACTCAGATTTTTGGTTCAACCCTAAGTGGAGTTAGAAGATTTATAAGTTAACTTCCTTCAAAAACAGTCCTTATAGGAATTATTTTGATTTTTAAAATATATTGATTACCTCCTTTTTAAAGAAACTTCCAAATTTTGATATGTGTAGTGTCAGACATCCAGGGAAGTCTAGGTCTAGTAAATGACATGAACTAATGGTTCACAAATCTTAGAATCATAAGATTACTTAAGGAATTTGTTAAAATTTTGATTTTTTTCAAACATTTTTGCTTATCACATCCTGTGTGTTATATGTTCCCAGCCTAATTCTAATGCACTGAAGACTTGAAAATACTGTACTATACTTGATATTTTAAATTTAAATTTAAAATTTTTTATTGTGCTTCATAGTTGTACATAATATTGGGTTCCTTTTGACATGATTATACAAGCATGGAATATAATTTGTTCCATTCAGTCCTGAGTACTTATCCTTTTCCTTCTCTTCTTCCTGCCCTTGTTTACCTCTACTTTTCTGGTCATTCTTAAATTTATAGATTTTTTTTAATTAGTGCATTATAGATATACATCAAGGCAAAATTCACTGTGGTATGTTCATATATTTATATAAGATAGTTTAGCCAGTTTAATTCCAACCTTCCTCCTTCCCACCCAAATCCCTTTCCTGCTTTCCACTGATCTCTGCTCTATTTTCATGGCACCTCTTCCTCACTTTTCCACTCTTATTTTTGCCAAGCTTCTTCTGCATATGACACAAAACATTTGACTGCTGATTTTCTGGGGTTTGCTTATTTTGCTGCTTAGCATGATATTCTTCAGATCCATCCATTTTCCAACAATGCCATAATTTCATTCTTTTTTAGAGCTGAGTAAAACTCCATTGTGTATGTATACCACATTTTCTTTATCCATCATCTGTTGATGGGCATCTGTGCTGTTTCCATAATTTGGCTATTGTGAATTGTGCTACAAACATTGATGTGGCTGTTTCCCTGTAATATACTGATTTTAGCTCTTTTGGATACATATCAAAGAATGGAATTTTTGGTGGTTCCATATATGCTGTATGGTGGTTCCATTCTATTTTATTTTGAGGCATCTCCACACAGTTTTCAAGAGATATTGTACTAATTTGTACTCCCACCCACAATGTATGAGTGACCCTTTCCCCCACACCCTTACCAGCACTTATTTTTATTTGTATTCTGGATAATTGCTGTTCTGACTGCAGTGAGATGAAATCTAAATGCAGTTTTGATTTTCCTTTCCCTAATTACTAGATATATTCAACAGGTTTTGGTGTATTTTGGTATATTTGGTGTCCATTTTTATTTGTTCTTTTGAGAAGTAACTGTTTAGTTCTTTTGTCCATTTATTAATTGGTATTCTTGGATATTGTTTTTGGGGTACTTTATATGTTCTGGATATTATCCCCTATTTGAGGAATTTGAGATGGTAAAGTTCTTCTGTAATTTTTGGGCTGTATTTTGATGTTTTTGCTTTCTTTGCTTTGCAGAGCTTTTTAATTTGAAGTTATCCCAATTTGATTCTTTGTTTTATTTCTTGAGCTTTAGAAGACTTTTAAAGGAAGTCAGTGCCTGTACTAATATGTTAAAGTGCGAAACCTATGTTTTCTCCTATGCTCCAGTTACAGTGCTTCTTCTCTAATTCTTAAATCTTTGACCCATTTTGTGTTGCCTTTTGTACACAGTGAAATTTAGGGATTGAGTTTCATCTTCCATATAAGGAAGCTGATTCATAGTGGTAGGGGGAGAGGGAGCATGGGAGGAATAGACAAACTCTAGATAGGGCAGAGGGGTGGGAGGGGAAAGGAAGGTGCATAGGGTAATTAATGATGGTTGAATGTGATGATCATTATTATTATTCAAAGTTCATGTATGAAGACACAAATTGTTGTGAGTATACTATGTATACAACCAGTGATATGAAAAATTGAGCTCTATATGTGTAATAAGAATTTTAATGCATTCTGATATTATATATAAATAAAAAGAAAGAAAGAAAGAAAATAGAATCATAAAAATAAAAATAAAAGAGTATAAAACAAAATTAAAATATACTAATAAAACATCCTGGTCCTCAAAAAACTAATCCATGAAAAAATAGCTGGCTTCAAAATTGCTAGGAATGAGAAAAAATGAGTATGTATAAATGTCAATGTACCATTAAGGTCACAATTAAACACAGAAAAGAATAAAAGAAAAAAACTTGAGGAAAAGGTAAAGAATTCTTTTCATTGGAGTTCAAAAGATTCTCAGTTTATCTTCTCAGCAGTTATAGGTGGGGTCCTCTGGAACATGATCTGGTCTATTTGATATTTTATATTGAAAGGATTTATTTTATGTTTATGTATACACCTTTGTTTGGGGAATAAATATATACAATCATTATTTATTGCTGTTGAATTATTTCCTTAACCAGATGGAGTGACTTTCTTTGTCTCTTCTGATTAATTTTTTTTTAAAGAGAGAGTGAGAGGGAGAGAGAGAGAGAATTTTTTAATATTTATTTTTTAGTTATTGGCGGACACAACTTCTTTGTTTGTATGTGGTGCTGAGGATTGAACCCGGGCCACACGCATGCCAGGCAAACGCAATACCGCTTGATCCACATCCCCAGCCCTCTTCTGATTAATTTTGGCTTGAAGTCCTCTTTCATCTTAGAGTAGCTACCCCTGTTTGCTGTGTTTTCCTCTTGCTTGTTATATCTTTTCCCATTCTTTCACCCTTACTCTATGGATTCTTTGTCAATCAGATGAGTTTCTTGTAAACATCATGTAGTTGTGTCTTGCAAACAAGTCTACCAATTAGTATCTTTTGATTGAAGGGTTTAGATCACTTATATTCAATGATTTTATAGAGAGATGAATTTTGTTTTCTACCATTTTGATTTATTTCTAATGCTTAATTCAGACTTGATTTTCCTTTAATTGAGAATTCTACTATGATTTACTCTTATGGTAGATTTCATTTTTTATTTTATTTCTTCTTTATAAAATATATCATTGAGTATGGTTTGTAGGGCAGTTTTTGTAGATATGGTTCTTTTAGTTTTTGCTTATCATGGGAAGTTATTATTGAATTTTCAATTCTTATGGATAGTTCTGTTGGATATAGTAATCTTGTTGGTGTCCCCATTTTCTTTCAGGGAATGATATATACTCCAAGTACTCCTGGATTTTAGGGCCTAGGTCAAGAAGTCAGTTGAAATCTGAGTTGGTTTACCTTTGAGCATAAAAAGCTATTTTTCTTTTGTGTGTTTTAAAATTCTATCCTTATTATCATGTAAGATATTTTCATTACAAAATGTCTCAGGATAATTTTTGATTATGCCTATTTATGGGTTTGTATGCATCTTACATTTGGATTTCCATTTATAGTTGGATTTTCCATAAGATTTAGAATATTTTCTTATATTATTTCATTGACAAGATTATTCATTCTTTATTTTGTATTTAAGAGTCTTCTACCTCAATGATTTTTAAATTTTTGTCTCTCAATGTTATTTGATATTTCTTGAATATTCTGGTCATGGTCTCCTGAGATCTTTTCTTTATTGTTGACTTTATTTTCAAGATTATATAGTTTGTCTCTGGGGCCTGATCATCTGTCTTCAAAGTTCTCTTATCTATTGGTGATACTTTCCATTGAATTTTAAATTTGATTTATTGAGTCGTTTATTTCCTGGATTTCTGTTTGGTTGTTTTTTAGAAACTCTATTTCTTTATTGAAATGATTTTCCACTTCCTATATTTTCTCTCTTAATTAATTCCTTAGTTTTTCTTTTAGATTATTAAGCATTTTAACTATGAGTGTTATAAATTTTATGACATTTCTTCCACTGTACTTTCAACGAGATCAGTTGTCAAGGGGTTGATAAGTTGTACGCTCTTTGGAATGGTTTTTCCCCTTGCTTTTTCATATTTCTTGCACATCATGTATCAAGGTGATTATCACTTTTTTATGCAAGGGACAAAACAGTGAGCTTATTTCTCTTAGAAGTTTTATGGTAGAAGAATATCCAAGTATCCCCAAGACCACAGGTAGACACCCGCCAGAGTCAGGCTTGGCTCAGGCCCACCTCGCTGACCTGTGCAGGATCCAGCGCCCAGGGTAAGCTTGGGTCTGCCCCCCCACCAACACCACCTGGGAGTCCAACTCTAACCCACTTTAATCTTGAGACACTGCAGCCATTCCCATAGACTTCCCCATGCAGTAGCCTCTAACATGGTTTACCAGACAGGGCCTAGACACAACTGCATCTTGGAACAAGCATCCCAAATCCAGGGTAAGGCCCACCCTTTCAACCCCATCTCCGAAAGACATTGTATCCATCTTGGTGCACCTGCACTGCTATCTCAAATTATCTCCTGCTATTGCCACCACCTCCTTTAATTGCAGTAGAATCCATCCTGAGACACCAGCAGGGTCTGGAAGCCCAACATCAAGGTAAGGTACATATAGTCTGCACAGATACTACAAGATTATAGAGTAGAAACTGTAATACCTCAGATCCACACTGCAAGAAAGGAAATTGCATAGGTAACATGAAAAAAAAAATGGAGGAAAGTGTCCCAAACCAACCAGGATATACAGTAATAGAACCCATGGATAGCACAGGTGATAAAATGTCAGAGAAGGAGTTCAGAAGGTTCATAATTAAAATGATCTGTGAATTAAAGAATGCCCCAAATGAGCAAATATAGGCAAAAATTGATCACTCCAACAAAGAGATAAGAGAGCAAATACAGGCAACGATTGATAGCACCAATAAACAGATAAGGGAGCAAATATAGGGATCCATTGATCACACAAACAAAGAGATAAGGGATCAAATACAGGTAGCAAAAAAATTACTTCAAGAAAGAGATTCTTTAAAAATAATACCAGAAATTCTTGAAATGAAGGAAACAATAAACTAAATAAAAAACTCAATAGAAAGCATTACCAACAGACTAGATCTCTTGGAACACAGAATGTCAGATGATGAAGACAAAGTATACAATCTGGAAAATAAAGTTGACCACACAATGAAGATAGTAAGGAACCATGAGCAGAACATTCAAGAATTCTGGGATAGCATCAATATCCAAATTTAGGGGTTTTGGGGATAGAGGACAGCACAGAGTTTTAGACCAAAGGAATGCACAATTTCTTCAGTGAGATAATATCAGAAAATTTCCCAAGCATGAAGAACTTACTGGAAAACTGAATACAAAAGCTTATAGGACACCAAATGTACAAAATTACAATAGATCTACACCAAGGCACATTATAATGAAAATGCCTAACATACAGAATAAGAATAGAATATTAAAAGCTGCAAGAGAGGAATCAGATCACATATAGGGGGAGACCAATTTGTATCTCAGCATATTTTTCAACCCAGACCCTCAAAGCCAGGAGATCATAGATCAACATATTCCAAGCTCTGAAAGAAAATGGATGCTAACCAGGAATCTTATATCCAGCAAAATTAAGCTTTAGATCTGATGATGAAATAAAAACCTTCCAAAATAAACAGAAGTTAATAGAATTTACAACTAGAAAGCCCACACTACAGAAGATTCTCAGCAAAATATTCCCTGAACAGGAAATGAAAAATAATGATAAAAATCAGCAGAGGGAGGTATTACACTAAAGGAAAATTTAATCAGAGGAGAAACCAAGTCACATTAAATATCAAAAATAAAAAATGGCTGGGAATACAAATCATGTCTCAATGATAACGCTGAATATTAATGGCCTAAACTCATCAATCAAAAGACATACACTAGCAGATTGGTTCAAAAAAAAAAAAGACCCAACAATATGCTGCCTCCAAGAGACTCACCTCATAGGAAAAGACATCCACAGACTGAAGGTGAAGCGTTAGGGAAATTCACACCTCTCACATGGACTGTGGAAGCAAGCAGGGGTTTCCATCCTCATATCAAATAAAGTAGACTTCAAGCTAAAGTCAATCACAAAGGATAAAGAAGGACACTACATACTGCTCAAGGGAACCATACACCAACAAGACATAACAATTATAAATATATATGCCTCAAACAATGGAGGGTCTACATTCATCAAACAAACTCTTCTCAATTTCAAGAGTCAAATAGACCACAACACAATAATTCTGGGTGACTTTAACACACCTCTTTCATCACTGGATAGATCTTCCAAACAAAGGCTGAACAAAGAAACTATAGAACTCAATAATACAATCAATAATGTAGTCTTAACTGACATGTATAGAATATTTTATTCATCAGCCAGCTAATGCACTTTCTTCTCAGCAGCACATGGATCCTTCTCTAAAATAGACCATATACTATGCCACAAAGCAACTCTTAGCAAACATAAAAAAGTAGAGATACTACCCTGCATTCCATCAGATCATAATGGTATGAAATTAGAAATAAATGATAAAATAAAAAAATAAAAGCTATTCCAACACCTGGAGATTAAGTAATATGCTACTGAATGAACAATATGATGGAAAAGACATCAAGGAGGAGATAAAAAATTCTTAGAGGTGAATGAGAACACAGATACAACATATCAAAATCACTAGGACACTATGAAGGTGGTACTAGGAGGAAAGTTCATTGCATGGAATTCATTCCTTAAAAGAAGAAAAAGTCAACAAATAAATGACTTAACATTATATCTCAAATCCCTAGAAAAAGAAAAATATATCAACACCAAAAGCAGTAGAAGACAGAAAAATAATTAAAATTAGGGCTGCAATCAATGAAATTGAAACAAAAGAAACAATTGAAAAAATTAACAAACCAAGAAGTTGGTTCTTTGAAAAAAATAAATAAAATTGACAGACCCTTAGCCATGCTAACAAAAAGAAGGAGAGAGAAAACTCAAATTACTAACATACAGGATGAAAAAGGAAATATCATGACAGACACTACAGAAATACAGAAGATAATTAGAAATTATTTGGAAAACTTACTCCAATAAAATAGAGAATATTGAAGACATTGACAAATTTCTAGAGTCATATGATTTTCCCAAATTGAATCAGGATTATATATACAACTTAAACAGACCAATATTAAGTGATGAAATAGAAGATACCATCAGAAGCCTTACAACAAAGAAAAGCCCAGGACCCGATGGATACATAGCCGAGTTCTACAAGACCTTAAAGAAGAACTAATTCTCTTCAATTTATTTCAGGAAATAGAAGAATAGGGAGCACTTCCAAACTCATTCTATGAGGCCAATACTACCTTGATTCCAAAACCAGGCAAAGACACGTCAAGGAAAGAAAACTTCAGACCAATATCTCTAATGAACATTGATGCAAAAATTCTCAATAAAATTCTAGCAAATCAAATACAAAAACATATCAAAAAGATAGTGCACCCCAATCAGGTAGGGTTCAACCCAGGGATGTGAGTTTGATTCAACATAAGAAAATCAATAAATGTAATTCATCACATCAATAGACTTAAAGAAAAGAATTATATGATTATCTCAATAGATACAGAAAAAGCATTTGACAAAACCAGCACTCCTTCATGTTTAAAACACTAGAAAAACTAGGGATAACAGGAACATATCTCAACATCATAAAAACTATCTATGCTAGGCCCCAGTCAATCAACAACTATATGAAAAAATGCTCAAAATCTCTATCAATTAGAGAAATGCAAATCAAAACTACTCTTAAGATTTCATCTCACTCCAGTTAGAATAGCAGATATTAAGAATATAAACAACAGTAAATGTTGGCAAGGATGTAAAGAAAAAGGTACACTTGTACATTCCTGGTGGAACTGCAAATTGGTGCAGCCAATATGGAAAGCAGTATGGCGATTCCTTGGAAAACTGGGAATGGAACCACATTTTGACCCAGCTATCCCACTCCTCGGTCTACACCCAAAGGAATTAAAGGCAGCATACTACAGGGACACAACCACATCAAGGTATATAGAAGCACAATTCACAACTAACTGTGGAACCAACCTAGATGCCCTTTAGTAGATAAATGGATAAAGAAACTGTGGTATATATACATGATGGAATATTTTTTCTGCATTAAAAGAGAATTAAATTTTGGCATCTGCAGGTAAATGGATGGAGTTGGAGATTATAATGCTAAGCGAAGTTAGCCAATCCCAAAAAAACAAATGCCAAATGTTTTCTCTGATTTAAGAATGCTGATTCTAATGTGGTGGGGGCAAGGCATGAGAGGATTAGTTGAACTCTAGATAGGGAAAAGTGGAAAAGGGGAGGGAGGGGAAGGAAGGGGGCATAGGTGTAAGAAAGACAGTGGAAAAAGATGGACATCCTTACCCTAAGTACATGTATGAAGACACAAATGGTGTGACTACTTTGTGTACAACCAGAGATATGTAAAATTGTGTTCTACATATGTAATATGAGTTGTAATGTATTCTGTTGTGGTATATAACAAATTAAAATTTAAAAAATGAAAAACAAGAATATCTGGGTATTGATATTTTCACTCAGTGTGTGTCCTCTGATGCTCCAAGTATCAGTACCACTTGGAGAGAAGTCATTAATCTCTATTTACTACAATCACTTCTAGAGCAAATCCACATTTTAATCAACCTTGAAAAAACAAAAACTTGTTGATTGTGTTCTCCACAGTTCTTGTAATCCAGGTATATACTTGTAATAGTTGTTTTAGGTACCATAATAACTATTTTAAATGATGTTAAACCTGTTACCCTGTGGATGGTATAAGAAGGAGTAAAAGTTAGATGCTAAATTTTAAGTTGTTTTAAACTAATTTCTATTATTGCTCCAGAGATTGTGGTATCAAGTGCTATTGATGGTATATCTACATATCTTAATCAGAATTTTTCATATTTCATACATTGTATGAGACTCAAAGGATAGAAATTTTGAGAATACCAAGTCACAACTACAATTGATTTATCTTCACTAGGTTTTGACATATAAAATTTCAGAAATATTGTCTAAGTATATTCCCTGTCATTATAGAAAATTGGAACTAGAAACTTTCATTTTTTCATAATCTAGATTAGGACATCCTCTCATTCATTGTTTTATACTCATATGGTACCTCAATTTCTTCATTAGTATTGGAGATCATAATACCTAATTTATTAGGGTTGTTACTTAAATGGGCCAATATATGACAGTTAGACCAATGTATGTCACCTTATAAGATTTCAATAAAATACTGTTATTATTATCTGGTCATAATTTCAGTGATCTTGTCTCAAGTCAGAAGTAAGAATAAATGAGTTACCAGTCTTACTTCAATTGTCAGGGGTGATATTTTCTTGTGTGTATCTACCCAGAATACTCCTAACATCATTATATAATATATAAGAAATATATTTCTATAGGAAATATAAATAACCAAAAATATTATTTTTTTGAATGAAAAGTTTCTACAGCTTACGATGGAACAGCATATTTGAATATCTGTTATTTTCCAAATCGTCCATACAATATCCTCATGAAAACCTCTTAGGTAAGATAATCACCTCATTTTGAATGCTACATGGATTTATATTCTACTATCCTTCTTTGTGTGGAAAAATTTACCTTGGCTTCTAGCACCTTGTGATTATGGCAGCTTTTATTTGCTGCATCTCAACATTATTTTTCATACTGTGGATTTTGTAATACTTACATGCTCTAATATAGCCTGTAATGAAAGGCCACTCACATCTGCTGTTACTAATTATTAACTTGCTCCAAGTTCTCTGTCAATAGAGTCCTTATAAATGAATCTTCCACATCATGAATTTACTTGTTATACTAGGAATTACCTTATATCTTGGGACATAGTGATGTCATCAGTGAAATTAATGTGAACGCACTTTTATATTAAATGTGTATGTGTGTTTGTGTTTTTAAAAGTTAGTTTGTGTTATTTTATATTTTATTTCAATCAGATCCCATTTATTAAGAATTCCTTAAAACTCTATGCTTAATAGCAAAAAATTTGTGTTATATTCCTATAGTCTATACCTTTTCACATTTCTGATTTGCTTCTTATATCACAATTGTTAGTAGGTAAGAATTTAAGTCTTTCAGACCTACAGTTGCTGATTTTATAGTTTATATTGCACAACTCAAGACCTTATTATTTATTGATTCAAAATATTCACTTCACTATTCATTAAGATAGACATAGGTATTATTCTCTTAGATCTTTTAATTTAGTTACAAATGTTATTCTATGGTATTATGAAATCTTAATGTTGCTTGGGTTTAACATAATTCAAAAAAAATGCTTAACTAACTACACAGGAATATGTCTTATTCCATTATGCAAATTCATTTTTAAATTTTTACTGAAAAATTAAAGACTTATACATTTTCATCCAGATTTCCAGTTACCTAGTACTTGCCATGGGCAAGCTGCGGACTATAGAGATAAGGATTTTATCGATTGACTTCTGTCTAGCAGATAACTTTATTTTAAATATTTCTATATTTCTGTTATCTTTTCTTCTTTAAAATGTGCACATAGAAATAATAAGATAATGACATTATAGGATGTTAACCTATTCAAGGTTTGAACTATATACTCTGGGAGAGCTATACTCTTCTGCTCATCTTTAAAAAAACATATATATATATATATATATATATATATTTGTTTGTGTGTATATGTGTGTGTGTGTGTGTGTGTGTGTGTGTATGTATTTCATTTACAATGCTGTAATATGATGGGTTTTAGTCATTTTACCTAATAAGGTAAACCATTCAGATTGGAATCATTTAAACTCAGTTTGGAGAATGAGCCAAGATTAGGTTCATAGTGCTAGAAGACTCTCAAACCATAAATAAAGGCTGGCAATCATCAATAATATGTTACAAATCCAAGATGAAATGTGATGAAGATATGTTTATCACTCTTAAAAAATATGCAATAGGATTGAAATTATAGTGTTTCATCAGAACTATCAACTGCCAAAGACTACGTAACTGTAATGTAATTGCTCTTCTGGTCAGCTAATCATGGGTATGTATCTTTGAATATTTGATTTCCTTTTTGAGTATAGAGGTGAAATTTGAACACAGTTTTAAGAATAAGCTGTGAGTTTAGATTTTCCTCAGTAGAAATGTCTATTTTCAGTGAGTTTTGTCTTTTGACACTTTATAGGTCACACCTTGCTTCAACTATTATCTCATTTTATTTTTCAAACAGGCATTATTAAGGTGTGTATTTCAGGGAATTACATCTTCTAACCAGATAATCTTATATCAATGTTGGAGTTATGCTACAAGTTCCTCTATCAAGGTATGTGAAACCTTATATATATATACATATATATGAAAAAACTTTATATATATGAAAAAATATGTATATGCATAAACATATATATATGCTAATTGCTAAGATTTTCAAATAATATTTATGATTTAATATTTTAGAATATCCAAAGTCTAGTGTCAAATGCATAGTAGAATGTTATTTCTACAAATAAAACAAGTTACAGAAGGAAAACCTCATAAATAATGACTAGAAATAAAGTGCTAAAAATAATACAGTTTTCAATAGTTTGTTAATTATGAGGTTTGATGTACAGACATGTGAGTACATAGATACACATGTATACCCCCAACATGAGGATTTATAGTTATAGGAAATTTTTCTGAATTGATGATATTTTTGGTCTTGGTGAAGTAAGAGACAACTTACCTTCGAACAAAAGTAGAGATGGTACACGTTTGCCTCTCTTCAAGTTCTATTGTCAAAGTATTTTATGGAAGCTTTAAATAGTCAAATAAGGTTTCATTCTTTTTCTATGCAATTACTGGCTTTCTACATTTGATCCTCTTGCCTGATTGACTGTAAGTTTGGGTTAACAACAGTCCACTGTTACCTGGAGTCTTTACTGATAAAGTTGTTGCTTAATCAACTTCTGAAACTGCCCTTTCAATTTACACACACACACACACACACACACACACACACACAATTTTAATTGAGCAAAATTGCCCCTCATATAATAATAACAGCATTACTGAGATAACTGAGATATAATTCACAGCCCACATTTGATCTCATTTTTTACAATTCACATTACACAATTCAATGATTTTAAATGTATTCACAAAGTAATGCAAACTTCATCAATATCAATTTTAGAACATTTTTATCATCTACAAAGAAACCCTGTAGCCATTGATAGTCACTCTCTGATTCCTTTTACTCTACTTTTCCCACCCTTAGTTCTAGGCAACTGCCAGTCTTTTTTTTCTTTTTTTTCTCTGTGTATTTGCCTATTCTGGACATTTTTGTATGTTTCAGTAAGGCTTTATTGATGGACACAAATTTGAATTTCATGGAATTTTCACATGTCCTGTAATATCATTGATTTTTTAATGCATATTAATTATACAGAATAATAGGTTTCATTGTGGCTTATTCAGACATGCATATAGCATACTTTGATCAGATCAATCTCCTTATTTCCTTTGTTTAATCCTCCCCTCTTCTTCTGGATCCCCTTCTTCTCTAATAGCTTCCCTCTTATTTTGTTGTTTGTCTTTATTTTTTTCTAGATTTCACACGAGAGAAAACGTGATAATTGTGTTTCTGAACATTTTATATTTATACAATACGTAGTCTTTTGTTACTGTTCTTTCATTTAGCATAGTGTTTTCAAGATTTGTCCACTTTTTGATATGTGTAAGAGGTAGTTAATTTCTTTTCATTGATAAATAATATTGTATCTTTTTTTAAAGAGAGAGAATATTTTAATATTTATTTTTCAGTTTTCAGTGGACACAACATCTTTATTTTATTTGTATGTGGTGCTGAGGATCAAACCCAGCGCCCCGTGCATGCCAGGCAAGCTCGCTACCACTTGAGTTACATCCCCAGCCCAAATAATATTGTATCTTATGAATATATCACATTTTATTTATCCACCTATTATAGACATTTAGATTATTTCCACTTTTTGTTGATTATGAATAACATTATTATCAACACTTAAGAAAATTTTGTGGGGGCATATTTTCATTTATCTTTGATATATATTTACTATATTATTATTGAGTTGTTGGTGTTCTTCCCATATTCTGTCTATGAGTTTCATAGTTTTATACAATTGATTTTTTAAATTTTTTAAATTTTTAAATAAGTTAAGAGGAGCAAGGAGAAGAAATATTCATTTATCCTTTTTTATACTTACATAATTGATATTGCCAGTGCTTTGGACTGGAACCATAATCTGTAATTAGTTGCTCACTTGATTATAGTCTGAAGAACAAATTCATTCACTTTTTATCTTTGAAAGTCTTCATGCTGGCTTTAATGTTGTCTTTATTTTCCATTTTTTTTTTCTGTGTGAAATTCTTAATTGACATCTTTTTTCCCCTACTCTTCTGCACTAAACATATGATCCTCTTGGCTCTATTATGTCTGATGTAAAGTTAGCCGTTAAATTTATTAGCATTTTCTCATAAATGATGAATCATTTTTCTTTTCCTTCTTTTAAAACTTTCCTGTCTTGAAGCATGTCTACCATGATGTATCTTAGAATGGATCTCTGAGTTTATTCCTCTTGCAGTTCATCGAGATTTTCGAAAGCATCTATTGATATTTTTCATCAAATTTGAAAAGTGTTCTGCCATTATTTCTTCAAATATGTTTTCTCTCTTTTCCTTTGATACTTTCTGGTGTCCTATATTCTCTGGATTCTGGGCAAAAATTTTCTATCTTGTTTTATGGCATAATTCATAGTTGAAAAGTGCATATTTTATGCACTTTTTACATATTTTAGCAACTCTAAATACTGATGCTACTTCTTTGGGACTTCTCTGTTGTTGTTTGCTTCTTTAATTGTTAATAACTTTTCTATAATATTTTATTGAAGTCTATTTTGTACACAATTTTAAGCCTTTGCTGTTTCTACTAAGAAGATGTGTTCTTAGGTATGCACACAGTCACCTCTAGTGATAGTGGTTTTAACAGAGCTCTCTTTTTCCTTCTCTCATCTCTCTGTTCACCTGTCTTATTTAGTGTCACACCCTACTATTGGACTCTACTGATTGTCAGTTAATTGCTCTGTTATTTTTAATAATACTGTATCATAAACTGTTTCACAGACTTAATCTATTAATTTTGAGGAGAAGTAATTTTGAAGCCAGACTTTGAGGTTTGTTTTGACCACAGGAGGGCTCTTCCTAACTTTCTCTTTCCCTGTGTCTCTCTAGTGAATTTGCTGGCCTATGGTTTATCTATGATTGTAAGTGAGTTAAACTAAGTTTCCTCTTAGTTGCTTGCCACCAAATTCTCCAATGTTTTTGAAAGCCCTCCTTAAGTTAAAATTTTTCACCATCTGTTTCAAATTAATTGAGGGAAATTTTTGAGTTCTCTGTCTTTATGACTGTCTCTCCCCTAAGCAAAAATTCTGAGTCACTATGCTCTTCTTTATTTTTTTTAATATTACTTAGCAGATATAAAATTATTTAAAGTAATAAATTATGACAATATATGATTGACTTTATAGCATATAGAGAAGCACTATTTAAAACAATAATAGTCAAAAAAAAAAGGGAAGAGAAAACCAAATATAATCTCACTGGGAACTAGGCCTGGGCAGGATGATAGAATCTAGTTTTTCTCTACTGGCATAGAACCAAAAGAGGCAGTGAGTACTGGGGTCCTGACATTTGCATCCTATTATGGCTGGGATAAAGCCTCTGCCCTGAGAGTCGGGATGGTAGGGTAGGGAGAAGGAAGGAAGCCCTGACCTCTTGGCTGCACTTACTAGGAATTTCCCATCTGTTGGGGGGAATGAGAAATTCTGATGATGTGCTCTTCATGGTGAAATCCCATGTCCTTGACTGGAATTCGGTCTGCTTGGCCATACCTTCCTGAACTTGTGCTTCCATCAAGCTGGTTAAGAGTGAAGGAAAAGTTGAAGTTGTCACTTAAGCTCCAGAGACTCACCGTTCTTTTGTATATTTTATTGCATAAATATTTATTTCCTTCCTGCATATCTTTAAGATAATTTGAACAATTTAAGTGGTTGATATTTTAAAGTCTTTACTATGCTTGTTTCACTAGGAAGTATATGTCCACAAATCTCTTTATCCTGCCATCCTAACAGAGGAACCCCTTATTGGATTTTTACCCATATATCTTACATTAAAATTAGAACATTATTTCGGTGGAATATGGACACTAGGTTTTTAGATGTGTCAAACCAAATCAGTGATTTTTTTTAAAATGCATCATGTAGTGGGAAATATTTGATTCCCCAAACTGTTTAAAGCAATTGAATCCTTTTAAAATAGCTTGATTTTAGGCAAAATAAAATTACCATGGAGAGAGTATATTATCCATTCTCCAGAAAAACACAAGTAACAGGATGGACGGATGGATAGAGAGATAGATAGATGATAGATAACAAATATAGAAGGAATTTATTAGGGGAACTATCCAATGTGATTATGAAGCTTGAAAAGTTTTATGATAGGTTATCATTGAACTGGAGAAGTGAGAAAGCTGGTATTGTGGCTTAGTCCAAGTTCAAGAGCCTAAAGAATCAGAGATACTGGTGGGCAAAGTCTCAGGCCAAGGCAAAGAGCTGAGAAACCAGAGGTGGTGTGGAGGAGTTGCCAGTGTAAATCCCAGAGTTCAAGTGCTGGAGAACCTGGAGTTCTGATGCCCAAGGACGGAAACATGTTATCCCTGCTCCAGAAGCAAGAGCATTCACCTTTCCTCTGGCTTTTGTTTTATCCAGGCCTTCAGCCTATTGGAAGGTGCCTGCTCACATTCAGGGAAGATCTTCTTACTTTGTTCAACTTACTGATTCAAATGTCAATCTTCTCCACAAACTCCTTAATAGAATATTTAGTTATGCAAAGGAGGTTTATATATATTAATCAGCAGTCTTGACACTGGAAACTTTTCTATTAAATGTTGTTTATCAAGTTCTGGTCTGGAGTTTATCCATACTCTGTGATTGGGTCTATTTATAAGATAGCAGCAGCATGGTCTGTAAAAGTCTTCATGCTACTTCCTGACAAATCATTTTGTAAGTCACTTGAAAACCCATCATTATAAACCTATTCTGGGTAAATAAAATTATTCTTATCATGTAGTTTTTAAAAGTATGTTTCTTGTATGTTTTTTCATCACCATATTAAAATGCCCCTCCTACAATGCCATGTAAGAGCATATATTCTCAAAACACTATCATTTTGCTGTTTTTAATAATATTTTCATGAAAAGAATTTTTAAGAGAGAGAGAGAATTTTTAATATTTATTTTTTAGTTTTCAGTGGACACAACATCTTTATTTTTATTTTTATGTGGTGCTGAGGATCGAACCCAGCGCCCTGCGCATGCCAGGCAGGCATGCTACCGCTTGAGCCACATCCCCAGCTCCATGAAAACAAATTTGTGATGAACGTTCTTTAAAAGACAGACTGATATCACTAGAAGTTATAACTAAATCCTTTCATTTATTATAAACATCGGAATTAGCATTTGAATTTTGGCAGAGACATGCTATAACATCCTGGGCAGACGGTGTTTACTGCATGCCTGTGAGCACAGGATTGCTAAAAATCTTCCCATGAAACCCATATCCTGCCCCAAAGGTTTATAATTCTTTCTCCTTTGAAATTCTGATGGAGTCAGCAGTCAATCAACTTTAAATAACACTTTTAAATAAGGTTACTTTCACTGTGACTAAGAACTCAGACACACAGGTATTCTCGAGGATGAATCTCATTTTAATGAAAGGGTTTGAACCTAACATTTTGATCACATACCAGTTATACAAATAATATTTTAGTAAAAATGTTCAGAACAAATTTTATGATGGATTAAAAAAAATCCTGTGGCAAATCCTTCCCAGCTCACCTCCATCTGGAGAAGAAATGCCTTTCATTCTATGAGAATAACTAATTCAGCGTCTTAATCTTTATTATTGCATGCTAAATTTCCCTTTAATCCTAATTTTTAATAGGGACAAAACATTCCCAGCTCCATCCCATCCCCAACAGGAATGTGTAACTTTGGACTCCTGCTATTGTGACCTTACTTTGGCTTTAACAAATACATGTTTTAGATCTAATAATCTGGAAAAAAAAATCATTAGTAATGCTTGATTGTGATTATTTGTGAAAATCTGTAGTAATAAAATATAATAAGTCTTAAGTATTCTGAATCAATGTTGATTAAAACGAAAAGAAGTGACAAATGACAATGGTATTTAATATAAAATCTGTTATTTAATATATAAAGTCTGAGGCTGTTGTTTTTGAAGGATTATACTGTGATATAAAGTAAAGGAAGAAAACTGGAGAATATATTCATAGTGCTGGCCTCAAGAACACAAGACAGAGATGGACAGGTGGTATATGCCTGCAATCCCAGCAACACGGGAGGCTGAGGCAGGAGGATCACAATTTCAAGGCCAGTGTCAGCAACTTATCCAGGCCCTGTTTCAAAAACAAAAGTGCTGGGGATGTAGCCCAGTAGTAAAACAGTTCTAGCCTTAGTACTAAAAAAATAAAAATAAAAGAACACCAGATAGTTAAGACAAAGGTTTCTTTTTTGTTGTTGTTTGTTTGTTTGTTTTAAATATACACACGGAATCTACCCAATTTTCTATGTAGTTCACATACATATTTTCTATGTAGTTCATGTTATAGTCCAGTGGTACTTTGGTCTCATCTAAAAAGGCAACATCACTATTACACATTCAATTCAGATTTCACTAGTCCTCCCTAATGGCTCTCTTTGTCTCAGAGTACTGCTGTGCACCATATCATGTCTAGTCATCCGGTCTCCAAAGCCTCCTGTGCTTTGTGACTGATCTCAGTGTTTTTGATGATGGATTATTTTGATAAGTGCTTTTCAAGAATTTTATCCCTCCATCTGGGATTTTCCTATGATCAGACCTGGGTTATAGGCTTGGAGAGGAAGACCATAGAGAGGAAAGTCTACTCGGGTCACATCAGAATGGAAGGTCCACAATGTCAGCCTAACTAAGTTATCACTGGAGGTATTGACCTTCCTTGCCTGGCTGATGTGCTTCCCAGGATTCTCTACTGTAAAGTTGAAATATCTTGGATTTTTTTGTTCAATCTATTCATGTTCTGTGTGGCCATTATTTGTTACTCTTTGTGGCAGCCCCATTCTTTGAGCATTTTTTTTTTTTTTTGTCATAAAATTCTTCAGCTTGAGTTCTTGCTTTGCTGAGGCTCAAGGTCAACACAATTTCCCAGCCTCCTTGTTGTGAGAGTGCGGAGCTTTACTCCAGACACTGAGGCAGATCTGAATGGAATCTACGCTGGTCAAGAAATTGCAGAGACAGCTAGCCCCAGAGGCAGCAATGACAGGAATTCACTTATTTGTCAAAAAGCCTTAGTATACTGGTCTTGGCTTTCTCTCAAGACCCAGAAACATACTCTACCAGATTCTCTCCAACCACAGCTAAAGTCAGAGTTCCTTTACAGCACATTACAACTTATTTTTCAACAATAGGAAAATCCCAAAGTTGACAAATGATTTATGTTAAAAAGCAAATCAAAGCCAAATTAAGATTGAACAAATGATTTTGTTGTTTTTATGCCCTTGCATCCTATTATTTTCTTGACAAAGGAAAGAATGAATTTGCAGCTGGTACATATGGGAGTGTGTCATACATGAGAGCATTATTTGGTGTGAACTGAAATGGAAAATGTTTGAAAATCACTGGCCTGTTATTCTTTCCTTTATTTGTTTAACTTCTAGCTTTTCATGAAGCTGACTAAATAGAACTTTATACTTTTAGACCATATCACATTAGATCATCATCAAATCATTGTTCCAAATAATGTTTCAACTGTTATTACCTTCCAGCTTTTAGAGAAATTTGCTACAGGAATTAGATGTATGATTTCTATTTTGTCTTTTCCTATGTCGTACATATATTTTTTGTAATATAAGTACCTAACAAAATGCCTATCAAATTTGTTTTTTCCAGAACATTTAATAGAAATTTTTCCTGTCTAATCAAGGAAAGTTTTAAAGCTTTTTGTTTTGAAATAATTACAGAAATGCAGGAAGTTGCAAAAATATGTGTAGAAAGATACCATGTACTTGTTTCCTAGGTTCCCCAGAAGTTGACATCTCATAAAACTATACCAGGATAAGGATAACAGGAAACTGATATTGGTAGAATACACAGAGTTTTCTAAGACTTCACCAGTTATATATAAGCACAGATGTGAGTATATTGAAAGAAAATTCTCAAATTTTTAATGTTTTCTTCTGCCTCATTTTATTTATTACAATAAATAATGCTAGTTATTGTGAAAAAACTCGAAACTTCATTGGTTTAACACAATTAGTTATTTTTAATTTGGATAAAAGTCAGTGTGGGTGCTTTGGGAAGTGGATAACCATCTGTGGTCATATGATAACTCAGACTCCTAATTTTCAGGTCTATTTTTCCTTTAGGTTCAGTCGACTACAACACAGGGAACAGAAGAGAGAGAGGAGGATGCTGGGAAGCCTCCTCCTCCTCGGAGATCTGGACATCTCTCTGTGGTTCACATTTCGTTGGTTGGGGCTCAGTCCCCTGATTTCTCTAATTGTAAGGGGTATATGAAATACTTAACTGTGCACCCAGAGGAGAACACGGAATACTGTGTGTCCAGGAGGAAAAGGAAATTGATGCTGGATTTTTTTTGCCTTATCATGTCTTGTTGACAATACTAGTTACCACTTTTAATATATCTTTTCATCTATTTTCAAATTCTCTTTCTCAGTTTAGTTATTTTAAATTCTATATATCTGTATTCCTGGAGTTTTTATGTTTATTTTTTGGTGAAGAAATGGGAAATGAATGATTCTCAATATATCTTATAGGAATCAAATAACTTATGCAACATTTCAATTGCAAAAGTTGATTTTTTGTTTTGGCTGAATTTAATCCCTAGCACTGAAAAAAAAAGTTGGCCTTTTTAAAATCTTTCAATATCTCTTCCTTGTTCCCTAACATTCTAAAAATTAATAATTAATAAAATTTATGTTGTAACAATAAGATAAATAATATTTGAATTAAAAAGAAAAAAAATTTAGTTGATAGTCTGTATGTTAACTATGTAAAGCCAAATGTAACATTTAGAAATATAAAAATAATTTCATATCCTTTCATGGCCATAAACTCTACCCAAGTAGTTTAAATCTGGAATATAAATCACAATAAAAATCATTTTCTGTTAATTTTTAAAGGAAATATATTTTTATTTACATAGATTATCTTGAAATTTTATTTCTAACCTAGATTTAATGATAATATTGAAAAAAGATGAAAGTCTTGTGCTATTTGATTTTTCACAATAGCAAGTCAATAATCTAATTTCACTGAATTCTGCCACTGTGTGAGTTTAATTAGCCAATATTCTACTTTATGCACATAGGCCCCAATGAAGATCTTTTAGTTTATCTCTTCATAAGTCTGTGAAAGACATTTTTCTACCCCTAATGGTTGCAGCATGCTGCAGTGAAGGATCGAGCTCATTCATAAGGAGGCTACTTTCCCAGGAGCAATTCTCCCATGAAAATTTCATAATAGGAGAGATAAGAACTTAATTTGAAAATCACTGTTCCATGGAAAGTTCTTAAATGAACAGGATAGTCAGTTCTGCTCTTTAATAATTTTTAATTCTCAAATCATTATTTCCACTGTAAATTATTACCATTTGTATTATTTAAGTGATTATTAAGAAATCAAGGCACAAATATAAGTAGCTAGAAACCAGTGAATAGATGGAAAATGTGGCACTTCTTTTAGAAGCATTTCCAGTTGCAATTTTATATCAGTTGTGGATTTGTCAAATATCCTGAAGAAATACTGGAGAAAACATTGAGTTTAACTCTGCAAGTTTTTCCATGATAGTGAATATATGTAATTAAGGGGGACACTTGATGATCTGTCTTTGGTGTGAGTTAACATCTTGAATATGTATGATGTAAAACCTGAATCCCTAAAGCACATCAGGGTTTCCTGTTCTTTCCCAGACGCTGACATTCCTTTCCTTCCTCCCTTTCATCCTTTTCTGGCATGACAAATATAGATGTGAATATGGAAATCATCTATGGAGTTTTAAGGGACAAGTATTTCAAGCTGTTTTCCAGAACAAATGTTTTTCCCATGCAATTTTTCTATAGTCTAATGCTTTTTCAAGTTTTATTAACATTTATTAGTATTCTCCAACTTATTTTCCATTTGCATGCCAGAAGCTTGATTTCAAGGATGCTTTAAAGAAAACATAGGCATTTCCCTTCCAGACACATGATATGAATTTGCCATGAGTTAATTTTCAATTAGTAGCTGGCAGTGGGTATAAAACTTTAAAACTGTCATCTGCTCAATTGTCTACTTCAAGCTATGGAAGGTATGAGTCCCCAAGTATAACAATTTGCTATTTGAGTGAAAGAGTAACATTATAGAATTACAGTATTATACTTTACACTGGTGTGGTGGCACAAATCTCTAATCTCAGATACTTGGGAGGCTGAGGCAGAAGGATCATAAATTCGAGGCCAGCCTTGGTAACTTAGGGAGATCCTATCTCAAAAACAAAAGTAAAAAGGGGTGGAGGTGTATCTTAGTGGTGCTTCCTTAGCATGTGTGAGGCCCTGGGTTTTCTCTACTACTGAAAAAATAAAAATAAAAAACAAAAAGTATTTTAGCTTCAAAATGGACAGTTTTTATTTTTTCAGTTACAGAGTTTTACCTTCCTACCATGCTTTCTCCCTGCAAGTCCCAGACGAGAATTCTGCTTCCCGTGTTAGCTGACATGTGCCATTAGTTCCAGACTGTGGTTCATTTGAGCCTGAGGACATAATAATTAAGAAAAGAAATATTCTGCTTTAAAAATAGCACATATTATAAAACCAAAAACTAATGATTTTTGTACTTTTCAATAAACCAGGCCTTCATTACCCTTTATTTGCAACAAGTTGTTCATTAGCTATGGTTTCTTTATTTAGCATATTCACCAGCTTGTCACATCCAAAGAATTGAAAAATAAAGTCATGACTTTCCTCAAATCTACAAGTTATATCTGTTACCTACCTCTAATAAAAAAGGGAAGTATCAAAAGAAATTCCCAGTTCCCCATAAAAAGCTATAGAATATTTATATTCGGGTTCCTATCATCTGCATTTATCATGTATAAACAATAGAGCTAGCATAAATGAAGAGATGGTTAACTTAATGAGGATTCAGGGTAGGTTTCTAAGAGGAAACTATGGGAGTTACATTTTGATGGGAAAATTGGAGACTGTAGTTGAACAAAGATAAAAGACATTCCAAGTTGGGGGGGCAGGCATTCATGCAAAAACCTTGGTGGCATGAAACAGCAGGGTATGATCTAGGATTGTGATTGTATATTGTTAGGCAAGGTGTTTGTGGGGGAGGTAGAGATACAGGTAAGTGGAGGAAAGGGTATGATTATTCCCTACTGTGCCCAGGCAGTACTGGCCCATGCTGTTAACCTGGCGTAATTATTAAGAAAACCTTCTCTCACTTTTACAAATGTCCTACTTGGGATGACAAATGGCATCATCACCTAAGTATGGGAGACTAATGGCAATTAGTCCTAATGGCTAATGGAAGAAAACTACAAAGTTTTCTTAGAAACATTTTAAAGAATATGTTGAGTAAATGGGGAGTGGCATATCACAGAGCTAGATAGGAGAACTATTCATAATAAATATTCTAATTTTCAACTTTAAATTAAATTTTATTAAATTTAAAATTTAAATTTAATTTTAAAAATAAAATTTTATTTTATTTTTCTTTAAAAATAATAGCACTTTGTAAAGTATAGATAACATAAAATGTATAAATATATATAAAATACTGAAAAAGGAAAATAAACAGCAGAAGTATATCATCTCAGGTACTAAAGAATTTTTAAAAAGCCAAAATAATTACATTTGCATATAAACTAAAGAACAGAACAGAATAGAAAGCCCAGGAACAGACCTACAGACCTGTATATTCATGTTTTTGTGTGTGAATCAGTACTTGTTATATAATGAGTCTAAAATCACAAATCATATTTAAAGTTGCTTTCTGTTAAAAAAAATGTCTTTACCTCACACATACATCCAAATAAACTTCTTTAGTATTAATGAGATAAGTATTTGTAATTAAACCTAGGTATTAATTTTGTTTGACATAGAGAACATCTTTCTTAGTAAATGAACAGACTTTAAAGGGAAAAAATAGTGATGTTTCAATAAAAATAAAAATAAATATAAATGTTCTATGTTACTAAAACAAACATAATAGAGAAATAGTTACGTTGCAGAGAAAAAATTTAAATACTTTATGTATACAATTACAAATAAATAGTTATGTTTGGCCTTAAAGAACATTTTGAAATCTGTATTATTAAAAAAATGTTAAATACAAAAACCAAGTGGGAAAAATACCTGTAATGAATGCTACAATCCTTTATGTATCTAATGAATCACTAAGAGAGATGTTTTCCAACAGAAAATCAAATAATATAAATAGCAATGTACAAAAGAAAAGTTAAAATGCTGAAGAAACATATGAAAATATGTTCATCTCACCAAAAGTTACATAAATGAAAATTAAGTCAGAAATACATTTACCATTAACCAAATAATTAATTTTAAAAACTCACTAGTGCCTATTATGAGTTACATTCAGATGAGTGGGGCATATATTCAGGAGTCACAATCCAAATATTTTACAATTAGCACATCATGAAACTGACCAATCGAAGTAGCACCCAACCAGTCAGCTCTGTGTATATTCTCTCAACATACTTCCTGGTGGATAATATGTCAAAGTGCATCATTCTGTTTGATACAGAAATTCTCTCAAACATGTGTTAAACATTTATTTAACATTTTTTTCAGTTATCAACAGAACTTTATTTTGCTTATTTATATGTGATGCTGAGGATCGAACCCAGTGCCTCACACGTGGTAGGCAAGCACTCTACCACTGAGCTACAACCCCACCCCCTATTAAATATTTTTGATAAAATTTCAGGTTGCTTCCCAAAAATATTTCATCAGTTTACATGTTGCTTGTCAGTTATTTAAACCGTTTCTGCACATCTTAACAGCACCGAGTTTTACAGTTTATTTTCAATTAATTTAAAATTTTTACCCATCAAATGTGAAAAATACTGTCCAATTGAAAATTTGACTTGAATTTGGGCTATTAATAGAGCTGGTTGTTTGTGTTTCTTCCTTTGTGCACTGGCTTCTTGTTTTCTTACTTTTTCATGCTAAGGATTTGAATCTTGTTAGTGTAAAAGCAGAAGAAAAGAGATATAAATGAGTTCTCCTCTATTCACATACCCATACCATTTTTTTTTTTTCATGGTGGAAACCAGTTTCTTTGGAACACAGTGTTCTGAATGGAAAACTCAAGAATGAAAGAACATACTATGTTGCATTTTGGCCAAGAACAAATCACTAAACTTAAAAGAGAATGCATTACAACAGAAAGGGGTGGATGTGAACTGATGAGTTGGTGTCTCAGTTGCCTTGAGTTCTGTAAGCTGGTCTCCGATGCCTCATGTATTGCTTCGTTTTTCCTAGGGCCCCTGCCAATATGGGACCACACAAGCGCCTGAATGCAGCTCTTTCTGTAGGACCTTGAGTTGAAGCCCAAATTGCAGGGTGGAAGGTCTTTAGTTTGTTTGAGGCATGAATAACTTCTCTGCCATCTCTTGCTTGGTACTCCAGTTACCATGTGGAATACCATTCTGGGTGGCCTGGAAACAGTTCTCTGCTTGTATCATGAAGAGACACAGATATTTTGTGCATGTGTGGACTCCATGATGGCAGAGAGAACATAAGAAATGGATGCAAGGGTCGTCTAGCCATATCATCCGAGTTGGTTTGGCTCTGGATTTATTTAATTGTTTTCATGCCAACGGGAGACTTGGAAGTGAGGCGTTTTGAAAGATGCTGATTTGGAGAAATGAGTCAAATTATCTTGGGTAAATAGCAGCCCATCTGCTTTGCACTCTTTTTTTTTTTTTTTTTTTGGTACTGGAGATTGAACTCAAGGGCACTGAACCACTGAGCCATTTCCCCAGCCGTATTTTATTTAGAGACGGGGGTCTCCACTGAGTTGCCTAGTGCTTTGCCATTGCTAAGGTTGTCTTTGAACTTGAGATCATCCTGTCTCAGCCTCCTGACACCCTGGGATTACAGGTGTGAGCCTCTGCGCCCAGCCTGCACTCCATCTTTCTTTTAAAGGATAAACCTGGTGTTGTGAAGTTGTTGGCTCTCAAAGAAAAAGGTCTTGGAGAAATTGTACAGCTACATTTTGATCAGGAAAAAGAGGGTGATGATTATATTTTTCTAAGAAGAATCAACTCTTTGAGTTTTTCCCACATTTTTTTCAATAGTTGAAAAACTTTTTGTTGTATTTGTTGTCATAGAAAGAAGATGCTTTAGAATTCAGCTTTTGCCCTATGTATTCTTGGGGCAATTACTTATCTTCTCCACATTAATCTCCCCATATAAAAGGAAGATACTTTATGTCTAACTCATAGAACTGTGGTCTGTGAATGAAGATTAAAATACTAGGAAACAAAATATTATGTGAACACAAGGTATTATCAACTAACAGATCAGATGCTATTGGTGACATAGACTTTTGTAAATATTTTCTATGGAACAAACACTATGACAAGTTATGAGAGACACCAAAATATCATGTGATCCCCATAATCCTTGAGAAGGTAAATTTGCATCAAAATATTTACATATTTTTGTGCTTTTTATTTGTGAATTGCATTTATTAAATCTCTTGGATAATTTTATCTATTGTTTACCCTGATAATAAAAAAATTCATCTTAATTTCTAACTTTAAAAATGTTTATGTTTTATTTTTTTAAGGTAACAAACCTATTGACTTAAATTCGATAATGCTTGAAAAGATCTATATGTCAGTAAATCTAAATGGTGGTATAAAAAGTATCAGTCTTGATTCAAGCATAATAGCCGCAAAACACACCCAGTTTTAATGTCATTGTCTGGTTTAGCATTTCATTTTATTTATTTATTTTTTTTAATTTTTTTGCGGGGGAGGCCCTATCTATCTGTCACTTACTTTCTGCCTAATCCTGGATGAGTCACCTAACCCTTCAATTTTCACATCTGCAAAATCAGGATAATGTCAGTACCAACCATATGAAACATGGTGATTATATAAATTAATATGTCTAGAATACTCCAAATATTACCTGAAACATTCGGTGCTTTTTTTTTCCTGTTCTTTTTTTGTAGTTGTAGATGGACAGCATGCCTTTTATTTTATTATTTATTTTTATGTAGTGCTAAGGACCCAATCCAGTGCCTCACACATGCTAGGCAAGTGCTCTACCACTGAGCCACAGCCCCAGCCCTGGAACATTTAGTTCTATAATCTTATTACAATACACAATTAGTGAAGCTAGGCAGTCCCTAAAAAACAAATACCAAATGTCTTCTTTGATATAATGAGAGCAACTAAGAACAGAGCAGGGAGGAAGAGCAGGAAGAAAAGATTAACATTAAACAGAGACATGAGGTGGGAGGGAAAGGGAGAGAAAAGGGAAACTGCATGGAAATGGAGGGAGACCCTCATTGTTATACAAAATTACATATAAGAGGTTGTGAGGGGAAGGGGAAAATAAACAAGGAGAGAAATGAATTACAGTAGATGGGGTAGAGAGAGAAGATGGGAGGGTAGGGGAGGGGGGATAGTAGAGGATAGGAAAGGTAGCAGAATACTACAGTTACTAATAGGGCATTATGTAAAATTGTGGATGTGTAACCGATGTGATTCTGCAATCTGTATTTGGGGTAAAAATGGGAGTTCATAACCTACTTGAATCTAATGTATGAAATATGATATGTCAAGAGCTTTGTAATGTTTTGAACAACCAATAAAAAAAAACCTGGGGAAACTTAGCATTTCATTTTAAAGGGATTACTTTATATTCTGGTCTTTCATGACTAGTTCAGATTTTAGATTACTGAAGGATTCAGACTAAATAGGTACTTAGTTCAGTTTCTTATTAAATCATGTCAAATGTTTTAATACTGGCTTTACAACTCTGTCTCAGTTCATTTTATCCATGCTGTTCTTTGTAGAAAATTCATAGTATACTAATACTGAGACACATAATATGAATATTTTTATTCTAGAATCTCAAAACTGGCTAATGCACAAAATAATTTACCAGATGTAACTGAGAAATACTGTACTTCATATTTTATAAATTGAAAAACCAGTTCACCAAAAAAACATTAAAATAAGCTAGTAGGAGATTAATGTTACTTACTTTATAAACTCAGAGCTGAGATCATCAGTGAGTTTAAAAAAATGCAACAAAGAAAACCTTATGTACCCAGATGATGCCAATATCGTCAGGTGATATGGTCACACAGGCCAAAACACCTGGTCAATTCAGTAAATAAAAATGTTTAACCAATTTGTATTTCAATCAGGAGAGCACACTCTGAATCTCAAATATTTCTAGACTTAGTTTCTAGTTCTGAATTATTAAATTTGAGAAGTTAGTAAAATATTAGAAAAGTTAGATAATGATTATACCCCCCAAATCTTACACAGTGTTCTTACCTTTAGTCTTTCTTCACTAAATTATTTTTGGCAAAGCCTGTACTCATAACTTCTGTATCCCTCATTCTGGATTAGACCAATATTCTGTATATTGTTCAGTAAATGAAATGTTAATTTGTATTGAAATATGATGAATGCATAACTATGATGTATATTTATATCATATGTGAATCACTTGATTTATGATCAAAAAGGAGAAGAAGAAGGAAAGGGCAAAACCAAAAAAGCACAGTGCTATCTGGGTCCACCTCTGTTAAGGGCTTTTTTCAAATTCTGGCATCTTTCACATATCATTGCATCTTATTGGTCACATAAATGTATGGAGGTGGGAAAATTTTTATGCCTAACCAAGCACATTTTTCATCTTGTCAATACAGAGGAGAATGGAGAATGATATTGAGTAAGTAACAAGCAAACTCTAACAAGAAAAAGCAAATAAACAAACAGCAAACAAAATCCTCCCTGGGAATTTACATGTCTTTACAGTGTACAGTCAATTCAAGCTCAGCATGTCCCACATTTGTATTCAGCTTCTCCTCCCTTATGCCTTTTTTCCCCCTAAGTACTGGGATTGAACCCAGGGTTGCTTTACTAAGCAGCCACAACCACACCCACACCGTGGTACATTTTTTTTTTTTTTGAGATGGGTCTAATTTGCCAAGTGTGTGCCATCATCATGCCTCAGTCTCCCAAGTTGCGGGATTACAGGTGTTTGCCACTGCACCTGACAATGCTCCCTTCTTTTGCAGTGGTTCCATTTCCATGATTAGCATCACCTTGTCAGAATTGCTGGAGACATCTTGATTCCAATCTTTCACATACAATCTGAGTTAATACATTTTATGTAGCTTTAGTTTCTATCTCTAATATCTGTTCCTTTTCACAATGTTTATTTATCTATACCTTGAAGAGATTTCTTGATTTCTGGAAATCAATCTTTTCTAATTTTATTGCTTTCTTAGTTTTCCTATTCATCTCATCTCCACTCTTCCCCATCCCTGACTCCTTGACCATTCCTTCTCAGTAACTTCTCTGGATTCCACAGAAACCAGCCCTGCTCAAATTTTTAAAGATAAAGCACGCAACATATACTTAGCCAATCCCATCCTAATGGATGCAAAGAACGTTTCAAAAATAATCAGATAGACTTGAATATCAGCCCTGTACGTACACTTTTTCTGTGAATGCTGAGATAATGGACACCTTGCTTCTTATAGCCAAAACAATCCTACTGATTCAGTCAGGCAATTTCTTGTTTAATTGGAAGAAGAAAGTAGTATATTCATGAGTCCCTAAAATATTGAAGGTCAGAATTTGAAATAACCATGAGACTGGAGCATTTGAAAATGAAGATGGTACAGTGTAGTGATTTGCTTATCAAGGGACTGACTCCTTAAGAAGGGTGACCATAAATCCTGATTGGATTGGGAAGATCACCAGTTTATGCCTCTTGCACCAACATGATTATTAATAGCTCCACATTATATAATTGAGTATCCCAGTTTGGACAAAAAAATCATATAGTCACTGAACCAATAAGGTATTCAGGACTCAATCGTTGTCTTTGGTACCAACTACCAATAATTTTGGTAGCTTTGGTACCAACTACCAAGTGAAATGTAATTAGAACTATCTCTGTGCATAATAACTAGGAAAAAACTTTACCCTAAAGAAATAAATATTAACTTTTGCATAGTTTTTCTGGTTTTCTGAGCTATCTTAACACATCTTTACTCAGCTAACCTCTCAACAACAAGCACCATGGACACTTAAGATCATAATTGTTACCTGCTAAAGTAATTGAGTGGATGCAAAAATAACTTGTCACTGAGGCATTACTATACAGGGTTTTAAGCATTCCAAGATATTCTTTGTACCTTGGAATCTTCTCTTCTGATGTGATATCAGATATTATCTAGATATTTAGAGAAATACTCGTAATCAATATGTATGCTTCCACCAATTCTCTATACAAGTGTAACAAAACCTGGAATGAAATTTGGAAATGATAGTTTATACTAAAGTCTTTTTAAAAAATTACAGGGCTGGGTTTGTGGCTCAGTGGTAGAGTGCTTACCTGGCATATGTTAGGCACTGGGTTTGATCCTCAGCACCACATAAAATAAATAAATAAATAATTACTTTGCCAGAGTAAGGAGCCCATGTGATCCATTTGACAAGGCATTGAGATAAGAATTTAGAGATGTAGCTTTAGAAACATGTTCTATCTTATTCATTGCCATTGTCTCCCTGTTTAGACAGGACAATCACTGTAGGGTGACTATTCATTGAATCAATGAATGGTGTCAACTGACCTAACTTAAAAACGTTAATCCAAAGCCATATAGACATTTTAGTCTCAGTTGCCTCATCTGCAAAATGAAACTAAAATTATGTACCCCACCTACCCTATAAATTTGGTAGGAGGATCAAATAAGTAAATTGTGTGAGAAGGTAACAGAAATACAAAATTGTATACAATACTAAGTGTAATTATATACAAAAGAATGCAAATGTTACAGCATCTTTCAACTTCTATCCAAGTAATAGATATAATTGATTTACAATCACCAATAATATGTTTCATCATATATATATTATAATATATTGTAATCAATATTAACATAATACCAATATGTTAATATAATGTTGTTTTTTTCCTTTTAAAAACATTTTGAAACAGATTAAATTATTCATCAGAGAAATCATATATATACATACATATATGAATTTTACCCCCAAATTTATAATTATCTCTATTATTTCTTGAATTGCAATTCTATGTATTATCACACAAGGCAACTAATAGCATAAGTCTATTTTTATTATGTATCAAAAACAGAAAATATTTATTTGTCAGACTCAAGCATTTAATCTTACAAAAACAACTTATAAATTCTCTTAGAAAATAGACTTCAACAAACAGGAAGCAGAAACTTGAACAAACAAACCACCTTTCTACTTGCTCTTTTGGACTAAAATCAAATGCTTTCTAGTGGCAGAATATTTCATTTAAAATTTCCCTTTCTGGAGTCTTTAATATTAAAGAGAAATTTCAGGCAAAATGGACATATTTGTAGAACCAGAACACATATTATATTGAATAAAAAATTATGACTAGCAATGTAGCTTTGCCACATTTCAACAGCTTTACAAAAGCCAGCTTCTCTCATGGTGCCTCATTTGTGGTTACCTTTTACTTTATACCTAACCACTCTTTTAAAGCCATGTTACAGAAGCTATTAGCAAACTCTCTTGAGGAACTAGTTTAACAAAAGGCAAAGGGTTTCTCTAGACCACCCAGGTGCCAATCAAAGCAATATAGGCGGTTGGAAATTTTTCCTTAGACTGAGCAAGCAAACAACCCAGAGGACTAAGGAACTATCAAGCAGCTGAGACACATGGAAATTTTGTGACTCAAAGAGCAACACTGGAGTCCTTGAGAGAATGAAGTATCTAGGAAAAGGGTTGCAGGAAAAGACATTTGTGCTATTCCCACTGTCCTGGACTTAGATCATTTCATATCAGAAAGGAAGAAAAATAAAATAATGTATAAAGTAAAAAACGTTCGGTGATTGATAGGGTGTGGATAGAAACAGAAATAAACCTATGTCTGTAGAAAGAGCAGTTGTGGGAGAAGGATAAGATATTTTTATTAAGAGCTTAAGTTCAGTATTGAAATGGAAGCTAGCAATAAAATTATGTTTTGATTAATTTATTTATTTTAATTAGGTGTATATGACAGCTGAATGCATTTGATTTGTTGTACACAATTGCAGCACAACTTGATATTCTATGGTTGAAACACTATATAGTGCCATACCATATGTGTAGTCATACATGTCCACCTCATTCCACCATATTTCCTCCCCCCATGCACCCTTCTTACCCTTCCTCCCCTTTGCCCAATCAAAGTTTCTCCATTTTTCCCATGCCTCTTCCTTTCCCCTTATGGATCAGCATCCACTTACCAGAGAGAACATTTGGTCTTTGACTTTTTGGAATTGGCTTATTTCGTTTAGCATGATATTCTCCAACTCCATCCATTTACATGCAAATGCCATAATTTTATTTTAATGCTGAGTAATAATCCATTGTGTATATATACCACAGTTTCTTTATCCATTCATCTATGGAAGGTCATCTAGGTTACTTCCACAGTTTAGCTATTGTGAATTGAGTTGCTATGAACATTGATGTGGCTGCATTACTATAGATGCTGATTTTAAGTCCTTTGGGTATAGACGGAGGATTGAGATAGCTGGGTCAAATGGTGGTTCAATTCCAAGTTCTCCAAGGAATCTCCATACTGCCTTCCAGATTGGTTACACCAATTTGCAGTCCCACCAGCAATGTATGAGTGTGCTTTTTCTCCTACGTGCTTTCCAACATTTATTATTGTCTGTATTCTTGATAGCTGCTGTTCTGACTGGAGTGAGATGAAATCTTACAGTAGTTCTGATTTGCATTTCTCTAATTACTAGAGATGTTGAATAATTTTTATTATTTTTTCTGAGTTTGGTACTATGATCAAGCATGGGCATAATTTTTATAAAATAATTTTATATTGTCTTAAATAAGAACAATTTATTGCATGTACCAGTAAAGAATAGAAGGTATTAAAGCCCTATAGGAATACTGTCCATCTCTTTTTCAGTCACTGGATAATCATTTATATTAAGAGGCCCAGAGGATGGGTTGGGGTTGTGGCTCAGAGGGAGAGTGCTCATCTAACATGTGTGGGGCACTGGGCTTGATTCTCAGCACCACATAAAAAATTGAAATAAAGATATTGTGTTCACCTAAAACTACAAAAATATTAAAAAATAAAAAAGAGGCCCAGAGGCTAGATGACACTGGACCTTGCATATATGGCTGGAGCCTGTGTTGTGGTTTAAATCCCCAGGGAGACCATCAATACCACTTTCCTGCAACCAGAGAGACCACAGGTCTAAGACCAGGAATACCACCTACAGAGGAAGCCATGGTTTCACACAGAGGGGCTTTGTAACAAAAAGAAGGGAGTAATAATTATCTATCCATTAGAAAGGGAGACAGAGTGGGTAGCCAAGGGGAGCAGGAAGCACAGCTGGATATGCCTCTGAAAACCAGGTGAACATCCTGGAATGAGGATGAGGCAAGCAGTGTGGATAACAGCCCAGGGACTTGGACCATTTGATGTTGGTTTTGAGGCCATACATGCAGATGTGGTGCAGCACCACAGGGCTCTGGAGGAATTGGTTATTTTATTAAGCAAGAAAATATATCACTTGAACAAAGAACAGTTCTTTGTATTATTTCAGTTTAAAATGCAATTGGTAGGGGTAACGATATAGAAATTCCATGGATCTTTACTGACTAGTTTCTGTATAAAGTTTGACTGTTTTGTCGGATGAGAATATGTAATTTTATTGGCATAAGTTTAGAGAAAAAAACTAAAATATCGGCCCATTTTGTCCCCCTGCCCCGAAAAAAAAGCAAAGTCTCTAGGGAAGTAGGAAGAATCTGTTATTTCCCTTAATCCTCTAGTACCAAGGTTTAACAGGCTCTTAGACATTGATCAGAACCATCTGAGAGTGATAAGTGGGTCAAGTCTTAACTCTCCCAATTTGCAGTCTATCCACACAGTGGAGCATGTGGGTGAGGAAGCCTGTTAAGGAGCTCATTTTCGTCTCTATAAAAGGAATTACACATGGGCATTGATGGAAGAACAGTTAGGCTTTTAATACATAAAGGATCTGTTCCACACAGATACAAAAATGTAGGCACTGTCTGTCATCTCCAAAGAGCAGTTATATCAAGCGGGAAGAAATTCCTCCCATCTGTGAAATAGGTCATTTATCCACCACTAGATAGTTTGGTTGATTCCTTAGATAGTGATTCAGGGGTTTTCCGGTGTTTTATTTAGAAATACCAGATGTTAGAGCACAAGCAACTATGGAAGATTGTGGGTGACTTTCACAGTGGAAAAAGTAGAATTCTTTTTTCAAGGAAAGGAATAAGCACTTGCTCAATAAAATAAGATAATCAAAAGCAGAAAGATTTTAAAACCTTAGTAGAATGGAAATGGGGTCAAACAGTAGAAATGGTTTATTTGGTTAGTGTATAAAATTCCAAGTAGAAGTGGGCTAACAACAATCTTTCCATATCCATGTTAGACATTTTGGGGAGCTCAAATTGTCACCAGAGGAATTTTGGCCAAAGAAAAATGATAGATATGTTATTCTTGAGGGTTTTTTTTTAGCAGAATAGATCTGAATCCAGGTAAGTATACCTTATTTTAAATAACTATTAATATTGAACTCCTTAAGGTATTTTCCCCCTAAATGTATATTTTATTATTTTTGGACTTTGTCTGATATATATGTAAAATATAGTCATATATGTAAAATATAGCCACTCCAACTATATAAACCCATGTAATATTTTGAATCAGTAGCAAGAAGGGTAATGGAAATATTATTACTGCCAGCATATAGGGCTTTCAAATCATGTATTGCCAGTTTACATGCAGTGCCCTTTACAGTTCTAAAAACCCACAAGGAAATTCTAATTTACAATTGACTGCAGCACTTAATACCCATTAGGTAGCATCATGCTACTAGTATATTCAGCTTGATAACTAGGGTCAGAAGGAGGCAGCCTGGTATAGTAAATTGATCCTGGGCTTGAAGTTAAAGACTTCAGGGTAGTTTACCTGGAATCCACATTCAGCTGCTTACCAGCTGTTGGAATTGGCCTAGTTGCTTAACCTTTTCATCTCATATTCTTTATCTGTAATGTGAATAACAAGGTGTCTCTTGAATAATTTTTGTGAGCTCATTTAAAAAAAAAAAGAACTGTCTGGGCCATATAGCCTGCTTAATAACTTTTTCCTTTGCACATTTTCTATGTTGCTTAGCTATAAAATATCCTGAAAGAATGTTCTTTGGTTTCAGTTTATCCTCTAGGAAAAGAAAAGTATGAACCACTTACTGAGGAAACTGGAAAAACTACATCTAAACACCACTAAATAATGTTAATTTTCTAGCATGTTTCAAACAGTACCTTTACTCAAATACAAGAGAATTACATGCAGAGTAATTAGTACCCATTAAAAAGAATACAGGCATGCCATCTTCTCACAATAACTTTGTGACTTTAACTCAGTTGTTTAAATGTGATATTAAAGAAGCTGAAGCTGATGTGAGAACTCAAGTGACCTTTGCCTTTAAATAAGACCTCAATCTGAAAAGACAAACGTTGTATCCTCTCATACGTGGAATATAAAAAAGTCACAGTCATAAAAACAGTAAAATGGGATTTTCCAGGGGCCAAGAAGTGGGGAAAATGGTCAAATAGTACCAACTTTAACTTACAAGATGAATAAGTTCTGGGAACTATTGTCTAAAGCATAGAGTTTTACATGTGCTAAAGCTATACAGGATGAATTCATCTCAGTCATAATACATGGAAATATTTATGACTGTCAATATAGGTATTAATCATATATTTGTCTATGTTAACTAAGATAACGGCAAAGAAGAATTTTAGCTATATAGGTTAATCATAAGGGCTAAGAGAATATCATACTGGCCTTAGGTTAAAAAAAAAAGTGAAATCCAATATTCTCAGCTCTATCAAATGAGGGGTGTGAGTAGTCTCAAGAGAAAAAGTAGTCTCAAGGAACAATTTCTCATTGCTCTTGTCCAAGGAACTTGCCTGTTGATCTGTTTATCTTAGATTCTAGGAAAGTAATTGGAACTATCATAGGTGAGGCCTTTATTCTTCAACTCTGAAAAACCATATGAGCACCAGAGCAAAGTGAGGAAAACGTATTTTGTCCTATACTCTTCTCCTCTGTGATCCCCGGGCAAATAACGTTAGTGGACGAACAAATAGCCTTTGAAGTAAATCACACTCCTGTGCATTTTTTTCCTGGTATTCCTGGTACCTGAGCTTATTCCATGTTCCAAACATCCTTATAGAACCTTTAAGAGCTATGTCATTTTATTTTTTCTACAACCTTAACAAGAAAGTTTTTTGGTTTTTTTTTGTTTTTGTTTTTGTTTTTGTTTTTTATCCCAGTTTTACAGAGGAGAAAATGAAGCATGGAGCTAAGTCATAGAGCTATTGTTCTGGTTAATAGGCCACAGAGCCACTGTTTGGTAGATAGGTTTCAATATCCATGTTCTTAATCACCAAATAAATGATAAAGTATCCTAATTATGACTTAAGAACCCAAATACATGCTCTACCTCTTCAAAAATACATGCTTGTTCAAGTACACCAGATATAAAGGTGCTTAAGGGCTATGTCAACTCCCCTATAGGAAAGTTCATTATAGTTTAATTTCATGCATAATTTGATCCTGTGATTGACAGAATTATGTCCTCTCTTTGATTTTTTCAACAACCTTAACAACCTTTCCAAGATGACTACATCCTACTTCAAAGAACCTGTGGACTATGTCAGGCTACATGACAAAGGGAAATGAAGATTGCACGTGAAAGTAAGGTCATTAATGAGTTGATTTAAGATAGGAAGATTATTTTAGATTATGCTAGTGGACTCTATGTAATCATAAGGCCCTTAAAAGTAGAAGAGGGAAGGAGAGATCAAATTGATGTAATGTGAGAAATACTTTAACCCTCTGTTGCTGACTTTGAAGATGGAAAAAGGTGGTCACAAATCAAGGAATACAGGTATCTTTAGGAAGCTAGAAGAGACAAACAGTTCCCAATAAAGAATTGGAGCCAACAAAAAGATTGCAGTCCTGCCAACTCTTTGGCTTCGCCCAATAAGACCCATTTCTGACTTCCAACTAGCATAAATGTAAGGTAGTAAATTTCTTCTGTTCTAAGTCACTAAATTTGTGATAATTTGCTACAACAGCAATTGAAAACAAACATTTCTAAAATAAAGATATAACAATAAAATAAGATGAAATACCCCAATGTGTTCTCTTTAATGTGATTCTCTAAAGGGATTTACCAAGTAATTAAGAGTATGCTTTCAGAGGCCCAATTCAAACCTAGTGAATTTAGGGGTGTCTTATCTTTCTCTTGCAATTATAGCTCTGGACCTTAACTTACCTGTTAAGCAAAGAAAAAGTACATGACTGATCTGAATGTGACCTCATCATAATCTTTACTTAATTTTAAACCTTCCTTCTTATTAGCAACAGTACAGAGTGTTTCCCTTATAAATGGGCCTCATCATGCCAATATTCATTCCTTTCAGAATAAAGATTAATTGAATACAATAATTAGGGAAAACTTGTTAAGGTCTGTAAACAGTTGCGGGCTCTTCCCCGCCCCCCTGCCCAGGGGAGCGGATCGCCACTGTGAGCCCAAATCTAGACCTGACCTGGAGGCACAGTCTCGCAGGCTTTTGCTCCCTGTGCCCAGAAGCAGTTTGAGTCTGGGACTCTCCCCAGGGCCATCTGGGGCTGCCCGGGATGCTACAGCTGGCAGAAGACGCTACTGGCTTCCCTGAAGTTTGATCATTTCCAAGGCCAGTAACTACAATGGGTCTCCCACACCTGGAGGCTGATGAGTAATGAGTACTATTAAGGCTTATTTCAAATGTAAAAAACCTTGAGATAATGTACTAAATTGTTCAGAAGGTTGTTTTCTTAGTGAAATGCTACAGGGTTTTCTTCAGCCATCCGGAGTTCCTGCCTTCCTCCCAGTGCGGGTGAAAACAAAGGTGAAAGAATTTACAGTGTTGCTGACAACCGGAAGAAACTTCGATTGAGAACCCGAGGAGACTTCGGAGCTGTTGCTGTTTCTGCTGCTACAACTTAAGCTAGCTGCCTGCAGAACTTACCTGGACTGTGATTTACCTGGACTGTGAGTTAAACTATTGAGACACTGTTTTACCTGGACTGAGACAACAAACTATAATTTACAACAAATTGTAACTCGGTATCTTTGCAAACAGTTTCATTGCTGGTATAATTTTTCCAAGGGCTTCTTGCATGGAGCCATCAATTGGCTTGGTATTGTAACATTTTGTATCCTCCCTTTCTGTTTCTAGCAGGTTATTTATGGTGTTTCTGTAAAAAACACTATGGTCCTTATTTAAATTAAACAAAAGAGGGAAATGTTAAGGTACATAAACAAGTCAGGATGGCACCTGTTATTTTGCCAGAGAAATGTTAGAGTCTGTAAACAAGTCTGCATGGTGCCTGGCAAAATGCCAGAGGGAGTGGTTTGTGAAGTAACAAAAGCGAGCCATTAAGTGTGGAGATTCTCTGGGTGAATATTATTCCATCCTTCATATGTACGCCATATTTTTTTAATCTATTCTTCAGTCAATGGATACTTAGGTTTTGACTATTTGTTGGCTATTGTGGACAGTAATGCAATAAACAAAGAAAGGGCAAATGTCTCTTTGACCTATTGATTTCATTTCCTTAGGATAAATCACCCAGTAGTGTGATTTCTGGGTTTATGTGATGGTTCTATTTTAATTTATAAGGATGCTTCATGCCATTTTCCCATAATGGCTACATTTCCACCAACCCTGTCTGTAAGTCTCCACATCCTCTCCAGCACTTGTTATCTTTAGTCTTTTTAGCAATAGCCATTCTTTTTTTTTGGCAGTGCTGGGGATTGAACCCAGAGTTTATGTACATACAAGGCAAGCACTCTACCAACTGAACTATACCTCCAGCCCAATAGCCATTCTTATTGGCGAGAGATGGTATCTCATCATAGTTTTTATTTGCACTTTGCTACTGATTAATTATATTGAGCATTTTTTCATTTACTGGTTGATAACTTGTATGTCTTCTTTTAAAAACTATCTATTTATGTCAACTGCCCATTTTTAATCATGTTATTTAGTTTTTGCTATTAAGTATTTGGAGTTCTTATATATTATGGATATAAACCTCTTATGAGGTACAGTTTGTAAACATTTACTTCCATTCTGTAGGTTGTCTCTTCATTCTCATGATTGTTTCCTTTGATTGGCAAGGGCATTTTAATTAGATGTAATCCCATTTGTTTATTTTTGCTTTTGTTTCCTGTGCTTTTGGGGGTTTCTCCAAAAAAATTTTGCCCACTCCAATGTTCTGAAGTGTTTCCCGTAGGTTTTCTTCTAGCAGTCTAACAGTATTTTAAAGGCTCCAAGAAGTCTATTAGTAAACCAACCAGAGTAACTTGCTTAAACTAATATTTTTTAATTAATAAAACACAGAATCCATTTATTCAACCACTTATTTGTATTTCATGAATTATATTTCACAGAACAGATTTGGGGGAATATTGTACTAGATGTATACTCATTAACTAATAACAAGGCAAGGATTCCAGTTTGTACAATTTTTGTGCAGTGTTGTTTAGGAAGTGTGAGCCAAAGTCCCCCTCTTGCTTTTTGAAAGCTAGAAGCAATGATCAAGAGGCATCTGTGGCTGTCAGTCAAAAGATGAAAGCACCTCATCTCTGGATCATCACAGAAGGACTGCAGCCTACTGACATAAACAAAATCCTCATTTAATTGATAACCAGTGAGAAATAAAGTTTTCCTGTGCTTGAGTCCACAGGCATGTGCATGCTCACACCAACACACAAGCTATTTGATTATGAAGATTAACCCACTATAAATAATACATTTATTATAAGGAAGAGGTGTTTGTTGGCTCTACCACCTCTACGTGTATCCCTAATCTGTATACTAACTTCCCTTTTAAACTCCACCATTGTTCAAGGCTCTACCATCCTATCTGAGCTACTATAAATATTTCCCAACTCAACCTCTTTGCTTCCATGCCTGTTTTCCTGCAACGCATTTTCCAAGTGGAATATTTGTTTTTCTAATTTGAACTCACATCATATCTGTCGTGGCTAAATTGTGTACCTCTCAAATTCTCAAATGTTGAAGTTGTGACTTTCAATACCTTAGAATGTGACTGCATATTGGAAATTGGACCTTTAAAGAAAAATTAAGGTAAAATTAAGTCATATGGGTGGACCCTTATCCAATATGACTGGTGTTCTTGATAGAATAGAAGATCAGACACAGATACTCACAGAGGTATTGTAAGATACCAGAAAATAGCTATGCAACAGCCAAAGAGAGTGGACTCAGGAAATCAACACCTGATTTTCCAGCCTCCAGAACTGTGAGGAAATAAGTTCCTTTAGTTCAAGCCATTCAATCTGTGGTAATTTATTATAGCTGCCCTATGAGACTACTACAATATCCCTGCCCTGTTTAAACATTTTCAATAACTAAATAAAATCTAGATTTCTTCTCTTGACAGAGAAACTATTGCATCATCTGACCCTTGCTTACCATTTCTTTTTATGTCCTCCTACTCTCTACCTTGTTCATATATCTTCAGCAACACAGGCTTTCTTTCCTTTCTTAAGTATAGTAAGACACTTCCTGCTTCAGGTCACTTTAGAGTGGCTGTTCCCTCAGTCTAGAAAGTTCTTCCCATTGATCTTTATGTGGCAGATCTTTCTTATTATTTTATCATTCAGGACTCAGCTTAAATAACACTCCCTTGGAGCTGTCTTCCTGGCTACGCTATCTAAAGTTCTCTACTGTTGCATGGCAGTAACTTGCAATTTTCTTCCCCTGATTAATTTTCTTCACAGTATGTCTCACAGTATTTCTCACAGTATATACTCTTGTATATTCGGAATTTAAGCTCCATACTAGCAGCTATGTCTATTTACCACTGTATCTCTGGAGACTAAATGATTATTGTAAGCAAAAAAATGTTTCTTAAATGTATCACAAAGTCTTTTTAGAGCTCCTTTAATCACTGTTAGTCATAGTACAATTAAGTAGCACCTTGGGGAAAGTAATTTTCTATTTTATCTCAAAACTCAATGATTTCCATACCTGTTTATCCAGTAGTGCCATTTCTAGGGAAACAATATTAAAAATAAGAAATAAAGCAAAATTACATAGAGTTACAGATAAGCCATATATATGGATAATCTGACATGGTGTGTTTTATAGAATAGCAAAATTATAAATATCTTTCATGTCCAAGAAAGGTAAAAAGTTTAAATAAATTATATCCTCTGCATAAATAATACCATTCACTCCACCGTGTTGGTAACTACACTTGTATAAACCTCTCCCCCATTGAATACAATATGTGAGATTAAGTGTCACATGTTTCCTTAGCCTTGAGATAGACATTGGACCCAAGGCAGTCCAATAAAATCTTCTTGAAACTTAAATAATTACAGAGTGATAGAAAGGAAGAGTGACAACAGTTGTAGTTTATTTATTCCATTGCTGGTGTCTACACAAAAATCAGTTTCTTCTAATAAGTTACCTTAGGGGCTGCCTGGCTGCTTCCATGGCTAATATGTCATTGGGATATACTGTTCTGCCTTTCTGGTTGTCAAAATATAATATTAATTCTATAATTATTTGTAACTAACCATTGCCCTCTAACCTGGTGCTCCCCCAGTGCTCTGTGGACAGTCCAACCATAGCAAAGAATGGGGCAATGCCTAGTTGACATTTTTGTGTCTGGCATCAGTCTGAAAGGTAGTGTACCATTCCATTCAGCATGTTTTAAATATCACTCCTGCTTCCTAACCTTACCAAGTCCTTTGTTCTTTTATGCTCACTCATATTTTTTCTTTAATTTTCCATTTACTATGTTAGCTCAGTTCAGCAGTTGTGGCTACCCAAGGGAAAAAATATATTTGATGTACTCTAATTCTTGTTTTCAAGTAAATAGTTTTGGAAAATGTTTGAAAATTCTTAATGTCAAGTTAAAAAAATAAGTATGCAATACTATGTGAAGCTTAAATTTATTTAAAATAAATTTAACATTGGCAATTACCAAAAAAAATAACATACATGTATACATGAGACACATGCAAATAATAACAAAAATCTTATAATGGTCATTTTTTGGTATTAAAGTTCAAAGAAATTATTTAATTTCTTCATAATTTTCTTTTCAAAAATCTCATTTGTTCATATGTATGTGTGTGTGTATAAATTTTAAAATAATTAGCATAGATCAAAGTACCATCTAGGGTCTCTGTGTAGCAGGTACTGTTAGAGGTTAATTTATAACCTTATGATTAATGATTACCTTATGCATAGATATTTTATACTTTTAGTTGAAGAGCAATTAAATAATTGCCAACTAACTGCCTTAAGTTCAGAGGGTATAAATATTTTTGAATGGAAATGTTTTAGTCTACTTTTTTGTTGCTGTGACCAAAAGACCTGATAAGAACTATTTTAGAGCAGGAAAAGTTTATGCTCATGGTTTCAGAGGTACCAATCAATAGACAGCTGACTCCATCACTCTCCACCAGAGGTGAGGCAGAACATCATGGTAGAAAATTGTGGAGGAGGAAAATGGCTCAGGAATGGCAATCAGGAAAGAGAAAGAGAGGGAAGGAGGAATGGTGGAGGGGGAGAGAGAAAGAGAAAGAGCACTCCATTCTTAAGAGACAAAATACATATACCCCAAAAATACATTTCCAGTGACCTACCACCTCCAGGTACATCCAGCCTGCCTACAGTTACCTCCCAGTTAATCCCTATCAGTGTATTAATGCACTAATTAGGTTCAGGTTCTCATAACCCAATCACTTTATCTCTGAAATTTTTTGCATGTCTCACACATGACCTTTTGGGCTACATCTCATATCTAAATCATAATAGTAACTGAAAGCCATTTTTTTTCCAAAACCCAATTTTTGAAAATAAAAAACCCATTGAACTATGGTACCTAATAAATTAATGAAATGTCCCAGATTAAAGGTGCAAATATTTCCTGCTATGATTTTAATTGCATCTGTTGATCATCACCTCATATGTCAATGTCATACACATAAGCTTCACAATGTATAATTATTGTTGGGTTGGTAAGCTGACTTGATGCTAACTTGTATAGAGTCTTACTTACAAGGTGATAAATTATGTGATCACTTAATTTTAGATGTTATGCCCATTTTCAATTGACTCAATTGTCTAGGAAAATATTAGTCATTCAGTTATCATTTCTTTTCACTATGTTCCTGAAATATAGCTAGGAACAATTTCTACTCTGGGACATGCCTGGTAAGACAAATGCATTTGGTTCTTAAGGGTAAAAATTGGAAAACATGGTCCATAGATAAAATATTTAGCCAGGTCTTTTCTTAGATGAATTCTTTGAAAAATAAAATGTTTCCATTGAAAAATATAAAAATAAAATTCCATGTTAAAAGGCTAAATTCATGTTTATAAGACAGAAGACAAAAAGTGTTATGGTCAGCAGTCAAACCTCGTAGTGACCCATAGCTAGCTCTGGAGTTCTACATCAGACTGCACATTTAACTTAAGGAAGAAGTGCCTCTACAGATGCCTTGTTCCCCAGAAAGGAATGTTACTGAGAACTATTTTTCAGATGTGTGGATTCAATGCCACACAAGGACATTATTGAAAATCATTTTATGAAACTTTCTAATTTTTTTCTATAGAAAAAGAATGTTATTTGAGGTATAGTAGAAATTAATAGCATTCATGAGTTCACAGTTTCATAATAGGTACAAGTTAATCAGGGCCTACCTTTGACCATTTGAATGTATTTTTATTATAAGTGGCCCAGAAATTGTCCCTGAGCGTTTTTCCTCCATTTATCTCCTATCCAGACTCAGAGGAGCCAATGTAGCAAGTGAAGTAACCACTACCTGGAAGGAGGCTGGCTCCCTGAATCATGTGGTTAGCCACCTGCTAAATAATTCATTGATGTGTGAAAAACAAAGTTGATTGTATTAACAAATGAAAACAAGTATAAACATATTCATGATATATAAAAATACATCCACATATCAAATATAAACCTTTTCTGGTATTTACTTCCATCTTTACTGTATGTATGCCTGTTAGCATTTGTATATTTATTGAAATAATAAGCCCAGAGAGCATTCTAGAATATCAATCTGTGGCAGATAGTGTTAACAGTTTTGAAATGACAATGATAACTACATGTAGAAAAGCAAGCTGATATGACAGCTATAGTAGAAAATAAAACTGGTGAACATTTCAGCAACATTAACTCTCTACTTTGATAACTACAACAGAAAAAGAAAGATAGTATTGAGACATCAAAATTGGTATTGAGAGATCAAAATAATTTGCCAATAAAATTGAGCACTTTGTTAAGTAGCTTGCTTTTTACTAATATATCATAAATAAACTTATTTATTTGAAATATTTTTTTATTAAGTGTCTGGTACTGTTTTGAGTACTAGTACTAGGAATAAAATAAAGTTCTGGCCCTATTTTGATATTGTAATCTGGTGGCATAGAAAATTAAGTAAATAAATAAAGCATGTGAAGTGAAATGATTGGGTTATGAGAGCCTAAATCTAATTAGTACCTTGATCCCCTGATAGAAGTTAACTTGGTGGTAACTATAGGCAAGTAGGGTGTGGCTGGAGAAAGTGGGTCATTGGAGGTGTGCATTTGGGGTATATATTTTGTCCTTCAAGAATGGGGTTTCTCTCTTTCCTACTCTCCTTACCTCTCTCTTTGTGTTTCTTTTGTGTGTGGGGGGGGGTGGGGAGGACGATGTTCTGAGACGCTTTTCTCTATCGCACCCTTCTGTCATGATGTTCTACCTCACCTTGAGTCCCCAAGGAATGGAGCCAGCTGTCTGTGGCCTGAGAACTCTGAAACTGTGATCCCCCACAAATAAACTTTTCCTCCTCTAAAAGTGTTCTGTTAGGTCTTCTGGTCACAGCAACAAAAAAGCTGAGTTGGCCCAACTTCCTTCTTTAACCAAATAGTTACCTTGTAATTAAATCACACTGCTCAGTGCTGAAAGAGAAAGATGGATTGAGTGCATTTTCAACCTTCGGTGAGCTTAAAGTCCTGGAAGAATTATAATTTTGAAATTGCTACTGGCAACATTTTCCTGGAGCTGATGCCTACTGGTTTGTTTAGAGCTGCTAGTTAAACAAGTGGGTAGTTAAACAGTTAATAGCTTGGAATCAGCCATGGCAAGAGTATTTACACTATAATAATTGGCAATCATTATAAATCAGAGATTTCCTCTCACATATTTGGCTAAATATTTATCAAAGCATAAATCATATAGCTGGTTCTGAGTAAAGCTAACTTGAAAACTGGAACTACTTCTTGACTTTAGGATCTGCTATATTCTATCAATGGTTCAGAGGAATATGATTTTAAAAGACCAACAACAAAAAAGGCTTATGTTAAATTGCCACCTCAATATTGATAACACAAACAGCTGTCCATAGCATTTAGGGTTGGAGGCTTTAGACTAGAAACCTGATAAGGTCATAGACAATATGACTCTTGTTCCACACTCTACCATACTTGTAACCATTGCTCAAGGTGGTTTGTTTTTTTCGTGTTTTTTTTTTTTAAAAACCGCTCTTCCCATCACAATCCCCATCTGTCCAAACCTGCTACCTGGCAGTGTGATGTAATATCTCCCATCATAGAAACATCTTCCTTTACCGCACACTCCCTACCTCAATGGCTTCATCTCTTTATTCCCTGTTCTCCAGATAGTACTTGACCCTCTGCATCAAAGCCTTTACTTCATTCTTTCGTGGATCCTGGATAGGCTGGCGTTGGTCTCCATCCATCTACTAAACCTCTCCTCAAAAGACATCAAATACCAAGGGTGATGTTCAGTCCTCCTCTTCCCAACTTGCAGTGACTTTTGACACAGGTGATCACCTATCTTTCTTCAAACACTTGTTTATGTGAGGCCCATCTTCCAATTTTCCTCAGACCTCACCAGCTCCTTCTCATGAGTCTTCTTAGCAATACACTCATTTCAATAACAAATTCTAAATATAGGGATTGCTTAGGTTTAGTCATTGAAGATGTCTTTCTCTTTTACTTTCATTTTTATTTATTGTTTCAGTCAGCTTTTTCATTGCTGTGACAAAAAAGAAAAAACTTGGCAAAAAACAATTAGAGGAGGAAAAGTTTATTTGGGGGCTCATGCTTTCAGATGTCTCAGTCCTCAGAAGGCCAGTTTCCCATCTCAAGGCTTGAGGTAAGGCAGGACATCATGGCAGAAGAGTGTGGTGGAGGAAAGCAGTTACCTGCAGTTACCATCCAGTTCATCCCTATCAGGAAATGAAAGCACTGATTAGGTTAAGACTCTCATAATCCAATCATTTCACCTCTAAGATTTTCTTAATTGTCTCACACATGAGCTTTTGGTGGACACCTATTATTTAAACCATAATATTTACATAAAAATAACTCTCAAATACTTATTGCTAGACTGACCTATTCTCTGGATTCCAAGTCCTTAGTACAGCATAAAAGGACTTTCTAGAATCTAGCCTTAGGCTCTCTCTTCCACTCCTCCCCAAATTCACCATACTTGCTCACACAGAACTTATTTTTTCTTGAAGAAATAAACTAAGTCTTTCCTCAGGACCTCCCATTTCAGGTTTCCCTTGCTTGGAATATTCTATCCCATTACATGACTTATTGCCATACTTCATTCAGGGCTCTCTGAATGTTACCTCCCCAATCGCTTCATCGGGAATGGTTGGTACTGTTACCTGCAATATTTTTTTCATACCAATTATAATGCACATCACTGTTTGATATAGTATGTGTCAATCTATTTTCTAAAATAGCAACACAATTTGTCTACTATATTGTGTACTATATAGCGTAGTCAGAGTGAAAAGATGTGATGTAATGTACAATGTAACACTGTGCTATCACTAGAATATAAACTCACTGAGAATAGAAAGCATTTCTTTTATAGTTCTATCACTTATAAACAGTGCCTGACATGTAGTGAGATCTTAAAATATATTTTTAAATGACTAAAAATATTACCTAAAAATTAGTGATTCCTTGTAGTCTTCTTAAGTGGTTACTTTTTTTATCCTTCTTTACCATCTCCCTATTTTTCCACTGAAGGTACAAGAGTCAGCTCCAGGCCACAAAGCAGAAACTTATGGGAATCAGAATTTGAATCTACATCTTTTCATTATTTTTTATTTCTAATACATGTTTCCATTATATTGTCATCTTTAATTATAATATATTCCCTAAGCCCATTAGTTTGTAAATATGATTCTTTACTGGCAGTTTTTAGCCACAGGATTTATTCATTTGTAAGATCTACTGTGTTTCTGCTATGAGTTAGCCATTCTGGGTTTTTTCAATCCAAAGACAAATAAAGCATCGCTCTTGCTTTCAGTGACTCTGTCTTACACAAGTAAACACACACAGAAAAAATAGTACAATAATTTCTTGAAAAATGATGTATAATTCGTACAATAAAAATCTCATATTTCAACTCTTAAAAATTCTGTTTGCGGGATATTCTACACACACACAATCACATTTTATAACAATGTTAAGTATATGGGTGTTTAACCTTGTCTTTTTTCTCTCTGAATATGTTTGTACCTCAAGGTCAGATACAACCACAGAAACAAATGACCTCAGCAGAAAATTCTATTTTCTTAATTTTTGAGCCTTGAGCATCAAATCAGATTCTATACTAGGAAATAGACCTTTACTTGGAGGTTTCTCCACATAGTTCTTGCCTACAAGAGAGTCAGTGGAAAAGAGAAAGCAAAGGCCTTTTTAGTTTTTCATTTTTTCCAACTTGGAAAATTTTAAAAATGTATTCTTCTCTCTGGATATCAGCTATTCTTTTCACTGACTTGCATTATCTTTCCATATACACATTTTTTCCAGGATCACATTTGGCCTGTGAATAACCTCACAGGTAATTTATTTTGCAAATCGTTCATGTTTGATCTATGTGGCATGACAAATAGCTTACATACTATTTAGCTGACTAGGATGGAAGGTTGAAAAGGAAATTCTATCTGACAGTCCTATTTGGTGAGCTACAAGTATGTTTAATGTGTCAGAGTGCTGAGAGCAAAAACTGTTTGTATAAGTAATTACAAATTCAAATTCTACTGGCTACCAAGTTCTTTCATTCAGTAATGATGCTAACTAATTCTTAATAATGACCGTGTTGGTAAACCTGTGTTTGAATATATCAAAATGTGTGTATTGATTAATCTCAAGTAGTGTTGCTCTTTGTAAAAATTTACCTCGAACATAATGTGGACTTGAATTTGTTTCCATTCAAAAAGCACTAAAATACTTTATTATATAAGTTCTTACCTAGTCCCTGTCTTATCTGATACATTTAAAAAAAATTTTTTTTTAGTTGTTGATAGACCTTTATTTATTTTACATGGTGCTGAAAATAGAACCCAGTGCCTCACACATGCCAGGCAAGTGCTCTACCCCTGAGCCACAGCCCCAGTCCTCTAATCTGATATATTGATATTGACTATTTTTATTAACATTCTCAATGCCAGAATTAAACTGAAGAGTAAAGGCTGAACACATTTAGAACAATCAAAAATAATACTAAAATAATAATGATAACAAAACATATTTATACCACATATCAACACTATTTTGCAAGGTAAATTGTCTGGGGATTTTAAGATTCTTTGATCAAGGATATCAGTTAATATAAAATTTAACATAAATAACTAATATTTCTTAAGTCATACTGGCCTGTAAATTTAAAGAAGAATCATACTTAATATTCCTCTGTCTTTTCACAAACATAAGCTTTGAAAAACAAAAACTGCTTTCACCTTCATGCCCAGTGGTCTGGGGAGTCTACGGTTTAGCCTAAGATGGCTAAACTGGCTGTTGGTTAGCACCTACCATTTCCCAGTCGCAATTTCTGCTTACTGTGCTGAAATTCCCTTTCACCAATAATGCCAAAGCAATAAATGTGCCAATAGAGCTCATGTTTCAGGGAAGGAGAAAACCCAAATCTCTAATTGCCAAGGAAAATTGTTGACATCGAGGCAGTGTACAGTGTGAGCCACTAAATTCCCACAGAGATTTTATTCAGACTGTCAATTTTTATCTGCCTTTTTTTGTTTTGTTTTGTTTTTTTGCCATATAAGTTAAGCACAAAAGCTGGGCCAAACTCAGAGCTAGCCCTTCAATCTCGCATTGAGGTAAACTTTAGCCCTTAAAATTCACAAGGGGAAAGGCCATCACAACAATGTTAGATATCATAATTTTCTAAGAAAGTAAAAAATAAGGATGTTTATATGCAATATACTGATTTTTAAATATTGACAGTCAAATTAAACTTAGTAATATTCTTACTATAACAGAAATATATCTTAATTACTCTTCATTTTGGGTAGAAAAAGAAGAGTTCATATTTCTGTGGAGACTATTAATTTTTAAACAATTTAAAAATTTACTCAGTTCCAGAGTATTATTTACTAGTTGAAGGGGAGGGGAGGGAATACCGTGAAAAGTTGCAAGAAAGTCAACTCAAGTTCACAGCACTAGTTAAGTAGACTACAGACTGAATTGCCTCTTCTCCATTTTTAGTAAATATTCCTGAATACTGTTGGGGATCATCTAGATCACCCATAGAGGAAAGCTTCCAGAAAGATTCATTTATGGGATAGAACTTTGGCCTGTTCTCCTTTTTAAATTTAAACAAGTTTTGCCATATTTAGAAAATAAGCAGCATGCAGAAAAATATCAATACCTATGTGTGCCAGTGTAATGTGGCACACATAGCTCTAATCTATGTGAAAGACTGAAGGTGGTAAAAGAACTTTGAGCAAATGAAGGGGCTGGAAGGAGTCGTGGTAAAGACAAGTAATAACTTGGGGACCATGATCTCCATAGTTCCCCACTAAGGCACCTCAAAGAAAATGTTTTGTTTGCTATGCAAATGTAGCTTTGAGGAAAATCTCTTTAACCCTGCCAAAAAAAAAAAAAAAAAAAGAAGGTTGCACATAAAGTTCCCCAGTAGCCAGCAGGGTGGGAGGGCAAAGCAGCAGAAAAGTGATGTCAATGCTGACATCACTGCAATCTAGAATCTATTAGAAAGGTTTTCTTCTCTCAATTTATTGTGACTAACATTTCTCTGCAGAGGAAAGTAATGCAGCTATCCCAGGTCTCAGAAGTCTTGCACTAATATGAGGATAATAATAAAGAAAATCTACAAAACTTCTAGATCATGAAGTAAAAGAGAGAAAGGGAGGTTTTTACAAAGTTTTTCAAGTAGCAATTAAGTCTATGATTAACCAGAGGGAATATTTTATTTTTATTGATCTCAGAATAGTTTGCTGGCAAGAAAGTTCAGTAATACCAGACTCAAACAAATTCTGTGCTCCAGGAGCAGAGACACAAATTTATCTCTCTAAAATAGAGAAATTCCTTAATGACTGACTCAACAGCACAGTTTCCACTCAATGAAGTTTACATTTGAGGACTAAATACAAATTTGATAAAGCTGTTAAATATGTTAATGATATATCAGTTTCTTTATTTTAATTTCTTATTTATTGTTTGCCATGGAAAAAAATGCATATTTTAATTATTTAAACTTATTTTAACTGACATGTAACAATATACAAATTGTACACATTAATGAGGTAACATGATATTGCATGCATGCATTTATACATTGGGAGTAATATATAAATCAGGTTAAACATAACTATGTCAAAAAATTATCATTTCTTTTTGTTTAAAATTTTCAATCTACTTTCTTATAGCTTTTTAAAATGTACAGTATATTTGACATTATTTATTTATTTATTGGTACTGGGTGTGCTTTACAACTGATCAACATTCCCAGTTCTTTTTAATTTTTATTTTTGAGACAGGGTTTCACTAAGTTTCTGAGGAGTCTTGCTAAATTGCTGAGGCTGCCCTCCAACTTGGAATCCTCCTGCCTTAGTCTCCCAAGTTTCTGGAATTCAGGTGTATACCACCATGCCTGGATCTTTTGAACTGGGTAGGGGTACCAGAGATTAAACTCAGGGGTACTCGACCACTGAGCCAGATCCCCAGCTCTATTTTGTATTTTATATTTATAGACAGTCTCCCTGAATTGCTTAGTGCCTCACTTTTGTTGAGGCTGGCTTTGAATTCATGATCCTCCTGCCCCAGCCTGCCAAGCTGCTGGGATTACAGGCCTGCATCACTGTGCCTGACTTGAGAATATTTTTGAATGCTCTGTTTATTATTGTTATCTATAGTCACCCTACTGCAGCAGCATCTCAGTCATTTCATTTTTAACTTTTATTTATATCTCCCTCTATATATAGATTTATAGTAAAAACTTTTAAAAATTAATCTCTCTTTCTTACTGCTTCAACAGAATTAAGTCTGATCATATCAAATTATAATTGATAGCACAAAAACTTCCCATAAAAATAATGGTTGGGGCTGTAGCTCAGTGGCAGAGAGTTGCCTAGCAGAGTGAAGCACTAAGTTGGATCCTTAGCATTACATAAAAATAAAATAAAATAATGATTAAAAATAAAAATAAGGGCTGGGGATGTGGCTCAAGTGGTAGCACACTCGCCTAGCATGCATGAGGCACTGGGTTCGATTCTCAGCACCACATAAAAATAAAATAAATATATTGTGTTCACCTAAAATTAAAAAATAAATATTTTTTAAATGAAAATAAAATGCATATCAAAAAATTTAAAAAAATGTTAAATGCACAAAAACTCAGAAAGATTATTATAATTTTATTAGTTATATTTCATTGCTCAATGTTAAATATGAATACATATTCAACCAAAGCAAACCCTGACAAATTTTGCATACAACAAGAGGACTTCACATCCTCAAAGACTCTTTGAGGAAAATGTGTATGACATTTCAGCAGTGAATTTCAGTTGTGAATGCCATGTAAAATTGATCTGAATCCCAGATTTTTCTGATATCCCCTACCATGCCACGTGAATACCAGCTGATTCTACTTGCATCTTAATCATCAGAAGTGATTAGCAGACTAAACAGTAAAATGGTAAATGTCATTCCACACCAGAGATAACTTATGAGAGAAATTGATTTTGAATTCATGAGATTTGTCTACTAGACTGGACATTTGAAAATTGCTAGTGGAGATAAATTTACTATGAACTTCTACTCTGGTTATAATTTATTTAAAGACTATTAAATATAGATATTTATACTGTGATACTTATTTTTTTAAAAATAATCTACCATTGTAGCCTGTGGTTGGGTAAATTATACCCCACAAGCTAGATCTGGCTTACTTCCAGTTTTTTGTAAATAAAGTTTCATTGGAACACAGACACCCTACTTTTGTGCTACAACAACAAAGTTAAGAGGTTATTACAGAATGATATGGTCTGAAGAAAACTGAAAATGTTTACAATCTTGTCCTTTGTAGAAAAAGTTTGTCAATACCTCTTAGTCTATATTATTTGTTAGACAAACAGGCTTAACAATATCATGTGAGAGTTACCATCATTTATTATCTTCCGGCTCTGTGGTAAACCCTTCCTGTGTTTATCTCAGTGTTGTGAAGTACTATTATTCCCATTAAATGTACCAGGAAGGAAAAGCTTAGGAAGCATTCACTGTTCATGTAAACAGTGGAGCAGGGATTCAGACTCAGGTATGACTCCAAACCTATGCAGTTCCTCTTTAATTTATCTCTTTCCTAATAACTCCATGGTCTTCTTCTTCTAGGCAAGTTGCATGATTTGAACCTATGGGAAAGAGTGCCAATGGATTAAGTAAGTGTCTTAGTTGCCTGTTAGCTGCCTGGCTGTGAAGTCACACTTAATATAGAGCAAATAACTTTTAAGTTCTTGTCAAAGTATAAAGAGTTCAAACTGAGTGCTCAGATTAGTCCTGCTACAGTCTGCTTTAAAGCTTTGAAAAAGCCTCTGTCTAGGAGTCGCACTTTGCTCATTAATTAGAGCTTTTTGGCAAACCACATAAAGTCATGAACTTCCCCTTGTCATCTTCCAAAAAGGAATGAGAGGTATTGCTTTCATTTTCACAGGGACAGGGGGCTATCACTGGAACATCTGTGTGCTGGATCCTGTGTGGCCAGTTTGATCCTGTAAGTGTTCTGAAAAAATAAGTTTTCACTAAAAACAGATAGGCAAAGCAGGATCGGCTGTAGCTTTTGCTAGACTATTTTTGTTTTCTTCAGAGGTACTCTGCTGCTGTAGAATGATCTAGAAAGATGGATCACAAATGACCCATTCATTGTGCTTCCTGACAAGCCTGCCCCTGTGGACTGCTTGTTGTTTTCTCTTTAAACCAGCATGCTTCAGTCTTTCTCCAAGTCATTTCATATATCCCCTGGGAACTATCAGCAAAGTATCTAGATGTGGTCTTTCCCATTCAAGGATCACAGGAGTAACCCAGAATTTTCACCCTCCTGGGAAAGTGTCAAAGACTGTCTTATTTGTTTATTTTAGTTTTTAAAACTCCACATCTATCTACAAAGAATTTGAGATAGATCCAAGAATATACACATCCAATTAACAAGCTGTTCCATCTGAGAATAGCAATTTGATTCTATTCTGGCAACTTCCAAAAATGGATATTTCCATACATCCTCTGGTGTGGAAGAAGAAAGAAAGAAAATGGTTTAAGGACTTGCTACTATAGTTCCAGAAAACCATGGGATTTAAAAGGAAAAGTAATCTTAAAAAACATCTGGTTGAAATCCCTAATTTTGAGAAAAAATAAACTGAGGAATTCATTTGGGTGTACAGTAATCAGAGGGAGGCTTCCCCTTGACTACACCTCACCCCTGCTCTGCCAGGGAGCATGATTCACCTGGGCACATGTCCCTAGCAGGACATCAGGATACACTGTAGACCCCCTATTCATTCTAGAGATATTCTCTTTAGATTTTTGACATTGTCCAACTTAATAAAATATTTCTGATTTACAAGTGATAAGATTGTCAATAACAAAATGACTTTGAAAAAGTTAAAAATTATTATATAATTGGAGGTGATATTATTAGGCATGATATACTCCCCTCTTCCCACCACAATATAATCTTAGGATTTATGACAAAAGATTAAATTGTGAAATTTTGGCATAAAATTACTTAATAAATATTAATTGAAATGCATAAATATATTAATGAAATTATATTACATAAGAATTAATAAGTAAATTGCATTTTTTTTCCTAGCTGTGGAGTCATTCTCATTGTATAGTAAGTGATTTTTCCTTTTTCCCAGTGAAAAGCCTAGTCAAAACAAAACCTATGCATAAAAACTTTTATTTTCTTTATCTTTTCTTCTTTCTTCAACCCTCCTCCCACCCTCAACCCTTGCTGTCCCTCCCTGTTCCTAGGCCCTTTTGTGTCTCCACCCAAAAGGGAAATGTTGTTTCTGAAGCATAAAAAGGGGAGACTGAGATCAAGGGTTTTCTGGAATTGTTCAGTTTCCATGCCTGAGTGTTCTTTGCAACAGTGGCAAAAGTTCAAATACTCAATGATACATGCAAAATTACGTTGACAGAACTCAAGGGCATATTTTCACTAATGAAAAGCACAGGTCTCTTAAGTACATATTTCCTCATTTGGTTTCATTCCTTAGACCAAGTTCACATTTTTTTTCAGTGTCTAAATATGCAGAGAGTTTCCAACCAGATTGTGACACCCACTTCCATGTTCCTTCCACAAATTAAACCATTAAGGACATTTTCATGCACATAATCATCATTTACATATCCTCCTGGTATTGTGTTTGATAGTGGAAAATATTATCAACAAAATATTCCCGTTACTTTGGCAAAATGAGCTCTCCTTAATAGTATTCTATTACATACACTGTGTGAGACCAAGAGACTTGCAGACTCTTTTCCCCAGTCTCCCTGAGTCATCCTGTTTGGCATTTCACAATACATTCCAAAAAGCAGGATGGGGAGATTAGCCACAACAGTAGCAGGGACAATTTTTGAGAGGAAACACCTTTGTTTGATGGAAGGGAAGTGAAAAAGGGGTGGAAGAAAGTGGTGAAGAGAAGGGAATCAATACCATCAGGAATTGAGAAAATAAGGAATACAAGTTATTCATCATTTACCTCCTTGTATTGTTCTGACAACTCAAGAAACAAAACACAGGAAGATAAAAATAAAGAGACTCAAGGAGGAAAAAAGGAAACAGTAGCAAAAACTTATGTTAAGGTCTGTAAACAAGTCAGGATGGCACCTGGTATTTTGCCAGAGAAATGTTAGAGTCTGTAAACAAGTCTGCATGGTGCCTGGCAAAATGCCAGAGGGAGTGGTTTGTGAAGTAACAAAAGTGAGCCATTAAGTGTGGAGATTCCTTATTGGTTGACTGCTGTATCTATTTTATGCTAATTAGATAAGCTGTGTAAAATGTATAAATACCGCTCCTGTCCTACAATAAACAGCTTCCATTCCTGCTGTATCAATGTACACAAGTCATTCCTCACCCCCCGGTTATTTTCCCCAGCCAGCCGGGCTGCGGCAAACTTAGGTCTTGATCTTGATCTTGTCATCTCGCATATGATTACAAATGTTTATCTAACATGTATTAAGTGCCAGCTTTCTCTTCTAGGTCATGAAGATACTTGAGTGCCTGCTTTCAGGACATATTTATGTTTGTGCCTTTGAAGATATTGCTACTGCCATCTGTGCCTTACCACAGGGTCTACATGTGTACATACTCAGTATATCTTGAATGAACCAGTGAATGCAAGGTGAGGAACAGGATGAAGTTATATTGCCAATCTCACTTTTCATTTCTCTCTCTTCATAGCAATGCTACACAAGAAAACCACACCAAACCTCACATAACAATACCATTTATTGTTTTTATATCTAATCTGTCAGGCTGATTGGCTCTGCTTGTCTTTGCTTGGCTGACTCATACTGCTTGGATATAGATCACTGTCCACTGATCAGTTCAGGCTTCTGCTGAGTTAAATGAGGTGACTCAGCCCTAGTCCATGTGTCTCTCATACCCCAGCAAGCCACAGCCTGGCATGTCCTTAGGGGCATGGCCAAAAATCCAGGAGAAAGTTGAACCACATAGTCTACTTGAGGTCCAGACTTGAATTAGGGTGATGGGAAGGGTAGGTCATTGAACTTTCAGTTTTATATAATCTCCACCAGCTCCCACCACCATATCCCAGACTTTGTTCATCAGAGTGAGTGCCAAGCAGACCACAGATTCCATTCTGTTTGGGGCCAGTTGGTGTCAACATAAAACAAGGTATAATTTGTTCATACAAGCACCAGTAAGTATACTAAGAAGTTTCTGTACTTACACCAGTAAGTAATTCTAGTTGTTGGTCAAGAAGAAGGCTGGTTCTGAATCACAAAGTAAGTGTGAGAATTTCATTCACACTGTTGCAAAAGCACTGATTTCCTGCAGCAGCACCTTGATATGGACCAACAGGTTAAGCTGATCAAGAGAATAAATGGCAGCTCCTCTCAAAGTCTAGCTGTAGAAAGACAGGAATTTCCCCATAAGAATTTCCCCAGCCTCTGTAAGTCAGAAAATCACCTCCCTCCTCACCTCCATTGTTTTAGTCAGCTTTTCATCGCTATGACCAAAGCACTTGACCAAAACAACTTAGGGAAGAAAACATTTATTCTGAGCTCAGCTTTTCAGAGGTTCAGTCCATGTTCAGCAAACGCATATTGCTCTGGGCCTGTGGAGAAGATAAGGCTTCGTGGCAAGGAAAGCTGCTCACCTTACAGTAGCCAGGAAGCCAACTGCTTATGGACCTATTTAAATGGCAAATAGGATAGGTGTGTGGCAGCATAAGCAAGATGGTGTGAGTAGCATCAAATAGAAACATAATCTCAAGCAGCTCTGTGCTCTCCCCAACATGTATGCGATTCATACATACTGGTCAAAATGTTTTTGAGACTGCTATTCTGACATCTTGTTGATCTTAGCTTCACAAAGATAGCATAGAAAGAATTTTACCTCATTTCTATTAGATATGCTTTGTGGTAAAAATAATATTATCTTGTGGACAAAAACTTAGAACGAGCTCTATAAGTTGCCATAAGCTGCCATAAGCTAATGTTGGATTTGGGTCATTAGATTAGGCTTAGAGAAGAAATTACGTCAGCTATTGACTGCTTTACTTGAAGAATGCAGGATGGCAGCTACACTGCATTCAGTTTAACAGAAAAAGAATTAGTCATTACCAGATATATGAAAAAATATATATAAGGAAAAATTGAATCCAGTAACAAATGAATGTACTCTCATGATTGGGATATGCTCCAATATTTCTAAAGTTTACATCTGCTTATCTAGTCGTGTGCTGTGTAATACTTTTGCATCAGTGACAAATGGCATATACAACAGTGGTTCCATAAGATTATAAAGAGGTGAAAAATTGTTACTGCCTAGGACATCATAGGCATAGAGCAACATTACTCCCATGTATGGTGATGCTGGTGTAAACCTATAGTGCTGCCAGGTATATAGACATATAGTTTGTACAATTATGTATAGTACATAGTGCTTGATGTTAAGTAAGTATGCTACTTGTTTATATACTTACTCTGCTGTACTTTTATTCTTATTTTAGAATGTATGCCTTCTTTTCATACAAAAATTTACGGTAAAACAGTAGACTGTATTAGTCTAGCAGCAACCTTATACACCTTACATTTATCTGGTCTCTTGGTGGCATGATGTTCTCTAGTACTTGATTTAATCCTGTATTATTTTGTTCATTGTATCCTTCAGAGCAATTGGCTATACTGTGTGTATCTCATATGGCCTACGTATCTGATAAGCTATTCCATCTAGCTTATGTTTACACAATGACAAAATCATGTAATAAGGCATTTGCCAAAAAGTACCCCATCTCACCATGGATGGTGCTGTGCAGCTGTAAACCCAGAGATCCATGAGGTTGAGGAAGAAGGATTATAAGTTCAAAGCCAGCCTCAACAATTTACCAAGGCCCTAAGAAAATTAGCAAGACCATGTCTAAAAGTAAAAAATAAAATAAAATAGAAAGGATTAGGGATGGGACTCAGTGGTAAAGTACCCTGGGTCAAATACCATAAAAAAAAAAAAGACCCCACAAAATGCCATATGACTGTATGGCAGAGGGCAGAGTTAAAGAAGGGCTGGTTAATGAAGTTAAAACAGGAGTATGCCATGTCTGGTGTCTGACAACACCACAAAGTGTTGTCAAATCACTTAAGTTTTTAAGTCTAACATCCATTCTACATATAATTGGAGAAAAAGCAAAAATATAAGGTATGCAAATGAACATTAGGCTGAACTAATTTTTCCTCCAGCCACCGAGGGGGAAAGCATCAGAGGAGAAGAGTATCAAAGCATCAAGGAACCACTATATAAAATTGAGGCCCCACAAACATGTTTTAGACTTCCTAAGAGCCCATGTTCTTCCAGAGCTGAGCACAACTAAGAGTTTTTAATTGTAAAATTAAAATTTTTTTTTTATTTTACAATTTTTCAATTAAAAACTTTTTTAATTAAAAAAGTTTTTAATTGACAAATTGTAGGAAATTCTCTCAGTAAAAGGCAGGAATAACTTCTGCAGGACCAGTCTGGTAGTTGATAAGATATTCAGCTTTAATAGAGTTAACAGTTATTTATAGCCAAAATAGTGTTGAAAAACAAACCCTTCCTAACTCAATGGCTTAGAATAATACACATTTAGTTAGCTTACAGGTTTGTGGGTTAGCAATTCAGATAGGACATCTTCAGTGAGGACATGTTGAGAGCATTGCTCCTTCAACAGGCTTTCCTCTGTATGTTCTCACAGTAGTAACAGAGGTATAACTGAGTCAAGGTGACAACAATAAGAACTTTTATGCCTATTCTAATGGCAACTCTGCTAACATTAGCATTAGCAAAGGCAGTGCTACTTGGGTAGTCCACTAAGAGTGGAGGAGACAAGTCATCCCATCCTTGGTGAAAACCATGGATTAAAGAGGGTAAGAATCCAAGCCACCAAGCGGCCTTCTGCTCTAAGCAAATACCTTTAGGTATCCAGTGGGCCCTAGTCTTCCCAGGGTAATAAGATGCTGGCATGAGAGAGAGAGCAACAAGAGAGGAATATGTTTGAAAAGGAAAATACCTTCTAGTAGAATTAGGGGAGCCCTTGGCCAAGTAGAACAAACCACTACGATCTTTGTGAAATCACCTGGTATGTTGATTGGCAAGGCACCAGCACTTTGGCTGGCAGTTTAAGGAAGGAAGAAAAAAATATGCTTTTTTTTTTTTCCTTAGCAGCTACTCTTTATATAGAGTTATGTTAGGCTATTAGTATTTATCATTTCAGTTACTCCTGGCAACATTTCTAAAGTTTTGGTGTAATCATCTTCATTTTACAAATGAAAAATCCATACTGATTAATTTCTTGAAATAACAGTACAAGCAAAGGGTAGACTTGTCTCTTCCAATTCCAAAGCTCATACTCTCCACACCACTGCACTTTGTACCCATATTGGCTTCTTCAGGAATGAATCATCTCCCTGTCAACTTTTTTCCTAAGTAATTCCCCAAGGAACAATGAGTTGTGAAAGTAAGCACCAGTCAGGAAAAAAAAGTCAGAACTTTTAGGACTTGAAATAATTCACTTTCCTGGCGTCCCCTCCCCAGACTGTTGTGAATGATTTTCTTTTGTAGGAGATGAAGAACATATGCCCAAGACCTGTCCAGAGCACAAAAGGCAGATTTTTTAGGTGAAGCAGAATTTATGTTAAGCCAACAGAGGGCAAGACAAATTGACTCACTCAAGTTGGCTTATGAGCCTCATTAGCTGACGGGCAGTGGTAACCCCATCTGGGATACCCTTTGTACCCCATTCAGACTACACATGAATCAAAATGGCCATTACCAGTCTTTCTTATAGAAATCTCTCTCTTTCTACATGGAGAGGTTAATTTAATGCTTGGGTATTTGCGCATGTCCTCTGGCCCAAGGGGTTGGTCTCAACAAGCTCCAAAGCAATGAAAAGCAAACGAAGGAGAAGACAGGTTATTTTTAGAATACGCTAAGGTGTACATATTTTCAATAATAGAAAATTAGGCATTTTTTATTTCATACTAGAAAACAGAAAGTAAAAAAGTTTTCACTTAAAATAATTACTTTTTAAAATTTGCCAGTGCTTACACATTGTATAGAGTTTTTATGTACCATTTAAAAAGGGATACATGAGAAACACTTAGTTATTAGCATATGACAATAATGATGAGTCACTAAATATAAGTTAAAAACTCACTCTACTCAGAGCCCCTTTATCAGAGAAAATACTTTTGAATACCATAGAAATTAGGTTGCTTCTTTGAAGTCCTCTAGAACAGCCCTTCTCTTTGCATTTATCTACCACCCACTCCAATACTAATAATTTTGTTGTGTGCTGTAGAATTAGACATTCGTACAGTAAAGATTTCATGTAAAATGAAAAGATTAAGGTCTCTTTTCTGTAGAGAGCTAGGGGAGAGGCAGACTTATATATATAAGGAGTTAAATATTATTTGTGTGTGTTTTGCCAAATTTAGAATGAATAAGATCATTTAGAAAAAGGAATTATTCTTCTTTAAAAAGGAGTAGCTTCAAGGACAATTTTAGAGTCAATGAAAAACTGGTGCATGCATTCATTTTCTAAAAGGTGATGGTGTTTGATTGTCAGAGATCCAAGCAAGGTTATATTACACAATATTAATTTTGGAGTTATTTCATTTTGCTTTCTGGGGAAGATACATGGAATTTGAAGTGGACATCTGGGTCCTGACATTTTCTACTACATTAATTTATTCTTCATTAGTAAAATGGAAGGTCACCTTGAGGGTTGAAAACACTGACACATCTGTAAGAGCAGCACAGCACCCAGAATGTGTAAGTTAGTTCTCACGTACTTTCTTCATGACTAATTCTCTTTCATCTCATCTTGATTCTGTAGTAACATCTTGAAATCTCATATCCTCTGTTCTCTTCTCTTCATCTTACACATCTTTGATCTTTTCTCCCCCTTAGTACTCTTCCTGTATCTTACAAACATCTTTAAATGTTAATCAATCTAAAAAACTTTTTAAAAGTTTCCTTTGATCCTGCCTTAACTATAATTCTGAGTTCTCTTTTATTTTAAATATTTTACAGAGATATATGCATTTGTTGCCTACACTTGCTTATTTCTCTTTCATCAAAGAGCAGAAGAATGTGGCCGTTCATAAGTTCTGAGCACTGATGGGATAGGGAAAGTCCTGATTCTGCTACTTTTCCCAAGCTGTGTGATCTTGGATAAATTACTCTTTTCTCTGTGGTTCATATCCGTACTCAGAAAAATGAGAATGAAGATGATGATAGTAAAACCCACTTCAGTATAAGTTCCAAGAATCAAATGCAGTTACACTCAGGGATGTAGAAAAGAATCTGACAATCAAATTTATTTAGAAAATGATAACTGCTATTACAATTCTTCAACCAAGTGAAATTTGGATTCTGTCCATGTCCATTTATTGAAGTGTTCTTAACCAGTGTTCACAGGATTGTCAGATACAGTAGGATCTTTTTATTATGCATCCTGCTTGGTTTCTCTGTATCACTAAACTTGATTTCTCTCTTCATCTTATGAAGTTATCAGTAATTTTTTTTCCTGCACACTCATTAGTGGTGTTTGTTTCTCTGAAAGATGCACATCCATATATCCAACTTCCTATGCCTTTACAGGCACCTCAAATTCAGTATGTCCAAAACTGAACCCACCATACTTACCTATTAGAACTCCCTTTCCTCTTTCTGCTTTCCCTTTCTTGTTATACTGTCCATCTCTGCCTCCAGAACACAAGTTTGGGAGTATTACAGACCATGTCCCTCTATTTTGCTCAATCTTACACAAAATATTTTAGAGTTTTCTCTCACTGTCAAAGTCTCAATCAACAGTTTGCTTTCAATATAACCGCCATTTATGTAGTTAAGGTCTTAATAATTTCTCACTTGAATTCTTGTCATAACCAGCTCATGGGTCTTCTTTCCTGCACTCTCATCTATTCCAAATCCATTCTCTACACTGAAGAAAAAGTTCTCTTTCAAAAATGTCAGTTTCTATAAATAATTCAATATCAACCTAAACCCTCTTTTACAGCCATAAGATATGTTATAAGTAACCCATTTTTGTAGCCATATTCTATCCTTACAATCTTGAAAAAAGGAAAGAATAGAGGAAGACTTGGTTAGTCTGGAAATACAGGAGAAAGAAACCAGTTAAATTAATTAATGTGTTCTCCATGGCACAAAAATCATGGATGATTTATCTTCTCTTTGTTGATTTACTCATTTGTCAACAAACAGTGAAACAAAGTACACTAAGATACCATAGACCAACAGTGAAACAAAGCAAACAAACTCTCTCACAGAAGGATAAAAACAAATAAAAATGTAAACAAACACATATGCAAACCTATTACACACTGGGACAGTGATACACATCATAGAAAAGAGCAATACGATAAAGGGTACATGAAGTGCTGAGGAAAAGGTGGTTGGAATTAGCAGTTTTCCATAGAGCAGTTATAGACAAACTTGCTTAGAATATGATGTTCCAGCCATGCTGATGTGCATGGAGATAGCAAGTGCAAAGGCTCTGAACCAATACTGAGCAAAGTATGTTTGAGGGACAGAACTTAGGTCATTGTGACTAAAGCAGAGAATGAGGGGAGAATAGCAGGAGGTGAAGTCGGGGTTGCATTCTGGGGCTGGATCATGATATTTTCAAGGTCATTCTAAGGATTTGAGCTTGCATTAAGAGGGAAATGGGAGCTCTTGCAGGGATTTGAACAGAGGGGCAATATAGCATTTCTGGATTTCTCCCTTCATATCTTTTTTTTTTTTTTGCCTCACCTGGAACACTAATTATTTGCAGTTCCTCATTCTTACTCTTTGTCTGAATCTTTCTGTGTGCTGCTGCCTCTACCTGGATCATCCTTCCCACTCACACCTGGCTGTTCTTGGATGGTCAGTCTCCTGGTAGATATTTAGATTCCATCAGATGTGGTAGAAGTATCTATTCATCTTTTCTAAGAATTCATAAGTAGGTGCTGTTCCTAAGATCCTCCATGACATTTTGTCAGTCAGCCCACTTTAAAATATGAGTAACAGAAAAACTAATTAACAGTTGCTTAAAGCATAAGAACAAGAAATAGTTGCTGGTGAGATGTCCAGAGGTATGCAGTAGTGTTGTTAGCTAAGCATTTCAGGGATGTTTGCAAGGACCCAGGCTCTTTCTGTTCTTCTGCTTCAACACAACCAACAGGTTGACTTTTGCCCTCCATTAGTTTGGCCCTAATGGTACAAGATAGCCACCATCTTGGCCTTACAGGCATCTGACTTCAAATGATACAACAAAAACAGTGACTGAGGAAAGGATTTCTAAGAGCTTTCCCTTTGCCGTGTCCTTGTCTCTTGTCAAGAGAGAACATCCTTTCCCAAAGCTTACTGGTTGTCTCTCTATGTCTAATTAGCCAGATCTAATTCATATTTGTTATAAGTGCCTGTTTACCTGGGTCTTCTAATCATTGTTTACTGACTCCTAGCACAGACTGTGACACTAGTCTGTGTTGAATACATAATTGCTGGATAAAAATCAATGTCAGTGGATTTTATTTTCTTTGTAAAATAGAATGTGAGGTCGAGGGGTGGAAGTTTCATGAAAATGCCACACTTTGCAGAAAAGAAAAGAACTGCTGACTAGAAATAAGCAAAAGAATTGCCAAAACATATTGTGGCTTCCCCTGTGTCAGAGGAGAGCAAAATAATAATGTTCTAGTTTTTACTTTAGAGTTTCCAAATAAAAATTTTCAAATCCCCAATGGCTTGAAATTAAGTTCAGATTATCTAAAACCAAGGAGTTTAAACATGTTTTGAATATTTCCTCCACCCTGGTTTTGGTTCATTGATAATGATCTTTTCAAAAATCTTTCTGAATTCTACTGAACTGTATCTGAACCTCACTGGTCAATTGCAGACCATGAGTCTTGTAATATAGGGCAAGCACAAACACAAAGTCACACACACAGACAACCCTGAGACCTCTGTTGTTTTAAGTCAAGGATTTGGGGTGGATGTACTGGAGATGGAACCCAGGGTATCACACATGCTAGGCAAACACTCTACTACTGAGCTACCAGCTCAAGACCCCTCTTGATAATGCCACAAACAAATTTTAACTTGGTAGATATAGAAGGGAATATGATAGTCCAACAAAAACGGCGACATAGAATCAGTGACTTTGGTTCAATGAAAGTAAACTTTTGTAAGCATTCCTAGCCTAATACTTGTGTCCAAGTATGTTCAGTTCCCTTGACAGCTTCTTCCCATCCATGAACAGGCCTGCAGGTTCCTCTGGTAGGTACTAGAATCTCCAGTACCTTAGAGGATCTCCCCTCTAATTTCCACTTCAAATCCTCTTGTTCTGTGTTAGTGTCCACATTTCCTGTCTTACTCTGTTTATCTCCCAGGCCCTTCAGTCTATTCTTACAGCAGAAAAGGTCACTAGGCTTGATCCATGATTTAGCTGTATATGTCCTGTAGCTCCATGCTCTGCAAACCCTGGCCAGAGCGGCTCCTCTTCTGAGACAAATGAAGGTTCTAAAAACTGCAGCTCAAGTATAGTATTCACTTTTCATTTCAATGTTTTTGAGTTATTCCTCTTATATTCTTAATTTATATTTTAAATAAATGACAGCAGAATGTATTACAATTCATATTACACACATAGAGCACAATTTTTCGTACCTCTGGTTGTGTATAAAGTATATTCACATCAATTCATGTCTTCATACGTGTGTTTTGCATAATGATGTCCATCACATTCCATCATCACTGCTAACCCCATGCCCCCTCCCATTTCCTCACCCCTCTGCCTTATTTAGAGTTTGTCTATTCCTCCCAGAACCGTATGATCATCTCAATAGACAGAGAAAAAGCATTTGACAAAATACAGCACCTCTTCATGTTCGAAACGCTAGAAAAATTAGTGATAACATGAACATATCTCAACATCATAAAGGTTATCTATGCTAAGCCCTAGGCCAACATAATTCTAAATGGAGAAAAATTGAAGGCATTTTCTCTAAAAACTGGAACAAGACAGGGATGCCCTCTTTCACCACTTCTATTTAACATAGTTTTTGAAACAATGGCCAGAGCAATTAGACAAAAGAAATTAAAGGGATGCAAATAGAAAAACAAGAACTTAAATTAGCACTATTTGCTGATGAAATGGTTCTATTCCTAGAAGATGCAAAAAGTTCCACCAGAAAACTTCTAGAACCAGTAAATGAATTCAGCAAAGTAGGAGGATACAACATCAACATCCGTAAATCAAAGGCATTTCTATATATCAGTGACAAATCGTCTGAAAGAGAAATGAGGAAAAGTACCCCATTTACAGTAGCCTCAAAAAAAAAAATACTTGGGAACCAACCTAATGAAAGAGGTGAAAGATCTATACAATGAAAAGTATAGAACCCTAAAGAAAGAAATCAAAGAAGACCTTAGAAGATGGAAAGATCTACCTTGCTCTTGGATAGGCGAAATTAATATTATCAAAATGACCATACTACCAAAAGCACTGTACAGATTTAATGCAATTACGATCAAAATCCCCAATGGCATTCTGCATAAAAATAGAAAAAGCAATCATGAACTTCATCTGGAAAAAATAAGAGACCTGGAATAGCTAAAGCAATCCTTAGCAGGAAGAGTGAAGCAGGTGGCATCACTATACCAGAACTTTAACTATACTACAGAGCAATAAAAACAAAAACAGCATGGTATTTGCACCAAAACAGACTGGTAGACCAATGATACAGAATAGAAAACACAGAGACTAACCCACAAAGCTACAATTATCTTATATTAGACAAAGATGCCAAAAACATGCATTGGAGAAAAGATAGCATCTTCAACAAATGTGTGCTGAGAAAACTGGAAATCCATATGCAGCAAAATGCATACAATCTCACACTATCTCACACCACACACAAAACTAAACTCAAAGTGGATCAAGAACCTAGCAAATCAACCAGAGACCCTGTGTCTAAGAGAAAAAAAGTAGGACCAAATCTCCATCATGTGGAATTAGGCCCCGACTTCCTTAATAAGACTCCTATAGCATAAGAATTAAAATCAAGATTCAATAAGTGGGATGGATTCAAACTTAAAAGTCTCTTATTTTTTTAGAGAACAATTTAGGATCCTGTAGGAAAGACCTTTAAAGATCCTTAGGGCAAGAAAGGAAGAGACAGAGACACACAAAGAATGAATGATGGACTTCATTGGACAGCTAAGGCAGTCGTGTGCTACTCCAGCAATGACATAGAAAGAGAAGCTGTTTGAAGTCAGGGAATCTTGCAGTAAGTACTGAAGAAAGGTAAATCTTCTCAAATGCCAGCGTTTTCAGGATATGTATAGTATCTAGCTAGGAAGAGCAACTATTAAAACTGTCTAAACAAAGTGGTGAGCAACCATTTAAATGATAAATGTTGTAGAATTATGGGCTGACTCAGAAATAAATTTAATTATTATAATATAAGAAAGTATTTATAATGTTCATGTGAACAATATGGAGACAGAAACACAATAAAACACACAGATCCAAGTTCTGCGCAGATATATAGGATGAAAACATGTCTCATACCAAACTAAGAGTTTCACCATATATTCTAGTAGTATAATTTTTGGTTTTATTCTAGAAGTATTCTGTACAATATTTAAACTTTTCACTGATTATGAGCTGTCTGGGAATGTGTGTGTACCTATATGGTGTTTAATGAGTTGTAGATGATGCATTTATTCTCTGCTACTCCTTCATTTGATTCCTTACTGAAAAAATAACACATACACCTGTCTTTGGACGTTTTTAAAGAGTGGTGTCTGAATCCAGCAAGACTCTCAAAACCACTGAGCAAAAATTCCCAAGCCAGAGTAGGCTACTGTAAAAACAGTTTCTTTTTTAGAACTTTGTTCACTGTTTTGGTGGACCATTCAGAAAACTGAAAGCACCATACTTAATTTTCTGAAATGTAAGATATTTGTCATAGTCCAAGATGGTTTATAAAGTCTATTCTAATTTACAAATTAGATTGGAAATTATTTAATCAAGTAATTCTTGCTTGGAACTTGTTTATATCATCTTATTAGTAATTAAACATAATGCTTAAAATTATATTTTTTGCTTATTTTATTAACAGGCACACAGAGCTTATATATGCCTTGAATATGGGAGTTATTTTTGATCACCTTACCTCTAATTGCAATAGAAAGATTATATACTAACTCTAATAGATTTTGACTACAGATTAACTTAAAGTTAAAATCCAGATGATATGCCCTAGCAGTCATAAAAGACAAATAAAAAAAGTTTATTTAATAAAGTTAATTGACAATTTTTAAAATAAGTTTAATATAATTTAGGCTTCTGAAAGAAAGGAATTAGTTTTTGACTTGATACATGAAAATATTTACTCTTTTTTCTAACGAAGTGATATAGTTTCAAATTTAACCATTAATATTACAATCAAGAAACATTTTGCTTCCCATCTTTGTAACAGCCTAAAGAGGTGATAATAATAAAGCCATCATTTGCTTTTATGTTTCCTAAATACATTTGTCTCTGAGAAGCTATAGATAAAACAAAAATCTAGCCAACTCAAAAAAACAAAAGTACTTGGCTTCCTGATTCAATAATTTGATAATTTTTAGATTTTTAAAATGAAAACTACTTGTATAATTAAAACTATGTTAATACAATTTCTGTATCAGTTTTATAGATACTTTTATTAAAATATCTAATGACTAACTTATTTCTCACTTAGAATGTATTTTTACATACAATTAAAAATTTCTCTGTCAAAAATATGGCGTAAATAATGCCATAAAGCAACAGACTTCAATACATTACTCTGATAGTGCATAAGACCTGTTTTTAATCTTCTTGCTAAGTTTAGCCAAGATCTTTAACAATGTAAGTTAGTAATATTTATCTTATTTCCTTTTTGTTTTAACTTAACGACATACTTCATTTAGTATTCTTTCCTTATAACTTATTCTTCTTAACTTTAAAATACTTAATTTGGGGAAAATAATTTTGTAGTCAATTCTAAATAATATAAATTTTGTCATGAAGTAGATAATTCTCTGTATATTCAGAAAGAAACAACATTTTGTTAATTATACTGGTTAAGGACATAATGTGTTCTAGGTAATTTTATTCTCTATTTACATAGGATTAATCAAGAAAATTGTTTGAAAATGCTATCACACCAAATAAAATACTTTGCACTTTTGTATATTTTATTAATGTACACATTTTATTGATTGAAAATTTTCATTATTGTTTTACACATACCCCACATATCTTCATAGTGAAGGAAGTATGTGATATTGGTTTAAAAGATATTTTGTGATGTTTTAAATAAAACTTTTCTCTCTTATTTTTCACTGCCTTCTATTTTTTCTCCTTCCTTCCTTTCTTTCTTTTATTTCTTTTTAAATTTTTTTTTAAATTTTTGGTACTGGTGATTGAACCTGGGCCCTATGCATGCTAGGCAAGTGTTCTGATACTGAGCTATATCCTCAGCCTTTTTCTTTTATTTTGTTTTGAGACAGTCTTGCTAAATTTTCCAGGCTAACCTCTAACTTGCAATCCTCCTTCCTCAGCCCTGCAAGTACCTGGGAATATAGATGCATACCACTGAGCTGGGCCATCTTTTCAATTTGAATTTAAACAAATAATTCTGTTGATTTGGAAGATTTTGCTGATGTTATCGAGTTTGTAAATATTTTACTATGGAATGGATCATTAGAAGAGATTTCATTTCAGGAAAAATACCAAATTCAAATAACATGACATGACTGAAATTATCAACTATCATGGATATGAAGCTTCCTATTTAATTAAATGGACATCAAAGAAAGGAGTAACACTCATTTACCTATTCACTTTTACAATACTTCTGTGTGTATTTTCCCCCAAATGTTATTACTCAGATATTTTTGAAAACTAAAATCAATGATGGAGTGTAGGAGGAAATGAAAATTAAATTTCCCAGCTAGTGTTACTTATAGAATAGTGGAACCACTGCAGTAAATTTTGAAGAAAGAATTTTTTGTTGGGCAAGGAGAGTTGAATACCTCAAGCTTGAGTCACCAATATCAGATCACTGTTGGTGACAAAGCACTGCAGTTCAGACAGATGCAGTACTGCCAGCACTTGTGTTTGGAGCCCATCAACCAGAAGGTCATACTCAAACATCCAAGTAAATGGGATTAACTCTGAGAATGCATGTATAGTACAAGAGTGATAGATCTGGGGAAAGAAACGTGTACCCAAATTTGGGAATGGCATGGGAAAGAGAAACAAACCAATGTGCAGGAAAAGGTCAGAGATATTGGAGGACAAAGAGATGATGCAATGTTAAAGAATCTAAGGAAAGAGGATTTTTTTTTAAAAAAATAAAATGTCCAAACCAATGATTTAGTAGTCTTCAAAATTTCTGCTGACATTCCTCCTAAAATAATTTTAAAAACTATCCCATCACACATGTTTAACATTTAAAGATTTTCAACAAAAATGTAAATAGTTGTGGATAACATAACTGAAAGCATATCATAAAGGTTAATATAAAATAGTAGCATATGACTCATCTCAAGCCATTCAATGGAGCATAAAAACCCAGCAATTTGATATTCACCATTATCTTCATAGATGAAATAACTGTTCTTTAACAGAAAATTTATATCTCCTTAAAATTTTCCTGAGTTTCCATTTCTAGTCCCATTTCACAAAATTTAATTTTAATGAATATACTTTTATAACTTCATAATCCTTTTATTGATTTCCTTTTTTATAATTTTTATAGCACACATAAATACATATACAAGCTGAAAAATTATTTTTAACTATCTGTGACACATTTTCAGGATTAACTAAACCCTGCTTTTATCATTATTATAAAATTAATCAAAACTATAAACATTCATAAATTTTTACAATTACTAAGTACAAATAGTAAAATTCAGGATGTAGTAATGTATTTTTCAGTCATTTATGTATGTGAAAATTATTATTTCTAGCATAAAATAATATTCAACATCTATTCCTATTTGTAAGGTAGATTCATAGACACACAGGTGATAGATACATGGAGATGTATGAAGCTTTGATCATATTAATGAGTAAATAAGAATGGAAAGACTTTTGTTATGGTGATTCTGCTCAATGATTTGAACGTCTGAGCTATATGACAAAAACTGGTTAAGTGTTCTATCAAAACTCATATTGTCTTATAAGATAGCTATTCAGTTTAGTTTTCCCTTTCAGTTGTTTTAAAACCAAAAGCTACTGATTTTCAAAAGGCTGTATTACACAGTGAAGTATTTATCTTCTGGGAATTATATGAAGAAAGAAGTAATATCACTTTGTGAGTGATGATGAATTATGACCATACTCTTCACTTAGAGGCACCATATTTGACAGAATATATTCAGAAAAAGTTGGGGAAATGTAAATGTTATTAATTTCATAGCATTTTTTTTATCAAAATGATATTCTAAATAAATAGTTTATATATCAAATTATCTGAAGGGGGCCCTATGATTCTATTTACTCTTTTAATTCCCTCACAGTTTGTATACCCAATCTATCTTTACCCTACTCAAATTTTTGTCTACCTCCCACTTATCATTTTCTAATAAACAGCATAACTTACTAAATATACTTATGGGGTTTTTAATCTCTCTTCTTTTGCTAAAATACAAGTTCCATGTGAAGGGAGTAGTATCTTTTTTCCCCTTAATTAATATATTCCAAACTCTTAAAGTAATGTTTGGCATATCATATAAGTTCCCTAATTATTTTTAACAAAACAATTGGAACTTCAGATACACTTCATTCAACTTATAGAAAAAAAAGTTCCATAAAAATTTAATGGTTCAAGCAGTAGCAATTATCAACTTCACCTAAATGTGACTTAAGTACTTTTCAAAAATGTCTGATTTCACCTTTCCATTGTAACATAGTAATTATATTGATACTTAACCTCAAGGCAAGCATCTGAATTCTGAATTGGAATTCTAAAATGCTTCACTAGAAGGCTAGTGGGAGGGGCGGGGTGGATGGACAAGGCTCAGAGCTCTACCCAGAGCTGGTGACCTGGATGGAATTAGGTGCTCTTCCCTTGAGTACTATTGGCTTTGCCCATAAGAGGCCCTCCCCGCAGAGCACTACATTACTTAAAGACAGTGCAGTGATGAAATCAGTGAGGGGGAGAGTAAAAATCCTGTTGCTCTAGGAATTCAGAACATTTACTCAAATGGCACAATCCCAGATTCTAAAGTCAAATTTTAACCTTGAAGAACAATACATAAAAAAAGAGAAAAACACTGTTCTGTTGAGGCTTTAGTCAATATTTTGAATTGTCCCTTTATATGCAGCCAAAAGTTTTGACATCCTTCACTTCTTCCTTCTTCCAGGACAGTGTGTTTTAGAAAGACTGACACATGAAAGGTAAGGCTTCTTTTGTAAATTGGGAAATGAGCTATTGGGAAAAGGAGTGGTGGTAAAGCAGAACCAGAGTGATGCTTGAACACAGGATCAGTTCCATAATTTGTGGGGCTCACTGCAAAATGGAAAATGCTATGACCCTTGTTAAAAAAGTTATTAAGAATCTCAAGACAGTGACAGGGAGTGTTAGGTCAAGAACAGGCACCTATGCTGCCATATAGATCCCATGCCCATGAAGTCGGCTCTGGCAGAAACCTTCAACTCAGACACTGCAAGGACAAGTCAGTTTGGGGAGAAAGTACCTAAGAAAAGTGAGGACTCAAAAATTAATTCTCTTTTTACTCTCAATCACTTGTCCTCTGGAAAGCCTGTGTACCTCCAAAGAGATGTGAATCCCAGCTTATAAACCTCAGGTTTTAACCAGTCCGAGGTTCCACACCAACTAAATCAATTAGGTTCATTCTTGAATAATACCTTAAGAAGGTTCAAATTAGAAAATTTCTGAAATCAAAACTATTTTGAGAAAATGTGTTTTCAGTTCATCATGTCACAATTATTTTCTGACAGCAAAAAATTCAAATATGGGGCTGGGTTTATAACTCAGTGGTGGAGTACTTGTCTTGCATGTGGAAGGCACTGGGTTCCATCCTCAGCACCACATAAAAATAAAACAAAGGCATTGTATCTATCTACAACTAAAAATATTTTAAAAAATTCAAAGATGATTTACCTTTTCTTTTGAGTTATTCCTATTGCCTGTATGGAAAAATCATAGCTTTGGGCAACCCAGCATACATTCCTTGTTTGAGCTCTATGAAGTCTACAAGGTGGCCAACTAAATCTTAGCAGATGCCAAAGAAAATAGAAAAGAATGGACCCCCTGTAGAAAGCCTATAAATGTGGTATATTTGTGATTGTGGATTTAAAATTTATGACCATTATCAAAAACTTCCAACATTGAGCATGGATTAATCAGAAATGTTGTTTGAAAGAATCCACAGTGTAAAAAAGTAAAACTGAAAAATAAAATAAAACTAGAATTATATGAGACTGAGATCACGGCATTAAGATGCAATTCCAAATGATCACTTTGATTGTGACTCAGGTTTGCTTAAAAAAAAAAAACAGTTTGTTAATTGCTGAAGAATTATTGGACATCTTTCTGCAAGTTGACCCCACCAATGTATTAAAACATGGGCACTAGTGACACTGGATAATTGCTTACTGCTCTATGGTCTCGAAGGCTGTAGACTGTGGAATTAATTTTCTTGTATAGTTGTTTTACAAAATGAGTATTTGGAAGTAATTACAGAGTTTTTCAAAGTGTTATTTTCTACCATCTACCTCCTTTACATTAGATCCCCAGACAGGAGGCCCAGGAAGCTGAAAGATTCAGAAAGATGACCTATAATTCTTCAGCAGTTGGATAATCCAGATGATTCTTGAGCACCTTCTAGTTCTCAGACCTTTGCCTTATCATGAGGTATAGTGAACTAAGTCCTGAGTACCAAAACTGACCCCATTCCTGTTTTTGCAAATAAAGCCTTATTGGAATACAGGAATTGTACTCATTTGTCCATAGTCTATGACTGTTTTAGGATTACGGGCAGAGCTAAGTGACTGAGACAGAAACTCTGTGACCTGTAAAGTCTAAAATGTTGCATATATTCCATAATAGGAAAAGTTGACCGGCCTCTTCTCTGCCCTTTAAAGCAATCTTTGACTCATTAATGACCATAATTACTTTATTAGCAGAAAAGATGGATTCTGAAACTCTGAAATGATTTCTACTTTTTGCCCTAGGTAGACAAGTAGTGCTAAAGTGCATGTTTGCAGTGTGTGGTGCATTTAGTTTGGTACAGAATATAGGCCTTGGTGTGAAGATCTAGATTTAAGACACAGTTCTGAGAATAAGTTATGTAAATCTCAAAAGATTATGGAAAACTTCATAAAAATGTTGCTGCAAAAACTGAATTAGATGATTGTATTATAACACTTTGTAAAATGGGAGTTTCTACACATATAAGTTGCTATTGTCACTTATACTTTAAGCCCATAAGGGTAAAGGCTGAGTTGCTATTATCCTGTGCAATATCTGGGACATTTAATTTTTAACAAACATTCCTGCCCAACTGATTAAATAGATGGACTGATTAATTAATAAATGAGTAAATGATTTAATCAACTGATAAAAATGTTTTTAATAAATACAAAAATGTTTTCTTTCCTCTGTACCATTCTTGGCCCTTTTAAAGAAATGATGCTTTTTTTCTGGAAAATTTGTAATGCATTCATCTCTATTTCCATGATATTTTGGAAAAATATGGCTAGATATCATTTTAGACATTATCATTTTTCTTAGCATTATTGGTTATGACATCCATAATATTGAATAGTATTTGTATTATATTCATGTCAGAAGAAGATCATTTCATTGTTAGTCCCAGCATCCTCACTGGATCAGGGACAAAGTAGGTTTTCAGTAATTCTTTTTATGCATTGGATCAAATTAAATGTACTTCTGGGTTCCTCTGACTTCTCTCCCTGATGTAAGGAGTCCACTCAATCCCTCTGCTATTCTTTAGATTTGCCACCTAAGCCTTTATGAAGGGGTGAGTGGCAGAGGCAAGGAATTGGAATTCTTATTCACTGCTTCTAAAGCAGATCACCACACAGGGACATATGAGGTGTACAAATGGGAGTGAGGTAAAATCAGAGAACAAGAATGAACCCCTCTTCTGCCACTTCCGGTACTCTATTCTGTGATATCAGTTTAACATAAATATTGTTTTTACCGCATTTGCAGTTAAGACCCATTTGAATAAGTTGACTTTCTAAATATCTGGTATTGGAAAGTTCCAATAATGTAGTCCTCTGATTAAAACCCTTTATAGGGCTTTGAGAACAAAGTCCAAACCCATTAGCAAGACTGCAAACCCTCTCTCTAAGCTTGAGCCACCAGGGGCCACCTGCAGGTCTCAAACCCACTATTTTCTCTTACCTGTCTCTGCCTAGGACACTCCATCTGCACCTTTCCCTTGCATACTTCTTCCTGCCCTTCAGACATTCCACTGGTTTCCAGTGGAAGACTTGGAAGGGAGCTGAGGTGAGAGCCAGAGGGCCGAATAGAGATTTCAGGGCAAGATGATTAGTTACAGAAAATAAGGTAACCCAAATTCCTCACAGCCTGAGCATTATGACAATTATCCCTCAGATACTGACATAACATCAATGCCTTCAGCAAACTAATAAACTTGAGAAATGTTTTTGTTTAGGTGTGTAGTTTTCATTGGAAGACTTCTTAACTAAAAGATCACTTTCCTTCCAAGTTTATCCTTAATTTAAATTTTTTGTTAACCTTTTTGTTTCACATATAACATAGAAGAAACCTAGACTAGTTGAAAAAATTCATTCATCAGAATCAAAATATGGACACTAAACATTAATTTTGCTTTCATAAATATTTTTTTCAGATCTTAAAACCACTGAAATATGCCAAAAAAAAAAAGTGAGACTCATAGATGAAACCTTATGACTGTTTTTCAGTCCCTTCTATCCAGGCCTGCTCCAGACACAAGTTCTTTCACTTCTAACTCCACTCCTAGTCACCCAGGGGACCACTTCTCTTTTAATCTGCTTGCCATTTTCTCATTAAGATTTGGCAGTAAGGATGTGGTTTTCCTGGATACCACAGGAAAAGGCAAGACCACCATTTAGAATCCATGTAGGAATGTGAAAAGAGGCTTGGGTTAATCTCTGGTCACTCTAAGTGCAACCCTTTCAAATATTAGAAGGTCCCTTGCTGGGGAGATAGGGAGAAAAATGAACACATTGATATCTGCTAAAACTTAATGTCTACTAGACATTGATCTTGTAAATGATCTCCCTGTTACTGAAAACAGAACTCCCTCCTTTACATCACAAATGGGTAAGAAAGAATTCTTGTTTCTTGACATGGCAATAATAATAATTTTTACTTTTTTTGTGTGTGTGTGTGTATAAAACTTTCGAGGATACAAAGAGAAAGCGCATTTTCTTCACAATTTCCACCTTCAGTATGGTATTAAAATTGAATTTTCATCCAAATGAACTTAATAATTTCCCTTAAAGAAATTATTCATTTGCAACAACTGTCCGCTTAAAAACTCCCGCCTTAAGAAAATAAACCACTAGACTAAGCCAAGTGAAGTAAAATAAAAGTAGAATACATTCTGCCTTGAAACCTCTTAGGGAAGATCAGATTATTTCACTTTATGCTGCTCAAACATACAGACTTTTCCAAAGCTAAAAGCACTGGATTATTTTTTAAAGAAAAACAAGGGAAAAAATAAAGGAATGAAAATACATTTACCCAGATATTTATTTGTATGAAACTATCAAATATAGATCAGAAATATATGCACTCGTATACGAGTAAAGGGTAAGCAAACACAGTTGTTAAGCCTTGTCTACATTGTTATGGAAGTTACAAAAACTTCTGTGATTTTTTGTTTCATACTAACACACGGCATTTCTGTAATCCTTTCAACTCAGAAGAGTTTTCTTCTGTTGTAACTCATTTGAGTATATAACAAAGTTTTCTTTAGAATCAAAAGCAGAAGCCCTATTAGTATAAGGTTTTATTAAAAATTTTCAGTATTCTATTTTGATTTTATTATTTGTATTTCCATATCATAGCTTAGTTTCATTTTGCTTTTGGAAATTGACCTAGTTAACAAATTGTCATTTATTTGACACTTTTTAGAGTTCTGAAGTAAAAATGTACAAAGTGCAGGCTTATCTACAGGCTGTGTGTTTTAGGTATATTTTAGATTTGAAGAAGTCCATATGTTGAACAGAACAAAGAAATAATCTGATCATCCCTGGGAGGTTTCAAGACAGAGTTTATTTTAGTTCCCTTTTGCTACATATTCTGTATTCTATTTGGGTAAAGAAGAAAAATTGAATACTTTAAAACTATCACTTATTTTAATCAAAGTTTATAATGCTCATATAGTGAATGTCAAACACTGGAAAGCATCATATATGTGCTAATTCATCAAATGAGTCACTGAAGAAGGGGCACAAGATGTGCAATGCATGTACTTGATAGTTAAAATTAGCTGCCACCACCTATAAATTTTAAAATTTCTTGTTAAAATTGCAAAATTCTTGTAAAAATCAGGACTTATGGCAAAACTGGGCTCACATTCCCATATGGCACACCTGAGTGAGTTGGAGGGGATGCAGCTTCATTCAGAGGACAGGAGGGTGTAAGATGTGCCCAGTACTGAGGCTCTGGAAGGCTCTGGAAGCCCAGCCATTACAACGTTGACCTCCATATGTAGTTATGTTCGCAACCTCTGCCTTCCACTAATCACTGCTGTGGATATTTGGAAGGGAGACACCACTGGGTCAGGTTCTCAAGTCCTAAAAAAGATAGAAAGCAAGGTGTTGGGTTTCAAGGAATAGGTGACAAGATAGCATAAACAAAAGACAAAAAACCAGGAAGTGCATGTAATGAGAATTGTGGAATCTGGTTTGCTTTATTCTAGTGTTACATATTGCTCTTGAAGAATCTTGAGGAGGCTAGCAACATTGACATTCCCTTTTATCCATTCCAATCTGTCCCTAATTGTCACAATTTGACTCTTCCTTGTCAGGACTTGCTTTTCTTGTGATCTGGCTAACCAGAAAATGGGTGTCCTTGGTGGATTTCCCTCCCAGCATGATCCATCCACAGCAGACATGACCTTCCCGACATGGTTGGTGACTGGTGGTCAGAGCCACTACTTGAGTAATGTGCACAGGCTCCGACAGGGGACAAAGAAAATAATGATATATTTTCATGTGTCCACTCTCATAAACACTTCTGATAAATAGTTATCAAACACTGCTGTTCTAAAATTTAAAAAGTATGTTTCTGGATTGTACTAAAGTTGAGAATGTCATAACTCAAGCAAATATCTTTTTGTTTGTTTACAGAATGTGTTGGGATGATAGAGCACAGAAAATGAAATACATCATAGAATAATTTTAAATGAGCCTGTTTGCACGTTTTAGATTTATTTTGTTAACTTAATGTCAGTTTTTCTTGAAACTAAAGGATTAATAAAAAGCAAAACAAAATACAAAAGGACTACCCTTCGATATGAAGAAGCAGTCCTTGTAGACCAGAACATGTAAAAAAAAAATGTGAAAAAATACCTATAAAGTCACCGATCACTATTAATTTTCCAAAATTCAGAATGATGTCAGTCAATAAAAATGAATTGCTTCATATTCAAGGTAATTCGCTTGCCATGTGTAATTGCAGTGACTATAATGTCTTACTAATTGACATTAGTCTTTGCGGAAAAAAGTTCAGTGTGCACTTTGGAATGTCCTGCATCTCCTCCCTCGGAAACTTCATCTGGTCCCAATTACCATCTGCTCCTAATTTGATTCAGTGGCAGAGAACAAGCTGGGCTTCTGTACTCAAGCTGAAGCAGGCATAGTTCATTAGGCCTGGTTCTTGTGTTGTTCTTTATATATCAACCAAAGTTTATAGAAAACTTTATATAGACCTAACAACTTTATGAAGTTCTATTTAAAATGCATAGAGCTGAATTTAAGTAATGCATTTTTTACCTCTTTTTGAGCTTTCAAGTTCACTTGAAGCTTTTAAGCCTGTTAAATAAACAAGAGTTTCTCCTATAACTCATATTTTATATGGTATTATTTTACTTTATCTCTCTCCTTCAGAATTGTTATTGTAAAGCAACCACATTTGCTCATTCTGAATAGATTGCATATATTTTTCCTAGTGTTCCTTGAGCTCTAACATGCACTAGCCTATTCAGTTCAGTTCATCTGTATAAAAATTGCTACTACATGTCAGGCATTGTGCTAAGCACTGGCATCATACAGTGAATATGACTGCAATTGACTGCATTCCCTCAGTTTTCAGACTTTTGGAGAAGACAGGCGCTAACTCTGAAGATCCCAAAACCAAATAGTCTTCAGGGTTTAAACAAGTCTTTTTCTTTCCTCTTTTCTCCCTTCCTCCCTTCCTTCCACTTCTCCCTTCCCTTCCCTTCTCTTTTTTCTCTCTCTTCCTTCCTTTCTTTCCTCTCTGTATTGCTATCCTGTACCCAGTGTCCTTGGGTGCTGGTCAAAACAGAACTGGGTGTGATCAGCTCTGGCCATATTCACCACAGACATCTAGATGTGGCATGTGGATGCTCCTAAGCAAATACTCTGGTTCTTAGTCTAGTTTTTCCATCCCAACAAAAAAGTCATCCATCCATCCAAGGCAGGCTTGGCAACCCATGGCCTGTGGGTCAAATGTGGCTTGTTTTTATATGGTCTGTGAGCTAAGAATGAGTGCTTTTACATTTTCAAATAGTTCATAACAAATCAAAAGAAGAAAAATTTCAACACATGAAATTGTATGGAAAAAAAACATACATAAATTTATATTAGAATACAGCCATGTTTACTCATTTATGTATGGTTCAAGCCTGCTTTCATGCTGTAGTGACAGAATTGAGTACTTACAGTACAAACTGTGTGGCCTGCAAAACTGAAAACATTTAATATCTGATTCTTCAGAGAAAAGTTTGGAAAACTTTTATTTAAGGTGCCATATTACCTTTTTTTCTGATTTTTTTCATCCATCTTTTCACCACATAATGGAAACCATCAAAGATATTATTCATCTGCTCTTCTAGTTCTTGGATCTTTTCTCTAATAAGTGCATGTCAACTTCACCTAACAAAAGCTTTAACTCCTTATTCAAATTAGGGAAAGGATAGGCCTCTAAGAAGACAGAAATATATCACCCTTGTGAATTTGACTTAGGTTTTTTGAGCGTCATCTGATTAAAGTGTCTTCATTCTAAGGACAAAAATGGCATTCTTCCAACTTTTTTTCATACTACCATTTTTAATAGGCAAATTCTAGAACATAGTTTAATAAGACATTTTGGTTCCTTAACATTCTAAAATCATCAAGAGTTAAATTACAAAATTTTTAAATAAATTTGGCTACTAATTATAATTTATAATATTCTTTTCTTCTAAAATTTCTATACGTATTCCTAGAGAGATTATATAGTTGCCAAATGTCAAAGTTTTACTATAATAGTTTGTTCTAATATTAACTAAATTACTTAGTTATATGTGCTTTCTAAAACTCCTCAATATATGACATTGATAACTGATCTAAGGGAGTGCATTAAGTATAATCCATAATTAATTCATACTTTAGAATCCTTAAGTTTAGAATCCTTAGTGCATTTCTTTGTCTGCCATATTTATAATAACAAGCATGGCTAATTATCTAGTATTTTCCATTTTGATATTTTTCTTATCCAGAAAACCACTGGCAATATTTTTCTCATAACACAGTTTCAGATGTTATTAAAATGCTGATTTTTAAGTTATAATGAAAATTTCATTAATCCCAGATAATATTACAGCAAGTTAAATGTTTTTAAACCATTTTATTAGATATTTAATTCTGAAAAATAATGTTTGATCATGAAGTAATACACTTTTGGGCCAAGATAAAATAATTATATTTAACCTAATTCTTTGAAGAATTTCCAAATTCTTTCATTACCTTTCAAAGATACTTCTCCAATTGTTATTTCAGAGTACAATCATATATTTAAATAATATATGTAAGCAACAGGCATCTAAAATTTGGCTGATGTGGAAAAGAAAAAAAGAGCTATAAAATTGTTTTTTTCAAAAGGTTGAAGAAGCAGAGTCACAGGGCTTGTGTCTTTTATAGTGTAGACACTTAACTGGGGCTGGGGAGAGATTTGCTGAAATTGAAGTAGAAGTTCTGACTCATACTGGAGGCAGTGATAGTCATGCAAACTTGGGCAAATTCTTCAACCTTTCTGGTATGTATTTAAGTGTAGAATGGAGATAATTAGATTATACATGTATTAAATATGTAAAATGTGGATTAAGCCACTTACAATACTGACTCACCTGACATATAGTAAGCAATCTATTTTATCTAATCTCTCTAACTTTCCCCTGTCCTCTCTTCTATTTTTTCTTCTTTATGGTTTACTATACTGTTTTTCATTTCATTCTTCCTTGTTTGCTATTCCTATTAACTATCAGGTACTGTTAGCGTCCCTGAAAGAATCAGTGTATAAATCAGAAAAAAAAATACTAAACATGCCAAAACACTATTTCAGTCCTTTTAAAGCTCCTTTCATAATTATACTTGTGTTTATGCTTAAAATGAAAGAATAGTAAGACTGTTAGAGGTAAAGAGTCTTCTGTCTCAACAGTGAGCTCCCTGCATTGTGAGCCATTTGCACTTTTCTGCTAAATGAAAGGAGTTTTTTTCTATGGCATAAATTAGAATGAGGGGGTATGTGTGAAAAATAATTTCCTAAATATTTGAAGGCCAAGGAAGTCTGACATGTAACCAACTTATCAAGCATGTCATTTGGAAACTTATTCTAACTCAGATAAAGGCCCTGTTAAGACAATGGTCATATGTAAAGACTAGTGGCATTATAGAGCACATGTATTATAGGTTACATAACTGTACTCAGGATGAAGAAGCCAGCAGGAACTAGCTGACACAGAGACTGAGAATCACAAGCTGTGAACTCACAAAAGTATGTTTGCAACTGATACTATTATTCCTACTTGAAAAAACTGCCAAGATAGGTCTAATTTCTGACAAGTATCTTAGAAGACCAGTAAGAACATGCTAACTTGCAGAGCACTGTGAGCTGTGCTTGTGCCCGGTAGCTTCTGAGATTGTAGTGGGCAGTGAAAACAGTAGTCCATCCATGCGCTGACACAACTGACCTCTTCTCTTGAGCAAGATTGATGCTGGCATGTCACAGAGGAGGAAATGGAAACCCAAGGGTTTATTTGCTTTTCCCAGAGATTGTGGTTAATCAGCATTCAAACCTGGATCTCAGGGATCTTCTTGTGCTGGGCCTGGGACTAGGCCAGCAGGATACACGGCACAGTGCTTTTGACCATCTTGACCAGAACCACAAAATACAGGAAATTTCTCAGAAATGGATGTTCTCTACTGATTTCCAAACCTTAGGTATGTCCTCTTAGGTAAGTGTTAGGAAAAATACGATGCCTCAGAAAGAAGCTTCCAAGCCACAGTAAACTGCATAGCACTGAGATGGTGTTTGACACTGCGCCCACTTAATCCATGAAATATTATAGTTACTTACTTCTTTGATCTAAAGCTTTGAAGAAGAACACATTTTCTTTGTGTCATATTTCTAAGGAATGTCAATATAGAATTTCTCTAGGGTTGAAAAAAATAAATATCAAAAAATCAGTTTCTGGAGATTTTTATATCATACCAAATAAGCCATAAAACTTCCCAATTCCAGTACTAAACTTCCACTTAACTGGTTCTTAATTCACTCCAACATTCACTTCCTAAGCCAAGACACTGAATCTAAATGTATTTGTTTCATAGGTCTAAGTTCAGTTTAATTCAATAGGCATTTATTCTATGTCTTCTATATCCCACACATATTCTCTAAGTACTATGAATGATGCATTAAACACAGGCTTAGTTTCTCCTCATTGTCCTGAATTCTCCTATAGAAGAAGCTACCTTATTTGTAAGTTATAGCAGGCATACATTTTTTTCAGGGTATACTGGGCAGAGTAGTAGCTAGCCTAGATATACCCATAAAATACAACATTGCTAATGTATACATTTTATAGCACATGGTAAAGATGTGGAAAAGGCAACAGTAAACTAAAAAGGAAAGTCAGGAAACGACTATTTTATGCTACATTAAGGAACTTGATTCTATGGGCAATACAACATGAATTAAAGAGAGATACCTGGTCAGAACTTCACTTGAAATTAATTTCCTAGGTTATTTCATGGAGGATGGTTGTAAAGGAGACAACTAGAGATAAGGAGACAAGGTAGGAGGCTGTTAAACAACCTGGTCAAGGGATGATTACCCTGATTTAGGGTAATGATGTGAGATAACAAAGAATAAAATATAAGAAATATTTAGAAATTACAATTCTTGGTTTAAATTTAATGATTATACTTGCAATTGTTGAGGAAGATGGGAAGGTTAGGGCATGCTTCTGACTAGAAGGGAATTTGGATAGATGACCTATAGGGGAAAAAATAATAGAGGAGTGCAAATCAAATTATACCAAGATTTCACCTGACCCCAGTTAGAATGGCAATCATAAAGAATATAAGTAATAATGTTAGTGAGGATGTGGGGAGAAAGGAACATTTATACATTGCTGGTGGAACTGGAAATTAGTACAATCACTTTGGAAAGCAATAAGGCAATTTCTTAAAAGACCAGGAATGGCTCCACTTATGACCCAACTGTTCCTTCATTTCTTCATCCAAAAGAACTAAAGTCAGCTTACTGTAATGATATGTGCATATTGTTTATAGCAACACAAATTATAATAGCCCAGTTATAGAAACTGCCTAGTTGTCCATCAACAAATGAATGGATAAAGAAAATGTAGTATACACACACAATGGAGTTTTACTCAGTCATGAAGAAGAATGAATTTATGGCATCTTGAGGGTTAATGAATGAAGTTAGAGATCATCATGCTAAGTGAAATAGCTAGATTCAGGAAGCCAAGGGCCAAATGTTTTCTATGTGAAAGCTAAAGAGAAAAATGGGATTTAAAAAGGGTATCTCATGAAAATAGAAGAGAGAACAGTAGAGTAGAGGAAGGGTATAGAGGAAAAGGGAAGAGAGGATGGAAAGGGAAAGTACCAGGGAATGAAATGAACTAAATTATGTGCATGTATGACTATGTCACAATGAACCCCACTATTAAGTATAATTATAATGTAATAATAAATGACATAACAAAAATAATAGGGGAAGAAGGTTTGAGGCTACATAAATAAAAACAGAAAAGAAATCTGTCAAAGTCCTACATGTATAGTAAGCTGTATTCATATTTTGAAATACTTCTTTTATATTATTCATATATTTTGTATGTAATTAAGTTCACATTACATTTAAAAATATTCCTCCTGTATTTTATTTGACAACATTATTTCCTTAAAAAACATTATTTTACAACATTGAAAATTCCTTTGAAACATACTTTTCAATGACTGCTTAATATTTTTGTTGGTGGGTTTACCATGATTTTCTTAATATGCTATGCACCCATGTAATGAAACACTCTCCTAGAAATCATAGAGAACTCCTTGTAAAGGTGGTACCTATAAATCTGTGTATGACTACTACATTGAATGCTTCCTAAAGGTTTGGTGAGTCCAGTTTCTCATTAAAGTATGCAACCAGAAATGAGATCAATATTTTTTAGCAACAAGTAATTCACAGAAGTCGAATGAATATAACATCTTGAGACAAAAACATAAAAGGTCTTCCTATTCTTTTATTTAAAAGATCAAATTTGCCACTTTTATTGACAGTATAAAAACATTGTGTTCCAGATAGAAGATGGCCTTGGAGTTAAAAGAGATACATATTCACAAATAAAAACTGATATTGAATTATTTTTATTCTTTTTCTTTTCCTTTTTTTCCCCCTTTCTCTAAAGGTAGTGGTTCAGAGGAAGAAAGTCAGCAGATAAATTTTTTTTTTCACTAGAGCTGACCTTTTTTAAGCAAATCCACATTGTCAATCACATGGCTAAAATATAAACCAGGCTGCCCAGTGTTTTTAAAAGTAGGCAATAAATGAAATACAAGAAGTGAATATGACTGAGTATTTATAATTCTCACTCCTTGGTTGGCAGAGTCAAAAATTATTAAATTTGCAGACTTAATATTTCCATTATTGTCGGGTTTCTTCTCTCTCTCTTTTTTTTCCATCTTCTCAACAGGGAATTTCAGTATACATTTTTGCCCTTTGGCTTCATCTTTTGAGAGCTCATGAAAAATGATACGTAGGTGGTTTACACTCAAAGCCAGAATCAACACTCTTTCTGTTCCGAAAAGCTGAAGACTTGAAAACGGTTCTTCTTCTCATAAGGATTTACTCAAGTATTTATATATCCTGTAATATTTGGCATCAGTAACATTATTCCTTCTTATTTTTGGATATTTTTACTTAAAATAACACACTCCACAACCAAAGGAGCAAACTACCACTAAAGGAATGAATACAACTTTATTTTCAATGATTTTTCTTCATGTCACTGTGGAAGTCACATTTAAATATATTTCATGCATATATCCTATTTTCCACAAGTGGAAATCCTAGAAATTCAAGGAAAACATTATGATGTATTTGGTACTGTGCACTCCTTTACTGACAGATGAGGACCCAATTCTAACAAAGAACAATTTTCACATTAAAAAAACGTTGGTTCATTTTGAGTCTGGATTTAGGAGATTTTTAGGGAAAAATCATCTGTCACAAGTGGATATATCAGGTAATGTTTCAGCAAAGTGAAGAGAAAGAGAATTCCTAGCTGCTCAAAGACTCATGAATACAGCTGTGCTACAGAGTACATAGTGTTTCTGTGTTTCAGTTAATTTCCAGAGATTTTATGATCGAGAACAAAAACAAAAAACACTAAGATCCTCAATAAATCATTTTTGTTAGACAATGCTTTCTGAACACCAAATTAGTACACATAAAATAATAAAAATATAAATGTTTTTATGGAAGAAACAACACAGAACATGTGAAATGGCACCATCATAGGAAATTTTAATATAAAACATTCTGCAGGATCAGAGCAGAGCATATCAGATATGGGGTGGTGGTGGGGGACTGCACTTCTCCTACAGGTTAATAATAGGCGACCAAAATAAGTAATTTCTTCAACACTTGTGAACCAAGCATCTTATAATGAACCATTCAGAAATTTACAAGAAAAAACATGTGGTTTGCACAAATTGGGTTGTTGTGTTTCATTAGATCATGTACTGTTGACATGCGGGGTTGATCCTTAAAACATGAAAAGATGTATTAACAATCCACATGGATGTACGCCTACCAGTGTAAAGAAAATACTATAAGACCTACTTAGTCAGAAAATGAGAGAAATTATGGGAAGTTACCAACCGGGTGAGCCTTCAGCATAAGGAAATTCTGTGATGCTTTCGGCATCACAGTGATATTAATATTTAAAGATTAACATTAAATGTATATTATTGCTTAAGCTTTTTTATCATAATATGAATCTGAAAAAAGCCATAGTATTTACAACATTGTGCATATGTTTACAAGAGCCATCATTAGTTTATGACCTGGGTTTGGTGCCACAGTTTCTCTACTGTGGCAAAATCACATTGAAAACTATGTAAGGAGAATTTAAGTTGCTTGCTTAATTAGCCTCCAATCCATACAATAATCCCTACCATACCCTACTTATCTGCAGGGAATATGTCCTCAGACTCTCAGTAAATGCCTGAAAACATGGGTAATACTGAACTCTTTATATGCAAATCTAGTTCTTTATCCATTTAAACTAAGCATTTATCACACTGGTTGCAATCTTTACTTCTTTTGTGGTACTGGATATTTAATATAGGGGTGGTCTACCACTGAGCTACCCCTTTTTTATATTTATTTTGAGACAAGCAGGGTCTCAATAACTGGCCTAGGATGGTCTGAAACTTGTTATCATCCTGCCTCAGATTCCCACATTGCTGGGATTACAGGTATGTGCCACCACAGCCAGTTTGTGGTCATAACTTTTGAAGTTTAAGGTGTGACAACAAAATTAGCGCACATTTCCTTTTCCTTCCTTACAATTTCACAAATAAGAAATTTGTTTTTGCTGTAGATTTTAGTCTTGACATACAATTTTTTTTTCCTCTTCTTATATAGAAAACAGCCAGGCCCAGGGATACACACCTATAATCCCAGCAACTTGGGACACTGAGGCAGGAGGATTGCAAATTCAAGGCCAGCCTCAGCAATTTGGTAAGATCTGTCTTAAAATAAACGATAAAAAAGGGCTGGGGATGTAGGTCAGTAGTAAGAAGCTCCCAGGTTCATTCTCATTACTGCAAAAAGAGAGCTTACATCTTTTCACTTAAAGAAGCATTTTCTGGCTTCTTATTGACAACCCAATTGCCAACATGGCTCCTCTAGTACTTTGGGACCATTATTAAGCAAAACAAGGGTTACTTGAACAGGAGCACGGAGATACCATGTCAATTAATTTGTTGAACAGGGTGGCTACTAAGTGACCCACAGAGTCATCCAGAGTATGAATGCACTGGACAAAGGGATGAGTCATCCAGAGTCAGACTGCATCGTGCTACTCAGTATGACATGTAATTTAAAACTTATGGATTGCTTATTTCTGGAATTTTCCATTAAATATTTTTAGATTCTGGTTGACTGCTGGTAACTGAAACAGTGGAAAGTAAAACCACAAACAAGGAATGACTATTTTACCTTAAAATGCTTTGTTCTTTTCAGGAATAAGGCATACATTCTCTTTTCAGTCCAGATTATACAAGCACCATATTGAAGACATATTTATTAAAGAAAAATAGTTACATTTTTAAAGTCCTGGCAGATCTAAAATTTATGCTGGACCACAAATGTCAAAAGACCTAGTGTTCCCTTAAGGAGTAATGAAATGTATGTAGAGGCCTTGTGATGGCATATTTGACTTTATGCAGCATGGAAGAATGAAGGTTGACTTTCAGCACTGTCTGATGTAAACAGGATTCTCTTCCGCCCGAGAGTCCTGGAAAATTACCTCAGCACCCCCTGGGCTATCATCCACAATAGTGTCATCAGTAAGAGCAATAATGTTCTGTTCTCTGCAGTTGCAGGCACTGCCTAAGAAGCTATTATGCTAAGAAATACATTTTCAATTATTTCGTTTCGAGCAAAGTGAGGTGCCCTTCATCCAAACCAAAGAAAAGCCACAAGACTGAGGCACAAATCTGAAAATGGTCACTTAGCATGCTTTCTGTATATGTGACTAGAAATACTATGATGGTAGCTACATAGCCTGTGGGTATTTGGACCTCATAATTAAAGGCAAAATTCCTTGTATCTGTGAGCAGAGATCAATTGCCAAAAGTGCTTTTGAGTAGCAAGATTGTGTAAACCTTTTTAAGAAAAGGAAGTAAGAAACTTACATGGTGTTTGGAACATGTTAATCTCTGTTACTATTATAAAAGTAACTATTGTATATGGTGAATGTTGAAATGAAAGGGTGCACACTGCTCCAAACCCATCTCACATTCTCTAGGCTTGACATTAGAATATTCATTTTTAATCACTGGATCATAGTTCATGTATTATTTTGAACATTGTTATATTTCATTTAGTATTTTTGAACATTTAGTATTTTGAACAGTTTTCATTTACCTATATTGTCACATTTTTACATATACACTGTTATGGTTTGGATGTGAAGTGTTCCCCAAAAGCTCACATATGATACAGCACAAGAAGGCTCAGAGGAGAAATGATTGGGTTGTAAGAGCCTTAACCCAATCAGTGAATTAAGTCCCTGACAGGGATTAACCGAGTGGTAACAGGTGTGGCTGGAGTGGGGGGTGGATTGGGGGATGGCTTGGGGGTACATGGAAAGTGAAATATGTTTTCTGATCCTCATGTGAACTGGTTGTTTCTGCCATACTCTTCCACCATGATGGAGCTGGCTGTATATGGACTAAAACCTCTGAAATTGTGAGCCCACAAATAAACTTTTCCTTCTCTACAATTGTTCTGGTTGGGTCTTTTAGTCACAGCAGTAAAAAAGCTGACTAAAACATACAGTTATTTCATTCTTTTAAATTAGACTCTATCACTCTTGTCTACTGCAAGGTTAAGCCACAGGTAATTTCCAGTTTTCAGCTAATAAACATTGGGGTTGCTCCCTGTTCTTTTTTAAAAAAGCAATTAGAAATGAGCTGGGGATATAGATCAGTTGGTTGAGTGTTTGCCTTGCATGCACAAGGCCTGGGTTCAATCCCCAGTACCAAAAAAAAAAAAAAAAAAAAAAAAAGCAATTACAAATAATGCTGAAATGAACATCTCTACATATATTTTCTGTGTTATTATATTAGAATATATGCAGAAAAAATTGCTAGAATTAAAATTGATGAGTTTTAATCAATTAAAATAGTTCAAATGAATACTTTTAAGACCTTTAAACTCCAAGTACATTTGCCTTTAAGTTTGCAGAAAATTTAAAGTCAATTATTCTTAAGTCTCATTCCTATTACTAAAGTAGAATAAAATTTCTTCTAGGATCTTACAAAGTATCAAGGTTTTGGAGGGAGGAAACCTCTTTTCCATCATCTCTGCTGTTTAAAGGCTCCCAGACCACTTATTGTTCAGTACTAGTCCCTAAGCTACCATTTTCCTCAGAGGTTTTGCTACATCTTAGATTATGCCAGAGCACAGAGTGTCAGTCCCTTATGTTGGGGAATTTATATCTCTCCCACTTCCCCATTAGTTTGGTACAGAAGGGGGGATTCTTATTTTCTTCCCTTAAAGTAAAAATTGATGCCCACCATGAAATGCTTAATGTAATCTAGTCAATGATTTTTTTTTTATTTTTTGAAAAAAAGGAGAGGATCAGTTTTTAAAATCTTTGAGAATAATGACTTATGAATTCTAACAGCTTGAGGCCGAGTCAGGGAGAAATGGATATAGAGAACATGAATATAATAAATACAGAGGCAACTGACAACATTTCCCATTGTTTTGATGCTTTATACAAGTTTAGACAGCACAAAAATATCATTTTTTTAAAGTCAAAGAATTTCTTAAAACCCAATGAACCTCTCAAGCCTTTTCAGAGAATGTGAATACACCATTAACAATGTTAGAAATGAGAACATACATGTTTAATTCGGAAAGCCAAGGCTAGGTTGCATTCCACCAATGATGTATAAGAATGCTTCCTTCTCCACATCTTTGTAAAACTGGTCAACAACATATTTTTAATCTTGCTAATCTGATTTTAAAAATACTTATTCCTTCTCTTAATTTCAATTTCTCTGATTAATTCAAGCTGAGTATTTTATATTTATTGAAAGACTGTATTTCTTGTTCTGTGGTTGCCCAGAAATGATTTTTTAAAAGATATCAGATACTCATCTGTGGTACATATGTGATAAAATGCTACAGCTGAGAAAAAAAGCACCTTCAAAACCCAAATGAAAATACTGTCTTCTTTGCTTTGTACAAATATCTAACTTCAAAGAGTTCCATCTCAAAGCTACCAAGACATAGACTGTGGGTTTTCTCCAATATGACTTAAAATCAACTATTAAAAGGGAAGCCTCTATTCAATGGAAATTTCTTTGCTATTTATGATCCCACCAGGATGAAATTCCCACAAAGAACATTAACAGTGGCTTGTGTCACTCATTTTCATTTATTCATTAACTTTTAGCTACTGATGCCTTATTACAACAAAACCATTGAAATAGGAGATTGAAAGTCGTAAACCAAATAAAACAAAACAAGATAATGAATTAGACATACTCCTTCCTCTATAGGCATTTACACTGTTTTCGAAAACAACAGGAAAATACAATAAATAGCCAGTTAGGGACCTTATTTGAGTTCAAACGAGTTTGGAGTTCACTCAGAGCAGTAGAAAGTGAGTGCCTAGTTATCATAATTGGCAATATTTCAGAAGGAAAGGACAAGGGGTAGAAAAAGTCATCAGGAAGCTATTACCTTTTACAGGTGATAGAAAGGAAAGATCAAGACTACCACCATGGCAATGGGAATGGAAAGAAACATGGGAGCTACCAGTGGGGCTGCTGAAAGGATGCACAATTGTCAGAAGCAGAAACCAAATAGCATAGAATCATCAATATCAAGAGAGGGTCAGTCTCAAGAAGGAGAGGCCATCAGGAGCATGAGTGCTGCAGAGTAATGAAATTCTTACCATAACCTCTCTTTATTCATCTGACTATGGATAAAGCTCGTCATTGCTATCTTCAGTTACATTGAACTATGACTGTATCCCAGAGACCAGACTCTGTGTATTGATAAAATGGTAAGAAAATTTTGTAAGGCCCTTGCTCTCATGTAGCTTAAAACTTACCCGGGCAGAGCCTCAAATCAGAAACAACAAAAACACTTCCAGCTTGCTTTGGAAGAATGGCACCTCATCAGGTTAGATCACATGATTTAGGTAAAACTAACCCACTGCTGGCCCCATAATGGGGTGTGTTTGCTCTAAGCCCAGGTTATAACTGTGCATTTCCCTGCCTGGCCATCTGATTTGTCTAAGGATAGTACAGGAATCCACATGGGTCAATCACAGTTGCTGACACTCCATTCTGGGTCTTTTATTTCAGCTTCCAGGAAGCAGACTCTTTTTCCCACATAATGGGAACCTGGAAGCCTGAAGCACTGAAGATGTGGCAGCCAACTTACAACCACGATGTCAACCTTGTCTGAAAATAGAATAATAATTCTCTGCCTTGAGTAAAAGGCAGAGCCAAGAGTTACAGAGAAAACCCATGTCTTGATGATATCATTTGAACCTGGTCAAGCTTTTGACCAAAGCTAGATTTGTTCTTAAGTTTCTTGGTTAGGTGAGGCAATAAATTCTATTTTGGTTCCAGCCAGTTTGGTTTGGATTTTCATTCATTTGTAATCAAAAGAAGTCTAACCATTGCAACTGAGCTATAAAAAATGTACTGTTCTTTTTTACCCCAGATGGCAGAAAATTTTGAAATAACGTTTCTCTAAATATTTTATTGCAAAACTATGGTGTATTACAAAATTTAAGACATTTGAAACCTAAGAAGAATGATATTTCTTTGGAAATATTAAATGACTATCTATGGAAAATTGTAGTATCTTCCAGTCTGTTTTAAATATATTTATAAAGTTCACAGCTTTATATTCTTCAAATTACCAGAAATCTGAGAAGTCTACTATTTAGGCCATTACAAACCTATGTTTATTTCATTTTTTGAGATAGCAAGAATGTTACTGAGTAATTGTTTTATTAAAAAAAATAATTGAGGTTTACTGTTTATTTTCAGTGGAAAATATTTCCAAAATTAAGTAGTTCTTATTTTTTAAAACCTCACATTTTAGTGGAGAAGATGAACATACGAATCAGAGAAATCAGTACACGTATCTCCTTGATCTTTATCTTGACATTTTAAGTATTGTTCATTGGAATGCATTTATGTGATTTGTGTCTGGATGCAATGACAACACTGATCAAATATTGTGAACAATTTTTTCATGCTAGGTAATGGATATCATTCAGAGTCAGTGTGAAAATGCCATTTTAGGCATAAATCAGACTTTTAGACATGAATTATTTATTTGATGCTTTCCTAAGCTGGGGTTTCCCTCCCAAGGAATTATGACTCCCACAATCTTACCTATCTATGCCTTTTGAGCAATCATAAGGACATCAATTCACTATTCTGCATTCTTTCCTTTTGGAGATGGTTACAGAGAGATGGTTCTGGCACTTGGCCATAAAGGAACCATAAAGTTGTAAAGTTCTCTCTTTTTCTCCCTAATGAAGATTTATGGAAGGGAAAGAAAAGTGAAAATAATTATTCAAGCTTCTCTTAAACGTATTTTTCATATCTTGCCTATATATTTACATAAAGCTTTTAAGCAGTAACTTAGCCTTCCCAATTGAGCAGAAATTGCAATATTCAATAACCCTTCAAATTATGTTAACAAAACTACTACTTACATTACACTTAGTATATGCCAGGCACTATTATAGGTGTTTTATATACTTTATTTCATATAATTCTAATACCCACCTGGTGAAGCATCTTACCCATGTCACACAGCTGTTCAGGGGCAGAGGAAGCTAGCAACACAATGGTTGACTGTGGGATCTGTCTTAACCTGTGTACTGCATCACCTCTCTGCACTCTAGGACTATGCTGGAAAGGGGACCATCAAATCATTAGAATTCTGCTACACCCTCTCACTAGTATTTTTCAGGTAAAATAATTTTGTCATGCAAATTGAATTATATAGCTAGAGTCTCATTATCAATAGCTGAATGTGTCTATATGGATTTGACTACAGAAACTAATAAAGTATTCTATAAATAATTTTTAAAACGAGCTCAACTTGCTGCTCAGCAGAGTGCCGTCTTGCATCTTGCATGAATGTGAAATGTTCAATCCTGACTTTGAAATTAGTTTCCTTCCTTCTTGGTGCCATTTAAAATATCTGTTAATCAAATATGCTTGATATTTTATTCTAACTTACATTCAAAACTATGCAGGCAAGGTTGTAAAGAAATGCTCAAACATATTTCATAGAAGAATCATTAGCTTCTTCATTAAGTGAAAAGTAGAGACTGTAAAATATGTTACACATTCTCATGTGTTATAGCTATATTAACACATTTGTATTTAATTAATTAAGAATGTGAAACATTATTGGTGATTGGGGTTTAATTTCTTCTTTATATCTATATCAAAGGCATGTGCAGGACAAGAAATACAGATTAAATGATTGAAATATGGCCTTGGATTTTAAATATGAGGAAAACAATAGTCTTTTTTAATCACAAAGAGCCAAGTTTATTTCCTGTCCCCACAGTCAAGGACTGACTGGCAGACTAGTATTCTACGATAGTTCCTAAATTTGATTTTCTGGCTTCCAAAAAGGAAAAGTTACCGACTTTTACCCACCCTACTCCACCCAATTTATGTTGCCAAGTGCTTGGTAAACTTATTAAGAAATGTACATATTTTATATTTTTGATATTTTACCTTCTGTGGTTTTATAGGCAACAGGGGGCTGACAAAGGATAATGTTTGGAGGTTAAGATAAAAGTGCTGAGACTGTCCCCAACTGTAGCAATAGGCAAGTCACTTGACTTTGGTGAGGCCTAATTTTTTCAGCCATAAAATGAGGGTTAAAAATACCACCTGTTCTAACTACCTCACAGAATTATCAGGAAAAATAAATGAAATAATGTTTGCAAAAGGGGCTTATACATTTTTAAGTACCTTACAGAGGTAGGCATGATTATTTTTTGAGTTTCTTAGAAATAGTATATGGTCAGGGCCAATTGGGGAGGCTGTGAACTGGACAAGTATGTCATATCACATCACATAGATTTCAATATCCATGTTAATAAGTCTCTGGCAAATGGCAATATAGAGTCTTATTCAAACAAACTCTATATGTTACAACAATTTTCCAACAGGAAGGGACTTCTTTTTTCCAGTTTTCACAAATACCCTTTGCATTGTGATAGAAGCAGCACTGTCCTGGCCTCCTGTCTCCCTTTCTCCAATTCAATAACCACATTCTAGTACGAAAATCTTTGCTAAAATTAAAATTAGATAGTGTTATTCCTCTGCAAACACCCTGATGACTTCTCATTTGCCTTCAGAATATTATGCCTGAATTTTTTAATTTGACAAGACTTGAGACTCTATGTCACCAGCCCAGTTTCATCTCTCCCTACTGCCTGCCCAGCGTGTGGAGGTGCCTAGTTTCCTGCACACATGCACTTCTGAGCCTAAGGAAACACTTCCGCAAGCAACACTGATTCACCCCTCTTCTTTTATGTATAGCTTAGATGTCACCTCCTGCAAGGAGCCATCCTTAAGCTACCCCTTTTACTCAAATCTACAGCAGTCTTTGTCTATCTGGATTTTATCTCTGTTTAGTCATTTGATACCCATAGGTAGGTACTAAGTCACTGAAGGCAAGGTGTATACTTACCTTTGCGCTTGAAGCAAATTAGATCCCACAAGAAACAGCACCTGACTCTTAGTATTAGATCTGCTATTTATTTGCTTTGTGATGCTAAAAAAAATCATTTAATCTCTTCATACCTCATTTTCCTGCTAGGAAAAATATATAATATTGAATTAACCAATGCATAAAAAATTTTTACAGTTCTAAATTTCTTTAATTTAAAAATATGGTTTATCTTAAAATTAAAGAAACAATGAATTAAATGTGACTTGAATCCAGGCAATAATTTGACATACTAGGACCTACCAAAGTTGCTTATGTATGATACACAATGACTTAAAGATTGTTCTTGTTTAGCTTCTGCCAGGAATGCTTTTGTTATTCTTTTCAATCTATAAAATGAGTACATGTAGAAATAGGTTTCATATTCCACAAACATTTTCACTTTAATTAAAATATTTAAACCAACTTTTATTTGTCCAGTCTGAGCTATTACTGTGTCCAGGATGATTATTAAACTGGAGTACAAAACACAATAACAATAAAAGAGCACTTAACATCTTCATCTCTCATTGCTAAGATCAAAAACCAAGATATCAGTCATCATGGCAGTTGTTTGCTATTATAATGGAAAGCTGTATTTATGTGTATCTATTATCATCACCCAATATTCAGTTCAGATTTGCCATCCCACAGCATATCACAGGTAAAGTTGCCATTCTAGGAATGATGTCACAAAGGCATCAAGGAATATACCAGAATTAAAATCAAAGTGATGGTAGAGAAATCCTAATGTTTCAAATCATTACAGAATTTAGCAATTCAAAATTCATTTTCATAATGATCAACATTTTTATCCCCATAAAAAAATATGATTCTCTTTTTAGATACTGGAGGCATTTGACTTGGTTCTAATGAATATGAAGTTAAACAAGAATCTACTGCACTGTATTTAAACCTTCAGGGAAACTGATATTGTACTAGCAAGAACAGACAAACAGGTGTACACACCTTCCCCTTTCATGAGCTCTTTCATCAAATCATCTCTGACCTTGTCTGTTGGATCTGGTTTAGAAACTGGGAAGGGATCTGGCTCTATGGACTTAGAGAGGGTAATGGATTCCTTGGTTTGATTTTGTTCTCCATAGGACCAGGTCTTATAATCATACATCAGTATATTAAAGAAGAGCATTTAGACTTGAAAATATGCCATACATTTCTTTCTCATCTATGTCCAGACTCCTTTATCTTTGCTTCTGAAATAGAAAATAAAAAGGAAAGGAATATTTTGTTGGATAAAACTCAAATATATATGAAATATGTGTGTATGTATGTGTGTGCATGTGTGTTTCTTTTTTAAAATGTAATTTTCCTGATCAGCTCCTAGAAATTTTTAATCAAATGATCATGGTCATGAAAATGCTTGGCAAACAAAAATCAGTTATTTTACAGTGGTTAAACACTTTCCAAATGCCAAACTTAATAGGTGTTGGACATTGCACATAATTCACTGGATCTATTTCATTTTTATAAATTTATGGATTAAGCTTCAGGGTAAATGGCTCCACACACAGTCTGTGACTATCCTGGAAAAGTGGAATGGAGAACCTGTACAATTATCTTATTAATTTGAAAGTCAATATGCAGAAGTGAAGTAACAATCCCCCCTAGGCAGCACTGTCTTAATCTTAATCATCCCAAGGATTTTTGGACTGTAGGCAGAACAGAGTATCATTAGACTCTGGTTGAAAGTTTCAGAAAAGGGAAGGGCTACTGGAGTTGGGAAATGGTGGTAGAAAAGGGAGGAATGAGTCATAGGAAGCAGTTGTGAAAGATGCTAACGCCTCTGGTGCCTTAAGATTCAACAGACTGAGCAGTAATATCCCATAACCAATGTCGACTAATGGTCATTAACATGTCTCTTCTGATGAATGCAGAACAGGAATGCTTCTACACCCCTACAATTTGATATATGATTCTGGAGTAGGGTTCTCAGAGTAATTGATTATCTTCTGTGCATTCCTATGACACAGAATTTTGTTGAGCTTTTCTATTTGTTTGTTATATTATGAAAACAATAGTATTTTACCAAATAAAAAATTAAAGTATGGCACTGAATACGGTTTCTCAAAGTGTAATGTGTACTTCCCACAATAAGGAGATTAAAATAACCCCCATGCAGGATGTGGCTCCTAGGTTAAGAATCATAGATTAGTTGGATGGTGATGAGGTAATATTTGCAATAGAGAAAGACAACTAAAATGAAAACACAACCAAGTAACATTCTAGAACTGTTTATGAATACAACTCTTGAATCACCAAGAAGTTCATCTCAGTGAAATGAATAAAAGTCCACTGGTTGCACAAAGTGAATACTGGAAAAGATATCACTTTTTCTGCGTGTGACAGTAACAGCCGTAACTCCATCTACTTTAATGCAGAGGAAAGAAACATGTTTTACTACCTTGTCATCCTTTATGGAATCACACAAACAGGAACCTGCCACATAACTCAGCTGAATAAATCAGCAATTTTTTAAAGGCCTGTCAGTACATCAGTGCCAGACTGGTACAGTGGAAGCACCTGAGTTACTTGGTCTAAACTACTTAACCTGAATCTCTTCCTAATCCTCCTGCATTAGAATCTTTGTGATGAACATTGTTACTTAAACCGTCTGGGTGGTTTAATGTAATAAATATCATATTTCATATGTTGGTAGCTATGCAACTGACTCTCTCCTCATCATTGCACGGTATATACCTAATACCCTCTTCTGGGAAAATAATGGAGAAGTCTGATAATAGCAATTATTTGAAAGAAAAACATTTTGGTGGACAATGAAACACACTATCAGATTTTGGGCATCACTGTTTTCTGTTACCTACAGATGAGGCCAACCCATCGTTAGAGAGGCTGCCTTTTATCTCTGGAATATTAATGCGTCTCTTGGCTCAGTAAGGAAACTGGGATCTTCTTGAAGTAAAGGTGCATTAGTAGACTTTTACTCACTTTCTGGAATGAAATTGAGAAGTCTGTATCCATTCATACCAGGAAAAAAAAAAAGAAAAAAGTTCTATTAAGTCATCATGTCTTAACACTTCAAAGTAAGCCAGACTTTATGACTGTACAACATAAAGCATTTTAAAAGACGTCATTATGACTTAACAGTAGCTCACACATTGACAAAGATTCAACTGAGCACCTATGTTTTTAGTAATTAAGTACAAGTACTTTGCCATGAATATAACACATGTTCATTGAAGTGGGATTTTTACACAATTTCTTCATCCCAAAGTAATGGCATGAAGAAAAGCTGGAATGCCAAACTCTTAATCTAGATCAGAAAAACTCTACTAGACATGAAGTTTCACAAATGCACTTGAAAATAACCAGAAAAAGTAAATGTTAGCAGGGATGACTTTCTCTTCCCTTCATAAGAATGTGAGCTTTACCAGACAGATTATGCATTCATTTGTTCAACAAACCTGTAGTTAAGTATTGACCATAAGCCAACCATCCCAAAGAATCTGAGCACACAAATGGAGTAGTTCACATATGATTGGTCTTTCCTTTCCATTGAAAAAATTATTTACAAGCAGTATAAATGATAATATAACTTTTAGTTCTACCCAAGAAGCCTTAGGTAGAACCAGATATATCTCTTCATTTTTATTAAAAAAAAAAACTTTTAACTTATTATCTTTCACAGCCTATGCAAAAGGATTTTAAAAACTTACCTACAGGGATTCTCTTCTAACAGTTTATAATCCATAATAATCTATAAGCTGACTGTATAATGTGTTTTTCAAATAATTGATAACAAATACTTTACTTTCAGGTTCTTTGTATTCTTAAAAGAAAGATGAGGATGATTGTTAAGGAAGCCAAGAAACACTGGAAAAAATTCTTTCCCAGTGGAGTTCTGCATGGATTGATAAAGTGTGTTATTTCTTTTAAATCAGCAGAGGAGCAGTTTAAAAATATAAGATTTGTTTGTTCTTTAGATGGAGTTCCATGATCTTTCATCATAATACCTCCTTGCATACTTTCAATCACATTTCATTCACTTTACCATAGTCATCTGTCAAAAAATCCACCCAGGAGCCAGGTGTGGTGGTATATGCCTGTAGTCCCAGTCACTCCAGAGGGTAAGGCAGGAGGATCACTTGAGCCCAGGAATTTGAATCCAGTCTGTGATCAAGATAAAGACAATCCATCCCAAAACAAAACAAAGCAAAACAAAATGAAATACACACACACACACACCATCCAACCCATGAGAAATGCAACTATTCCTAGCTCTGAACCTACATGGGTAAAGTATATCTGAATGTGGCTCGAGAAAAACTCCCTTTGCACATCCCAACATATTATTTTCCCTCTATGTATCCTATACTCTGAAAAGAAAACAAAAGAGATCTCATGTCTTTTTCTTGTCCCTCAAACTTCTAAGAACTTCTTTACCCCTATTTTCAAGTCCAAGGTAGTTTAAAAATATTCACTGAGCCAAGTCTGGTGGTGTGCACCTAGTCTCAGCTCTTTGGGAGCCTGAGGCAGAAGGATGTTTGAGTTCAAGAGTTGGAAGCCAGCAACAACATAATAAGCACCTGTCTCAAACAAAAACAACAATAACAACAAAAGAAAATTTCACTGACACGTCAGTTAATGATGACTGCCTAACAAAAATCCTTAAGTGTAATGTCTTAAAACAACAAGATTTATTTATTTATTTTCTTCTCACTTTGGATAGATCAGGAACTTGGGCTCAGTGGGGGCAGTTATTCCATACTGTATGTAGCAGCCAGTGCCATGGGTGTCCTGCTAGGACAGAATCCCAGGGAGGACCTCTCATAGTCTGTGAATCTGCATCTGCCTCCTGAGCCTTCAGGGGCTTGGATGCCTCAGAGCATGGCAACAGGCTGTGAGAAGGAAGAAAAACCTCCCCTACCCCACCCCACCTTGTGCTACTGCCCACCCCCCCTTCCCTTGTTCCTGCTACTGATGAGTGGTCTCACAACTCACAAAGTTCAGCCCTCTTACCCTGGAACCCACTCACTTTCACCTACTTGAGGTCATGGTTTTATTAAATTTTCTTCTTTCCTCTGTATCTTGATTTCTCCCCCTCCTCTTCATTGTGTAAGTACCACTGGGAATATATGGCAATTTCTCCACACTTAAGAAAACAATCAAACAAAAATCTCTCTCCTAAATCCACATGTTCCTCCAGATACTTTTCACTTCTCTGTTCCCCTTTATAGTCGAGCTCCTTGAAAACATTGATGTGTACTGTTTTTAAGACTTCTTAACCTATCCTCTCCTAAACCCACTCCAGTGAGGTTCTGGTTCCAGTCATTCCTCCGAATGTCCCTTGGCTGTTACCTTATCTTCCATTCTGTCTTCAGTGCAGAACACAATTCTGTTCTCCTCTCACTTGACCTGTTAGCAGCAGGGCTCCAGGAACCCCTCTCCCTCCACACTTCTATTTAACTCTTGGCTTCCCAGGAAGGACAGTTTTCCTTCCCAGAAGGCAAGTTTGCTTGGATTTCCTCCTGCTTCATTGGCTGCTCCTCTTCAGTCTTTGCCAATTTCTCATTTCCTCCAACTCTGCCCTGAGGTTCAGTCCTTCCTTCTATCCTCACCTGTATTTATGCTTATATTTCACAACCTTAAATAGTATCTATGTTCTGGAAACTTATATCTCCAACTCAGAACTCCTTCCCAAACTCCCAAACTCCATCTAAAAGCCGCCTGGAAATCTCAACTTGTGTATCTAATCAGAATCCCACACTAACACATCAGAAATTGAACTGCTAATCAACCCAAATTTCTTCCCACATATTTTCCATTTCAATATTGACAACTCTGTTTTTCCATTTGCTCCGACTAAATATATGACATTTTCTTAGGGTCACTTTTGTTTCCCCCAGATCCTCAGTGAGTTCATCTTCAAATCCCATTGGCTCTTCCTTTAAAATGTACCCATAACTTGAATGCTTCTTATCCACATTTCTCACCTCCATTACTCTGAACATTATCAGCTCTCATTCAGAGTAATGGAGGTGAGAAATGTGATCTGTTCTCACTATATAGACAGAGGGACGGAAGGATATTTTCTTTTTAAATATAAGTCAGGCGATTTCACTACTCTGCTTCATACCCTCAAGTGACTTCCTGTTTCACTTAAAATGAAAATTTGTCTTCCTGCAATGGCCTCCAGAGGCTATAGTCTGCCCTGGCCAATGTGGTTCTGGGCCTGTCATCTCCTATCTCATCCACCTGTGTTCACTCCAGACACCCTGAAGACCTGTCTGACCCTGATTTAACAAGGAAACTCTCATCACAGGGCCTTTGCAATATGCTATGCCTCTCTCATGCTCTTTCACCCTGCCCCTGGATGGGTGTTGATTTTACTGTTCATTGTTTGCTGCATTTGTCTCCTATCTCTCATTCCATGAAGTGGGGCCTATTGAAATTTTTGTTTGCTACCACATCTCTAACATCAGCAATAGCATACACAGTAAGGAATATAAATGAGTATTGAATAAATTCCCATTTTCTTTATTTCCTTTGATTTTAAACAGTTAATTCTTATTTCTTTGAACTGATTTTATTTTTTTAGTTTTTATTTTTTTATTAGTTCTAATCAGTTATACATGATAGCAAGAAGCTTTTTGATTCATTGTACATAAATGGAGCATAACTTTTCATTTCTCTGCTTGTACACTATTTTTCAGTGAAGTGTGAGAGCTAAGTATGTTTGTTAAATAAATTGCTGGTAATTTTTTCAACAGCAGTTTGAATAAAACTAAATTATTTTGTTCTATTCATAAGCTACTTGGTACTAGATTCTGTGCCTTAGCAATGTCACGCTGATAAAATTGTTGAAGCTATTCTTTAACATACCCTGTTATGGTTTGGGTGTGAGGTGTCCCTCAAAAGCTCACATGTGAGACAATTAGAGAGGGTTCAGAGGAGAAAGGATTGGGTTGTGAGAGTCTTAACCCAATCATTGAATTAATTCCCTGATAGGGATTAATTGAATCGCAAATAAGTGATAGGGTGTGGCTGGCAGAGTTAGGAAGTGGGGGCGCGGCTTGGGGGTATATATTTTGTCTGAGGAATGGAGACTCTCTCTGCTTCCAGATCATGACATGAACTTCTTCCCTCCCCACACTCTCCCACCGTGATGTGCAGCCTCACCTCGAGCCAGCTTTCTATGGACTAAGATCTCTGAAACTGAGAGCCCTCAAATAAACTTTTCCTCCTTTAAAATTATTCTGAGTTATTTTCAGAAAAAGATGGCTAAAATATATCCTTTCTTCTCAGTCCCTAATTTCTCATCCTTTCTGGTTTGTTCTTGGACCCAAAGCCCACACCCTCCCATGCTACATCCTGGCAAGCCCAGTGGCTGGAAGCAGTGTCTTAGGAAGATTTCCCCAGACCCTCTTCAATGCACTATTTCCCACTAAGATTGGCTCCTGGCATTGTGGGATTTCTGGCATGATGGTTCGGACTTGGTGAGTTCATCCTCAAATCCCATTGGCTTTTCCTTTAAAATGTACCCATAACCTGAATGTTTTTTATCCACATTTGTCACCTAGATTACTCTGAAAATTATCCAGTCTTGTTTCCTTATGGTCTGTTTCCACTATATAAACAGAGGGATGGAGGGATATTTTCTTTTTAAATATAAGTCACCATCAATGCAGTCTGCATTTCTCCTGTTTAACTTTGCTTTCTCACACACATTTGACTTCTGTTCCATTTTGTGCCTTTGCTGTTTCCCAGTGTCTGAGGTGGGGCATTCTCCTGTTTTAACAGCACCTAGACACCCTCCACCACATGCCCAGCACTTGAGCAATGCAGAAAGCCTTTGAACATATTCTTGAAGAATTGGAGAAGATTTGGTCTTTCCAGATGAATTTTATGGTTTTTTAAATTTTTTAAAATTTTTGCTTAACATGTTTCATTGGGATTTTGTTAGAGTTAGATCATCTTAGAATTTTGGACAAATTATTGACATCTTTTAAAATAATAACTTTTTGCCATTCTAATTTTCTTGTAAATGCTCTATTAAAGTGTAGTTTTTTTTTTCCTTTAACTCGGTAATATGTTTTTCATAAGAAGTGAACTTAGGAATTTGCACATTCATTACTATTGTAAGTTAAACCTCTTATTTATTGTATTTATATGTGATATTTTGGATAGTATGTTTTGTGTTTGAGGGGATTTTTGAGGTAAATTAGTTTGATATCATAACATCTTTTATAATTTTTCACTCTAAAAGTATTTTAACTATTTTCCAGTAATATATGTAATAGTTTGATTTCTGCCTACATTTAAATTACTAGTTTATGTTGGCTATATAAGATCTTCTGCATAACAAAGAATTTTACAAACAAGAATAACATTGACTCAGTAAGATTTAATATATGTTTTAATAAATGTGTTCTTGGATTTTATGTTTTCCATGTATATTTGTCAGCCTGCCTAAACTGTAGGACACACACATACTATTCAAGTTATCCCATCACGTAAGCACCACATGTTATTTCTAAGTACAATGCATATCTTAAATTAGAAATTTAAAAAGTAAATGACTTCATGGGAATAGAACTTGATATAATAACTTTTTTTTACATTAGTGCTGCATTTTGTTTCATCACTGTGTCAAGACGTACAAGAGTCCAAGGTGCACTTTTTTCATGGAGCAATGGTTTCCATACTCTGAGTTAGAAAACCTTGAGAAGAGTGAAAAAGAGAAAGAAGGAGCAAGAATATGCTGCTCTGCAGCTGAGAATTTTTCTAAACTTACATGACACTCAAGATAGAAGCAATAAGGGCTGGGTTTGTGTCTCAGAGGTAGCGTACTTGTGTGAGGCACTGGGTTCGATTCTCAGCACCACATATAAATAAACAAACAAACAAACAAACAAAATGAAATGACCAGACTCTTACCCAAGATTATGGAAGAAGGATTGGTGCTGCTAAAAACTTCATAAGCAAAGATACCCAAAGTAGAAATGGGGTTACAAAGAGAGTAAATACTGTTTTTCTTCACTAAAAATTTTCTATAGTTCTATGATCATGATACGCTAAGTATGGGTCTAAGGGATGAAATGGGGATCCATAAGGCTGCTTTTTATTTCCCAGGAAATATCCCTAGCTAGGGCAATACACAGGTACAGACACACAAAGGTACCTTTGTAATTTTGCTTGAGATAAATTAGAAAAGTTACATTTTTAACAACATGTAACACTCAATGATGGAGCCAGATGTCAACAAGCTTATAGGATTGGTGATGTTTACAACCCTGAGATTGAAGATTTGCCAAGGAAAATCCAAATATTAAAAAAAAAAAAAGAAATGTAAGTAGAACTTTTAATGGCATAGTGTTTATATTCTATTTAGGAGATGAGAAGTGAAAATAGTTCTTGATCTGAAAGTAGGATTGATTATACAACTCCTATCTTTCTCATCTTCTCCTATTTAAAATAATCAGTTGGCTGCACTGGCATTCATATGTATAAAATCCATCTCCTTTCCTGGCTGCACTGTCATTCATATGTATAAAATCCATCTCCTCTCTGTAGCTACAATAGATGTCACTAAGTCTACTTTCTCCAAAGACTGTATAATATAAAAACTTAGGCTGAGACATTGGTCAGTCTTAGTTCAGTTGCTTTGCTAACACAAAAATGCTTACTTTACATCTTTGAATACAACTTTGGTTTGGGGAAGACATATGGAGGTTTTTGAGAAGGGTGTGTATAAGGAACGGATTTTACAAACAGTTCATTTTAAGATTTTAAGGAAAGCAATCCAAAAATTACAGCACAATGATAAGCTGACACATTGTTTTGTCTAAATAATTCCATGTGCTGCAGCACCAATTCTAGGATATCTTCCAAAGCTCCAGATCTTGGGTGCTGCCCTCTTTGTGTGCATGTGCAGCTGCTGAGCCAGCATGCTATGCTCCTCTGACTCAAAAGAATCCTCCATATCCAGGCATTAAGTCACTATACTGGACATGCACCACTGGAATGCTGTGACCTACATATGGTGTATGTGGTTTACATTTTCAGTAACTGGGAGGCAATTTAATTGTCTGACTCAATTACAGTAAGTGAGAGCCAGACTGCCAACTGTTCATTCACCTCACTGAAAACGGACCCCTCCAAGTCAAGCCAAATTCTCGAAGGAGAAGCTGGGTCAGCAGAGCTGCTGCTGAAGCATGTGGGTTCCAGTCTGTATTTTGAGAAAGTTGTTGGTTTTCCTTGATCCTATATTTCCAGCTCTGGCTTTCTGAAACTGGTCAAACTCTAGGATCAATGGTACAATTGAGTTTGACTCACAGCAGAATGGGGATCCTATTTTGGGCAACTGTTTCTTAGAGCAAAGCCAAAAGAAATATTTCCTAGTAGGAAGAACTATAATAAAGCTGGGTTTTGATTAAGTTGGAAAGTACATTTTCTATGCAGCACTGATATCCTTGAATTCTACCCCAGTCTTAATCTCTGTTAGAGAGGGATAGCCTGGACTCTTGAGACTGGACATGTCCTTTGCAGTCAACTGCCTGAAGATCAGTTTGCCAAGTGACTCTTTATTTGACCTGTCAAAACTGGCTTCCCACCAAAAAGTGCAGAGTATACTTAGCCAGAGAACTGCCACTTATCAGAAAACAGCCCCAAGTGTCCACCAAGAAAAAACTGGCCTAACTTCTAGTGCCTAATGAGCCAAGGGAATCTGTTCAAGCCTCTTCCTTTGGGAATTGCCAAGCAGTAGGCGCTAAATTTTAAGTGTTCTCCTCTTTGGAAAGAATGGTAAAAGATAGTGGAAGGAATTCTCAGCAGGGCTGATGACCAACCCTTCTAATAACTATGATAAGTCCTAGAGAAATGTAGAAAAATTCTAGCAAGAAAAGGAAAATCACTGAGAAAGGACATTTTTTTCCCCTTTTTTTCTAACCCACTGGAACTGAAAGTAAATAATTCTTCCATATTTATAGTAACTATGAAAACCCCAACAACTTGATAATGGACAGGCAGCCCACTGACACTTTTCAAAAAACTTGTAATAATTGTGATAGAAACTCGTTCTTCTTTCTCCCATACGCTCAGTTTAATTCAGTAACGGGAAGGCTCAGATTGGGCCAGAAAACACCATAGGAGAAAGCTGTGTCCTGAAACTAGTGCTATTTTTGTTTTAACTTTTAATTTGATTTCATTTGATAAAAGACATATAACATAAAATTTACTATCTTAATTATTTTTAACTGTGCAGATGAGTATTGTTAAATACATTCACAGTTGTGCAATGTATCTTCAGATTTCTTTTTATTTTGAAAAAGTAAACTTCATATCAATTAAATTGCAACTCCCTGCTGTTTATTTTCAAATCTGTTATAAATCATCAGGCTTGTGAATACAGAACAGAAAACTTTTATTTTTTTAAAGTAGGTACCTTTTATTTTTTTAAGTAGAAGGCTTTTTGTTTATTAACTGCTCAAATCTCTTGAAGAAGTTAAAATACTTAAGAAATGTAAGCTCACATGGCATATTTTTTTGTTTATATATTATCAATGCCTTTAGGATCATATATATGGCTATGTTTGAATGGTAAGTGAATCAGGAATTACCATACTTTTGGTTCTATTTAAAATATGATATAAAGATGATGTAATAAAATTTTAAACCAGATATGTCATTAAACATCACCACTAAATAGTAGAAAGTAATTCAATTAAGATGATAACAGTAATCAACACCACTAGATCTTTTAGAGTCTTTACTATTTTCTATAGAGTATATTTTAAAAATAATATTTATTAATTAATTAGTGTTAATATTTTTGGAAATCTTATCTTAAAAATTTTCTTAAAAAAAATTGGGCCCACACACTTGTTGGTGGAGAGTGGTAAGGAGTGGGGGAAATATAATAGGATATGGAAGCCCTGGCACTGTGTCACTTGGGTTTGATCTCATTTTGTTAGCTTCACCCTTTCTTCTGCAATTTCTTTATCTTTAAGATTTTGGGAAGGATTAATGAATAATGCAGGTAAAACTCTTAGCACAGTTCATGGCATGTAGGAAGCAACACAAATTACTCATTATTACTAGGGACTATCAATAAGATATGATTTGGGGTTCCCGGAGACTTCATTCTCCCCCTTGATGAGGAATGATATTCTAAAATTATCATCTAGTTAATTATCATTTTATTAGTTATTCTCCCATCTGTCCCCATTCCCTTTCCCCCTTTCCAGGGAGAATACTGATTGGCATACCTTGTTTGGCTGTCCAGTGTCCCCATAGGAAAGGCTGATACAAGATGACCATGGCCCACATTCATGGTGCAGGGCTAAAAAACAATACTACCATTTTATTCTGTAATTTAATGTTAAGATTAGAATGTTTGTAGAGGGACATACTTTAAGCTCTAAGTAGTAGAATTATCTTTTCTTTTTCATTATTTGTGTTTCCAGTTTTTTATAGCAAATTTTTACCACTATAATAATCAGAAAAAAATAAATATTTAAATAGAAAGAGAGAAAGGAAGGAAGGGAGGAAGGGAGGCAGGTAGCAAAGAATTTGACAACATGATTCAGAGAGTGCTAATCCAGAGCAAGAATCAGAGATTCCCTTTTTGCTTCTTAACTGCAAATCCCTAAGATCTTATGTGTACGGGGAAAGTGATGACTTGGACATCTGGGTCTGTATTGTGTTGTTCTTGTCATTAATCAAGACATTTCTGACAACTTTTCTAGGGTATAATAAAAGTCTATGAAGTACACTGGCTGGCACATGAGATATGCATACTTTTCCTTCTTGGGGTTTTTACAGCTTGTAAATTAAATTGAGAATGTGAAAATTATTTGCCATCTTTTTTCTGCCCCTTAGCCTCAGAGGTCTTCTCACCCATCTACTTTTTCCTTCTCTAAATATGATATTCTAGAATGCTACATGCTGTGGCTTTTACCTTGTTTTCTATGGAAGACTTTTGTATAAAATTTTCTTGTTCCTATGCAGTACATTTCAGTAGAATGACACATTGATTTATTCAATTAGTAAGTTATATTACTACTAAAGACATTTTCTTAAAAATATATAAAAATAATATTTGCAACTATATCCTTAGAAACTTAACTTAGAGTAACAATTTCTCTAGTACTTAGACATATTTCTCTTCCTTGGAAGTTTTTCCTAAGTTTATGTTTATCCATTTGAAGACTGTGACTGAACATTTATGATTTTCCTAGTGAGGAAAAAAGAGATTACGTACCCTAGTTGTTCCATATGCCTGTGTTGTGTCAAAATTTTTGACATTTTATTGATTCTGTCTGGTCATATGGCTCAGGAAACACATCAGCTTATGACATACACGAACACTACTTGAGCCCATTTTCTTACAGTGCATTGAATGGGTCTTTTCTTTGTGAGGCAAGAACTATAGAATTTCAATAAGCCTGGCTTTAAGGGCAGTGAGGATACTACAAGTAAACCTGTGGAACATTTGTTACAAGACTTAGAGAAAAGTAGCATAATTCTCAGACTCAGAAAACTCCTTTATGAGTCAGCACTCTCCTGAGTAGCCGCAGGGCCATCGCTGTGGCATTTCAGGGTGAAGAATTTTCATCATCCCTTCTCGGATGATCCTGGAACCACAGAGCATCTTCTGAGATTCCCACCCAGCACCCACAGCCTCAGCTTCCTGGGCCACTTCCTCCCCAGAGATTCCTTATGACAAACTTATTCTGACCTACAAGGGGAAATCATTACCATAAAACCCTATTCACGTGTGGGAAGTTTATCTCAAAGTCCTTTTATTAAGTGAATAAATAACTTCACTTATAAATTTGAGTAACAACTTTCTCACTCAATTTCTATAAATTTGGAAAAATACAAAAGAGAAAGAAGGGTATTTTTCAGTAGGAAAAAATTCATAAGTAGTTACTAAAGTAAGTAGTAAAGAGTCTGTCCCTTCTACAGATAACTTTTTAATCCACAGAGGCACATATTGAATATACTATGGACCATTTTCTTTCTTTAACACATAAGATGATACTGTTCCTTCCTTTGATTCTCTGAATCCCTTAGTGTACTGATTGCTTGCCCTTTGACCACACATATGCACAAAATCTGGGCTCCTCAGGATTCTTTTCCAAGGTAACTCTCTTTAATTTTAACTTATATAAGACATGTGTCATTTTGTTGATTATCCCCTATGGCATATGAACAGATTAGACACCACGCACTTCAATAATCTATTTGGGGAACTATCAGAATCAAATAATGAATTATGAAAATGCAAAATAAATTAAAATTAAAATGTGCCAATTATTTAAACTTCCATGGGTATATCATGTCACATTTGTCTAGCAAAATAAAATACTATGACAGTTTGCCACATTCTATCAGTTAATATGGTATAGATATCCATAATTATTCTCCTCTCCAAATTAGTTTCTTGTGCTATGATTTTTTAATAATATTTGTCTTATCATACCATAACACTTCTTGACAAGTCTCACTGCTTTGAGATTATCTCCAAAGCAATTTCTGGGTCTTATTATTCCTTGATTTTGGAAGGCTTTGTATGGTTCTTGGCACACAGTATTCAGCCAATACACATTATTGAGTGGATAAAAATAAGACAGATGAATGAATTAATGAATCGATGGATGGATGCACCCTCATATTTGTATATTTGATATTATAATCTTCCTATAAAGCAAATGTAGGAGGACTTACTGGATTTTTTCCTAGAGAGCTCTTTAGGATTAAGCATGATATAAACAGGATGGTGATGTAATATTACACAGCAGTGGCAATACAAACAGTTTGGGTGGGGTGATTTTCTGTTGAGAGCTGTTCTGTGAATTGCTAGGATATTATGTAGCATGCTTGGCCCTAGCAAATAGATGCCAAAAAAAAAAAAAAAAACAAAAAAAAAAACCTCCCTCTCACCCCCCTGCCCTGCCCCCAGATCCCAAAATGACTGCAGACATTGCTAACTATATTGAGGGGGAGTGAGGGACAAAATCAACTTCAGCTGAGAACCTCTGCTATGTAGTGTCTAATTTCATGAGGGCCGTATACATTTGCATTGCACCTCTTTTTTTCTTTTTCAGAAAGTAAGCACATAATTGAGTGGATAATAAAGGGAACAATAGTGAGATTTTCCTGTCCAGATTGAGTTAGATAAAAAAGAAGCTTTGGAGGGTGTGGTGGTGGTGCATGCCTGTTATCCCAGTGACTCCAGAGTCTGAAGCAGAAGGATCACAAATTCAAGATTAGCTTCAGCAACTCAGTGAGACCCTGTCTCAAATAAAAACAAAATTAAATTAATAAAAATTAATTGTTCTTAATAAAGAACCAGGTAAGGTATATGCTATGTAGTGAATGAGGATGAAATAGAGACCTAGAAATTTAGGGAATTGTGTAAGGTCACAATTGGTAGAGCAAAGAATAAATTTGAAATCTTCAATCCCAGTCCCAAACTCCAAATTCACATGTCAAAGAGTGGTCTTGGGAGCTTGTTAAAATTCAGATTCTTGTTCTGCTATCAGCACATTTACTTTTGAGACAGACACTTAAATTATTTTTCTCTACCAGTGACTATATGCAAAGTAATGCACATCAAATTCCTTAACCTGCCAGAAATGTTCTCTTCTGAGGAATGGTTTAACTACTTTTAGAATAATCTCAGAAGAGAATGTATTCATTGATGCTTCTGCAGCTCTCAGCCTCCCCCGCACGCCACCCCGCTCCTTCCCACTAATACTGGACACTATCTTACTTCAATCTTTGCCAGTACTGACACTTGTCTTGGAACTCAGGATCGGGTGTTCCTGGTTCCCTTGGTGTTGAAGCAGCACCGAGAAATGAGGAGACAAGCGTAGAATGCAAGTTTTATTTAGAAAAGAGACAGAACAGAGATAGCAGACTTCTCTGAAGGGAAGTGGGGGCTCAGAGCTGGGTGCCCAAGAAGGGGGGTGTGTCTTGCCTTTTTACAGATTTCACATTTCCTCTCCTCCTCCCCACCTCCTCTTTTTATCCTGCCGGTGTGTCAAAGGACAGGAAAAAACAGCCCAAGGGATATTTGCTAGCCACTCCTAGTGTTAGGAGGAGTGATTCCCTTGGAGGTGTTAGCAACCCATTTCCTTTTCTTTGATAACTAGTCCTCATCTTTTAGACCCAATCATTTACTATGGATGCTGACCTCCTGTCCTTCTCCCTTTCTCAGTACCAGTAGTATAAATTTGTCTTTTGCCCTGATTGTTATTGTGAACATCATTCTGTGATTATTTAGTTGTAACAACTGTCCATATTTTTCTTGGATATTTATATTTACACTTTTGTTAACTGCCTCTTCTTTTCCCAATCTTACATTGTTTTTATTTATTTTCTTGTTTGTTTCTCCTATGTTATCACAAACCTCTGCCAATTTCAGACATTGTGAATGATTTGGGGGGCATTGTCACAAGATTATTCATTTTGCTCATGGAAAAAAAAATCTTAATTTTATGGACATGAAATCTATTGATTCATTTATATCTCTTATCTGGTGTCCAGTTTTATAGATAGTACAATGGAGAGTTTCAAGTGTATATTTTCTTTTCTAAAGTTTGCTGATTTGTGGAGCCCCATATATGATAAAATTTCCATATATTTATGAACACTCAACTTAGATTCTGTTCCAATGATCTCTTGATCTGTTCCTGTGTCATTATCACAAAGACCTCTTTTCCTTTCCCTCTTCCTTCCCTTTCTTCTTTTGTTTCTCTTCTTCTTTATCTCTCCCCCTCTCTTCTTCATTCTCTCTCTTCTCTCCTACTCATTCTTCCTTCTTGTGTCCCTGTTCTATTTTCTCCATGTCCTTTTAACAAATGTAATGGCTGAGTTTTTGTAGCATGTCTATTGTGCCAGTACCTAAATTAGTCAGTTAGTTATATAAGTTACATATAATTATGTGCATATGCACACAGAGAAGGAGAGAGAATGAAAAAGAAATAAAAAAGAAAGATATATTTTGAGAAATGAACACATGTTATTGTGAGGATTACAACTCTGAGATCAGTGGGATAAACCAGCAAAATAAAAATTCAGGCAGAATTTCTCTGTAACAATTTGAGACATAATTCTTTCTTCTTGGGAAGCCTAGTATTGTTCTTCAAATCTTCAATTGATTGAATGAAGCCCACCCATATTATCAAGGGTAACCTTTTTTACTTAAAGTTGTCCAGTGATAGATTTTAACCACATCTACAAAATACCTTCTTGGCAATTCTAGTCTTTGGTGAAACAATTGAATGCAATAGCCTGACAAGTTTAAATAAAATTAACCATTATAACTAACTGGGACATTCATCCATATTTGCTCCCTCACCAACAAATTATTTAGGCGATTTTTTTTTTTTTGGTAGGAGAGGAAATGCCTCAAAAATCCTTGCTGTAATGGAGAATTGAAATGGTAATGGATTCACTAGTTAAATTCACAAAGACTGATATCTTAAAAACGTTAGATCATCTAGTCATGTTCACACTACACATTCTTTTTGTTGTTGTTCTAATTGGTTATACATGACAGCAAAATGCGTATTCTTTAGTTGTTCAGGGCTTCTATGACACCAAGATGAAAATCAATGTAAAATTATCTGGCAAGAATTTTAAAATAGCTGCAATAAAAATAATTCAGTGTTAGCCATTACAAACATGCTACAAACAAATGAAAGAAAATAGCAAAGGCATACAAGTTATGGAGAAGAACCAAATGGAAATATTTGAACTGAAAATTGAATTCTAGCCAAATTCAAATCTTAATAGATAGACCTTGCTGAAGAATGAAGACAGAAGAAAGGATTAGTAAACTTGAATCTAAAACAGTAAAAATTATTCAATATGAACAAAAAAAAAACAAAGCACCGCTAAAATGTGTGTGTGTGTGTGTGTGTGTGTGTAATGCTGTAACAAGTGTTTTAATGTTAATATTTGTTGTCAAAGTTTCAGAAGAGGAAAGACAGAGAGTAGCTGAAAAGTATTCAAAGAAATAATAGTTGAAAATTTCCCAAGCAAGACAAAAATCTACAGATTCAAGAAAATGAGCAGATCAAACATGATATACTGAATGAAATTCATGGGAAAATGCATCATAATGAATCTTCTGAAAAATAAAGACAAATTTTGAAGTCAGTGAGGGAAAATAACATTTCATCTAAAGAGGGAAATAAATTGAATAACAGATGATTTCTCATCATAAATTATGGAAGTCAAAGAACTGTCATAATATTTTTCAAATACAGCTGCTCCTCAGTGTTACTTACCAACATATGCTTTTTAAGTTGAAGATATTGTTGAAAATTTATTTAACACACCTAATCTATCAAAAATCATAGCTCAGGGTAAAAACAGTATACTGTAGGTTACTAGTGTTAACTCTCATGATCATCTATCTGGCTGATTGGGAGCTGCCAAGTGGCTGACCCTGACCGGCACTGTAAGAGAGTATCATATTGCATATTGCTAAGGAAAAAATGAAAATTCAAAATTTTATGCACAGTTTCTACTGCAGGCATATTGCTCTTGTGCCACTGTAAACTTAAAAAATTAAGTTGAACCAGTGTAAGTCAGGGACAGTCTGTTCTGGAAGAAAAGAACACTCAAACAAGAATCCTAAGTCCAGTGAAGACATCCTTCATTAAGGAAAATCAGAATATTCTCGGATGAATGGAGGCCAATGTAATCTATCACTCTGATAGAATGTCTAAAGGAAATTTACTAAATAAATTTTCTAATTAAAATACAATGACAATAAAAAATGATAAGAGAAGGAATCTTAGAATATCAGGAAGCACGGAAGAAAACCAAAAAAAGTAAATATATGGGTAAATATAATAGACTTACATTTTCTTGAATTTTCTAATTGTATTTGACCATTGTAGCAAAAATTATAGCACTAAAATGTTATAAATTCAAATATTTAAAATAACTTTATTATAAGTCAGAGAGGATTAATGATATAAATGCAGGGAAGATTTCTCTACTTCAACTTTAAAAGTGTTGAAAACAATTGACTGTAATAAGCTATACATGATAACGTAGTGATGTTATGATATATATATTTTCATTTACATCATATTCTTGAAATGTCAAAATCATAGAGAGGAAGAGTATATTAGTGGTTAGGGATTATAAGAGGAAAAGATAGGTATGACTAAAAAGGAGGATCAAGAATGATATTATTGTTGGAATAATTTTGTATCTTGATTGTAAAAGTGGCTTTACAAATCTGGAAGTGAAATATGGCCTACAACTTTACATATATATTGCACCAATGTCAGTGTCTTGGTTTTCATTCTGTATTATTGTAATATAAGATAGAACCAGTTGGGAAAAATGGATGAATTGGTACTCAGGACCTTCCCATCCTATCTTGGCAACAACCTATGAATTTATAATTGTTTCAGTATAACAAAACTTAAATCTTCCATTATCCATCAACATGGTAATAAATTAACTAACTTTTGAAAATTGACTTAAAATGAAGAGATATACAAAGTACATGTATGAAGACTTGAATTGGATGTCAACATACTTATATGAAAAATTGTGGTATATATGTGAATTAAGAATCATAATGCAAAAAAAAGTAAATGTATAAAGGTATAAATTGACGTGAACATACTTTATATACAGAGATATGAAAAATTGTGATCTATATGTATAATAAGGATCATAATACATTTCACTGTTGTCGTGTATTTAAAAAATAATAAAATCAATAAAAAACATGCATTTTTCTCTTTTGGTATTTAGGATGTCTTTAAAGCTTCGAAAGATGAAATCATACCTGGGGGCACCATTCCCATGTAGAACTAGGGAAGACTAAGACCTTATTCATTCTATCATGAATTCAAAGAAATAATGTATCTATTTTCTGATAAACACAAAGCTGCCTAAGAAGATCAAAATCAAATAAAACATGGTCCCCATTTTTTGGAAGCCTATTAGACTACCAGGGATACATAAGTATATAAGTGAATCAGGGTCTTAATGTGCTATTGATTGTGTAGTTTCTTTTTCAAGGTGCACTTATAACACTAGCAGGAATATCCAGGGACCTCAGAGAATGCTATTTTAAAAGAAATAATCTTTCAACAGAGAGTTGAAGGATGGGAAACAGAGCAAAGAGCTAGTTTATTTATTATTTATTATTGTAAATCCAACACCTAAAACTGATTACTGTTGTTCAGGAGGTACTCCAAAAATGTGGGACTCTCTGGGCGTTCAGAGCTATGTGAGAGGAAGAGATGCCCTACAAATATGCAAGCAGAGAAAGAATAAATATTTATTTTTTTTCCCTGAGGAGAACTGGGGATGTCAAGATGATTTATTGAACCAACCTAGTAGAAACCATTCAAACTCTTAGATATTCTATCTTTTCATTCACACATAAATATGGAGGCTTCCTTAAGATCACTGTACGTTTCATATTCTTCTTATGCCTTCTCCCAATCCTTTACATGGAAGTCCAGATTTATCATAATTCCTAATGGAAATACAACCAATTGTGGTAGGAATTTATTATTTTTTAATGTAAATCAAAGTTTATAAGTCAAACTTTCAGGACATGTCCAATGTTTACCTTTTGCATCTAACTTAAAAAAGGAAATTTTGACATTAGTCCAATATCATATTTTTGAACACCATATTTAACATAATTGTGATTATGAAATTTGCCAATCTTATATTTGCATTATCATTTGTTTTTACTCTAAATAATTTCCTATCCTTTCTCAACTTTTAAAATATCTTCCCTTTTATTATTCTACACTCCCACTATATATATATATATATATATATATATATATATATATATATATTTTTTTTTTTTTTTTTTTTTTTTTTCTGGGAGGGGGGTTTCCCTCTAATTCTCTGTTGACTTAGTTCACTCCCTTCATTCACAGAGAAATCCAACAGTTTGAAGACAGAATGAAGATGTCTAAAATCTACATGGGTTGGGCCAGAAGAAAATTTACTTTTCTATTATGTAAATCTAAATAAGACAAATCAAACAATAGAATGTTTAAAAGTAAATTTTTTGTGTTTTTTAAAATATTTGTAAGACAAAATTTATTTAAAGAATAATTTTAGTAAATTATTTGGGTTTGAAAGTCATAAAGTTTAATGTCACTTTTTATGTTAACTTCTAGGAATGCTAACATTATAAATGGAACTAAATATAGATTTCTGCTGTCAATATGAAACTTGTTAGTCAACATATGATATTAAAAATAGATCTTAAACTTGTTACACACTGTTTGGAAATTTATATATCATCTCTAATTATTGAGTTGTTATTAAAATGGCAATTATGAACTGTTCACTTCTATGTATAAATTAATGACTTGGAAGTTGGCCTATTCTCCAATGGTTTCTAAGAATTGCAGCAGAAAATCAGAAAAAGAAAGTGAGTTAAATGTGATCTCCATAGGCTGACTGGGTTGATATAAACTTTTTGTTTTTCAGTGTTACCATCCATCATAAGATAGTATTTTTTAAAACTCCTTGCAATAATTGAAGGACATTTTAGCAAGAAAAAAATTAGTCTTAGTACTTACTGCCATTTAGAGATGCAATGTAAAAATATATACATCTGCTTTTGGCAGAGTTGTGCATCCTGTAGAACATCATTCACTTTTAAATTTGCCACCATCCTTGGAACATTCACTCAAGTGTTATGTAAACAAACCAATGTTTAGAGCTTCATCTCTATATTTTCCTCACAGTAAGCCACTAGATACTCACTTTGGAAATTATTCAGTTATTATAATCAATTTTAAATGAAAAATTCAAATAATTTACATTGCAAAACATAAAACAGTCCACTTCTGAATTTTCTTTTTTTTTGAATTATGTATATGAGATAATAATGAAGAAATACCAGGGAACACAGTCAATGTTCAATAGACAAAAATGGCAAATAATTACATGTAAAATATATATGTGTGTACATGTATGTGACAAATGTTATATATGTATATATACATATATAAAAATACATCTAATAATATAATATTATAGCTAGGCATTTTTGTATGTGTACTAATGAGTATGCCCTAAATTCCAGGTGCTTTACTCAGTATTTTATTTTATTTATTATTTTATTTTGTTTTATTTGGCAGTGCTGGAGATTGAACCCAGGACTTCCTGCATGTGAAGTGAGCACTGAACTACATCCCCAGTCCTTTTTATTTTTTAATTCTTTCCAAGTTACCTAGGTTGGTTTAAAACTCATGATCCTCCTTCCTCAGCTTCCCACATTGCTGGGATTATAAACATGTACTAGGACCAGCAATAATTTATTTTTACTTTCTTATTTCATCCTTGTAAGAACTCTAAGAAGTACGTAATATTATAATTTTCATTTTATAGAAGAGAACATTAAATTAAAATTAATTAAATTTTAAAATTTAATTAACTTTTTCAAATTTTCCCAGCTAGTGAGAGTGTTGAGTTAAAGAAAATAAAATAAGGGTAGGGAGTAAACTGTAGAGCCCATGTACTCACACACCAGTTTCCCATTTAGCCCAAAATACCTGAGTACACACACATATCCTAAGCTTGTTTATTTAATTTTTAAAGAACATCATATAAAGTGAAATAAGCCAGACACAGAAAGAAAAATATTGCATAATCTCATTTAAATGTGGAATTTAAAAAGGAGGAGGGATAAAATACATAAAGATTAAGAACCAAAAAAAATGGTAACTCTAAGTGGGGAGGGAAAGGAAATAGGAAGGTGAAGACCGAAGTAGCCGATATGTAAGCAGAGCATGGTTAGAGATCTAATGCCCAATGTGAGAACTAAATTTTGTTACTAAGTATATTTTAACTGCTCTTGTCACAAAATAGTTACCATATGAAATGATAGATATTTTAATCCATTTCACTATAGCAACCATCTTATGATTTACACATTCCATAACATCATTTTGTAAACCTCAAAAATACATACTAATAAAAATTTCTTACAAACAAAAAGTCAACATGTCCCAACTTGGGTATTTAAATTAACTCACTATTTGGAATTTTTCAAGTCATTCCATAGCAATTGTCCAACATAGGGGAAAATATGTGACATTTTCAAGGAATAGAAATTAAGCAATCCATATGGCCATGTTTCCCCTGGAAACAACATGTTTTGGCTCATTGCTAGAGCATGCATCAGAGCTGGGCAGGCTTTAGCTCATGTCCCAGAGCCACTTGATGATTGTTTTAGCAGGAGGCACCAACTCTTTGAGCAGAATTAAAGCCAGGACTTGTGCAAATCTGACCTGACTCCTCCTCTGTGAACAGCTGATGGAAGACAGACTTCGTGTGTTCTAGTCTGGGAGAACTTCAAGGATGTCGTGGTCTCTTTAGTCATATGCCCATATATGAGCTGCTTCATAGAAGGATAAAACTAGAAAGGTACAAGAAAGAATGCCTCATCAGAGTCCTACATTTGGTAGCCAGATCTGAAGAGTAAAGTAACTGACTCAGAGCCACACAGATGATCAAAGGCACAGTTAGGAGGGAAACTGAGATCTCCTGATTCAATACAGTGATGTTTCTTAGCCCCATCTAACATCAACCGAGAAGTATTCTCTTCATTGCAAATGTGAAACTGGTTAATTCAAAGAGGCTAGAGTTTAAAGGAATTTATTTTTGGTTCTGTAACTGAAACAGCCACAACAACAACAACAACAAAAAACTAGCTTTTCTCTTCATCTTTCACCAATATTTTTTCTATGTTGATTCCATTCTCACGCTTCACAGTGTAGCAAGATAGTTAAAGCAGCTCTAGCTTCAGTACCCTCTTAAGTTCAAGGGCACAGGAAAAGAGAACATAGTTTACTTTCTGCTTCTATAACTGAGCACCACACACTGGCTAATTTATGAAGAATGGAGGTTTATCTAGCTTATCATTCTGGAGGTTGAGAAACCTAAGAGTATGGCACTGACTCATGCCCAGCATCTGCTGAGGGCCCTCTGGCAGGTAGGGACTCTACAGAGTCCTAAGGCTGTGCAATAGCAAGGCAGAGCAAGCTTGCTTATTTGGGTGTCTCTTCATGTTCTCCTGGAGTCACTAGTTTAACCATAAGGGCCCCACACTAATGGCTTCATCCAATCCTAATGACCTCCCAAAGGCCCCACCTTAACAAATGGCACAATTAACAAGTGACTTTGTTCAAAGTGGGCTCAACAGGTGTGGACAAATCTTCATATCAAAGCAGAAAACTTTCCTTTTCCAAAAAACTTCAAACTAAAATCTCTGGTCTGACTTGACCTATCTGGAACTGTGTTTGTCCCTCTGTCCCCCAAGAAGCATGAATGCCGGGGTAGTGAATGCACGGATTCAGGCAGAAGTTCAGCCACATGTCCACTCCTCCACAACCGTGATACTAAGAGTGGGCAGGCATTTGGGATATTTTCAACAACAGAAGGTATATGAATGGAAAGTGCCAGAACAACATATGTTCATTATACAAATGTAAATGCCACCTTTAAAGTATGAAAATGACTGGGGATATTTAAAGAAAGGAACAGAAGTCTCTGTATCAGTGAAAGAAGACATATCAAAATTTGTGATTAAATATTCTTCAAATTAGTTACATTTTTATAAATCAATTTAAATGAAGAAGAATAAAACAATTTTAATAAAGATAACTAAAAAAGTGAAAGGATATCACAAGTTTTTGTGAGGAAGGGTAATGTGGAAAAGTGTTATCCCACCTGCAGGAAGCAGAAATGGTCATATCATGAAATATTTGTTAATTAAAAATAAAATACTAACTTTAAAAGAGTTGTCAGAGGAGGGAAGAAAAAAAAAAAAAAGAGTGGGTATAGCTTCAAGAGATAATCCAGAAAATTAAACTACAAGGAATTCTATTACTTCTATCAAAGAAATAATCATGGAAATTTCCCAGAACCAAATAGTTCATTAATATAAAAGGAAATGTAAACTCTATTTATAAATGACACAACAATAATGGTCAATAATTAGTATCTGTGAAGTCACAATAACCAATCTAAAATGTGATATAACAACATTGGGCAGTACAAGGAAGGAAGGAATAGACATAAAAGAGTTTGAAAAAAAATCTTATTTACCAAAAGAAGAAATCGATATAAAATCTAAAATTGATCATTAAAAAAAACAGAGCTTCATATTATTTGGAATTATAACAAATTTTTTAAAAATTCAAATTAATTGGTATATGAATATTTGATTGTTTGATACTTAAAAAAGGCTTTATATAAGATTTTATAGTACCACTTGCCCCTAAAACTCTCTGCATATAGAGCTTACATTTTTAAAAAAGGGAAAAGAAAATCCAGTAAACACTAAACATATAATCCTATCATTACTCAAGAGCTTGAGACACTATTCTTTTTATTTTTAACTTTCTATATAAAAAGACATGATTATTATTTGCTTGAGCTTCTCTGTTCCATAAGGACAGGAACCACAGCTTTATACTTTTATCAATATTAGGGTTGTAGATCCATTTAAGTGCTTTTTTGTTTTTGTTTTGTTTTTTGAACACTTATTTCTAGGGAGCTTTGATAATTATAGGCCTTACATTAGAAGAAGATATACGATCCTATTGATTCATAGATATACTTGATTAGAGTAGACTCTTCTGTATTACTCTTCTCTAATTTGCACATAATTTTCTGTTGTCCCAGTGGTTTTCTACACTAACAAAAAACAAGCTTCCCAACTTAACAAAAATAAGCAAAAACCCACACATATACACATTTGGATTATAATGCTATTCCTACTTACTGATTAGGAGAAACTTCTTTCGCTACGTAAAGCTTTGGAACACAATTTTATTTTCCCCTAACCCCAGTTTTGAGCCACATCTTATGTTGCACAGTTGTCATGTCTTTGTAGTATCCTTGGTATGTCTCTGTGTATTTCTCAGGAAATACTTACCAAGAACTCACTAGAACTGCATAATTTGTTGGCAGTTTTCTCAAGGATCTCACTGGAATTTAAACTCCAAAAGAGCAGGGGTTTTGTCTACCTTATTCAACACCCCCTCCCTCATGTAGAAAACAGTATCTGGCATGCAGCATGTGCTGTGCAGATGTTTGAGTTAGTTGACCGACTCACAGAGGAAACAGTACTTTGTGTTTTAGAGTCAGATGATCCTGGATTAAAGTTTTCGTTCTGACACTTTCTGTATCTGTGATCTTGCAAATATTTTAAACATTCTTTCCATGCATTTCCTCATCTATAAAATGGAAATAAAAATGTGTATAGCTCTTGTGAGAATTACATATAAATGATGTGTAAATTTTGTAACAGAGTGGCTGAGTAAACTCTTAGAAAATGGTATCTAAAACTATTGAGAGATTTTTAAAAAATGAGAATTCATTCATAACCACAGTAAAAGTGAAGTTTAGTACAACAAAGATTCTTGCCAGTAAATTCAGAAATGGGATTCCTTAGAATTTCCTGCTTGAGGTCATTAACAGAGATAGACTTGCCTAGTGAAAGGAGCCTCCTGATTCCTGTTTTCTCTTTGGCTATAGAAGGATAGTCAACAAATTAATATTAATGATATTTTAAATGTTAAATTTTATAAATATAAAATGTATCATCTGATGATTTCATATAATTAACATCTATCCCTTTTATCTCAACAGAATCAATTAGGAAGTTTGTTCAAGTAGGTAAAAGATAGTTTTAGAACAATAATTAAAAATGCTTCCTTCTCAACACCTCCCCCACTGCAAGTAGCCTCTGTAAAATAAGCATCTGGCCTGTGTCCCTTTATTTGTTCTGGTAGATGTCCCTTCATCTCTGTAAGATATCATCTGAAAGCTTAAATGGAAGCTTTATTTCACACAGTTCAAGTATGATCCTCCCAAGATTATACTTGAATAATTCATATGCAGCAATAATATTTGGTTAAAAATGAAATAATATTTGGTTAAAAATCTCACCCACCTTTATGTCAAAAGCCTTGAAAAATTACATGCTTTTCCTAGTTGTAGTAGAAATGATAGGCTGGGAGATGCAAAAAAATAGTTCTACTGAGAAAATCTGGTTAACTAGAGAATTCACCATTTCTAAGTGACCACTTCATTTTTTAAAAAACTTTAAATTTGTTTTAATTAGTTATACATGACAGTAGAATGCATTTATGCACTTTGATATATCATACATAAATAGGGTATAATTACTAATTTTTCTGATTGTACATGTTGTAGAATCACATTGGTCATGCAGTCACATATGTTCATAAGGTAATAATATATGTTTCATTCTATTATTCTTCCTATCCCCATATCCCGTCCCCTCCCTTCACTATCCTCTACTTAATCTAAAGTAACTCTATTCTTCTCTATTGCCCTGCTCCCTTTATTGTGAATTAGCATACGCATATCAGAGAAAACATTCAGCCTTTGGTTTTGGGGGATTGGCTTATTTCACTTAGAAAGATGTTCTCCAACTCCATCCAATTACTGACAAGTGTCATAATTCTATTCTTCTTTAAAGCTGAGAAATATTCCATTGAGTATATATACCACATTTTCTTTATCCATTCATCTACTGAAAGGCACCGAGGATTAGTCCATAGTTTAGCTATTGTGAATTGAGCTGCTATAAACATTGACATGGCCATGTTACTATAGTATGCTGATTTTAAGTCCTTGGTTATAAACTGAGAATGGATATCTGGGTCAAGTGGTGGTTCTATTCCAAGTTTTCTGAGGAATCTCCATACTGATTTCCATAATGGTTGCACCAATTTGCAGTCCCATAAACAATGTATGAGTGTGCCTTTTTCCCACATCCTCACTACTTCTTTTTTCATTTGAACCTTCATACAAGTAATATTCTTACAACCATTAAAAACTAAAAATCCTAAAAGAATTTATGAAGAAATTATTACTCTATAAATTATAAATGTTTTTATATTGTGAGGTTTATATAATATCAATGAAAAATATAAAATAATAAAAAGCAATAACTGCTGACGACAGTTTGTAATTTGGCCAAAGGACTTTATGTCTAAAGGAATTTTTATAAAAAGAGTATAGCAATATAAAAAGCATCCACAATCCAACACAGGAACATTGCTTAAAAATAGAAGAAAATTCTCCATGTAGTTTTTCTAAAGAAAATATAATAATCATATGAATTCTATAACACAAGAAGACATAAAACCACAGAATGATGAGCCACAATTACATTGAAAAACTCCAAGGGGCAAGACATCATTCAAAATTCATGATAAACTTCTAAATGAATTAGAAATAACAATGCACATAATAGAACTGAAATGAAATTGCTTCTATAGAAAAAAAGGATCAAGATAACCAGAATTAATGCAGAGGAAAAATGATATTTATGAAGACATGACCCTGAAATGAAACAAGAATTGCATCTACAGAGGAGAAAGGACACTTTGTTCCAAGCAAAAATAATATGAAGAATGAACTCTCATGCTTATCCTGGGTGAGTTTTATTACTTCCAAGTTCATAATTCTGCAGGCATCCAAATAGAAAAACAACTCATTTATAAGAAGAGAGGGTAGAAAAACAGTCTAACCTCAGACTTTGTTTCAACTCCATTTAATGCCAGAACACAGTGGAGCAAAGTACACAGAGCATGTGAAGACCCCAAATGAGTGCACACTGTTGTCATGCTGTCATTCAAGCATCAAGGCAAGAGGCAGACACTTTCACATTGAAAGAATGCAGGGACTAGAACTTTCCTGAACCCTTCATAGAAAAAAAGAAAAAAATGTACCATAGAAGTACATCAAGCCAATTGAATCATGAATAGGGAAGAGGCAGTGAGAGAAACACAGAGCACTCAGTATCGGTGACCATAGAGCAATATCTATAAAACTCCAATGACAAAACACAGTGACCAAATTCTATACTTGGCCATCTGATTCTTTTATTATGAAGACAGTAAGTGGGTAATTTCAAATTTATAAGGACTCAGGAAATAAATAAACTCTTCAACAAAAGTTGAGGAAATACAATCAATCAAAAAATTCTTTGAGACAAGAAACAGAAAAGCCCAGAAAAAATAAGTGTAACAGAAATCATCAACACATAATTAAAACATTAAAACATCCTTTATCAACTTAAAAAATATAAATATCAAAATATAGTACTAGAACACAGGGGTAGGTCAAAATGGAAATGGACTCATTTTCTCATGTTGGTTTCTGAGAGCTAATTGTTACTAAACAAAATACTGCTTGAAGTTTACAAATATGACTCTAATTATGTTTTATAATTTGTTAAACTTTGAGGGACCTTTGGAAATTGATATCACTTCTGTGGAAATATTTCTCTGAAGTTCTTTTGTTACTTCAATTCTTTCCTATTAAATATAAATTTAAATGTACTTCTTTATAATTTTTAAAAGTATGAATAATGTGAGACTATTTTCAAAAATGTATTTATCTTTCTGGCACATAGATATCTGGGATTATTTTGGTCTAGTGTTAATGCCTTTCTAGATGGTGCAGTTTTTAAATTTCTTCTTTTTTTGTCTTTTCTGTATCAGTTGAAGTACTTGTAATAAAATGCATCATCTTTAGAAAAGTAATAACATTTTATATGTGTGTGTGTGTGTGTGTGTGTGTGTGTTTGTGTGAAATGAACAAAGAGAAAGAATCAAGGGAGTTCAGTGGCAGCATTAGAACATTAGAACAAATGTCCTTGGGTCTGCAGCTGTCATTTGAGGTTAATCCTATTTCATTTGCTTAGGACTTTTTTTATTAGAGTACAAAACCACCAGCAAAATCATTCCTAATTCTGGTAAAAATGATTCACATTCACCTCTGGCACCCAGAGAAATGCTGTGGTGTGAAGACATCAATATCAGCTCTGCACTGTTTATCATGTGTGTCAATGAAATGTTTAGCACTGTTAATATTTTATTTGATATTTTACACTCAGAAAATAAAGATTCATTTTTTCAGCAAGCATCTATCAAACACTTACAAATATGAAGTCCTAAAAAGTGAATGTGAATCTCATAAGCTCACAATCGACTCTGGGAGACAAACACGTGGATAAGCCATGAGGAACGTTAATAATTTGCCAGGCAACTGAGAAACTGCCTTTTCTTGACTTAGACTACCATATTCTTAGTCCTAGAGATTTGTTCCCTCAAATACATTTGAGTTCAATGCCAGCTGGATATGATGTGATTTTTTTTTAAATATTGCTTTTGAATGTTTCTATTTAGAAATGTGTTGGGAGTATGTGAATACGTTTTACATTATGCATTATTTATATTCTTTTTTGGCAAAACAAAATTAACTTTTTAAAATAACAAATGCTACAGTTTACCATATGGTATTTTAAAGTCCTTGTTACTATTTGTGTTCAGTGCCATTCAGTTTACTTTTAAATGGATTTTCCATTGAAAGCTTAAGCTAGTGTCTGATGGAATTAATGCATGAAGTTAAGGTCAGACAGCATGAATTATTCATTGAGTTCTCACACTTGCCTTTATGGTTAAGTCATCATAATATATCATAGTTGTCATAGAAAATATTAACTTTCTAAAGCTAAAAATTATTAATCTTTTAAAAGTTCCTTTTATATTTCATGTTATAAGAGCCTTTTATCAGAGACAAAGAATTACTACTTGAGGAATAAATTTTGATATTGTGTTTAAACAAAATGATCTTTATCTTTAATAAACTCAGACTTGTACATGTACAATTTCTTAAGTATTTTAAAGCTTTCACTTTTGAATAAATACTGTTTATATTAAACATAGTTATTTTAGTACATTAGTCTAGAATTGATTCTGAATTTTTATATCCTTTAAGATTTTGTATGAACACAAAATGAGGAAAAACTGCAGTACAGATGCTACTCTTATTCTTCAGGTATTTCTTTTTTATCTTAACTTAATTGTTTTAATTTGAATTCATATCGTAGAATAGTGGCATACGATTAATTCATTTCTTTTTGTTTAAATATTTTCTTAGTTGTCAATGGACTTTATTTATTTATATGTGGTGCTGAGAATTGAACCCAGTGTCTCACACATGCTAGGCAAGTGCTCTACCACTGAGCCACAACCCCAACCCTGCTATTAATTCATTTTTAAGGGTGTGCCCGAAAAAGGAGAGTGCAGTCTAGAGGTACCATTGTACTTGGAGTAAAATCTAAACTCCCCTCAATGACCTGCACAGCTGGCTTGTAGGATTTGCTCTTTGTGCACAACTGCCCAAGCTCTCCCCCTCCTTTCTCTTCTTCAGTCACATTTGGCCTCTGTGAAGACTTCATGCTCATTCCTGACCTTGTCCTAGCTCTTCCCTGGATCTAGCAGGTTCTCCCAAAATCTTCACACTTTGATCTAGATGGGTACCCAGGATTTAAAATATCAACTTGAAGAAGATATTTCCTTATTATATTTTCTCTATAATGCATCATTATTTCAAATTACCTCATTGGTACATTTGTGAGCTCACAAATGGAAAAGTTGGTTGCTGTTCCACCTCTGGGTTATTACCCACAAGAGACCAGACACCGGCTTCTACTTTTCTTGGTTTCTGTGTCCCTTATCATCAGGGCCAGATAACAAATATTTTAGGTTTTGTGAGTCATAGTCTTGTTTGATCCTCCCCCTCTCCATTCCTTTTGATAAAAGAAAATTATGTCTTAAATTTAATGACAAAGTACAGAGAGCAGAGGGAGTAAGAGATAAGGGAAGTAAATCAGTTAAAAGCTACAGGCTAAAACCAATAAAAGACTATCACACATTCCTGAATGCATATTAAAATCTGGACTTAGCCCCTGGTGACTGGCCTCCAGGTTCCACTGCTTCCTGTTTACACATAAGCTACTAACCCCAATGAATTCAAAGTCAACAAGGACTACTCCTTATGGACTGCCTGCCTATCCCAAAACATTTCCTGCTTCCCAGGTTAATATAAACATTTTCTGATTCCCTTCCTTTCATTATAAAAATGCTCTTAGCTCTTGGCTTTAGTGGTGTATCCTCAACTACTCTCTAGCCTTGTTGCTGTTTTTAGTAAAACTTGTCCCAGGAGACAGTTCTTTTCTTGCTAACATCCCTAATGGCTCAATCAATCCTTCTTATTAAGAGGAATAGAAATTTTGTTTAACTATTCTTTTTTTCTTCTTCTTTGTCTTCATTTTCACCTGCTGTTTTTCTTTCTTTGAGTTTTTCTCTCTTCATTAAATGTGTAAAAGGACTCAAGCAGGCTATATACAAAGAAGGCCATGAAAAGAAATGCCCATGGACTGGATTTTGCCCACGGTACCTGGGTCAGTGTTTCCTGGCTGCTGCTGTAGGTTTTGTCTTCAACTATATATTGCTGCTCCAGATCTCTGAATCAGAGTCTCTAGAGAAAGGCCCTGGACATCATTTTCTCAAGGATCTCAATTAATTCTTAGACATTGATAAATTTGAGAACAAACACACTGAGTAAATTTAGGAAGCTATTCAGGTAAGAGAATAAGAAAAATGAAATTCCACCAATGTCTTTTTTAGTAAAATGCTGAAGTATTTAATGTATGTGAGGATTAACACATTAATTTACCTTAAATTGCCACATGAAATGAACAGTAGCAATGACAAGTAATAGAGGATAGTACTTCTGTCCTTGAGTCTTAACTTTTTTTTAGTGTTTTAACTTCTCTGTGAAAGGTTATTATGGCACTGCATAATATGAAGTGCATCTTATTTTTCATAAATTTTAAGTATTTTGAAGACACATTTTTTTAAAAAACTAAAAGGAAAGAGTTTTTAACCAAATAGTATGTACTAAACTTCTATTCGTTCAAAATAACTTACATGCTATAAAAGTACAATTATGGGGTCACGTGGAACATAACCAAAATGGACCAAAAGTTTATATTTGCTTGTATATTTGATTTTGATTGATTAAACATTTTCTCTTCAATGGAAAGTTTTCTCAGAAAACAAGCAACTTCATAATAGATTCCAAAACATAAAGTCATGGAGTGCTAAGTGGCCAGAACACCATGTAAAAATTAGATTAAAATATGGACAGTCACATAATATACATGTGTCTGTTTACACATGCACATGCACAAACATACCCAGATTCTTCTACAGAAAAATGTGTTAGGTGTTGATTGTCCCGTTACCATATAAACACATAGAAACATTTCTGTGCTTATGTCAATTGCTTTAAAAAGCTATTATTTTATAGTCAATGCCAATTTTCTCAAATCATGAGGATCTTATTATATCTTAACAATTGAAGTTCTACACTTTTGTGATCTGCTTTTCCAGTTAGGAAGAATTTTTACATGATAAGAAAGTGGTGACTCATGCCAAATAAATCATGGCCTGCCATTATGAAGTAAAAGCATTTGGGCATGTGATAATCTTACAAGACATGATATATGTGAACACCCTAGTATCCCCTTAAAAGTCATAGTATTATACATTTTCACATACATCCCAGGGAATCTTGATAAGGACACATGAAAAACACCATGTGGTTCCATGATAACTTTCTTTCATTTAGCTGTCATAGTTAGTGAGCACCAAAGCTTTGTCAGCTCAAAATGTTATAATGCAACTAAGGATGAAAGGGTAAAACCGTGATCCCAATCACAATATTATTTAGTATTATTTAATATAGCATTATTTCAAGGACTGAAGTGGAACATCTGTTTTTTCTTGGTACAAGAGATTACTGAGTTTAAAAAAAAAAAAAACCAGAGATTCAAAAATAATTTCACAGCAGCTATTCTTTAAATTTCATAGTTATTTGTTTCATTATTATTAATATCCTTAAAAATGCAAGTATTTAAATTATAAATGTCTTCTTAGAAAAAAGATAATCAACTCATAATTGTAACTCTAAATGAAATAGAACAAATATACAGACTTGCATTTCTGATGGTACAATAAAGTATAAATTTTGAGATTTTTGTTTTCATAAAATCCTCATAATATTCAAATATCTTTTAAAATGCAGAGCCAAGCCCACAAGAAAATAAATCTCCAAAAGTCAAGATTAAAGTGAGAGAACCAATCCACAGTACAAAGCCAATCACTTACATTGGAGACACTTGCTCATCTTCTGTGGAGTTTTAAGTCTTCACAGGGAACTCAAGCAATACTAGATACAAAGAGGGGAGGACATGATGGTAAAAGAAAAAAAAAAAAGGAGCTGTCATATGCCTCAAGGCCCAAGGTGGAATCCTGATTTCAAATGAGAACCAGCAAGATTTAAAGAAACATTATAGACTCTTTTAATCACAACCAGAATCTTCATCCATCTAACCTTAAACTAAGGATAAATAAACTTGCATATACTTTAAGCCTGGTAGCTTTGTTTCTCTTTGTTACAGTAGCCTGACATATATTCAATGCCCATACAGTTCTGTCCATTGAAATATTCTTTCTTTAGTTGGAGAATTGCTGAATCCCCCCAAAGCTCCTCCAGCACAACACCCATCTTGAAAAGCCTCAGCCAATGAACTTATGCTCTCTTCAGCACCTAAAACATGGCTTATAATTTATTTAGGCTCCCACATGATCTTACATAACCACAGCATTGGCCACATCTTATTTGTGGTTAGTAGCCCATCATCCCTTTCTCAAATGGATTCCCCTCAAGGATATTGATTTATCATCACATCATACATGGTATTAAATTAATGTGCTGAATGAACAAATAAATACTCTGGCCCTCCCCATGCAAACTCTTTTCATCTCAAGCACTTGACCACTTCCTCCTTCTGAGAGAAGGAGTTGCTAATCCAGTTGCTAAGAAAGTGAAACATTAATTGAGCTACTTTCAGTTGCATTATCAGCTCACTCTACCTTACCAGTAGCATTCCCTTCAAATCTCCTCTTCCACTACTCACGCATCAGTATCTCTTCTCCTTTCTCTTTCCATCTGAATAGGGCTTCCATCTGGTGGGAGAAGTCTGTCCTTTTCTCTTTCTGATCCAGCTCTTAGAATAAAAGACTGTTTGGATAGTAGATTTGATATCTTCTCCATAATTACAAGTATCGCTATGTGAGCACGTAGGTTCCTATATTTAGATTCAGAATATTTGAGAGGAAATTCTAATTTAGGATAATTTCTAAGCCACACTAAAAAAACCCAGCCTTTGCCACAGCATTTTTTTGTCAGAGTAAGGATTTTCCAAGGTACAAATAAAATTGATATCTTTGTCACAAGTGACTTCATCTCCCCTTGGTTGACTCCAACAGTGGAAAAAGATTAATGATATTAGTATTAGTGCATTCAAACCTTAATAGTTTTTTTTTTCTTTTTTTTTTGTCACCAGGGATTGAGCCGAGGACTCACACATGCTAAACTTACACTCTACCACTAAACTGTAACATCAGCCCCAAGGCCTACTTTCTTATATACCCCTCCATATCCAAATTAGTGCTCTAATGTTTTTTTGTGTATTACATGTCTTATTTTTAAAAATCTGTTGAATGTCAGTAAATATAAGAAAGCAGAAAAAGTTGGTTTCAGACTACAGTTAAGGCAGCAGCTCTATGAGGACTAATCTGAAATAGTAAACTTGTTAGTAAAGGACATGAAAGGAGTAAAGGACAGTGAACAGTGAGGAAGACAATGGACAGGAGGTGTCAGGAGGACTGCTGGACTGTGAGTATGGAGTTCTGAAGGGAGTTAGTCTGAAAGATCGATGTATTGAGATGAATAGCTACCTACCGTGTGGAGGTGCTGTAGTCAGTGGCAGTGATGAGGTCAAGGGAACTGCTGGGGAGTGAGGAGCTAAGGACATGCAGAGGATGGGAGATCTGGATGTCAGAAGGGTCTTCCACTTGTGTGATGGGGACAAGAGAATATCAGAACAAGGATAATCAAGAAATGATATACAATTACCCAGGGGTAGGATAGCAGTGGCAGAGAATTCAAACATAGCAGATCATAGGGGAGTGGGGGGAATAATCTTGAATAGATAGAAGATTTTTAAAAACATACCAAGACAATAGTTAAGCCTAGTAGTACAAGAGCTATGAGGGGAAAACCACCTCCTAACATGAGATTGGTAGAAGTGATAGAGTCCTGGAGAGAGCCAGATTTCCATGAAAGTAAGACCGTGAAAGGTGAATTCAGAATAGAGGCTGAGCAAATAGAGGGTTCTCACCTAAAATGAACTGAGGAATCCAGAGTTTTAGGAATTCACAGAAGGAGAAGGACACAGAATAGGATTGGAATAGAAGGACGGGTCCCAGAAGCCAGGACTTGTCATGAAGGCTGACGACAGGTGAAAGGGGCAGAAGGATGCTTGGTCTAGTGGCTGAGGGTTGATAAAGGCGGCCAGGCTGTCAGTGCTATGAGGTGGGCAGCACTGGATTTCTGTGGCACTCTCCTGACCAGGAGAGTCTCAGTCCCAGTGTACAGTTCACCTTCACCTTAGATGAGAGAGAGGTGAAGCTACTGAGTGTCTACTTTCAACTATGCCCACCAGTATAGATAAAACTTCTGGAGAAGAGTTAAACCCTCTCCACTCCTGATGATGCTGCATCCAAGGATACTGAATCACTCTTCACCCTCTATGTGACCTTCACGTGACCCTGAAGCACTATTTCCTCATCTCCAATGTTAATGATAACTATGATAATTAAATGCCGTTACATAGAAAATGTCTGATTAAGAGACTGGTTCTTAGGAGACACTCAGTATATGTTATCTGTTGTTTGTTTCCCCAAAGCTTAAGTTAATCAAAGCCTATTGCCTTGTTGTTCTGACTAAATTAATTTCTTATACAGAAACTCACCTACTGATTTCTAGAAACTATGTAACCTTTATCAAACATACTTGAAGATAAATCATGTTTATTAGCACCACTTCAGCACATAGGTTGGAGAGACTGACTCTACAGTGAGATGTGTTATTTGAAACTGTTTCATATTCATTGTTATGTCTGTGATATTCTTGAACACATTATATGTTGTGTCTAAACACTTTATTCTTCTAACAAATGATACTGAACAGATTTCCTGGCTTGTGGTGTGTTCACAATGAAGCTAAGCACTGTGATGCAAAAGTTGTGATTAAAACAAAACAATAAAAACTGCAATTTGTTCGTTTCTTACTGAGATATAAATTCTTAGGAAATGAATATATATATAACACAGACCACACCAACTCAGACTTTTTATTGAGAATGGGGAAATCATGATAGTGACATCATGATATGACCAAATTGTCATTTTCAATGAAATTTTTTGATCAATGGAGCATACATGTAAAGCAGCTGACTTCATTTGGGGTTAAGGATGCAAGCTTTGACAAGGGAAGAGAAATTAATTAAATCACAGATAAGACTTAAAACTACTTTGTCAGTGTTACCCCTCAGAAACAATTGAGCTAAATCATTACAACTTAAGTGATATGGTCATTATTGATACACGAAATAGTCTCCTCTGAGTATTAACATGTTTGTCCAAAATATAAAACATCCAGCATAGTTAAAATTAATTTAATACTAAATGACAGGTATTGGATTTTTTGTGCATTTGACTTCAAATTTTCATTCATTGCTGAGTGTTCAATATGAAACAATTTTCATGTATAGAATTTTTTGCATCATTTAAATCATGGTGCAAAAAAATTATGTAAGGTAATGTGATAATAGAAAAATGGAATTATAAGATCAATAAATGTTATTGATCTTCATATCCAAAAAGACATATGAAATTAATTTGAAAGCCCAAAGTAACATCCAAAAAGAGCCAACATTTAAACTACCAAATTGCATGAATATAATAGTGTAAAAAGCATTAAATCTTCATCTATTATCTGATGATAGCCAATTTTGCCTGAAATTCAGAAGTATTATTAAAGAAAAAATTATACCTAACATAGTTAAACAGGCAAAGTAGATTCTATTTGAGAGTACTGCAGTAAGGAGGAGACAATGAACTCAACTTCCCTAGAACCAAGGCAGGAGGATTTGATAAGTCCTTGGTGAGGTAGCAAAATCATACTAGAGGAGGGAGTTGGTCAATTAAGCCATCTGTATTTTGTAATTTATACTTATTGAATTCAGGCACCTATCCTGCTACAGGGACCCCATGATAGTGCCGTTTCTTGATGACTACATTTCAAAAAGGTGTCTCCCACATCCTAGGAAAAGTCAGTTTGGGATACAAAACTAGCAAGAGGCTTTTTAAAAAGCCTCATTCTAATTGGGGGGTATCTCATGTAATTTTGATTTGGATTTTCCTGTTAGGATATTAAACATTTTTTCTTATCATATACTTGTTGACCATTTCTAGTTCTTCTTTTAAGAAATATCTGTTTTTTTGTCTACTTGTTGATTTTTTCTTTCTTTCTTTCTTTTTTGGTGTTAAGATTTTTGAGTTCTTTATATATTCTGTATATTAATCCCCTGTCAGAGGAGCAAGTGGCAAAGATCTTCCCCCATTCTGTAGGCTGTCTCTTCATGTTCTTGTTTCCTCTGCTATGCAGAAGCATTTTAATTTGATGCTGTCTCACTTATTGATGCTTGGTTTTATTTCTTGAGCTTTAAGGGTCTTGTTAAGAAAGTCAATGCCTACACCAATATGTTGGTAAGTTGAAACTACTTTTTTTTTCTAGCAGAAGTTTCTAATCTAATACCTAAGTCTTCCTCCACTTTGAGTTGACTTTTGTGCAAGATGACAGACAGGGATCTAGTTACACTTTTCTATATATGAATATCCAGTATTCCCAGCACCATTTGTATAAAAGGCTATCTTTTCCCCAATGTATAGGTTTGGTACCTTTGTCAAGTTTCAGATGAATGTATCTGTATGGGTTTATCTCTGGGCCTTCTGTTGTATTCCATAGGTCTTCAAGTCTGTTTTGATTTCAATACCCATGCTGTTTTTCTTACTATAGCTCCTTAATGTAATTTGAGATCAGGAATTGTGAGTCTACCATCATTCTTCTTGCTCAGGATTCTCTGACTGTTCTGGGTCTTTTTTTCTTCCAAATGAATTTTAAGACCGTTTTTTCTAGTTCTGTGAAGAATGTCATTGGTATTTTGTTGGAGATTGCATTGAATCTGTATAATGTTTTGGTATATGACTATCTTGACAATATTAATATATAAGAACATGGGAGGTCTTTCCATCTTCTAAGGTCTTCAATTTCTTTCTTTGGTGATCTATAGTATACATTATAGAGGTCTTTCACTTCCTTGGTTGAATTTATTCCCAAGGATTTTCTTTTAGTTTATTGTGAATTGGATAGATCTCCTGATTTCTTAGCAGATTTATTATTGAAATATAAGAAAATGATTGATTTGTGTGTGTTGATCTTCCATTCTGCTACTTTGCTGAGTCTGTTTTTCAGTTCTAGAAGTCTTCAGGTGAAGGGGGTTGGGTCCTCTAAATATAGGATCATGTCATCAGCAAAAGTTTTACTTCTTATTTTCCTGTTTCCCTTTAATTTACTTGTCTTACATAACCATTTTGGCTTAGAGTTTCAAGAACTACATCAAATACGAGCAGTGAGAGGGGCCATCCTTGTTTTATTCCTGATTTTAGAAGAAATGCTTTCAGTTTTTCTATGTTCAGTATGATGTTGGCTTTTTGTTTGCCATTAGAATGGCAATCATCAAGAATACAAAGATCAGTAAATGCTATCGAGGATGTGGGGGGAATTGTACACTTATACATTGTAGGTGAGAGGGCAAATTAGTTTAACTTTGGAAAGCAGTATGGAAATTCCTCAAAAGACTAGGAACGGAACCACCATGTAACCAGCTATTCCACTTCTTGATATTTATCCAAAAGAATTATGATCAGCATACTTCAGGGATACAGCCACAATAATATTTGTAACAGCACAATTTACAATGGTCAACTTATGGAACCAGCCCAAGTGCCCATCAGAAGATAGATGGATAAGGAAAATGCCACACACACACACAAACACACACACACACACACACACACACACACACACAATGGAGTTTTACTCAGTCTTAAAGATGAATGAAATTATGGCATTTGCTGGTAAATGGATGGAACTGGAGACTATCATGTTAAGTGAAATAAGACAGAAAGTCAAAAGTCAAATGTTTTATATGCAGGTGTAGAGCAAGAAAAGGAAAAAGAAAAAATGCAGGGGTATTATGAGAAGAGAAGGGAGATGAGTGAAGTAGAAGAATGGGATACAAGGTTAGGGTGGAGGGACAGGAAAAGGGAGACACTGGGGATTAAATTGACCAAATGATGCCATATATATATATATATATCACAGTGAATTCCATTTCTATGTATATCTGTATAGCATCAATTTAAAAAACTACAAATAAATAGGATGAAGACCAGTATAGTGAAGGAAGGGAAATAGTGGGAGGAAGGAAAAAGGTAAAGAAGAAATAATAAGACTAAAATGGAGCATATTATAATCCATGCATGAATTATTATATTAAAATGAATTCCAATATTATGCATAACTATAATGCACTAATAAAAACATTTAAAAATTAAAAAAATTAAAAATCCCCTAAATTGAAAACCAAACAAAAGAATCTAATAATACCCCCCAAAAAATTACATCTCAAAGAGGCAGAAAAAGATTTCATAATTATAAGTTTCCTTAAATAGATGCTTGAAGAAAAGGGAGGTTAAGGCCCAGACTTAGGAAGAAATTTTTTCAAGATTGAGTAAACTAAGGGGAGCCTTAAAGCTGTCTTGGTCAGAATCCAAAGTCAGAATGATAGAATGAATGATTTTGTTAATGAAGGCAAAGGCAATAAATCTTAGGTTAAGAGGGAAATGGAAAAGACCCACATTTAATTGTTTTTTTTAAAAACAGATGCTTTTATTACTCTATTTTATTACACTTACTTCCAAGGGTGTGTGTAAGGTTTCTACATGGTATACTAATAATCTGAATATCCATAGTCACTAATGGGAGATGTGGTACTGAGTCAATCTATACCAAGTTAGGCTGAGTATGAGTTTTGTTAGTTATTACTTAGTCAGATTTGGTTCACTTATAATTCAAATGAGAATTGATTCAGAACCATAATTTCAACAGAACTTGGAGCCCAAGCACCCTTGTGACTCTGAATTTCTCTTTGTGACTGGTAGCCTGGTCTCAAGCTGTCTAAAGTATGGGAGATCACCCCCTCTGATTTTTATTTTGAAAGTGTAATTGCCAATGTTTTGAGTTTCTGGTGAGTTTTATCTGCTTGTCCCCCATGGCCCTATCTTCCTATATGCCACAAGGTCCACTTGGCAGCCTGCTGAGGGATTCTGCTATCTGAGTGGTGTTGGAGGGCTCTTCTTAGCCCGGCCCCGCCCCCCGGCAGCCCCACCATCAGCAGTTGGTAGGTGCACTACTTCTTAAACAAATATAAATGACTATTGTGTAAAAATTGAAACTTCAATGTCATTGCAAATTATGGTAACAGATCATGGATATATATTTTTCGAGAAAAGTCATGATCTTTTAAATTGTTTTGCAATGAATAAAATACTAGCTAAAAATACTTTTTTGAAATGACTTTAATAATTTATTTTCACCATTTATTCTTCAAGTTTTATGTGTTTTGTTTTTTACTTTTTTCTCCACTTTATACCATTGCTCTTTGTAAATGGATCTGATCAAAATGCCTGAAGATCCATCTTTCAATATAAATAGCTAAACTGTAGAACCAATCTAGATGCCCTTCAATAGATTAATGAATAAAAAAGTCATATATATACACAATGGAATATTACTCAGTAATAAAAGAGAATAAAATCATGACATTTGCAGGTAAATGGATGGAGTTAGAGGAGATAATGCTAAGTGAAGTTATCAATCCCCCCAAAAAACAAATGCCAAATGTTTTCTTTGATATGAGAAGGTTGGTTCATAGTGGGATAGAGAGAGGGAGTATGGGAGGAATAGACAAACTCTAGATAGGGTAGAGAGTTTGGAGGGGAAGGGAGGGGGCATGGGGTTATTCATGATGGTGGAATGTGATGATCATTATTATCCAAAGTATAGGTATGAAGACATGAATTGGTGTGAATATACTTTGTATACAACCAGAAAAGAGAGAGAGAGAGAGAGAGAGAGAGAGAGAGAGAGAGAGAGAGAGAGAGAGAGAGAATAGGGTGCTGAGTTTAAGTAAAGTACAAATGACAACTATATGTCAATTTTTTTTAAATTAATTAATTTATTTATTCTAATTAGGCATAAATGACAGCACAATGCATTTTGATTCATTTTACACAATTGCTGCACAACATCTTTTTATTTCTCTGGTTATACAAGATGTAGCATTGCACCATATGTGCACTCATACATGTACCTATGGTAATGATGTCCATCACATTCCACCATCTTACCTGCCCCTATGCCCCCTCCTCTCCCCTTCTTCACCTTTGCCCAATCAAAGTTCCTCCATTTTTTCCATGCCCCTTCTCCCACTTATGGATCAGCATCCACTTATCAGAGAGAACATTCAGCCTTTGGTTTTGGGGGATTGGCTTACTTCACAAGCATGATATCCTCCAACTCCATCCACTTATCTGCAAATGCCATAATTTTATTCTCTTTTAATGCTGAATAATATTTAATTGTGTATATATACCACACTTTCCTTATCCATTCATCTATTGAAGGACATCTAGGTTGCTTCTATAGTTTAGATATTGTGAATGAAAATTCTATGAACATTGATGTAGCTATGTTACTATAGTGTACTGTTTTTAAGTCCTTTGGGTATAGACTGAGCAGTGGGATAGCTGGGTCAAATGGTGGTTCCATTCCAAGTTTTCTAAGGAATCTCCATACTGCTTTCCAGACTAGTTGCACCAATTTGCACTCCCACCAGTGATTTTGAGTGTGCCTTTTCCCGCACATCCTCACCAACAATTATTATTGTTTGTATTCTTGATAGCTGCCATTCTGACTGGAATGAGATGAAATCTTAGAGTAGTTTTGATTTGCATTTCTCTAATTCTGAGAGATGTTGAACATTTTTTCATATGTTGGTTGGTTGATTGTATATGTCTTCTGAGAAGTGTTCAGTTCCTTAGCCCAATTGTTGATTGGGTTTTTAATTTTTTTGGTGTTATGTTTCTTGAGTTCTTTATATATATCCTGGAGATTAGTGCTCTATCTGATGTGCATGTGGCAAAAAATTGCTCTGAAAATGTAGGCTCTCTCCTTACCTCATTAATTGTCCTTTTTGCTAAGAAGCTTTTTAGTTTGAATTCATCCTACTTATTAATTCCTGATTTTATTTCTTACACTTTAGGAGTCTTGTTAAGGAAGTAAGGGCCTAATCTGACATGATGAAGATTTGGGCCTACTTTTACCACTATTAGCAACAGAGTCTCTGGTCTAATTCCTAGGTCCTAAATCCACTTTGAGTTGAGTCTTATGTATGGTGAGAAATAGGAATTTAATTTCATTTTTGCTGCATATGGATTTCTAATTTTCCCAGCACATTTGTTGAAGAGGCTATCTTTTTTCCAATGTATGTTATTGGTCTTTGTCTAGTATGAGATAACTGTATTTATGTGAGTTTGTCTCTATGTCTTCTATTCTGTACCATTGCTATACATGTCTATTTTGGTGCCAATACCATGCCATTTTTGTTAGTATAGCTTTGTAGTATAGTTTAAGGTCTGGTATTATGATGCCTTCTGCTTCACTCTTCTTGCTAATAAATGTTTGGTTATTCTGGGTCTCCTATTTTTCCAAATGAATTTCATGATTTCTTTTTCTACTTCTATAAGGAATGTCATTGGGATTTTATTGGAATTTTATTGGATCTGTATAATGCTTTGGGTAGTATGGCCATTTTGACAATATTAATCTTGCCTATCCAAGAGAAAGGGAGATATTTCCATGTTCTCAAGTCTTCTTCAATTTCTTTCTTTAGTGTTCTGTAGTTTTCATTGTAGAGGTCTTTAATCTCTCTTGTTAGATTCCCAAGTTTTGTTTGTTTGTTTGTTTTTTGAGGCTATTGTGAATTAGGTAGTTTTTCCTAATTTCTTTTCCAGAAGATCCATCACTGATATATAGAAATACATTCGATTTGGGGGTATTGATTTTAAATCCTGCTACTTTGCTGAATTCATTTATTATATCTAGAAGTTTTCTAGTGGAGTTTTTTTGGATCCTCTAAGTATAGAATCATGTCATCAACAAATAATGATAGTTTGAGTTCTTTTCCTATCCACATCCCTTTAATTTCTTTCATCTGTCTAATTGCTCTGGCTAGAGTTTCAAGGACTATGTTGAATAGAAGTGGTGAAAGAGAGCATCCCTGTCTTGTTCCAGTGTTTAGAGGGAATGCTTCCAGTTTTTCTCCAATTAGAATGAGGTTGGCCTTGGGTTTAGCATTGATAGCTTTTAAAATGTTGAGGTATGTTCCTACTATCCCTGGTTTTTGTCGGGTTTTGAACATGAAAGAATGATGTATTTTGTCAAATGCTTTCTCTGCATCAATTGATATAATCATATAATTCTTATCTTTAAGTCTATTGATGTGATGAATTATATTTTTTTGATTTCTGTATGTTGAACCAAACTTGCATCCCTGAATTGAACCTCACTTGATCATGGTGCACTATTTCTTTAATATACTTTTGTATGTGATTTGCCAGAATTTAAACGAGAATTTTTGCATCTATGTTTATCAGAGATATTGGTCTCAAATTTTCTTTCCTTGATGTGTCTCAGCCTGATTTTGGTACCAGGATGATTCTTGTTTTGTAGAATGAGTTTGGAAAGGTTCCTTCTTTCTCTATTTCATGGAATAATTTGAGGAGTATTGGTATTAATTCTTCTTTGTAGGTTTTCTAGAATTCAGATGTGAATCCATCTGGTTCTGGGCTTTCCGTGGTTTAGGCTTTTGATGACATCTTCTATTTTCTTGCTTGAAATTGATCTGTTTAAATTGTGTATGTCCCCTTGACTCAGTTTGGGTTTATTATATGCCTCTAGAAATTTGCTGGTGTCTTCAAGGTGTTCTATTTTACTGGAGTAAAAATTTTCAAAATAATTTCTAACTTTCTTCTGTATTTCAGTAATGTCTGTCGTGATATTTCCTTTTTCATTGCAAATTTAATAACTTGAGTTTTCCCCTTTTTGTTAGGGTGGCTAAAGTTTTGTCAATTTTGTTTATTTATTCAAAGAACAACCTTTATGTTTTGTCAATTTTTGATTTTCATTATTTCCCGTCTTCTACCAATTTTGGTGTTGGTTTGTTCTTTTTTTTAGGGCTTTGAGATGTAATGTCAGGTCACTTATTTGTTGACTTTCTCTTCTTTTAATGAATGAGCTTAATGCAATGAATTTTTCTCTTAGAATTCTCTTCATAGTTTCCCAGAGATTTTGATAAGTTGTATTGGAGCTCTCATTTACTTCCAAGAATATTTTATCTCCTTTCTGATGTCTTCCATTATCCATGTGTCATTCAATAGTATATTTAATCTCCAGTGGAGTAGCTTCTATTTTTTTAATCATTGATTTTTAATTTCATTTCATGAGGTCATTTAGAATGCATTGTAGAATCTCTATTGTTTGGTATTTGCTAAGACTTGCTTTGTGGCATAACATATGGTCTATTTTGGAGAAGGATCCATGTGCTGCTGAGAAGAAAGAATATTCGCTCATTGATGGTTGGAATATTCTATATATGTCTATTAAATCTAAATTATTGATTGTTTTATTAATTTCTATAGTTTCTTTGTTTTGTTTTTGTTTAGAAGATCTACCCAGTGGTGAGAGAGGTGTATTAAAGTCACTCAGTACTATTGTGTTGTGGTCTATTTGGTTCTTGTAGTTGAGAAGGGTTTGTTTAATACACATAGATGCCCCATTGTTTGGGGCATAGATATTGATTGTTGTATCTTGTTGATGTATGAATCCCTTAAGAAATATGAAATGTCCTTCTTTATCCCTTTTCACTAGCTATGGTTTGAAGTCCATTTTATCTGATATGAGTATAGAAACTTCTGCTTGTTTATGTGCTCCATGGGGGGGTGTCCATTTTTTCCCACACTTTCACCTATCTGTGGATATTTTTTTTTTCTGTGAGATGAGTCTCTTGAAAGTAGCATATTGTTGGGTCTTTTTTTAAAAAAAAATCCAATCTGTCAGTCTATGTCTTTTAATTGAAATATGTTTAGGCATTCACATTCAGGGTTATTATTGAAATGATTTGTATTCCCAAACATTTTGGGTTATTTTTTATTTTTTATTTTATTTTATTTTATTTTATTTTTGAGAGAGAGACAGAGAGAGAGAGAGAGAGAGAGAGAGAGAGAGAGAATTTTTAATATTTATTTTTTAGTTTTCAGTGGACACACATCTTTATTATTTTTTTATTTTTATGTGGTGCTGAGAATCAAACCCAGTGCCCTGTGCATGCCAGGCGAGTTCACTACCACTTTAGCACATACCCAGCCCTATTTTTGGTTTTTAACTTGACTAGGTTTCTCCTTTGATTGACTTTTCCTTTAGGGTAGTGTGAATTAGGAAACTACCGAATTCACAATTTGCTGAGAACCAAATTGGTCTCCCCCTATATGTGATCTGATTCCTCTCTCTTGAGGTCTTTAAGATTCTATCCTTATTCTGTATACAAGGTATTTTCAGTATAATGTGCCTCAGTGTAGATCTGTTATAATATCATACATTTGTGGTCCTGTAAGCCTCTTGTATTTGATTTTCCAGTTAATTCTTCATGTTTGGGAACTTTTGCAATATTATTTCATTGAAGAGATTGTGCATTCCTTTGGTTTGAGTCTCTGTGCTTTCCTCTAGCCCAATAAATCTTAAATTTGGTCTTTTGATGCTATCCTATAATTCTGGGATGTTCTATTTATGATTTTCACCATCTTCCTATTTGGTCAACTTTATTTTCAAGATTAAATTTTTTTGTGCTTATTATCTGACATTCTGTCTTCCAAGCAGTCTTGTGTGTTGGTGATTCTTTCTATTGAGTTTTTAAAATTTGGTTTATTGTTTCCTTCATTTCAAGGATTTCTGATTTTTTTTCCTCTGAATCTCTATCTGTTCCTTGAAGTAATATTTTGATACCGGTATTTGCTCCCTTACCTCTGTTGGTGTGATCAATGGTTGCCTTTATTTGCTCTCTTACCTCTTTGTTGGAGTGATCAATTTTTGCCTGTATTTGCTACTTTATGTCATTCTTTAATTCACAGATCGTTTAAATTATGAACATTCTGAACTCCTCCTCTGATGTTTCATCAACTGTGCTGTCCACGGATTCAATTATTGTAGTATTTTGGTTTCTTAGGGGCACTTTCCCCTTATTTTTTCACATTATCTATGTGTCTTCCTTTCTTGAAGTGCAGATCTGAGGTATTACAGTTTCTACCCTATAATCTTGTAGTGTCCCTTAAGATTACCTGTACCTCACCTTGGTGTTGGGCTTCCTTTCACCAGCCGGTGTCCCATGATGGATGCTACTGCAACTAAAAGTGGTGGTGGCAATAGCAGAGGTAACTCAAGATAGCAGTGGTAGTGTCCCAGGATGGGTGCAACCACTTTCAGAGATGGAGCTGAAAGGGTGGACCTTACTCTGGCTTTATGATGCTTGATTGGCAATGCAGCTGCCTCCAGGCTCTCTCTGTTGTCCTAAGGGAGAAGCATGGGGAGGGTTATAGCAGTGACTGCAGATTCTCATGATGGAGCTGGGCTAGGTCTGGGCTCCCAGGTGGGTCCATGGAGGAGTTCTTGGCCTAACCTGGACCTGGGCTCCTGCCTAGGTTCAATTTTTTTAAGGAAATGGTTTATTTAATGATGAGACTTTGTAGGTAAAGGAATTTGTGACTAGACACAAAAATATTTCAATATTTACAATTAATAAAACTAAAACTTACTTAAAAACTAATGCATTCTGCTGTCATATATAAATAATAAAAAAACTAAATGAATCAAAAAAGCCCAGGAAAAATTATTAATTATGATTTAGCAGTTCTGATCTTTTGCAAAATCATATTTTTGAGGTTATCTGGTCTTATAAAAAATAATATTGGCATCATAATTATTTTAAAATGTATGGCATGCCATCTCTTCTAACTTTTATCACCAGTGAAACAAAGAAAAGGATCATGTTCTCATGTTAAGAACTTATACATGGTCTTATTTAAAATCCAACCAGGAAATCGAGTTCTAAATAGATGATTCTGTCCTTTTTCCAGGTGTTATATATTTCCCCAAAAGAATTTGTAACAACAAAGTTTGTTGCTGTGGCCCCATCTCTGCTGTCAGCTGTGGCCCCTAATTCAGGGACAGACATCAGAGGAGGGCTGTTAGGGGATGAAGAAAAGACAGACACACAAAGAGAAAAAGCTGGGGCCAGGTGGATAGTCAAACTGATGCAGTATGACTGAACTAAAGCTATCTCAGAACATTTATTATATAGGTTTTGTCATCAAAAGGTTATTTGTGAGAAAGTTTCAGCAAAGCAGGCAATCTGACATTAGGGTTATCTTGTTATGTTCAGAATTCTCTATCCCAAATCAGTCTGATGGCACATGCCTGTAATCCCAGCTGCTTTGGAGGCAGAGACAGGAGGATTGGGAGTTCAAAGCCAGCTTCAGCAAAAGTGGGCACTAAGCAACTCAATGAGACCCTGATTCTAAATAATACAAAAAAGGGGGGGGGGGCTGAGGATGTGGCTCAGTGGTTGAGTGCTCTTGAGTTTAATCCCTAATACTCAATACTCCCTATCCCCCATAAAAGAATTCTCTATCCCTATGAGCTGGTGCCTGAGCTCAAGGTTTAAACTGATATAATTTTGTGTTTTTACAGAGTTTTCTTGGGCCAGCATCACCATAGTAACTGGGCCATCTTAACCTGCACCTTTACACAGGAGGTTCCCAGTTGCAAATGTAGCCACATGGCAATCCAAAAGACCATGATTCAAATCATCAATAGCCACAGTTTCTGCTTTAACAATCTACTTTGTTATTAAATAGAATTATTTTTTAATTTCATGAATTATAATACTACTGTAGGTAATTAAATGTTAAACACAAAAAATAATTTATAGCAATACTAGAAGTTTTACCAAATGAATTTGGAAAATATATCTTGGATTAAAAGATTATCTTATGATAATATAATATTATTACCTTTATTCCATTTTTCTGATTAAGTATGAAGAATATTTTTCTAAATGTTATAGGAAAATAGTCATCTTTGATTTTATTTTCCAGTAAAAAGACAGCCAATTCTGTTGAAAAAGGAAAAGCATATTTGAAATGTATTTTATTTCCAGGCCATCATACCCATAAAAATATTTTTTTTTCATTTGTATTGTTTCAATGTTTTAGTTTTTAACTACTACCTCACAGTGAAAAATTTTATTGTAATTTAAACCATATATTTTGACTATTGAAACAAACTTTTTAAGTGAGAATTTACTTTAGGGAAGTAAATACTTCTGTACCACCACACCTGGCCTACATTTTCTTTTAAAAAATAATGTTTTCTAATGATCTTGAATAGTGTTTTGATGGGTTATGAATCGTATTTTATCACCATAAAATATTAGTTTACTGTTACTTACCAGGTAAAGGTGAAATACAGGCATACTGTTATTAAAAGAAAGGACTCCTCACATGGTAAAGTTCTTAAAGCCAAGTTTGCCCATCAGCTTCATGGTATAGTTCTCATTAAAAAAAAAAAAAAGCCTGAGATCTGGAAACTCATAAACTTTGCTCTTACAGTAAAACCTTTTTCATATTGTGATATAGCACATTCTTTAACTGGGGGACGGGAGTAAGTTGTCCTATACATTTTTTCCAGCCATGCTTTATTTAACATGGTTACTGATTATTGGCTATGAAGACAATCAGTCTCCAGAGGGAAAGGAAAAATAGAGAAGCTGCTATGACATCTTCAAATAAACTGTGGTCCCCTCTTTTTAATATTTTCCTCAGTCCAGTACATTTGATTGTGCTGTTGAATTGAAAATTGTATAATTTGGTTAATTTATTATATTCACAAGTAAATTTTTTATTGTTGCTCAAGACAATACAATGATCTCGACATATCATTCATTTGATTCAAATGAGGTATGAATTCTTATTAAATAGTTCAGTTACCAATGTATTTGATCCTGAATATATTATATTCCATAAAGTAATGTTAATTCCATACTGCGTTAATACTGTCAATTGAAATTTGTACATGGTTTGTTTAATGTCTCTTAATCTGTAGCTAATCTATTGGATGAAGAACATACAAACATCATACATTTGTAAGGACTAATGCTATAAAATATACAACATTTCTATTAAACTATTTGAATCAAAATAAGTCTTTTAATTATAGTCCATTATTACTAATGTTGTTATTACTATAATAATATTTTTATTTTTTCTTAATTGAAGGTTAACAAGAAATACATGCATACACTTTTTCAATATTTAAGCAAATATCGTTTGATTGTCTTAAAAATTTAAATACACATGATTTTTGTAGCAAAGTCATTCACTTTAAATTTTGAGAATCAGAATATATCTTAAGTATGTCTCAAGTAAAAAGTCTTATTATTAAATCATTCTGTTACATGCTTGCTGTGGAAATTCTGGCATAGATGGTATATGTGAACTGTGTTAATAACATATTATTCAAAAATGTATCAATATTATGAGAAATAATCTTAACAAGGACATTTTGGTTCAAACACTAGGTTCTAAAGCAAATATAGTGTCTGGGCAACTAGATAAATTACATAGTTCATTAAATGCAAACAAAGCACTTCAAGAATGGTTTTCTATAACTTTCTGATGACAAGTAATTTACTTTCAATTCTTGACACTCCATATCCTCAGTCCCTTGTCCAAAATTTTAAAATTCCAAGTTCTAAAAACAGAAAAAGTTTCCTAACCAATATGTTGGCAAAATCTGAAATGGCCTAAATTCAATCACCAGAAAAACTAAAAAGAATTTGAGGCTCTTATATAGTCTCAATTTGCCCTATTAACTATTTATTTAAAACAATTTAGACAGAAATAATAGCAAGTTTAATTATAGGATGCTACCTTTCTATATCTGGTATTAGTTATCTTTCTAAAATCTGAAACACTCTAAATTTTAAAAACATCTGTCACTTGGGGCAAAATGTGAGATAAGACAGTAATGTAAAATCAATATTAATGCAATATTATTAATTTGTTTTTCATTTAACAAAAGGCATTGTGATTCATACATAAGCCAAAAGTACTATTTTTAAGTGTCTTAAATATATTACATAATAAGAATATCACATTATTTCAGAATAAATAAGATGTGATATTTTATGAATTTTAAAATTATTAAATAGTATTTAAAGCAGTATTTTCTAAAATCAGGAAAAATTATTCTAGAACTTAAGATTCTATGTCAATTTCATTTGGTATTTTTCATACTTGTAAGAAGATGCTGATTAATTTTCCATATGTTTTAGCTTTTTTTTAGGACTACCTAGTAAAACAATAAAAGCATCATAAAATTTAGCAACCTTAAAATAGTAAATTGAACATCAGTTTTCCAACTGAAGCATCCAACTAGAATTAAAATCCATATACATATATATGAATATGTACTGAGCTTCAAGCCTAAATTTCAGGTTGCTGCTATTAGAAATACTAAAGTGTATGTATTTGTGTCTCCTATCTTATTACAAATTAATTTCACTTGACATAATTTTGTATATTTTAGACCAGATATTTATCAGGCATAATGTCCTTCATTATTAATTTGTCTACAGTAAAAAGACAAACTTAAAGTTTTTGGCTCACTATGATATTTAAGATTTGATTATATCAAAATGGCATCTATATACCAGTAAGCTCAGATACTTGAGAGGTAGTTCAAGGTCAGCATGGGCAACTCAGACCTTGTCTCAAAAATAAAATTAAGAAGGGCTGAGGATATAGCTTAGTGGTCGTGCACTTGCCTAGCATGCACAATGACCTGGGTTCAATCCCAAATACTACAAAATAAAATAAAACTTAAAAAAAAAAAGATCAACACAGATTGTTTTATTTTTGCATTTCATTCTTATTTTTTCTAATTAGCATTCACTTATTTTATTTATTCTACAGAAATAAAATAATATCAGGAATTTCACAACTAATTTAATCAGTCTCTCGTTTCTGATTTATTCTACTCACTATTCTTTTGCTCTCCAGGAAATCTTTTAAATCTTTTAGGGTCTTTTTGTAATAGTATTTTTCTGGTTACAGAAAAAAATCACATATGCAAAATATATATGCATTACATATATGTACAACCTATATAATAGATGTATATACACATACACTCTTTTTTTTTTTTTTTTTTTTGGCTGATTTTATTTTTGTCCGGATAGCACTTGCTCATAGTATAAAAATAAAATAGATCACTCCTGAGCCAAGTGGTATACATGGTTATGAATCATCTCTTTATAACTTACTTCAATTTTCCTGGAATTGATCATTGCTTTATTGCTTAGTACTTTTGTTTTTCCATCAGATTTCTCTCTAAATCTTGCAACCAAAATCACCAAGTAGTTGCATTAAATTGTTTCTCCTTCATTTCCCTCCTCTAGGTTCATCCCTCATTTTGCTAGCTTTGGATATTGAAGGTTGCTTTTGAAATCCTTGTGTTTGAAAATAGCTTTAGTCTTAGTCTACTTCCACACTTGCTTGGTGAATTGGCAGAGTTTAGAATTTGGGGTTTCCAGACATTTTCTCTGAATTTTGCAGGCGTGCGTTTATCTGCCAACTCCCTGTAACTCAGAGTGTACGCAGGGAACCAGCAGCATGAACATCATTTGAGAACCTGTCAGTAAAGAAAACCTCTGGGTCCACTTCAGGCTCACTGAACCACATGCTGCATTTTTATAAGATCCTCAAGCAATTCTCAAGCCCATTATCATTTAAGAAACACAAATCTACAAGTCTACAATGTGGCCTTTTTTGTGCGGATAACGGTTGTGGTTTTTTTTTTTTTTTTTTAATTCTTTATTGGGGATTTTCGTGATTTTCTCTTTATGTTGATGATCAGAAATCCCATACTAATGTGACTGGTGTGGGTCTTGTTTCATTGGACTGGAGATTCTTGTGTTCTTTATTGGGGGGCAAGTCATTTCCATGATTGGGAAACATCCTTGTATTATTTCTTCAAAATTGCTTTTCCGCTATTTTGTTTCCGAATTGGAATATCTCCTAAATGGATGTTGAATCTTGTGGATTGATCTAAGTCTGCATCTTTTTTAAATCCATTTTCTCTCTTTTCATCTTTTCTTTTTCTTCCCAGGAAATTCATTCTGTCATCATCCAACTCCATTGCTGAACTTTGAGTATAATCTGTCATAATTAAAATTTCAGTGAGTTCTTACTTACCTTCTAATAGTTACTTTTACATCTCACTGTCCAGAATCTAGTAAAAGGGCATACCTATTTCATATGGAATACTAAAAAATGTAGGTTTTATTCAAGAAAGTAGTGTGACACGCTTAAAAAAAAATCAACATTCTTTACTAAGGAAGGGGAGAGAATATGATGTGGTTGGCAACTAGGTTCTTCTAAAATTTCCAAATAACTAACTTAATACCAGATAAAATGATAGTACAAATACAGCATATCTTATTACTTAAATATTTATATCTTTATGTCTATAAGAATTCTTATCATTGAAACAAATATCATTTCATTTTTTTTTCTTTTTTTGGATAATTGGGTTTAAACTCAGGCATTTTGCCACTGCACTACACTTCCAACCCTCTTTATTTTTGACTTTGAGACAGGGTCGAACTAAGTTACCCAGGCTGGCCTCAAACTTAAGCTCCTCCTGCTTTAGCCTCAGGAGTCACTGGGATTACAGGTGTGCACACCATGCCTGCTCATTTCAACTTTTGAATTCGGAATACAATTTCAATTTAAAGTTAACCCCCATACTTTCTAAAATTTTTAAAATCTATTAATATAATTAAATTATACTTATAAGAAGTCTGATTTCAATTTAGATACCTCAGCAGATTGTACCAGTTATTTTTATTCCCTTGACCAAATCCTGACTTGTGTATTAATGAAAGAATCATACTCTTTGACTGCTCAGACTTTAGAGGCCATTTTTAGGGCTGCTGAAGGAAGGATAAGTTGCCAGTAGATTTTATCAGCCAACTTCCCTCTTCTCAATGGTACTGAATGTCATCATCTCTTCATTCACGTTACCTTTCTATCCTGCTTGGTCAACTCTTGACAAAAACAACAGAAATTTCAGAATAATTTGGATTTAAATTTAAAAATCTTCCATATGGCAAGAAAAAAAATTCTATGGCCCTAAAAATTTAACTTCTAACTGGAAAAAGTATCAGCTAAAGATGCAAATCTAGCCATCATTTGAAATTACTTTTATCCCTGAATATAAAACCCTCATTGTATTAGATGTTAGATGGAGAATATTTTTTAAATATTTAAAGAACTTGAACTATTTTGACCTAATTCTGATATTTCTAACTATTAAAATATCTAGGTTAGAAAAAAAATTACGGTCAACAAATAGCAAACACAAAAGAACTTGAAACGCTGGGCATGTAACTTGATGGTGGTGTGCTTGCCTAGCATGCTCAAGGTCATGGGTTTAATCCTCAGTGCTGAAAAAAAATCTGAAGATAACTAGAAATTTCAACAAACTTAAAAGGAAGTTGATTAATACATATTCTCAATATGCTTAATTTATATGTCATTTTTATAGTTAAACCTATGTATTCTTTTTCTCAAAATATGCTCAAACGCCACAGGTTAGATATTGTGTTTAAAAGTTTACTTTTACTTCCTTTTTATGCATAATATATTTCACTTATATATGCTATATTTCTGTATAGCAGATATTTATTGTTCATTATGTATTTTATCCATCACATATTTTTGTTGCAGAAAGAATGTGTCAATATAAAAATTGATTAACATATGGATCTTTAGTCCTATCTACTCTTTTTGAGACATTAAAATATTTTCTTCAACTAAGGAACAGAAAGTTTTAACTGGGTTCATCCATATTACTGGAAACTATTGCTTCTGGCATAGCAATTAAAACTAATATTTGCAACTGCCAGAAATAATGAAATTTTGGATTTATGATGAGGAACTGAGAGTTATGCCCTATTTTATTTTTAAAGGTGAAAGATTTATAGTCGATGAGGCTTGAACTGATGTGGCTCATTCATTCCAGAAATATGGGAATGAAGGAATGTGAGCCCAAGGCCAAGAAATGCTATTGCATCCATGTGGAAGTGGAACAATAGAAAGGAAGCTACTAATTGGACAATTTTATTTAAAGCACTTTCTGTAAAATGCTTAAAACCCTCAGCTCTTCAGTAACAAAATTAGAAAACTTATCAGAGTTACATATTTACATCATTAAATTCTTTAACCCTACAGATATTAAATCTCTCAGCATGGTATTCTTCTTTATTAATCTCTAGAAAGCATTCATTTCCCCCAGTGAAGCCAATTTACATTTAAAATAAGGTTTAGAAAAACTGCCTCTATCTCTCTCTTCTCTTTTACACACTTCTTGTTCTCCTACCACTCCTATTATTTTTATTTGCAGGGCAATTTGTACTTCAATATTCTCCTTCCCAATAACACTGCCTTGTCCTCTGAGGAAAACAAAACAGAACAAACAGAAAATCAAAACAAAAACACAAGAGGACTGTCATAGCTATTAATTTGGTTTTGTCTCATACGTTTTCAAACTTTGGCTTTTAGCTTCTTTTGCATTGAGGAAATGGATTTGTTTTCTAGTTTCCTGAAAAATAATCAGGAATTATTCTCTATCTGCCTCAGGTGCAGCCTGTGTTTTCTGAGCTGGTAACCATTATGAGTAGCTGCTACTGTGCTAAAAGCTAAAAATAACAGAAAGTATCATAATCTACCTTGCAAGCCTTCCCCCTGGGAATGGCTAGCCTTCAATTAGACTACATAGTTCCAAAATAGTTGCAATTCCACAAATTAGGCCAGTGCAAGTGTTTCCTAGATGGGAAAATTCCTGATCCTCTTTTCTCTGCCATCTTCTCCAGATACTGCCACATCGATGTTCATAGCAGCACAATTCACAATAGCAAGACTGTGGAACCAACCCAGATGCCCTTCAATAGATGAATGGATAAAAAAAAAATGTGGCATTTATACACAATGGAGTATTACTCTGCACTAAAAAATGACAAAATCATGGAATTTGCAGGGAAATGGATGGCATTAGAGCAGATTATGCTAAGTGAAGCTAGCCAATCCCTAAAAAACAAATGCCAAATGTCTTCTTTGATATAATGAGAGCAACTAAGAACAGAGCAGGGAGGGAGAGCAGGAGGAAAAGATTAACATTAAACAGAGACCTGGAGGTGGGAGGGAAAGGGAGAGAAAAGGGAAATTGCATGGAAATGGAAGGAGACCCTCATTGTTATACAAAATTACATATAAGAGGTTGCGAGGGGAATGGGAAAGAAAAACAAGGAGAGAAATGAATTACAGTAGATGGGGTAGAGAGAGAAGATGGGAGGGGAGGGGAGGGGGGATAGTAGAGGATAGGAAAGGTAGCAGAATACAACAGTTACTAATATGGCATTATGTAAAAATGTGGATGTGTAACCAATGTGATTCTGCAATCTGTATTTGGGGTAAAAACGGGAGTTCATAACCCACTTGAATCTAATGTATGAACTATGATATGTCAAGTGCTTTGTAATGTTTTGAACAACCAACAAAAAAGGAAAAAAATTTAAAAAAATAAAAATATGCTTTTCATAAAACATCTGAAATATATCCAAGTACTTCTAGAGGTTTCAAGTAAGTTGAGGTAACCATGATAAGAAACCTCACCAACTTTGCACAGGGCTTACTGGACTGAAGGCCCAACTGCTGAACTATGAAGGTATTGCCAAGGCGATGCATCCTATTGCTCCCCACCAATAAATGAGCGCCTCGGGGAAATTAAAGTAGGCCTGTTTCAAAGAGACATGACACTCCTTTATAATTCTACCTGGGCTTGAGGACACCTATGGGCTTTGACAAATCTCTTATATTGCATGGCAATCTAAGATGTGCTCACCCTACCATCTCTGCACTCTCCTTCACTTGGGGTCATGTTTGAATCTTAATCTCACATCATTTCAGCCTCTTCCAGCTCCATCCTTATTTCCTTTAATGCAAGCATTTCCTCTACTAAACGATTTGCACTTCTAATCAAGTCCTGGTATCTTCTTCTCAGAATACCCAGCCAGACCCAGAGTATATATGTGTGTTGCATATTTTATGTCTATGCTAGTCCCTGACTTGATGCTTCCATAGCAGCTGGCTTCTGAGAGCTTGAGATGAAACTGCCCAACATGGTACTGGAGTGATGTGGCTATATATCATTGACAAATTTCCTAGAACTGTATCTCACTGTATCAATTTTAATGTATGTATTAAAAAATTCAGATGTTGGGGATCTCATGATGCAATGCAGACTGCGACAAATAAATCTAAGTATTACCAATAGAAACATAATCTCACTAAAGAGGTGGGGGAAAAGGAACTAATTTGTATAACTTGGTATAAAGGTAATTTGACTTGAAACTAAGGATAAAATTAAGGAAATGAACTTCAACACATATACTCTGGTAAATTTTTCTTTCACTGGGGTTTGTGGTAACAAATTATTTTTTTATGTATCTATGACAGTGGAATGCATTACAATTCTTATTACACAAATAGAGCACAATTTTTCATATCTCTGGTTTTATACAAAGTACATTCACACCAATTTGTGTCTTTATACATGTACTTTGGAGGATAATGTCCATCACATTCTACCATCATTTCTAACCCCATACCCTCTCCCTTCCTCTCCCACCCCTGTGCCCTATCTAGAGTTCGTCTATTCTTCCCATGCTCCCCCTCTGATATAAGCCTCCTTATATCAGAGAAAACATTCAGTATTTGGTTTTTTGGGATTGGCTAACTTTATTTAGCATTATCTTCTCCATTTACTTGCAAATGCCATGATTTTATTCTCTTTTATTGCTGAGTAATATTCCTTTGTGTATATATATACCACATTTTAAAAAATTCATTCATCTATTGAAGGGCATCTAGGTTTTAAAAAATTCATTCATCTATTGAAGGGCATCTAGGTTGGTTCCACAATTTAGCTATTGTGAATTGTGCTACTATAAACATTGATGTGGCTGTGTCCCTGTAGTATGCTGTTTTTAAGTCATTTGGGTATAGCCGAGGAGAGGGATAGCTGAGTCAATGGTGGTTCCATTGCCAGATTTCCAAGGAATCTCCATACTGCTTTCCATATTGGTTGCACCAATTTGCAGTCCCACCAGCAATGTATGAGTCTGCCTTTTCCCCCCACATTCTTGCAAACACTTATTATTGTTTGTATTCATAATAACTGTCATTCTGACAGGAATGAGATGAAATCTTAAAGTAGTTTTGATTTGCATTTCTCTAATTTCTAGTGATGATGATCATTTTTTTCATATATTTGTTGACTGATTGTATATCATCATCTAATAGAAGAAATCTCCATTATATGGGATTGGGTCCCAATTTCCTTAATAAGACTCCTTTGGAGAAAGAATTAAAATCAAGAATCAGTAAATGGGATGGACTCATACTAAAAAGTTTCTTCTCAGCAAAAGAAACAATCTGTGAGGTGAATAGAGAGCCTACATCTTGGGAGCATATCTTTACCCCTCACACATCAGAAAGAGCACTCATCTCTAGGGTATAAAAAGAACTCAACAAGCTTAGCACCAACAAACAAATAACCCAATCAGTGAATGGGCCAAGGACCTGAACAGACACCTCTCAGAAGAGGACATACAATCAATCAACAAATATGTGGTAACAAATTATAAACTTATTTTATATATATAATAAATAGTTAATGTTGGGAGCCTAGTCCCCCACTGTAGGGGAGGAAGTAAAACATTAAAAAGTTTTATTAAATCCAACGGAACTAAATTGTAGTAGATACAAAATGAACTTTATTTAATTTATGTCAAATTAAATAGATGTAACATAATTAGACATAATTATAGATATGGATATCTCTACACATACACATATTTTCTTTCTCTGCCCACTTTGAAGGCTTAGCATTGATATTACTGCAATAATGATGAGAATTCTCTGCTGATTTCCAAATACCATTCTCCAATGAAAGAGGCCAGGACTCCTTGGAGGAATGACTTGATTCCAAAACTGATGCAGGTAATATACACAGTATGGCTGTCATAGCTCATAAGGCCTGAAGGAGAAAAAAAGGAAGTGATCAAAAAAAATTGAATGATAAGGTCATGCCAAAGAGTTGAAGAAGGCAACCAGAAAGAACTTCCAATGGCCAAAGCTAGAAGAAATGGAGTAACCAAATGAATTCAGAGTACTATTTTACATTTTATACAAAAAGATAAAATTATTTTATATTTTATGCAAAATATAAAATGAGTATAAATGACTCCATACTGATAGAAATGAATGAATGGCTGAATGTTTTAGTCAACTTTTTTGTCATTGTGACCAAAAGACCTGACAAAAACAATGTAGACAAGGAAAAGTTCATTTGGCTCATGACTTCAGAGGTTGAGTCCATGGTCACCTGATTCCATAACTCTGGGTCTACGGTGAAGCACAACATCAATCACAGCAGAGCATCATGGCAAAGGGTGTGGTAGAGGAAAGCAGCTCCCACCATGGCAACCAGGAAGCAGAGAGAAAACTGTGCTCACCAACAACAAAGTAGAAACCCCCAAAGCACACCCCCAGTGATCTACTTTCTCCAGCCACACCCTGCCTGCCTACAATTTCCACCCAGTGGGTTAATCCACTGATGAGATTATACCTCTCATAATCTCCTCATTTTATCCTGAAAATCTATGCATTGGCACACATGAGCTTTTAGGGGTCATTTCATATCAAAACTAAAACAATGAGTAAAATAATTGGGGACAATGGGACAAATCATTCTTATAGAATTAAAAAAAAATGTAAGTAGAAACTAATCCCTCAAGGAGGTGGAATTTACCTCTCAGATATGGATGGAACTTAATGATGTGCATTTTTCAAAAGAGTATAAAATGGTGAGCCCTTTCTATGAATGTGTCTTGGCAAAAGAGAACTGGTAATGTTATGAGTTAGAGTCCCTGCCCACCACCACCATCTATACCCATTGCTGGGAGCCATCTGGCAACCACGTGTGAACTAAAATGATGTTGAAGCTATTAGGCAGGAAAGCCTGGTATCAGGAACTCCCTACAGCAAACCTGCTGGTTTGAGAAGCACTGCTTCATGTGGCTTCCTACCTAGCTCCATCACAAGTTCAACACAGCTTCAGAGATGGGGTGACGCGGTGGAGCCACACAACCCCTGGAAGAGGGCTATAGCTTGCCAAAATGCCAATCAACGTGTTTCCTATAAGATGGAGAAGCAAGTAAGCACCTAACCAAGACTACCAAGATTCCTCTCACTGAAACCCTATCTCTGCCTTTGTTGTTCTCCTCTTGAATAAAGAATCAGAGCCATTTTTTTTTGGTTGGTCAATTCCAGCTCTTATCAGGACTGGAAGATCTATCAGGCACTCTTCTTTTTATATCTAATTTCTGTCTCTCTCTCTCTCTCTCTCTCTCTCTAATTCTTACTAAGTATTTCAGATTTTTATTTCACAGGAGGCTCACACCACCTGAGCAGGAAGGTACCCTCGAGGGTTGCTGGTAATCCCACAATAACCCAGAATGGGTCAGAATAAAAAAAAAAAAACTTGACCTTCTGCCTTAAAGAGGACAAGAGTGAAGATAAAGCCAGCTCCAGAGTGTCCTGGGAGATTTTCTGGAATCTCTCCTGCAAGTGTCTCAGAGTCCACCCTCTCCTTCTGCATAACACTGCATGCTTAAGCTCAAATCTCAGCCTGCTGCTTTCTTTCCTTTATGCATGGTGTTTTAGAGAGGACTTCCCAAAACACCTCCTACACACAGATCCCCATCTCAGAGTCACCTTCTCAGTGACCTGACCTAAGACACTCTGTGTTATAGAAAGTGGGAGGCAGATATAAGCTGAAAAAGAAGGTGTAAGATTATGGAGAATGTACACTGATGAAAAGGGACAACTGCTTGGATGATGAGTGGGGTAGTGTACAGGGGTAAGTGTGGTAGGAGATGGAAGCAGGGGGCAGAATGAAGATAGAAGATCTCTTGAAAGACCACAATCAGGAGCTGATCCCGACTGTGAGGGAGCCTCATCTCTCTCAGTACACAATGAGATTTCTTACTACACTTTGAGTGTCAAGTACACCCCTCTTCTGCGTGGCTTCTGCCACTATTCCTGTATCACTGAAATGATCTGTCCCTGTCATTATTTAACAAGTCACTTTGGCCTAGCTGGAACTGTCCCATTTAGCAGGAATACGTACATTACAGCCAGTTTTCATCAGGTCTAATACTGTCTTTGGGATCTAAACTGACTCAGAAAATAAAAGTATTATTTATCCTCTTGGAAAAGAAATGAAAAAAAAAGAGAAGTTACTAGAAAGTATATAAACAATTTACTTATTCTATTGCCAGAGTTGCTTAAAGGCTACAAAATGGAAATGAGTGTAATATAAAACATTGAATAGATTTTATTAGACCCATGTTCCCATACAGGAATAGGCTGGCTGAGACTTCCCAGGGGGCCCTGGAAGGTCATGAGAGTCATTGGGATAGAGGGCCCTGGGGAAGTAGAAGTATAATATTGGACCCAGGGTAGTAAACACGGACAATTCCAGTTTTTCTGGATGAACCTTGTTACCTAAGAAACAATCTTCTCGTAATAAGTATTTCACCTTCTCAAAGGATTATGCCGTGTAATTCCATTGCACTCTAACCTCAATTGAACTCTAAATTCAATCCTTATTTTTCTCATGAGTGGATTATTTTCAGCCACAATAAAAAAGATTCAAAAGAAAAGTATCCTATTTTAGACTCTTATTAAATTTTGGGTTTGGGTTGTCGTCGTTGTATGTCATCCAATTATTGAAGTCTGTAGCTAGAGAAAGGATGAACTAAAAATATCATCCTATTGAAACAAAGTAGATAGCTTTACCTGTAGGTAAAATTAATCAAGCATCCTACATGCCCATGTTGAAAATGGACTCAGAAACCACAAAAATAATCTAAAAAGAAACTTGAAAGTCCTGGAGTCTTCAAGGCATCAATAATCGGCAAAACAGATAATTTTGTATGTTCTAAAGTTTCTCATTTGAAACACATATTTCAATAAAATTTCAAGAAATACTTTTGTTTGTGGGGGCAGGGGGTAATAGCAAAGTAGCGGTGGTATGGGGACTTCTATGAAATAAAATCAAGGTGTCTTAATAGTATATGTTTTCTTTCTCCTTTCCCTTTGTTTCCATTAATCAGTTAGTTCTTTTAAGGAAATCAGTTATAGAATCATTCATATATTTGAAAAGTTATCCATTCCTGTTGCAGAAAGTTTTTCCAATCCTAATCCTTAGTTTTAAGATTTGTACTTGTCATTATGTACTCATCATCAACATTAAGATTTTGGAAATTTTAAAAAATCTGGAAAATAATTTATATTTGTATGCATGCATGTGAGTTAATTTATACATTCATATAGTCACAGTATTTTCTTTATTCATTTTCTAAGAAATTAGAAAAATATGAATAAAAATACATAGAAAATACTACCATAGAAAAAAAGTATAACTAGGATTTTGTACCAGAGCTTTCAGGATGTTATAAATGTGACTAACCTGTTTTCATAATCAACCCTGTTAATTTTCCTTGAAATTGTTGCAAATATGGATAACTCATATAAACAATATTTCTTTTCAACCACACCAAATGTTTTTATAATAATAAATGATTTGCATAAGAGATAGCTATTTCCAAACATGCAAAAACAATTCCTAGAATATGTACCATATGGTAACCACCTATTATGGAGTTTCCTTTTCTTATTACATTTAATTCATTTTCCTCCCTCTACTTCATCCATTTTACATTTTATCAGATGCACAGTCTTGTATTAGAAAAGAATGGTTACATAATTAATAAAATGTGGATCAACTTATCACATCTGATTTTCCAGAATTGAAAATTAGGAACAGAAAATGGTGAATTGGGGCTGTATCTTAAAAGCTCAGAATTATCTTGCCAAGTTTTATGAATTATGTTAAAACAGGGTTTAATTTTACAACTCACAAGATGATTTCTTAATTCTTTACAATTCATCTGGATACATACAGGAGTCTGAAATAAGATTTAAACAACCTCATATCAAAAATTGCATTCTGGAAGAATAAGCAGAAGATATAGGGATAAGTTGCTATAAAGTTAATCCTGTGGATTTTTGTTTATTGGAGAAACTTCCTCCAAGGTAGTTGAACAAGGTACAATTTTCACTGAATGTCCTGTACTATTCTGCCAATATGCATACGCAAATGCATCTTCGCATTCAAATTCTACCATGAGCTAAATGCTATCATGGGGAAAAGATGGCTTCTTGATTCTGAGAATGATCCAGAGAACACAAATTATGATGTAAAATGTAAGTCTAATACTTCCAAATGAAAATATACATTTTTTTTCTCTGTGTCTAAGAGAGCAATGACTAGTCATTGCAAGAACTTCTGCATGTTACATGTGAACAGAGAAAAGAGGTAAGCTATAGGAATAAATCTATAATACTGGGACTTTAGACTTCAGTCAGTGTGATGTAGTAGGCCTTTCTTGGAAAAGCAAAGCAGGCTGGAAAGAGTTTACCTTCAGACAGATTTGATTTGAATCCCAGTGCTGCAGCTTACCACGCCTGAACAAGAACAGGTTTTCAGCCTTTTTCTGAGACTTAGTTTCAAAGACTTGGTTTCCTAAGACTTCTTTTTTATTAGTAATAAAAAAGGGGAAAAAGATAAAAATAACTGCCTTATGTGGTTATTAATACTATCAAATAAAGCAAGTAGGTCAAGCCCAAAGTGAGTACTCAAAGGTAATCTCTGTGTGAGCCTGCTGAGGGCATCACCAAAACCTTTCTCTGGCTGAAGAGTCAAATATACATAACTCAAAGCACCCTACATATTCTAGCAAATGATATTTTAAGGGGATTAAGAGAATTAAAGGATTAACAATTGTATGTTTGTTGAGTTCCTGCCAAATAGATGCTATATCTACAAGTATATTTAATTTATATTTAATCCTGAAAAGTAATTGTATTTGAAAATTTTATTTTTAACTCTTTATTTTCTATATTTCTAATACTGGTGTGTGTGTGTGTGTGTGTGTGTGTGTGTGTGTGTGTGTCCCATTTTAAAGCTAAAAAGCAGCCAACTGCACTCCTTTTTTTCTGGCTTGCATTTTCCCCCACCTTAGGATGGATATATTAACATTGATTCCACTTGTCGCCTATTGATAGATACCTAGGTTGCATCCAATTTTTCACATTACAAATAACTTTGTTTTGAATAGCCTACACAAACAAAAATGCATATTTTGAGTACATATTTTGAGTTAGATTGCTAGAAACAGAATTTCTAAGTCAAAACATAAATGAATATATAATATTTCTAGATATTTCCAAATTTCTATATTTATTAGAAATAAGAAATTTCTTTTTTTTAGAGAGAGAGAGAGAATTTTAATATTTATTTTTTAGTTTTCAGTGGACACAACATCTTTGTTTGTATGTGGTGCTGAGGATCAAACCCAGGCCACACGCATGCCAGGCCAGTGCGCTATCGCTTGAGCCACATCCCCAGCCCAAGAAATAAGAAATTTCTTATTAGAGTACGTATAAGCTCACTAACAATGTACAAAGGTGTTATGACTCCACAGTTTCTTCAACAAAGTTAGTATGCTGTGGAACTTTGTTTCTAACTTGCTTAGAGTGAGAAATAGTATTTTGATGCAGTTTTCCTCTTTGTTTGAGTATCTTTGCAAATGATTAAGAGATATTTCTATTTATATGAAATGACTAGTTTTCTCCTCTTTCCAACTTTCTGTATTTTTTTCTGTTGGGTTGGTTTTTTCCTTCTTTACTTTTAGAAGTAAAAACATTTTCATGAGCTTTTCATAAAGTAATATTTTCATTTGTTTGATCTTGTTATTGCATGCTTAGTTTGTATCAGTAATTACATGACAGTGGGACTTTTCTTTGTTCAGTGTTTTAATTTTACTTATTATTTGAAGCTATAAATTCAGATTACCTTCAGTGGAAAATGGGAAGGAGTTCAAGGTTGTTTTTCATTCATTACTAAAAACACATATCTGGATAAGAAAATCAGCTTATATAATTGAACTTGGAATTTAATACAAGGCAGTGTCTATGTCCAGACAGACTCAGCTCTGTAACAGACAAGCACCTATAGCTTGTTGACTTAACACACTGATGGTTTGCTTCCCACCCACGTCACGATACATGTAGGTATACTCCTTGGCAGTTCACCTTAGCAACAGGTACTCATGGGCCCAGGTTCCCTCCATGCTGAGACACTGCTATCTTCAACTTGCAGTCTCTAATTTTACCACAGAAGAAGGGTGAACACGGCAATTGTGAAGAATGGCTACAGCAAGACGTAAAAGGAATGTACAGACATCATTTCCATCACATTCCAAGTCCAGAAGGCTGCCAAAGAGGCCAGAAACAATCTTGTTTTATGCCCAGATAAAGTAAATGAAATGTGACTTCATAAATATACAATATTGTCTCTCAATAAGCGGTCTTAATAGATTAGAACAAGTTGTGTGTGTGTGTGAGTGTGTGTGTGTGAGTGTGTGTGTGTGTGTGTGTGAGTGTGTGTGTGTGTGTGAGTGTGTGTATGTGTGTGTGTGTGAGAGAGAGAGAGAGAGAGAGAGAGAGAGAGAGAGAGAGAGAGAAATTATATTATTATACACTTCCTTTGCCTTTTACTATTGAAGGAGGAAAAGGAAATGTATGAAACATCACTACCAAAACAAAAAGAGAATAAAATAAAGACAAATGTTTTAAATTTCCTATTATATGGCGTCCACATTTTATTACAATTGCTTCATTTTGAAGGAATGAATGCCAAACTATTTCTATATAATTGAGCAGTGGCATGTGGCATAAAACTCTGCTTCAACTGGCCGTGTGGTTTTCCAGTCAATATATGATACAGACATTATACACTGAGTTGTCCTTAGTTGAATCAACTATGCCTATTTAAAAATATTACTAAAACCTATCTTCATTTTTAAATCATAATTTCTTCTTTGTGAAAATATATGAATCATTTGCTTTTTATATATTGCTGCACTCTTCCCAAATTATGTGACTATGTACACAAAGAGAAAGTTAATAGGCTTACATTGTTTAAAATACTTTCATCAGAGCAGATGTCAAGTTGCTGCTAGTGAGGAGGCTACCTTTCAGGTTTTTAAGAAAACCCTGTTTGACTGACAAATGGAGGCAGCAAAATAATCACTACTCTTTATATATTCCTGATTCTTACACTCACAATTCACAAGTCTGTACATTACATTTTTACATTATTATTGTTATGTTTTGGATATGAGGTGGCTCATAAAAGCTCTTGTGTTAATGCAGGAGGTGAGATAATTATGCTACGAGAGCTCCTCCTCTCACTCTGCTTCCCTGCCACATACACTGAGTAGCTTTCCTCCTTCACACTCTTCCACCATGATGTTCTGCCTTACCTAGGACTCCTAGAGATGGAGCCATTCAACCAGGCTGAACCTGTGAGAATGTGAGCCCCAATAGACGTTTCCTTCTCTCGGCTCTTCTTGTTGGGTGTTTTGGTCACAGCATTGAAAAGTTAACACAATTATCAAGGCCACTAAAAGGTTTTCTCAAATTTACATTGAATACTTCATTCCATCCAGAATTGAGATGAAATCTTATCTGAGATTACTGAGAACAAGAACATATTTTCTTCTGTATTTATTTACTTAGCTTTTTCAAAAGAAAAACTATGCTCCATGTGTCTCCTTAGATTTTTGAATTGGGTGCATTTCTTTTGACCTCTTGGAGTACTCTGTGCTTCCTCCATCACAATTGTCATCTTAGATGACAACTGGTTTCCCACTGAAATTTTCCTACTATAATCAAGGACATGGGCTATATCTTTCTGAACAATCTCCAGCACCCTGCCCTGTGACTCACATAGAAAAGCTGATGTGGATATGAACAAATTAGTAAATAACAAATCAAAAATGATGATTTTTAATTCTTGTTTTGTTGTGATGAATTCGTGTCAACTGCTGAGGTGGAGTTAGATTATGATACTACGTTTTTCCATCATTGTTCCCTAATGATGCTTTCCCAAACTTCAAACTGACTGTAAGAAGTAATCCATCAAGTTGTTTACACAAAGTAGACTGGAGTCATTTTCTGCCTCAAATATGTAGGTTTTCTAAAATTCATGTTTGACATATTTGTCTTCTCCCTCTTCCCTCCCCACTCTCTCCTCTCTTCTTATCTTTCCTCTCCTAGTCCCTCTTCTCTCCTTGTCCTTCTTCTTTCTTTTTTCTCTGTCTATTGTGGATATAAAACCAGGCTAGTAAAACTTGATCCTAATTCCAGTATACTAATAATAATATCAACTGTGGACACATTTCCATTGAACAGCCAGATTCTTTGGGAACTCTAATATGTGCAGGTAAATCTTTAGTTTACACTGTAACATCAAAACCAAGCAGATCCATGGACCAAGAGCACAATTGATACAACCAGGACTAACCTATGTGTAAAAGTGCAGATAAAGCCAGTGTTTTGGCAAAGAAGAACACAAAAGTGCAGAAAGCAACAGAAAAAAAAATGTCATGTGCCCCAGATGAATGGAAGAAGTCACTTGTATTATTAAAAGTTGCTTTTATCATTAAGTCACTTTTATTATTAAAATTGTTGATTACGATTTTACAAACAATACATCATACTTAAGAGTATGACTTTCTTCACCTTTTCTTAATCAAATGCAATTTCTATCTTGGGCTCCTCTTTATACTGATATTATAAAACATCTAGTCAAGATCTAGTAAACTCATCTGCGAAGACTTGATTTATTCAGTTTTAACTTTTATAAATTAAGGATTTAAAGCTTTCTTTTCCCCTCTCCTGAGGTCCTAGGGAGCATGTAGTGGTTCCTGGCATTGGTGACAAGTAATATCTGGTCCTTGATCATCTCTTTATCTCTACAAACCAGCTTTGACTGAGATACAATGCTTCCTGTTTGATCATTATCAGCATGTACTATTAGTGCTGCGGTCTCCAAGTTTACCAGGACACCTGTTATCCAAGTTCACATACCTTTCTTCCCACTTGAACTTCGAGGCCCTTTTCAGTCTCTAGTTGCCTTCTTCCGTGCCTGTTGCATGCTGAGGGGCTTTCCTCCAGTCCCTACAGCCTAAATGTTCTGCCCTCACTGCCCCATAGCTATGCTTCATCTGGATACAGGGCTTCTTGCATAGCTGGAGGATTCCTGGGCCACAACTAGAAACACAGCACAGGCATGTTTGCTTTAGGATCCCCTCAAATTTACCTTTTTGGTCTCATTTCCTCCCCAGAGACAAGACTCTATGTTCTTTAGAAACTTAGGATGTTCTGGTCCACTGTAATAGTTAAAACATCTGTCCTACTATCCAAATTTTGGGGGGGGGGCGACAGATCTTTTGGTTCATCCCAGAAAAGGCACTTATTTCCTATTTTTTTTTTTTTTTTGATACTGGGGATTGAACTCAGGGGCATTGAACCACTGTGCCACATCCCCAGCCCTATTTTGTATTTTATTTAGAGACAGGGGCTCACTGAGTTGCTTGGCACCTTGGTTTTGCTGAGGCTAGTTTTGAACTCTTGAATCTCGTGCCTCAGCCTCTTGAAGCCACCGAGATTACAGATGTGTGCCACTGAGCCCAGATTCATTTCCTATCTTTATGTGGGGAAAACTAAGCACATCTTCTTTCAAAAAAAATTCATTATTATAGGCCACTGAAGCAGAGAATAGGAAGACTATTTCTCCTCATTGCTTTTCTCCCTCTCTAAAGGAAAGCACAAATGGACTCAGTGAGCTAAAGGGAAAGGGCTTGGTGCACAGTTACACGTCTAGTCAGCTGACCCACTCACTGTTCATCAAATCAATCAAATCCAATCTATGAATGCAGGTGACAGGGGTTGTGTTTTCCCAGCTGCTACACATAAACTTGAACTTCTAAACTGGGATCTTGTGTTTAGAAATGAGCATATAAGGGCTGGGGATATGGCTCAAGCGATAGCGCACTCGCCTGGCATGCGTGAGGCCCGGGTTCGATCCTCAGAACCACATATAAACAAAGATGTTGTGTCTGCCGAAAACTAAGAATAAATATTAAAATTCTCTCTCTCTCTTTAAAAAAAAAAAAAGAAAGAAATAACATATAAAAATAGACCCATGTAATGGATGGATGGATTCAAAAGGAAATTGTGTGCCTGTCAGAGATGTCAGACAGGCACATGGTAGGATTTTTCACATACTCATTTAAGTCTTGTAACCACTGAGAAGTGGATGTTAGCAGCTTTATTTTGAGGGAGAAGAAACAAGATTGAGTTATTCAGGTAATAAGACTCCTGTCGTAGGTTGAATTGTATTTCTTTCAAAAGATAAAGTCCTGCACATTTGTTACTGTGAATATGACCTTATTTGGAAATAAAATCTCTGCAGATATAAATTGAATTTAAATTAGGTCACACTCAATTAGGACAGACCCCAACTTCAATGGCTGCTGTCCTATTAGGGAAAAAAAAAAAAAAAACTTTAGAGATGTCAGATACAAATAGAGAGAAACAGCCATATGAAGTCAGAAGTAGAGATTGGAGTGTTGCAGCTACTGTCAAAGAACATCAAGGATTGCCAGGAACCACTAGAAAGAAGCAAAGAGGGAGTCTTCCTTAGAGGCTTCAGAGGGAGCCTGAGCTTGCTGACACCAAACCTCTATCCTCTAGAACCTTGAGAGAGTAGGTTTCTGTTGGTTTAAGTTACCAAGGCAACTCTAGGAAACTAATAAAACCCTCTATCCTTTTTGTTGTTGTTTTAGTACCAGGGATTGAACCGAGGGGTACTTAACCTCTGAGCCACATCCTCTCCCCTATTTATTTATTTATTTTGAGACAGGGTCTAAATAAGTTGTTTAGGGCCTTGCTAAGTTGCTGAGCCTGGCATTGAACTTGTGATTCTTCTGCTTCTACCTCCTGAGCCACAGGTGCCATCACGCCTGACAAAACACTCTATTCATTGAATGCCTATAGTGTTTCAGACATTTTTCCCTAACATCTGTTATGTGCTTATTAACTTAATCCTCACACCAACTATCACCTTTGGGGACATTTTGTTTATGTCCCAAAAATGTATATGTTGAAACCTAATTCCTCATGTAATGGTATTTGGAAGTAGGGCCTTTGGGAGATGTGTTAGTAGGATTCTTATCTTTAAAAAGGAGACTCAAACAAGCTCCCTTGACCATTTTGTCATATGAAGACACAGTGAAAAACATCCAGCTATGAACCAGGAACCAGGAAATGGACCCTCACCAGACACAGTCACAGTACTTTGACCTTGGACTTCCAGCCCCCAGAACCATGAGAAATAAATTGTCTGTTGTTTATATATTACATGGTCTACGGTGTTTTGTTATAGTAGCAGGAATAGAGTAAGACAAACTTCAATTACAGATAGAACACCAAAGTTTAAACAGTTTAAGTTTACCAATGTTATGCTGTTTAAACAATAGATCCAGGACTTCAAAATTACAAGATTCTGTTTTAAACTGATAGAGTCAGGACTTTGAAGATACAAAGATTCTGCTACAGTATAAATGCCTTTCTAGGTTTACACAGTTAGAAAGTGAATTTCAAATTAAGCTTTCAGATTGTAGCTTTTATTGATAAACAGAATCAAAAGCTGAAGTGCCCCATTCAACTGACAATCAAGGCTAAATTTAACAAATGAAGCTTATAGGGATGTCATTACAAGGTTCAGGACATGAAGTACTAGATAGAGATTTATTTAAGGAAGACTCCAGTGCAGATATATACTAGATAGATAATTAAATTATTTCGTTTTACTGCAGTTTTCTTGCATTAAATACTGTTTATTATATAAGAGGGAGTTAATAGAGGTTTTTGGATATTTTTCAATTTTTCATTATAAAACATTTTAAACATACACTAACATAGAATAATATGAGACACTCAAATATATAACATGGCATAATTATCAACTCATAGACCTTCTTCTTTCATTTATATCTATATCCTTTACACTCAATGCAGGTTATTCTAAAGCAAATCTCCTATATATCATTCACACACATACATATATACATTCATGTTTATATATGTATATATCTATACACATACATGCAGATATACACATATAGGTGAAATATTATATAATTATATATCCATATGTACAGGTTTATAAGTATAAATATGTATGTAGGCAGGTAATATTACCTAATCCAGGCACTTCTTTATTTAGAGCTACTGTGAAAAAGAGCAGGAAAAAGAATGATTTTAAATGACCCTCATCCAAGTGTTTTCAGAAGAAAACATTTAAAACTGACTTAGAACTTTAAAACCTGGAGTTTGGTATATCCTTCTACTAGAAGCCTTTGCAACCTTGTGTTTTAGACATCTGTTTCTGGGGGGCAGTGGCTGATGAGGGGGATCTAGCCATTCATCTCCAACAATATTTCTCCAACTTCTCTGATAATAATAATAATAATAATACAAAGGATTCTAACTAAAAATTAGGGTTCATTCTCTGCATTTTGCTAGGTTTAGAAAATAAAAATGAAAAAAAAATATTGTTTATTTAAATAAAATATAAGGCTGCTTTTATTTATTGCTTATTTGAAATTCAAATTTGTTGGTATCCTGGATTTAGTCTGACACTCCTACTGAGTGATGCTTAGGAATTATGCTTTTAACATATACTTCAAGTGGTTTTTATTACAATTTCTTGAGTAGAGAGTCAGAGCAGTTCCTTTCAGTCAATCACCATTTCAAGTGACCCCCCAAAATGTTCAAAATAGCTGTGAAAATGTCACCAACATCATTGGTAGTCATTATTTATTGCCGCCTACTATGATGTGTAATCAAAATTATCTAGACTATTCAGCACATGTTAGAGGAACTTAATTCTGTTTTTTGTGGATTAGAACACTAAGCCCTTGATTTATATAGTTGGTCTTCCAATCTTGTACTTCATAATAGTTTCCTCAATCTTTAAAATTAGAAGAAAAATTTTATAGGATATCCTAGAAGCTGTAAAGGGGTTCTCTGGAGGTGGGATTTAAATATTCTTCTTGACCTTGAGTCTATGACATCACTTGATTCCGACTGATTAATGACAGCATGTGGTGAACCTTGACTCACAGCTTTGTCCTCAGAGGATCCTCATCTCTGGAATGTGCTTATTCTCTTAGTCCAGTGAAACCTGAGCTTCCTGGCTCAAAGGATGTCTTCAAGGGCCAATTGTTTACGAAAACATTTGCCTGAGTACTTGAAAGTAGGGGTCCAGATGATAGATGGTATTTTAAATGTATTTGCCATGTATGAATCCCTGGAGGATCTGTAATGGAAGCATTTCAAAAAGTAATACCTGTAATTAGGCATGTTGATGTATAAAAAAATAGACCTTGTATACTTTGAAGGTTGGACACTCAATGATTCCCAGATTTCTAAAGTCAAGGTGTGAGAAACTAATTGCCAAAAATACAGAGATGGATTTAATAAACATAACTCAGTCCAGCTTCAATAGCCCAGAAGCCCAAGAAAATTTCAGGACTTAATTTTTCAGAACTACCATGAACTTTGGGAGTCTTCCATTAAAGAAAAACCAAGCAAATTTGCTTTAAGTAATTCCAGCCTTCAATGATAAATAAAAGGAATCCTTTACAAACATCAGAGATCTTTTAAAGTTTTTATTTTTAAAGGCCCAAATGTTCTGTAGTGTTCTTAAATTATTTTCATAGATTTGGAGAAGGTTTTGGCTTCCAATTGTTAATATTCTGGGAACAATGAAAGATGTATTGCAAGGCTAAGCCTCAAGAGCCTTCCATTAAGAGGAAATATGATGTAACCTCAAGGTGGTCTCTTTGCTTTGGTGAGACTAATACTTGAAATCCACCCAGATTCCATGAAGTCAGACAGAATGACTAGACGCTGAATTTTTCACTATATTTTTACCTTTATGACTTTGTTAAAAATTTGGATGATAATGGCTCCTTCCAATTATTCCCCACCCCAAATGTTTAACTCCTCCAGGAGAGAACATTATATTACTTTCCTAGAAAAATGACTCAGGGTTATTTTCAAGCACAGAGTACACTAGGGATTTGAATTCTCCTGAATGCATTAGAACTCAGGAGTTCAGAGTGGAAGCATTTTCTAGGAATATAAACTAGAACTTTCATTTATTAAAAAAATGACACATTTTTCAAAGAGATTATTGTGATATCTTGGGCAAAGTTCCTAATATCATTGAGTTTTTTTTTTCATATACATCTGGATTATGCAATCTCTAAAAATTCTTTCCAGCTCTAAATTATTCCTCCTAAACAGTGGTAGAGTTGTAATGCAGCTTTGGTGAATCTCTACTTGAAAATTTCAATTGGAATTCTTTTAAACTATGAGAACTTTTCAAAAATATTTTAATATAATAAGGAATAAATATAAAACTATTGAGGAATAAACACAGTTAGCTTGATTCTAAAACATATATATATATATATATATATATATATATATATATATATATATTAGAAAGTAGCCAGATAAAATAGTTTTCCACAATATATTCCCAGAGAATGTACTGTAACTTCATGTAAAGCAAAATACATGGTCTTAATTTTTTCTTTTCTAACTGCAAATGTAACTAATATTCATTGATTCATGTATAATTTCAACTAACTTCCTCTTTTATTATTAAGTTTCTATTAGGGTTTTATTCTATCAATGCATAAATTTCTGGAAATCCAAATCATGGGTAGTAGATCTAGAAACACCCACCACCACCACAACCTGCTGATAACCAGGAAAACTATGAAGCTCTTGGAGACACTAATTTTATTTTTTCAACATAAGAATTATCCAAGAATCCTGTCTTTAATGCTTTTTTAAAGCTCTCAATTAGTAAACATGTGAACATGGTTTTTAGCTGTAATTTCCCATTGTAGTATATTTATGTTGTGGGAGCCCTAGAATAGAGGACATTCCACCAGAGAACAAATAATGAATATATTTTCCCTATTTACCTGTGTGGAAGAGAGTCTACTGGAATCAAGAGATTGATAAACCTCCGTGACAATAGTAGAGAGAAAAGGACACATTGCTCAATTCAGTTTTGCAAGATGTGACAGCAACGGCATCATTAATAAGCCATGAAGTGCAGCTCTACCTCGAAAAGGTGAGAAGGTTTTAAAAATGCAGATTTTCTTTCATCATTTCAATTCAACAAAGTCCTTAAAACTCTAGCCAGAGCAATTAGGCAAAAGAAAGAAATTAAAGTGTTATGATAGGACAAGAAGAGTTCAAAATATTCCTATTTGATGATGACATGACCCTATATTTGGAAGACCAAAAAACTACAGCAGAAAACTTCTCGAACTCATAAACAAATTCAGCAAAGCAGCAGGATATAAAATCAACAACTATAAATCAATTGCGTTCCTATACACCAATGATGAATCAACTAATTCCTCTTTTTCAAAATTAGAAAAACCATCCCGTTCACAAAACAGCCTCAAAAAAAAAAAAAAAAAGCTTGTAAATCAATCTAACAAAAGAGGTGAAAGACCTCTATAATGGAAACTACAGAACACTAAAGAAAGAAATTGAAGAAGACCTTAGAAGATGGAAAGATTTCCCATTTTCTTGGATAGGTAGAACTAATATTGTCAAAATGGCCATACTACCAAAAGTGCCATGCAGATTCAATGCAATTACCATCAAAATTCCAATGATGTTCTTCATAGAAATAGAAAAATCAGTCATGAAATTCATTTGGAAAAATAAGAGACCTAGAACAACCGAAGCAATCCCTAGCAAGAAAAGCAAAGCAGTAGGCATCACAGTACCAGAACTAAAATTATACTGCAGAGCTATAGGTACAAAACAGCATGGTATTGGTACCATAACAGATGTGAAGTCCAATAGGACAGAGTAGAAGACACAGAGATAAACCCACAAAAAGGCAGCTACCTAATTCTAAACAAAGGCACCAAAAACATACATTGGAGGAAAGATAGCCTCTTCAACAAATGGTTCTGGGAAAACTGGAAATCTATATGTAGTAGCATGAAATTTACACCCCTTTCTCTCACCTGCACAAAACTTAACTCAAAGCAGATCAAAGACTAGTTGATAAATCAGAGATCCTGTGCATACTAGAAGAAAATGTAGGCCCAACTCTCCATCATCTCAGCCTAGAAACTGACTTCCTCAATAAGACCCCTAAAGCATAAGAAGCAAAATCAAGAATCAGTAAATGGGATGGTATCAAACTAAAAACTTCTTCACAACAAAGGAAATAATCAAAAACACAAAGAGAGAACTTACAGAATGGGAGAAAATCTTTGCCACCTACACCTCAGATGGAGCATTAATCTACAGGATATATAAAGAACTTAAAATCTAAAACCAAAAAAACAAATAACTCAATGAATAAATGAGCTAAGGAACTGAACTGACATTTTACAGAAGAATAAATACAATCAATCAACAAATATATGAAAAAGTGTTCAACACTCTAGCAATTAGACAAATGCAAATTAAAACTACACTGAGATTTCATCTAACTCCATTTAGAATGGCAATTATCAAGAATACAGGTAACAATAAATATTGGCAAAGATATATGGGAAAGGGTGTACCCTACATTGCTGGTAGGACTGAAGATTGGTGCAACCACTCTGGAAAGCATTATGGAGATTCCTCAAAAAGCTAGGAATGGAACCACCATTTGACCCAATTATACCACTCCACAGTGTGTGTGTGTGTGTATATATATATATATATATATATATATATATATATATATATCTCCAAAGGAGTTCAAAATCAGCATACTACATTGATGTGGCCACATCAATGTTCATAGAAACTGAATTCATAATATCTAAGCTATGGAACCAAACCTAGAGCCCTTCAATAGATGAATGGATAAGTAAAACATGGTACATGTACATAATGGAGTATTAATCAGCCATAAAAAGATGAAATTATGGCATTCTCCGGTAAATGGATGGATCTGGAGATCATCATGCTAAGTGAAGTAAGCTAGTCCCAAAAAAACAAAGGTCAAATGTTCTTTCTAATATGCAGATGCTAACACACAAGAAAAGGAGGAGGGGAAGAAAAGTTCAGTGAATTAGACAAAGGAGAATGAAGGAAGAGGAGTGGTAGGAAAGGAAAGACAATGGAATGCATTTGACACATATTTCTATGTACATATATTAACACACCACAATGAAACTCCACATCATGTACAATCACAAGACTGGGATCCTAATTAGAATACTATATATTCCCTGTATGTATAAATATGTCAAAATATACTCTACTTTATGTATATATAAAAAGAACAAATGAAATTTTTAAAAAGGCAGATTTTATTGTTTTTCAGGTTTAGTAAGGCCAATAAATGAGAATTGAAAAGATAATTTCCTAAAGGGATTTATGATTAGTTCCCTAGAAGCCAGGGCAGGCCACACCACAGGGTAACACAGAGACAGCTAGCTGCTGAGTAGGTCAGGAATCATGGATTGGGGGAGGGGGTGTGGTAGGGGACATATAAAATAATCTTTATTGTGGTTTTCATAGGAAGGAACAGGTCAGTAAGGTGTGCAGGTTTAGAATTGTCTAATATGGTCATTTTAGGAGTTGTGGGGATTAAAGTTGTTTCCAATGGTCATTGGGGCAGGGATTAATAGTTCTGGCGAAAGAACTCAATAGAGGAGTTTCTGAGGGTACAGGGTCTGGACTGATTAGCTTGTGTATGAAAGAAACTCTCCAGCCTTTACCATCCCTAGAAACTGGCCAGCCTTGGGAAGGGCAGTCTCTCTAGGGTCAGTATGGCCCCAGGTGACAAGGCATCAGAAATACAGAAAATAAAAAAGCGAGATTAATGTGGGGAAGAATACATTTGAAAAAAAAAATCAAGAATTTTATCTAGCACAAACTTGCTACTATTTATGGTTCTTCTACACAAGAAAATTTAAGTATGATTATCTAAGTAAATAAATCACATTGGATGAAACCTTTCAGAATTTCTCACTTAGTGTGTTAACTATCAAAGTTCCAAGGACCTTTGAGTGATATTCTGTGTGTATGTGTCTTCTGTATTTTTGTGCATATGTAATATAGATCTGTTTTTGTTGGTATGGACCAGTATCATGGTGAATATCTGGAAAGTAATTTATAGTACCATTAGAGTGTACACTGCTGATGGGTTCTCTTAAGTTTCCCTGATCCTACTATATTCTTTCAAAGCACCTTGTACCATAAAAATCATTCATCTTAGCATTTTTTAATTGACTTTTTAAATTTGTCTTTGTCTTCCACTAGACTGCACACTCTGATGTCAAGAGCTCTAATTTCTTCCCTATTGTATGCCCAGCACCCAGCAGACTATCTGGTAAAAGTAGATGCTCAGTAGATTGAATTAATTTAAAAAAAAATAAGCAAATAAACGTATCTTCAGTGAAGGGCCACCCGCTGGATGGTGGATGACATCACTGATACAAGTTTTTCATATTAACAAGGGTGCAATCACATAAGGAACGGTGATGTGGAAAGCAACATATTTTCCTAACTGCATCATTGCCGTGTAAAAGCAATAAACAATTCTTGAGAAAATCTTTCTGAGCAAATACTCTGGTTGTCCAGAATGGGGAGAAGCTGCCCACCCGAGCGTTTTAAACGTGAACGATGACCGTCTTTTTCCACAAGGAGCGCGCCAATTCTGAGAAGACCTATGAGTTGTGTCACTGATTTTATGCGATTCTTGTTCTCAAAATGTTATTTTCATTACAAGTGTCTGATATGATATAAATCAAAGGAAGGTAAAAACCTAAACTATTCCAGTAATGGACTCCAAACCATATATTTAAGTTTTAATCCAACTTTAAATCTTTCAAAAATCTCAGCTTTCTTAACACACTTGATGTTTTAGTTCCTTTTTGCAATTTTAGTGCATGTCAGTTTACTTGGCACTTTTTCAAGGCTTTGTCTGAGTGTGAGTAGAATTTTCCTTGTTTGACATTAATTCAAGAAACTTTATTTACTGCAAACTGTTATTTGATTTTACTATCGAGTTGTTTCTCTTTTAAGATCAGTGAACTTGAAATTTGACCAAGCTGTCTCAAGTCTTGGAGACTTTCTCTAGCCTAAAATTTATTCACCTTATTTATACTTGGTTTATTGAAATAAAATTAACCTACAATGAGATACATCAATTTCAAGTATACAATTAAACAAGTTTTTAAAAATTTATACTTTCATGTGTTTGTATTTCCTTATGCAACTTCATAGTGAATCTCGTTCCCCAGACCCAGTACCTAGCTGTCCCAGAATTTCTTTCAGTCACTAAGGCTTTGCTTTTATAATAATATCTAATAAATGTCTGTATTTGTCTCATTTCACTTAACATGATTTTGAGATTCACACGTGCATATTGTATATGTCAATATTTTTCTCCTTTTATTAGTGAGCAGAATTCCATTATGCATATCACAATCTATTTGCCCGTTCACATGCTGATGGTCATTTGAGCACTAGTATTATTAGGAACATTCATGTGAAAAGGTATTCATGGACATAATTTTTAATTCTCCTAGTTCAATACTTCAAAGTATGATGGCTGAATCTTCGGATAAGCTTATGTATAACTTTATATATAACTTTTTAATATATAACTCTATGAATAACGTTTTTATGTATAACTTTTTCATTTGGACCCTCCACATATTTTCTTAAGACTTGTTAGGTACAGACAGTACTCTAACATAAATTGGTTTAAAGGACAATTTCTTGGGTTGCCTCTCAGAAGGATATTTCTGTAGATTTTTATTCAAGAAGTAAGAGTGTGCTCAATGCTTCACTAAGTTTTCATCACCATGTATATAATGGAATGGATCCCTTGAGTGGGAGGTTTGATTAATGGAAAATCTGAGTTTATGACTCTAAAGGACTTGCATTAATCTCAGTACAAGTAAGGTAATTAGGAGGTAAATGGTTGGAAGCTCTAGCTTCTACAATGCATTCATTTCTACTCTCTTAGAATCTGAGAATTTTTTACACAGTAAAACAAAAATAAATTCCCAGGTCTATTAAAAAGCATAATAACAAAAACTTTAAAAAATTTTAAGAACTAGAAAGTAACTTTATGATATAAGGATGCAGAAGAATTAAGAAAATAAAGCTCTTACCCCAAACACACAAAAAACACACATACACAAAGCATAATGCATAAAGGAAAGTTTTCAATTTATTCTACACTAAATTACAGTTTTAAAATAACCTATGAACAAACAAACAAACAAAAAATCAGGAATAGACAAGAGATAGACAAGAAGATGGATAAACCTAAGAAAAGATGTGTAACCTTACTTGTAGTAAGAAAAAGAAAGAAAAAGAAAATCAGTTTAAGGTAAACAAGCTACCATTTTGCAAACACTAAATTCATAGAAATCAAGAAACTTAACAGCACAAAATTCTGTCAAAGATATATACAAATAGAAACTTCTTAATACTCTTGTTGGAAATGTATATTAGAATAATCAATCATCTGAGCTATCAATGTAACAACATACAACAAATTTAAGATATGAATATACTAAGATTCAGCGATTCCACTTCTTGGTATACCCTGAAAAATCTTTACATGATATTCTAAAAAACAACAAAAAAGCATATTTTATGGCCTCATTATAAGCAATACTGTTTGTAATAACAAAGAATAAAAGCAATTCAAATTTTCATTAAAAAATAATAAATTGTGGATTATTAATAAGGTAAAATACTAAATAGAATGAATTAATTCTTAAATATATAAATTTTAACATCTTTAAAATGTTTTAATTGAGTCTAGGAAGTTGTAGGAAGGTTAAAAAAGTATTAACATTTTTGAGTTTTTTAAAAATACAAAGTGTTAAATATAAACCATGAGTACATATGAGAATGATTAATGGAAAACTCAAAATACTGTTTAATTCAAGATAGAGATAATAAAGGAATTGTGGATGTTACACAGGAGGTTTGAACAGAATTTATCATGTTTTTAAAGACAGATTGTAGCTACAATATTTATTGATTTACCAATAATAATACTGATTATCCATGAATGTATGAAAGAGAGAAAAGTAAGATCAGTTTTTAAAGGAGAATGTGAGCAACTGTGTCAAGTGCTACAGGAAGTCAAATATGATACAGATTCATTTAATGCATGTCACAAGGTGAAAGTTGGTCCTCTTTACCTTCATTCTACAATAAAACACATGATAAACATCTTGTTAAAAGTTGTTTAACAAAAATCGTTCACAACAAGGATTTGAACCCACGTTTGCATAATTCTGAACCCAACTTTGCTGTCTCCTGAAATATTTCTGATGTCATCTTCAGTCATTCTGCAACCACCAAAGTCCTGCTGTAGAAATAGATATGAGAACTAATAGGGCTAGAAATTGAAATAGGTGCTTCTGATGTAACCATAATTTTAAATGGAAGAATACATTTACAATACATTTACCACTGAATATCATGTACAAATGTAATTGTAGGCTTTAAAACATATAAGCTTGGGAAAGAAAATCGTGTTATTTTGTGAGTGCTCATTATCGGAAAACCCCTAGACCCCATAAATATTATCATCTGACCCTTGTCAAAGTCATAATGGTAATTCAGTGGAGAATCATCTTTTATTGAAAAGTGAAGTGATAATTAGATATTGTTACATGGGGAAAAAAAGGAATCATGACAGAGACATAAAACCTTATACAAAAATTCACTAAGAATGCATCATCACCAATCTAAAAGATGCAAAACTATAAAAATTCATAGAGAAACATAGAAGAAAAGTTGCCTGATCTTGAATCTTGATAGATTTTAGGGTATAATATGAAGAGCACTGTTGTGAAAGAAAAAAAATTGATAAATTAAACTTTATTGAAATTAAAAACTTTTTCTCTTTAAAGGCATTGTTAAGAAAAAAATTTAAATGAACCACAGCTTGAGAAAATACATTTACAAATGAGTATCTGACAAAGGACTTATATCCAGAATATACAAATAATATTTAAAACTCAAATATAAGAAAATAAAAATCCTAATTTAAAAATGTTCAAAATATGAATAGAATTTTCACCAAAGAAGATATATAGATATAAAATATACATATGAAAAGATGCTCAACATCATTAGTCATTAGGAAATGCAAATGTAAATTACTACATACATATTAGGATGGTGGTAATCCAAAACACTTCCAACACCAATTGCTAGTGAGGATTTGGAGTAATAGCACCCTCAGGATGGCCACTGGAATGAAAAATGGTGCAGCCACTTTGGCAGAAAGTTTATCACTTTGTTATAAAGCCACATGAAAATTTAACACATGACCCCAGCAATTGCACTTCCAGGTATTTAATCAAATGATTTGAAAACTTAGGTTCACAAATGATTTGAAAACCTGTTCACAAATGTTTATAGTGATTTTTCATCATTTCCCCAAACTGGAAGCACCCAAGATTTTCTCATCAGGAACAACTGTTGGTAAAATATTCAATAAAATATCATACCACAATAACCAAGATTGAGCTACTAATTCACACAACAGCATGGATTGATATCAAATGCATATTTTCAAGTGAATAAAACTACTCCAAAAAGACTATATCTGATATCATTGCACTCATTTAATATTCTGGAAAAGATAAAACTATAAAGATAGGAAAAATATCAGTACATGTCAGGAATTGCATGGGGAAGATGTTGACTAGGTAAAGCAAACAGTATTTTTCAAGGGTGATGAAGTTATTCTGCATAGTACTGTGGAGTGTATGTATAATAGTAAGAATTTGTCAGAACAACTAATGAACCTTTATGTATGCAAATAAAAATATAGTCAACTAGAAAGTTGAGTGATTCCAGATTGGGATGCAGACTGTTACAAAAGACTCTTACAAAATGTATGACAAAAATTCACTTAAAGGGTGAAGAAAGATACTGCTGAAGTAACTTTGTAAATGGCTGCAAAATGTTAAACTAAAGACAAAAGAAACTGTACATAAGCACTATATTTTGATAGTTCTTTTTTTCTTGAAAGTATACCTTTTAAATTCTGAAACTGTTATGCACAAATAGTGGGACTGAACAATAAGTAAGTGAATAGTGAATAGTGAAATTCCTGATATCTCTTATTGGAGAAAAAAAAATTACAAAGAGGTGGGTGGAAAAGTCTAGAATGAACCATGTGGTACTGGCTTAGAGACACAGATATCAAGATTAGTATAAAGTATGGAAACATATGGAAATACATGCACATATTAATGTATAATACATAAATAATTACAGACATGTGTATGTACACAGGTTACTAGGTACACATGTATTTCCTAGCTTTAAGTAGCAATGTCTAAAAGCAATGACATCCTAGTAACAATGAGTATACCAGGCATCCAGATTTTAGTTTCTAATAACATGCTTTCATAAAAGTAATTAGGTCTTCTTAAAGAAATGGTACATTCTATGTCTGAGACAGGAAAAATATAAGATAAATCTGGAGCATCTGGTAGTGCCAGGAAGAGGATTAATAATGGAGTAGTCAATGTGACACAAGAACCAGATAAAAAGCTCCTGGTGGCCAAAGCTGAAAGACTTTGAGAAAAAAAAAAGAAAGGTAAATTAGTATCTATACTCCAAAGTACAAAATAAACATTATTCCACACTAATATATATATATATATATATATATATATATATATATATATATATATATATATATATATACACTTAAATAAATTAATTATTGGTGGAGAAGAGACAAATATGAAAAGAGAAACCTGAATAATTTTTGTAGACTGTCCTCCTGGAAGAAATGGAGTTTAACTTCCTGTCTCTTCTGTTGTGGATAGTACTCAGTGTCTTCCTTTCCTTTAAAGTATAGAAAGCTAGAAGGTGGGGCTGAGGAGTGAATGAAGGAGAGGATAACTTCATGATGGAAAAATCTGGCAGACACCACTCGACTGAGGTGACCGGTGTTAATATGATCAATGACAAACCATGTTGACAGGATGTAGCCATGATATGACGTGCTGAAAATGCACTTGGCCTCCACAATTGAGAAGCACTTAATGCTAATCTGATTATGGGTGAAACACCAGACAAATCTGAGGGACATTCTACAAAATACCCATCAAAGCTCTCAAGGTCATCAAAAACAAAGTCTAAGAAAATTGTCACAGTCAAAAGGAGCCCAGGGTGACATGATAACAAAGTGCAATGTGACATTCTGGATGGGTAAATGGGGGAAAAAAAGAGAAAAGGGCATTATGAAAACACTAATAAATAAAATCCAAATCAATTATGGAATTTAGTTAATCATGATATGCCAACACTATTTCATTCATTTGACAAATATATTAAAGATGCTAACTACAGCTGATATTTTCTCCTATTCTGTAGGCTCTCTCTTCACACTCTTGAATGCTTCCTCTGCTGTGAAGAAGATTTTTAGTTTGATGCCATCCCATTTATTGATCACTTTACTTTTTGCACTCGGGGGGTCTTTTAAGGAAGTTTGTTCCTAAACCAATATGTTGGAGTTTGGGGCCTACATTTTCTTCCAGTATGTGTAGGGTTTCTAGTATAATGCATAGGTCTTTGATCTGCTTTGAGCTAAGTATTGTGTGGGATGAGAGTAGTTAAATTTCATTCCACTACATATGAATTTCTAGTTTTCCCAGACCATTTGTTGACAAGGCTATCTTTTCTCCAAAGTATGTTATTGGTGCCTTTGTCTAGTATGAGGTAACTGGATTTTTTTGGTTTTTGTCTCTGTGTCTTCTGTTCCATTGGTCTTCATGTCTATTTGGGTGCCAATACCATGCTGTTTTTATTATTATAGCTCCATAGTATATTTTTAGGTCTGGTATTGGGATGACTTCTGCTTAGCTTTTCTTGCTAAGGATTGCTGTGGCTCTTCTAGGTCTCTTACTTTTCCAAAAGAATATAATGACTGCTTTTTCTATTTCTGTGAAGATCATCACTGGAATTTTGATGGGAATTGCATTGAATCTGTATGGGACTTTTGGTAATATGGCCATTTTTACAATATTAATTCTTCCTATGTAAGAGCATGGGAGATGTTTCCATATTCCAAGGTCTTATTCAATTTATTTCCTTAGTGTCTCTAATTTTCATTGTAGATGTCTTTCACTTCTTTTGTTAGATTGATTCCTAAGTATTTTTTAAGTTATTGTGATGGGATAGTTTTCCTAATTTCTTGTTCAGATGATTTGTCACTTAAGTATAGAAACACAATTGATTTATGATTGTTAATTTGTATCCTGCTATTTTGCTAAATTTATTAATGAATTCCAGAAGTTTTTTGGAGTCTTCTAAATATAGAATCATGTCCTCAGTAAACAAAACTAGTATTAACTTTTTTCCCCTATTTATAGCTCTTTTATATCATTCATTTGACTAATTGCTCTGGCTAGAGATTCATGTACTATATTGAATAAAAGTGGTTAAAATGGGTATTTTTGTCTTGTTCTTGTTTTTGTAGAGAATGTTTTCAGTTTTTTCAATGATGTTGGTCTTGGGTTTGTCATATATAGTTTTACAATGTTGGGGTATGAGGGTATATCTGTATTTTTTCTAGTGTTTTAATTCTGAATTTAATGCTGTATTCTGTCAAATGCTTTTTCTACATCTATTAAGATAATCATTACTCACACCTCAGATACAGCATTAATTTCCTGGATATATAAAAAACTCAAAAAAACAACACCAAAAAAAAAAAATAAAACTATCAATAAATTGGCAAAGGAATTAAACAGACACTTCACAGAATAAGAAATATTAATGGTCAACAAGTACATGAAAAAAAGTTCAACATCTCTAGCAATTACATAAATGCAGATTAAAACTACACTAAGATTATATCTCACTTCAGTCAGAATGGCAATTATCAAGAATACAAGGAACAATAAATGTTGGCAAAGATGTGGGGGAAAAGGTACACTCATACATTGCTGGTAGGACTGAAAATTGATGTAACCACTATGGAAAGCAGTTTTGAGATTATTCAGAAAATTTAGAAGGGAACCACCATTTGACCTAGTTTTTCTACTCCTTGGTATATACTCAAAGGACTTAAAATCAGCATACTATATTGATGCAGTCACATCAATTAAGTCATAATAGCTAAGCTATGAAATCAAGCTAGGTGCCCTTCAATAGATGAGCGGATAAAGAAATGTGGTATATATACATAATGGAAAATTACTCAGCCATGAAGAATTACTTTATGTAATTTGCCAGCAAATGGATAGATCTGAAGACTGTCATGCTAAGTGAAGTAAAACAGTCCCCAATAAACAAAGGTCAAATGTGGAAGCTAACCCACAATAAAGAAGGGTAGAATAAACATGTGGAAGCTAACCCACAATAAAGAGGGGTAGAATAGAAGCACAGTGGATTAGATTATGGAGAATGGCAGGAAGGGAGAAAGGATAGGCAAAGGAAAGACGTGGAATGAATGTAATATAAATTTCCCATATACATAAATGAAAACAGCACAGTGAATTCCACCATCATGTATATCTGTATGAATGGGACTCTAACTAGAAAAATATATATTCCATGCTTGTATAAAAATATCAAAATGGATTGTGCTATAATGTGTAACTAAAAAGAACTAATAAATTAAACGAAAACCAATAGCTAAAGCTAGATATACAGTATATGTTGACTGTATTATCCTGGCAAGTTTTCTGTAAAACTGAAACTATTCTAAAATAGGAAGTTTATGAAAGCAAAAAAAGGACATATTTTTTTCTTTTTTGTTCATAAGCCAAATTAATATGTCTTCTTTAATCATGGTGTAAACATTTCTTAATTATTAAGGTATAATTAATACTGTCATTAAATCTTAACTATGCCACATATATATTCTTCAATACTCTTATTTGAAGATCTTCACCATTATTAAGGGAACTAAAGAATTTTATTAAAGTCATGATTATCTGATCTTTAGGTGCCTATAATTGTCTACAGAGGATGTTGAAGAGGTGTAGTGCAAAGTAATTAAAGCAAGAGATAAATAATATTAGCACCTTTTGAATAAAGGATATGGGATTTCTTTCTATCCATCCTTTTTAGTAGCAACACTTTTTATTCTTTCTTTTCTTTTTTCTTTCTTTCTTTTTTTTTTTTTTTTGTGTGTGTGTGTGGTGCTGGAGATTGAACTCAGGGCCTTATACATGCAAGGCAAGCACTCTACCAACTCAGCTATATGCCCAGCCTAGTAGCAACACTTTTTTAAAAATATTTTTTGTTTAGTTGTAGATAGATACAATACCTTTATTTTATTTATTTATCCTTAGGTAGTACTGAGGATCAAACCCAGGGCTTCACATGGACTAGGCAAGCACTCTACCACTGAGCTACAACCCTAGTCCAGTAGCAACACTTTTAATACTTCAAATATTTCAAACAGATTTGAAGCAACACATGAAGGGTAGACATAAACAGAGAAGGAATACAGGAAAGATAAGGACAAGATCCTCATGTAGGAAGAAATTATTTACTAAATTAATAAGACTTGCCTAGGGAACACAGATGAAGAGCAAAGATGATCCATTCTCTGGGAAAAAATAAAATAAAATGAGTACCAGGGGAAGATGTAGCCAGGAACATTAACCTTTTGCTTCTCTGAGGCATCTAAAGGACAGTAATGGAAGGTGGACATTTGTAGAGCCATCCTGGACCAGATGCCTGCAGGTGATTAATATAATTGCTGCTACTCCCAGCAGATCCTGTGGGACCCACCTCCCACCATCTGCTGGAATTCAGTTTTGTTTAGTTCAGTATTAAGGACCGTGCTGTTTGTTTCAAGGACCATAAAAATGGAAAGCCAGAGAATGTGCCAATAATACCAAGTGAAATTTATAACTGTTCCTATGATTCTGCTGACCTGCTTTAACTTGTGCTATCCTTTCTTAATGCCCTTCCATTTTAATCATCCAACTGAAAAAAAAATTAATTATTTCCTATTGCATGGCCTGACACATAAAATTAATTCCTGGTGGTGGTATTTTTTCTAAACTTTTAATTACACACCTTGCCAATGTCAGAATTTATTATGTTTTCTATGAAAACTAATGTTTTTATAATATATTCTTTGCCTGGTCAATATAAATCTTGAGAAGTTTATGATACATTGTTGTCTAAATTGGACCTTTCAAAATGGAATTCAGTTCATAATAAATTTTAAAAGGCAAATGGAACAATTTTCTCTCCTTACAATGGTATGTTTTACCTTAGAATGAACCAAATACATTTTAACAGTTCTTTTTCTTTTTTTGGCAATTCTAAGAGCACAAATAAAGGGAACATAAAGCAAACTTTCTGCCGATTTTTTAAGAAAACCTTTACTGAGGTATAATTGATGGTCAATAAAATGTAGAGATTTAATGTGTGAAATTGATTGATATATGAATGAACCTATGAAATCATGACTATAGGGAACATGATGTATATGCCTATGACAAAAATTTCATCAAGCACTAATGTTATCCTTCCTACCTCCTATCTTCTTATTTCCAGGCAACCATTTTTCTGTTTTCATGCACTAGAGATTAGCTTGAATTTTCTAGGATTTTCCATAAATGTAACCATAACTTGTGTTCAAATTAGGTCTGATTTATTTCACTTGACATAATTATTTTGAGAATCGTCCATATTATTACCTACATTAAAAAATATTGCTTTATATTGTAATAAATATCGGTCATCACAATTTATCTTCTCATTTGTTGATGTATATTTGGGTTGTTTCCACATTTTGACTACTATAGATAAAGCCTCTATGAAAATATGTGTCTAAGTATTCAAAATGCCTTTTTAAGAAAATGAAAAGATGTCACAGACTGGGAGAAAATATTTATAAAACCTGTATCAGTCAAAGAACTTTTATCCTGTGTATATAAAGAGCTCTTCAAAATAAGAATACAGACAGCCCAATAAAAACAATGGGCAAAAGATTCTAACAGGCATTTCACCAAAATACATAAAGATATATTTATATAAACATAAATGCTAAGGCTTGGAATGAGGTGTCCCCCCCCAATAGCTCCTGTGTTAATGCAGGAATGTTCCAAGGTAAGGTGATTAGATTTTGAGTCATCACCTAATGAATACAGCCTAGTTTGAATGAACTGGCTTGGTGGTAACTGTAGGCAGGTGGGGCAGCTCTGAAGGAGGTAGGTCACACGTGGAAGGGTGCAAGGATACATCGTCCATGTGCTCCTTCACCTTCTACTGCCTGATCCTGCCATGACCCGGGAAGCTTTCCTCTGCTGGGCCCTTCCCCTATGGTGTGCTGCCTCATCTTGGGCCCAATACAATGGAGTCAGCCATCTATGGATGGAGAACTCTGAACCCAGGAACCCCAAATAAACTTTTCCCCTTCAAGCTGTTCTTGTCACGGATTTGGGGCACAGTGATGCAAAAGCCTGACAAAATAAAAATTGGTGCTAAGAAGAAGGACTATTACTGTGAGTAACCTGACTTTGTGATTCAGAATCATTTTGAGCTGGTTTGAGGGAAGAATTTTTGAAAAGTTTAGAAATGCAAGCTGGAAAAACTTTAGAATGTTGTACATAGAATATAATGGGCAATGCTGTTGGGAGTTCAGAGAACAAGAATGGCAATAGACCAATGTGGATATTGCTCTTGAGGTTTCCTAGGGAAAAGAGGGCGCTGTGGGGAATTAGACTAGAGACCACTCATGTTATATCCTGGTAAATAACTTGTCTACATTTTTCCCACAACCTGAGATTTTGTATGAGGCTAAGTTTTCAAGTGATGGACTAATTAATGTGGTGGCGGAAATTTCAAAGCAGCAAGGTATTCAGTCAGTGTCACAGATATAGCTGGCAGTTTTAGGCAGGTTTACTGTAAGAAAGCAGAGCTAAAGAATCTTAAAAACTTGCAGTTTGGCCAGAAAAGTGCATGTAAAGCTGGGGCCAAGGAAGATGTGCTTGTTGAAAAGATGACAGCTGCTAAAGAGATGCTAAGTACACTGCACAGAAACAAACAGACAAGTGCCTCCAGGGCATATCAAGAATTTGTAAGACCACATCCACTGTAGGCTCAAAGGTTTTGAAGGGGAAATTCCATTGAGAAGATATCCTGGGGTACAAAATAATTCTCTATTTATGAAAGGTAGCAAAACACATTTGAAGCAGATAACTTGCAAGCTTCCTAATATACATATTTTCAATCTTATCAAGTTAAAATATCAGATTAATTCTACACTCAAATATGGATACTTTATGCCTTAAACAAAACAAAGAATAAGGATCAGCATATATGAAAATTATCTGTAATTGCACAGAAATCATATTAATTTCCAAACCTCCATTTTTTCATCTATAGAGGGCTTCACTTTATAAGGTATTTAAAGATCACATGAGATACAGGATGTAAAACCTGACAAGGGACCATCTCATGGCTAACGCTCACTGAATGTTGTCTTTTGAGATTGTCCATCATCCTTTGTTTAATTAAATAAAATTTACACAATAAGCTTATGATAAAATTAACTGAGCTAATATTTTCTAGGTGTGAATGAGAAATTTGAATTCTTGTAAATGTATACAAACCTCAGACAGATTTTCACTGGAAAATTATCAATAGACACTAATAATTCTAAGGAAAGACCCTCAAATACACAAGTTTATGTTTTCAACATATGTGCTAAAGAGCTGTAGAATATAAACCATTAATAATTAATAACCTCTTCTGTCTTCAGTTTATTTGTTAGCAACGACAGAATCACTCTTGTAGATTAACAGTATTTTGAGAATTCAGCATTTTAATTTTAGTGCATTTAAAGATTCGAGGTTTTGGACTTATGCTCCAAATTTATATGACATTTCTAGTGAAAATCTTAAGAAGCACAGGCAATGAGATACATATTATGCAAATATATATGCATTTCAGTTTACTAGTTTTAGTATCATTCTTGTCTCATTTTAAAAGTGCCTACATTTAAGGACACAAAATAAACTGATTTTATCATTAAAAGAAGCAGTTTCATTTTAAATTGACCCAGTTTGGCACAAATGGTTTCATCTTCCCAGCATATTTCTATGCCCTGCAATTATGGTAGTGCATTGTGAGTCCAAGATCATATTTCCTAAAGTTTACTCCTGACTCTAAAATAGAATGTTGCTATTGTGTTCAGGCATTTAATGTTTTTGACAGGCTTACTATATCTCTGAAGTGGAGCAATCTTTCTCAGGAGTATTTTTTAGGAATGGTTAGCTAATTTAAAAAAAAATTCCCCAGGGAATTGAAGAAGGTAACACTTACCTAGTGCATGCTTCAGTCTAAATGAGGCTGAAAAAAATCTTACATTATTACGACTAAGTCTAGCCACAAGAATAAAATTATGAATATCAACAGCCAATAGTCTTTTAATTGAAAATCTACGAAGTATTTATTTCCATTTTAAGGTTATATTTTCAATTGACATGTATAGATTTCAAAATTTTAATCTGAATAAAAATTAAATACACTTAAAGAATTTATAGAATCTTATAAACACATCAATATTATTACAAAAGTTACAAGTTATGAAGTTTAAGTGTGATTGCTTGAAAAACATATTGCCACATTTAATCAATTATTACTTTCAATTCTTTTTCATTTCTTTCTTGCCAAAAGGTTGTAGTACTTTATTCCATTGGTGTTATTTCCTTTTGCTCATGTTAAATTTTAAGTTTCTATTTTTTAAGGATTTAGTTATACAACCTACACCAGGCATGGACCCTTTTAAATGACTGAAGGTCTCTAAGATTTCAAATCCATACCTAATTCAAAAAACCCATCCTGTCAAGAGAAATAAGTCAGACAGAAAGTCAAGGGTCATATGTTTTCTTTAATATGTTGAAGCTAGAGACTTATAAAAGGGGGTGAGGGAATCTCATAAAAATAGAGAGGGGTTGGAGGGAGTTGTGGAGGGCAAGAGGGTACTGGAAAATGAAATTGACCAAATCATGTTATGTGAATGTATGAATATGTCAAAAATGACTCCCTCTATTATATGTAATTATTATGAATCAATAAAATTGTTTAAAGGGCACACAGGTTGGATTTTATCAAAATTTTAAATTTTCTTCAAAATATATTATTCAATAAAAAAATAAGTCACAGAATGAGAGAAGATATAATGTATAGCAAAACAACTTGTATTCAGGATACAAAAAGAAAACTTGCATATCATGAGAACAACAACAAATTTGTTTTCATTGGCAAGAGACTGAACACTTCATAAAATAAGATATTAGAAGGGTATAGTAGGCTAGAGGCAAGGGATCAGAAAGAGGGAAGATAGAGAGTAAGAGAGTTATTGGGGAGTGAAATTGATCAAACTATATTTTTATGTATGCACAGATATGCCACAATGTAGTGTACCATTCTGTTTATTTAATATGCATTACTATAAGTAAATAAATCATCAATCAATCCAGGTTCTAAAATGCTAATCACAAAGGTAAAATCAGGGGCATCCCACAGCAGATCACTGTTGCTGACATCTCTCCAAAGCACACAGTCATCAGATTTAAGGAATACCTAGGAGTCTTTTATTTATAACATTTTGATTGTATTTGAAACAAAAAGGTAAAGGATGGAAAATATTATAAGACAACAGACTTTGAACTTAGAAAGACAGGGTCCAAATCATGCCTCCAAATGCTTACTAACTGTGTAACATTGTACAAGTTTAACTTCTCTGACCCTTCTTCACATGTCAGACAGGAGTATCAATGCTAGAATTACAGGCTTGTTAGGAAGCCTAAAATAGTTTAAAAATTTATATAGAGCAATTAGGACAATGGCCAGTATCATTCTTTAAAATATGTCTTAAAGCATTTGATTCTTTAAAGTGTTTTTTGATCATTTTTTAAGAATTGTTCCATAGGCACACAAATTTACTTTTGGAAGTATACTATGAGAAATTTTCTTTTGCTAAGTAACTGGCACAAGATCTCATATGAGCAATAGTGTTCATTAATTAAGCATTTATTGAGTACCTATTATATCCCAGGCACTACTTGAGGGGAACTAATTGAAAAGTACTTCAACAGTAAAATTTTAAATTACCTTTAAATTCAAATGAAATTAAAGGATAACGAGTTTAAGAGTGCTGTCGGAGAAGATACATATTCCTTGTATATTTAAGAGAAGAATTGAAAGTTATTACCTTATAACTGGAGAAGACAACCACATAGATGCATGCTCTTGGGAGTAGCACATACTATGCCACTTCTTCACAAGGCTGCATGGTATTGACCCCCCAGGTGAGAGGTTTAAAATGATGGACAAACAGCAAGGAATCTAGAGGACCACAGGGCAAAGGTCTCTCTATTCTCCTTTTTTTTTTTTTTTTTTTTTTTTAGTGGTAAAGGGGAAAGATGAAGAACCATAGAACAAAACACAATGTCAAATGGGAAAGCACAGAGCACAAAAGTATCTCTGATTTGGTTACAACAAAGTTTATGTATGGATAAACCAGTGGATAAGTGAAAACAGTTGATGTGTCAGCATAGGACATCATGAGTAACATTTTCTCCTATTTAACATCTTGTCTTGTTACTTTAATCTTGTTTAGCCAATAAGTACGAGTTAATAGAAAGCAAAAAATAAAAACTAAAAAGCAAAGGAATATTGAAAACCTGCCCTAGGCAAGTGAAGAATATCAAGTTGGAGTGAAGTCATTTATTTAAAATATCATCCTTAAATGCCATCCAAAATAGTCCTTAATACACGAAAATTTAATCTATAGATCAAAATGGCATTCATTCATTTAAAAGACATGCCTCACTGCTCACCTCTCCTTCAGGTGGTGATGAAACTTCTTTACTCCATAATGAGATCCAGGATGTCTGAGGCTCTGATGCCCTTTTCTTCCTCCCCCCAGGGGTCCCTCTCCTGCTTCCATAGCTCTGCATCACCTCTGGAGACCCAGCTGCCCAAGGAATCAGTATGTTGCAAAACCTTTGGCACAAAGTTCGGTCTAATGAAATCCAGTTTTTTTTCAGTTAAGACATCTGTGGTTTAGCCTAGACAACCCATCATTTATGACTTTATTTTATGGAAAAGGATACAGAGTGGGTAAATTTTTCTGTGAAATCCAAACTCTTAACTTTCAAAGGAAATTTAAAAATAAAACCTAGTCTGGGTTTTGCTTATACAACATAATGATTGTATTCAGACATTTCACTCAAATGTCATGTAATTGAAATCAATCAAGAAGTAAATCAGCCTCATTAGCTGTACTTATAAAATCCCACAGAATGACAGGATTAGTACTACTAAATTTGGTTGAATTTTTTCTAAATTTAAAGAATGATGACTATCACAGGGCATCACATAGGGTGTGCCATCAGTGTACCTGAGAGATGGTGAACAACATGGTGCATGTGTTTCACCAGAATACTGACCACTGGAGGAAAAGGACTGCAACTCAGTTCTCACAACACAGAAATGATACCCAATTTTTTTGTGTCTTTTTATGATAGACATAGAGGTAACTATCTGGGAAATTACTTAATCCAAATGGTCACCAAAGTTACATAGTATTGTGACGTTCTTTAAATGAGGTTTTACTGGACCAAGCAAGGAAACTAAAATTTATCTCTCCGTTCCATTTGTTCTTTTATAACTTTTGATAACCTAGGTACTGACCAAAAAGAAATGAAAACATAGTGAGGAAATGTAAAGAGAAAAAGCTTCATCTGATGCTTTTATTAAAGATGCTTCTCTATCAATACATACATCAATCCACTCTGGCAACTTTCCCTACCTACGATTTTTAGCATTGTCATTCCCACATTCTTATATGGCTTGTCCTTTATGTACAGCTTCCAGGGAGTGAATATTACTTTTCTTTTGCACATCGCTTATTGTCTGATTGCTTGACATAGCTCTGAAATAGATACATGAATAGCTTAAGAACAGATAAAAATGCTCACACAGTTCATATAATTAATTACTAAGCACAAAATATGTATATTCAGGGCAACTAAATTGCATTAATTTGGATAGTTGACCCTCATAAAATTGAATGATGATTTGATTATTAATAGCATATGCGCAAAACTGCATCAGCTTTGTGCTTGTTACAGGCTCTGTGTTCACAGGCTGGGTGCTATGGTGAAGCACCCAGATTACTCCTGCTAGACGGAGGCACTCACTGCCCCAGAAGCTGGCAGTGCTACCTGCCAATGGTAACTATTCAGAGTCCTCTCCCAAAATTGCTCTGGACTGTATGGTTGCCTACCTGAAGGTTGTTTCCCCTCTCCAGGAGCACCCCATTTTATTCCCTGCCTCCAATGGGAACAATTGTGAAGGGCTGCCCCTGCTCCTGAGAGCCCATGGCATCAGGAAGGCTTCTGTTATATTAGCCTCACAGTTCAACTTCTCCCACACCCCGTCCTGGCTTTCTCACTCCTTATGGAGGTGTTCTTAAGGGATTACTTGCTGAAACCCCCTGCACACAAACCTGTATCTGCCTCCTGGAAAATCTACCTGTAACAATCCAAGCATATGGTCCAAGAGAAAATATAATATGGGAAAGAAAAATAATTTGTCCACAGGCAAAGTTTGTTTCCAAAATATCTACATCTGGTATTCTGTGTTTCCTAAGTGGAAAAAAACAGCAGCTAGGATGTTTTAATCCTTTTATTTTTCTTGTGGTTGCTCAGTCTGGGCACTCCCTTGTCAGGTATTAAAACTATGTAAATCAATTAAACATGACTTGAGAAACTCCTTACCCATAATGTATGTGCCAAAACAAATATACTGCTATTCATCAAACAGAGCTAATGAATATCTAATGAGACACTTAAAGAACTATTACATGATAAAAAAAAAAAACCCACAGATCTATAGTAAATAGAATTGGTTATACTTCCCTTTACTCCGTGTACAGCACAACTCAGAATTTGGGATGAAACCACATATCTATTCATTTTTCCAGTTAATTCTTCAAACCCCAAATTGCCCTTATTAAATAAGCAGTAAATCCACTGTCCCAATTTTGAGGCTGTGAAACAATTCAGAGAAGTTAAACTGCATCTTCAACATTTTACTTTGTAAAAGATTTTGAAGCAAATAGTACAAAATGCAAGTCCATATTAATTCTGAATATGTATATATATATATATATAAAGCTATATACGTATACATTATATATGTGTTTATATGTATATATATATAAAGCAATACAAGGACATATATATATGTATATATATTGCTTTAAGTACTTTTATGTATTTATGAAGGTTTCCATTAAAAATGGAGGAATCCTTATAGTCAGTAGAATAAGTAAAATCTTGATTCATTGGGAACCCACTGACATGGAAGAAAGTTTTTTTGGATTATAAGTTGATTTATTTTAGAATCAGTTTGGCCTACATTCCTTTTAGGATGCTGCACTGTTGCTCTGTAGTATGTATTACCAAGTATCACTATGTCATTGACCAGTGTCAGTGTCTCCTCTGATGATGGGTACCATCAGTGCAGATATGCAGATACCTATCTTATGCCTCTGACATGCCCAGCTCACTTCTCGGTAGGAGGGGCTCACTCAGAAGGGGCTCCTACTGGGAATGAAGTTTAGATTCTGCATGGAGTTACCCTCTTTACTTTTTTTTTTGTAGTTGTAGATGGACAGAATGCCTTTATTTTACTTGTTTATTTATATGCAGTGCTGAGGATCAAACCTAGTGCCTCACACATGCTAGGCAAGTGCTCTATCACTGAGCCACAGCCCCAACCCCCCTCCTCACCTTCTCTTTGCTTTGTCTTTTCCTTTGTCTTGATCTTGAGCAGTCCTCAATTTGCATGTCAGGGTCAAATATTTCTCTTTTTAGAATCTACTCAAATCTCTCAAGTTCCACGTAGCACATTTCAAAGTGTGCAAACATTCTAATGAATAAAACGTTACCATGTCTTTATAAAGAGCGGCTGTCAAAACACCAGGGTAGCTTACAGTTATGCTTTCCTTGTCCAGTGCTAAATGGTTTGGTATTTAAATTTATCTTTAATATATTTCACACTTCAAAAATTTAGGGAAACACACACACACACAAACACACATGAAACCAAAGGCCCTGAGAAGAATAGAATCATTGAGTCTACATATTTAGTCACATATTAAGTTTGTTTAGGGGAATGTCCCTCAGGCCCTAACTCAGAATTTTTTTTTTTTTTTTTGTACAAGGTATTGAATCCACGGGTGCTTAACCACCGAGCTACATCCCCAGCCCTATTCATTTATGTAAATTTTGAGGCAAGTTCTCACTAAGTTGCTGAAGTTGGCCTTGAACTTGGTGATACTCCTGCCTCAGCCCCACAAGCCACTGGGATTACGGGCATGCACTACCATGCTTAGCTAGAAATTTTTTAAATCTTATTTTAGAAACAATTTTACTAAGTCAAATAATCTAAGACTCATGCTATCTGAATATATATAAAATTAAATGAGTCAAGGAAATAATAATAATAATAATAATAATAATAATAATAATAATAATAATGCTAGATGCAAGAGACAAGTCTGGAGTTTTTTAAAAATTAAAGAGATTTAAAAAAATAATAATAGTAGGGGATCATTTGATATAAAGAACCACAGTGTTTAAAACCTCTGAAGATCTCCCCATATTGCTGTATAATATAATAATAATGTCGTAAGAGACAAGGTGTAGTACTGATAGTAACTAATAAATCAAAGAAGCATGAGGTATATATTTGAAAGGTTTCTATCCAACCAAAGATAAAATTAGAATTTTACTTAAAGCTAAAAAACTTCGCTGTAGAGCAGTTCCTTCAATTGAAGTTTAACCGTGTCACTTCTGTGCTTCATACCTTTCCATGGTTTCCAGTTTTCATAACCATTTTCTCCAAATGGGAGTGCATGTGCCCCAGGAGGGTGAGACAAACTTTTGCAGTATAAAAAAAAAGATTAAAATATTTACTTTAATGACACATTTCTCACCTTTAAAAATGAATGCATTAAGTGGTATTGATGGTTAATATGTAGTAGGTAGAGCCTAGTTCTCTCCTTAAGTTCTGCTGACATAAGGTCAATTAGAAAAGAATGATTCAAAAAAGTCGAAGACAGGAGTCAGGCAACACTGTATAGCTTGATGTTAACACCCTAACTATTTCATTTACTTTCAGTGTAATGCAATGTACTGCAGCTAATAAGTATTGTCTGGAATTATAAATTATATTGCTTAGATTTTACTACACTAAGTCTCAGAAAAAAGCAAGTTGCTTAAGAAGATTCCTCCAGAGAATCAAAGGCAGTGCTGAAAGTGTAAGCCCAAAAAAGCAATTAAAAAATTGTAAAACATGTTCTTCTTTCCTTAACACCAGTTTTCTCCCAGCTACACCTCAAGGTAAAGAAAAGGATAACGTATTAAGATTTGAGAATATGCTAGGCTAACAAACTTAAATTTTTAAAAAAAATCTATTGTAAATAATGTTATATACCTGCTTTTATGATAGATGAGCTTCAAAGTATATATTATACTTTGAGATATCAGCTAATGACAATAAAAAGCCATCCTAACTAGAAGAACCCTGAAAACTACATTTTATTATATCTTTACCACATCCTTTTGCAATTTCTAATTGTGTTTAGTAATGTACAACATTCATACAACAACTATTTATTGAGAATTTTTTGTGCTAGGAACTTCTATGGACACAAGAAATATCAATAAATGAAACATTTTTAAAAAAATTACCTTGTGACGTTTACATATAACCACATAAATAAACAAACTTACATATATTTAAGAAGTGCTCTTGCTAATATATCTTATTTTCATTATTAATTAATTAATTTTGAATTGTGCATGTACTGCATAAAGTCTGAATACTATTAGCATATTTGTAGAAATCTAAGGTTCTTACAAGCTGTATACTTAAGTCATTCTTTCCTACCCACATGACTTTAGTTCTTCTCATTGAAATTTCAAATTTTATTCCCTTGTAACTGTGGCATTTTTGCATTTATTCAAACATTTCAATATACTATGCTTTTCTCAGTGCTTTCCGAGCCTCTCTTCCCTCTGTCTGCAGTGTTTCACCTTCCCATATTGCCCTAACCTTCTTATTTCTCTCTCTCCTTTTCCATCCTTCAATGCCCAGCTTAGTTCTCCACCATGCAACCTCATGAAATTGCTCCCCAGAATGAATCAGCTCTTTCTATGTGCCCTACATCAAAGTCCACGCTAGACTACAGCACTCTCTGACATCACTGGTTGATCCAACTCAATCTTCTATTTTGTGTGCAGTGCTAGCACCCTGTCCAGCACATAATAAGCCTAAGAACATTGTAAGGGGTTTGTACTAAACTAATTTACAAGTGGTTTTCAGATAAGTGGGTTTTTGTTTGTTTCATGAAGAATGAGGAGGAGGAGGAAGAGGAAGAGTAGTGGTGGAAGTAGTAGTAGTAGTAGTAGTAGAAGTAGTAGTAGTAGAAGTAGTAGTAGTAGTAGTAGTAGTAGTAGTAATTAAGGGACTGGCCTTTCTAGTTTTCCAAGAAAATGTGTGTCTAATCACCTTGAAATTAATAAAAGTCTTTGTGTCACATGCTACTTTGATTTTTTAAATGTCTGAAATCATTAACCACGTTCTTGTTTGACAATGCTTATTTCGTAAACAAAATGATTATAATTTTTGTTATGTAGACTAATATGCTAATATTATATGAAGCACAATTGTTAGAAGCCCATGTGCAATTTTTTTCACTTCCAGGAAGCAAGTTGAATGTGAATCAAGACTCCTGGTGGCATCACACTGTATCATTAATTTTATTGAAAAGTCATTTTGAAAGAGATGCTTAAAGATACATGATTAATAACTATGAATACTGATGGTTCATGTAGAGCTGTAGGAACTCTTAAGTTGTGCAGCCACAAAACACCAAATAAATTTAAAATATCAAGGCTTTCATTTGGTATTTTGATTCGCTGTTTCTTGCTTGCTCCTAAAATTGTTCATTTTATGGACTTTTGCTGTTACAGAACATCTTGAGCTCCATGCCAATGTGGATTTCAAAAGACGTCAATGATCTATCCACCAAGGAAGAAAACATGGTGGGTGTAAGAATTTAGGGATGAATTTTACCTGGTAATTTTTTGTCATTTCCTTCCATATACATAAAGAAAAGAATGAATAGAGAGAGAGAGAGAGAGAGAGAGAGAGAGAGAGAGAGAGAGGGGGGGAATATGTTAATGAGATTCAGCTGCAACCATTATGGCACTAAAAAGCATGCAGAAAGCAACAGGAAATCCCCAACGGAATATATGCCAGGGACAACTTCTTTTGTTCTCATTGCTTGACAATAAATCTTAATATTTTCCAGAAATTTGGATGGATATGATAAGCAACTATGCTTAAAGTAATTTGATTACATTTGTTAAATTAAAAACAGCAAGAAGGTCATGTAGTTTTTGCTAGTTGGGGGACAATGGGCAACTGAAGACACTGGCATCTATAGAAATTCCAGATTACTCTTGTTCCCATTTAGTTCTTATTAGAGTTGAAATGAGGGAAAGCTAACAAGTTCTATGACATCATCTTATATGAACTATCTTACTTAATTATTCTCTTCCTGGGGTTGAGTTAGTTTCACTGGCTCCTTAAAACTATATTTATTAATACTACATTTATTATGACTTTATGCACATCTAAAATATGGCTTCCACTTGGTACTTAGTGTTCCGCACTTTGGTTTAATTGAAGAAATGTCATTTTAATAATTTATCATGTTGTATTCACCATACCATCAACCTTCCTAGTATTATTTCTACAAATTGGTCTTATATTGTTGTCCAAGTTCAGAATATGAAATTGTTCTTTAAATAGAGAAAATTTAAAGTTGATACTATAAATAATGATAGAAGAAAATTACATGCTTTCGTAGTGAATTATGTACAAGTTAAAGGAAAACCATAAGTTGTGACCATCAGCATGCCTTAAACCAGTGGCTTTGGGGCATTTGTTTCTTCAATAGAGTGCTTTTATTGTATGTCAAATGTGTTTTCATGTCATGTCAAAAGTCACTAAGAAAAATGGATGAAAAATTCCTCTGGTAGAAGGTAGCTTTATGGAACTGGAGTCCCTTCCCTTAAGCTCTTGCAATTATTTCAACCATGTCCTATGAGGAGCTACCATTAAGCTCTGTGCTCCTAGACACTCAATGAGAAAACCACTGTTTTATCGTATAGGACACTTTTAAGGACTGGAGCTAAGATTTACCATATGTAAGTTATATTACATGTGTATTTGTATTTAATTTTCAAGTCAACTCTGCAGATGTGATAAGTATCCTCATTTTGCATCTAGAAAAGCTGAAATTCAACATGACAACCCACCATACCTGGACACACTGTACACAAATACTATAATTGATTTCCATACAGTCCATGTCTAAGGTTCAACTTTTGTTGTTGTTGTTTATCATGTGAGTTTCCTAGAAAAAATAAAGGGGCAACAGAATTGTAGCAGTGATTAGACTCATTCAAGAAATGTGTCTCTACATACTTAAAAAAAAAATGCTGTTATTTAGGTTAAGGAAATTAAGTAGGTAATTGCATTGAGCGTTTTGCCCTCTTAGGATCTATTGAGAGTTTATAAGATAAATGGTTTCTTTTAAACCAAAACCCATGCGTGCCTGAAAATTCATGTAGCCCTAGATAGGGATTTGGGGTGCCTGGGAACAATGTTTCCATGATAAACTGTACGGGAAATGTTGAACAGTGGTTTTCATGCCTGGTTGCCCATTGAAATTGCCTAGGGAAATTTTTAAATATAATGATGGCCCCAACCCCAGGGATTTTTACTTATTTGGTGGTACTTTTTACAATGATGTATTGGGAAGTAAGAGCTAATATCAAAAAAGAGCTCAGTTGAAGAAAGCAACTAAACAAGAACAATTTTAGATGGGCTGTCATGGAACAGTGCCGCAGTCCGGCTGCAGCAAAATAACCGGGGGGTGACGAATAACTTGTGTACGTTGATACAGCAGGAGTGGAAGCCATTTATTGTAGGATCTGAGCGATATTTATACATTTTACACAGCTTATCTAATTAGCATAAAATAGATACAGCAGTCAACCAATAAGGAATCTCCACACTTAATGGCTTGCTTTTGTTACTTCACAAATCACTCTCTCTGGCATTTGGCCAGGCGCCATCCAGACTTGTTTACAGACTTTAACATTTCTCTGGCAAAATAACAGGTGCCAATCTGACTTGTTTACAGACCTTAACATTTTCCCCTTTTGTTTGATTTAAATAAGGACCATAGTGTTTTTTTACAGAAACACCATAAATAACCTGCTAGAAACAGAAAGGGAGGATACAAAATGTTACAATTCCAAGCTAATTGATGGCTCCATGCAAGAAGCCCTTGGAAAAATTATACCAGCAATGACACCATTAGCAAAGATATTGAGTTACAATTTGTTGTAGATTACAGTTTGTTATCTCAGTCCAGGTAAAGCAGTGTCTCAATAGATTAACTCACAGTCCAGGTAAATCATAGTCCAGGTAAGTTCTGCAGGCAGTTAGCTTAAGTTGTAGCAGCAGAAACAGCAATAGCTCCGAAGTCTCCTTGGGTTCTCAGCTGAAGTTTCCTCAGGTTCTCAGCAACATTGTAAATTTTTTCATCTTTGTTTTTACCATCACTGGGAGGAAGGCAGGAACTCCGGATGGCTAAAGAAAATCCTGTAGCATTTCATTAAGAAAACAACCTTCTGAACAATTTAGTACATTATCTCAAGGTTTTTTACATTTGAAATAAGCCTTAATAGTACTCATTACTCATCAGCCTCCTGGTGTGGGAGACCCATTGTAGTTACTGGCCTTGGAAATGATCAAACTTCAGGGACGCTAGTAGCGTCTTCTGCCAGCTGTAGCATCCCAGGCAGCCCCAGATGACCCCGGGGAGAGTCCTGGGCTTAAACTGTTTTCGGGCACAGGGACCAAAAGCCTGCGAGACTGTGCCTCCAGGTCAGGTCTAGATTTGGGCTCACAGTGGCGATCCGCTCCCCCGGGCAGGGGAGCGGAGAAGAGCCCGCAACTGCTGCTTGGAAAATTCTTGTTGCGCCATGATCAGCTTGGGCAGGTGGCAGCCATCTTGTCCTTTCACGCACCCTCCGGTATCGAAAAGTATTCAGTAATAGCCTTTTGCTGCAACTTTTTTCTTGATAATCCTTCTTCTTCTGATCTTTCCTTTTCTTTCTGACTAGAGTTTCTGGGCTTTTATCAACATATGCCCTAACTATTCTTGGTTCCACTGGGGTGCCTTTTTCTCTTATCAATTTACTTTTCACCCCTTCCATATTTTCATCACAAAGACAATACAACATTTCAAGACAAAACAAGACACAAACATACTGCATCAATCTTCTCCATTTTCTCGAAATGGCCATTTTTCCTTTCGCCTTTTCTGCCTAGGGACGAACAGATTGTTCCCGTCCTATCTATGGACGGGCAGCTTTTTTCGCCACTTACCCCAGAGTGTCCCGGGGCTCCCCGTATGGGCCACCATCTGCCGCAGTCCGGCTGCAGCAAAATAACCGGGGGGGTGGGGGGGGGTGGGGGGGGTGGGGGGGGTGACGAATGACTTGTGTACGTTGATACAGCAGGAGTGGAAGCCATTTATTGTAGGATCTGAGCGATATTTATACATTTTACACAGCTTATCTAATTAGCATAAAATAGATACAGCAGTCAACCAATAAGGAATCTCCACACTTAATGGCTTGCTTTTGTTACTTCACAAATCACTCCCTCTGGCATTTGGCCAGGCGCCATCCAGACTTGTTTACAGACTCTAACATTTCTCTGGCAAAATAACAGGTGCCAATCTGACTTGTTTACAGACTTTAACAGAACAGAAATTTGAAAATTTGAAGACTTGGGTGTATAAGGGGATTTTAAAAATCTTTATTTCTTTGTTAATAAAAGGTTAGAAAACTGATTAACCTGTTAAAATATTTTTAGAAGGTCCTTTTAAAGATGAATTTTATACCTAAAATGTTGATAAAGTTTCTACCTTAAATGACGACATGATGGAGATTTTTAAACAGAAGAAGAAAGATTAGGAAACTTACCTATAAGCCAAAGCAATTACAATGTAAATTACTACTGTAGATTTTCATCCTGGTTTCAAACTGAGTTTCAGTTTTTCTAATGTGAGAATATTTTTCAACAGGAGAAAATGCTTTATTAACCAAATTATTTTATAGGAAAATTTAAAGTTTAAAATTTCTTTAGTGCTCTGAGGAGCTGTTATTCTATATCATGAAAAATAATTATTCTGATATTAATCATCCAGTAACAATATTAAATAACAATGAAGTATTTCTTTTCATTAGAAATTTCTAAAAAACAGACTAATAAATATAATGAGTTATTAATGGATTATACAAAAAATTTAGAACATTACTCCATCTAAACCAAAACCACCTAAATCATTTTTTTTAGAAATAATCTCCTTGGAAATCTTAGAAGAATAGTAGAAATATTTATTATGTTTGAACCTGCTATTTATTAGAATATGAAAAAGTAATGTGGAATGCAAATAACTGGAACAAACACTTGAAAATCTAAAAAACCAAGGCTCTACTTTGGTAAAATATACAAGTATATGAGGAAGACCCCAACCAGCAAAAACTATGCCAGTCAGAAAGTACTGACTTGCCATATGATTCCTGAGCCCAATAATGAGCACAATGACATAAGACAATATTTCCCAGATTTCTAAGTGTGTGCCCCTATATATACCACAGATAAAAATGAGGTCCCATTAATTTTTTCTTTAATTTATTCTTTTCCCCACTCTTTCTTCATTTTGCCATGTGCTATGGTTTGTTTAACCCCAACTGTGAATAAGAGACTTGCTTGAGAAAGAGCATCCAGATTATATTGTTAAAAATACAATTATATCATCTTTTAAACTAGTTTTCAACAACTCACATTTAGAATTATCACCAAATTAAGCCTGAATTTTAAGGTAAAAGTACAGGTGATAATGTTTTTCATGTTGGGCACTACATATATTTATTTAGTTTTTGAGTTTGCTTGTGAAGTTTTGGAGACGCCTAACATCTAAGGCTGATAAATTTCTTTTCATTTTGTAGGTGAGCAAACTGAGGTGCAGAGGAGCTATGTTGGCTACCAAGAGGCAGCATGGGAGGCAAAGGCTGTGTATGGAGTGCCAGCCCTCGCCCTGCCTTCACAGTCCAGCAAACCCAGCAGGGCCCTTCCAGCTGGACCTAGCCCCCACCTGATCCTTAACCAGGCTGCCCTTTGCTGACCTACCCTGCAAACACATGTGTTTCCTGTTTGTACTTGGATGTCAGTTCACCTACTACTGGAACATTTTGTCTGCTGTTATATAATTAAACTGGAAGAAACCCTCTGTTGGATGTGGAATGGCAGTATGACCCAAAGATCATTGAATCCATGCGTTCTTTAATGATGCTGTTGTATATTTAGTTAATCACATAAAAAATAGCATCTTGAATTTGTTTATATTAAAATTGATATTAAAATTGATATTCAGGAAAGAATATTTGCATTTTATTTTACAACTCCTCTATCTTGTCTAGAGTATATCAATACCTAACAACATTGTATAGAATATGTATTGCCTAAAAAGGACAATGCTAGACATTTTCATTGTTATAATTTTCAAGATGTTGGCTGAAAACCTATTCATTTGTAAATTTGTCTCATTTCGGGCAGAATAATTCAAACTGTAATTTATCACTATGAATAGCAGTGACACTTCAGTTCACAGAGTTAGAAAAGTTTAAATGGGATAAAATTCCCTGGAAATTTTCCCTTCCCTTAATTTTTAAAGAATGTCAGAATGTTCTCTATTCCATTCCATCGAGTCATGAGCTTTCCAGTAAAACACCAATGCAAGAGAGAACAAAAAGAGAAAAATGAGTTAGCAAAGGAGTATCCATGAGTTTGTTCTCTTAAAGATTCTGGAAAACTTTTTTCTTCAGCTACACCCAGATCCTCTTTATTTTAAGACAAGAAAGGAATTTTTCATAATTAATATGGTCACATTTATTCTGAGAAAATAGAGTTCTGTATTTAAAGTCACACCCTAAGACAAATACTAATTCTATCAAAAATAGTTGATTCAAGATACACTATTACTAAGTTACTCACTGAAGTACACTAAAGCTTGACTTTGCTGATTTTCACATGTACTTTATCCTGCAGAATTCACTAGTTTAGGCCAGTAGACATTTCATACCACACGCCTGTGGTTCATTGAGGAGTCTTGATTTGAATTCTCCTTAGCAAAATATGATTCTTTATTCTAAGATTTTCTCTTCTTGCTCTTCTAAATTTTATTTTAGTCTACTTTAAGAAAAAGATGATTTTACATTAATTTTTTTAAGTTTGGTTGTGCAGTGCTATGAAATTCTCAACTTTATTTTCCCACACAGATGATGAACCATAAAGCTAATTACCAAATATGGACATTTAAATAAATTTAAATGTTTCTTGTTAGAGTCTGTAAACAAGTCAGGATGGCTCCTGGCAAATGTTAGAGTCTGTAAACAAGTCGGGATGTCACCTGGCATTTTGCCAGAGGGAGTGGTTTGTGAAGCTATTAAGTGTGGAGATTCCTTATTGGCTGACTGCTGTATCTAGTTTATGCTAATTAAGATAAGCTGTGTGGAATGTATAAATACCTCTGTTGTCCTACAATAAACAGCTCCCACTCCTGCTGTATCAATCTACACAAGTTGCTCATAACCCCCCAGTTATTTTGCTGCAGCCGGACTGTGGCAGTTTCTTATGTTATTATGTAGACCATTCCTGTAAAAGTCATAAAAAATAGGAAATATCTATTCTTGACCATGATTTTTTCCCTAGGGAAGACAATGACACCAAAATATTTAAAGTTATCATAAAGAAAATCTATAGAATTATGACACCAATTATTTTTCCCTTGCACTGCAACTAGAAGTGTCTTTTTTTTTCTTTAAAATAAAATTTTAAAAAGAAATTGAAAGGAAGAATTACAAAATAAATGCTAAAAAGTAGAAAATTGCCTCAGCCTAGGAAAAACCAACCCAGATTCCTGCCAGATCATTCAGTCAATTCAAAGCTGCCATGGAATACATAGAAATAACGGTGCTTATAAGAAATGGATGATTGTAGTTGTGGTCATCCTAGATCCAGGATAAATTTTTTTTTAAAACTTTCATAGTTTATTTCTCCAATTGCTTATTGAAGTTGTATGGGCATGATTTATATTCCAAAGTGAATGGGTTTATTTTTGTGAGATTTTAGTGTTTGGCTAAACATATAGAATTTCTAATAATTATAATTATTAGAAATTATCATATTATTAGAAATTGTCATATCTATATAGTGATTTATAAATTTCTATGTAGATAGCCCCCAGAGAGATAGATGATAGGCACATATGCCAAAGAAAGTTAAAAATTGGTGATTTAGTGTTACATGTGTGTGTGCGTGTATGCACTGTATACACCTGCACATACACTGCCCTCCTCTATCTAGGATGGCAAACAAAACCCTAAACTATTGAGTAAAAAGTGATGAAATCAAACTTCCCATTCTAGATAACAAGCCTAAAAACAAATTTCTCCAATTCTTGCTTTATTATTTAGATTTTATAGCAGAGAGATATGACATATGATGAGGTCAGGCAAAAAAAAATACAAAGAATTGCATTTTTTAATTTTAAAAATATCTCTGGATTTAACAGAACTGAAAAGAAAAAATTTATTGATAAACTAATATAT